>NC_069112.1:42879634-44079634 GCF_025612915.1 Magallana angulata
GGGGGTAGCTTGATGGTTATGTCCTTTGGCGATGACTGGGGGATACTTTGGTGTATGTTGTGATCAAGTAACCTGATAGATTAATTTAGTGGTCCATAGCCTGTCATGGCAGGTTCCACCTCCACCGGTACTTCGTTCAAGCGGGGTGGGGGGGGGGGGGACAACAGTCTGTAAGTACGTAAGGTGGCTTGGGAAACACTGAAGTCACTCATCCATCAGTCCAGAACGAGGTGACAGTTCGGATCGGGCACTTGTGCATACACTCGTCCCCTGTGCGCCCAAAGTTGTATTGGTACTCTTGGAGGTATCCCAAGTCCCCCCCCCCCAAAAAAAAAATAAAAAAAATTGCGGCTTTCTACTACCATTTTTGTTTTTATGGTTTAAAAATGTTGTGTTTTGTTAAGCTGAGCTTCTACTTACGATATGTATTTCAGCTCAGCACTCTGTTATTATTCAATGCATATAAATCCTATAAAAGATTTGGATCGGGTTAGTCTGTTGGTCAGTCATATAAATATTAGACATTCTTTGTGTAAAACTCCACGGCGCATCCAGCAGGTGATTGCAAGGTGGCATCAGCCGCGGTGGGTAGAAACTACCTGTTTCCTTTAATAATTTTGTTAGGGTTTTGTTCTAAAACACAGTTTTAAAATTTCGAAATATTTCGTGTTAAATTCGCCATTTAGAATCTGTTTTTCCGATCGGCCTCGGTCTGCCGATCATAGATGTGTCCATATGTGGCAATTGGCAAATTATAATATTTGCGCACGCACTGCCCTCGATTTGCACTTCTTTATTTACAATGAAAACCTCATTTGAATCTTTGATTACACGTAGATTACCTAAATCGTTACTTTTATCAGTCAGCCTTAACAAAAAAAAACCCAAACATTTAAAAAACAGTTAAGTATATAATGTTTTCTTCACATAGGAGTAAGAATATTCATCAGAAGTATCATTCGCCTACTAAAAGTAAAGATTCCTCTTGCCATGCTATTTCTAAAATCAGCAAAACAGTGTTATATATAGTTTATTGAATGTGGCGTAATGCTTTTATATTACATAAACAGAGCTTACCAATGATATTCCATTCCGATCGTTAGTTTAAAAGGAATATTTGTTTTTAATATCTGTCTTGTATTTCTTTATAAAAAAAGATTTTTGGAAAATTTACCTCGTATATTTTCTGTGGATTTTATATAAACCGAAAAAATTATTCATTATGCTAAGCATACATGTTAACTGTTCAACATTTTTATAAAAGTCAATACGTGGTTAGATTCATTTGTTTAATTGAAAACTAAAAAGAAATACATGTAGTTTTCACACCAAGAATTGATTATTCCGTTGGATGAATAAAAGTCAAAGCGTTTTATGGTGAAATTTTTGCCCTCTTTGGGTTGGGACAGATTCCCCTGGGTGGTACATTTTTATTGTTGGCTGCACACCGATTGTAAAGTTCTCGAAATTCTTTTGACGCGCCTGCATTCGTCAGACAAAGTGACAATCCACCTCTCTTTGCTTGAGTTTTCTGTCAATAAAATAGGAATTGATTCATATTGGCATTACATCAGAAAATATAGTTGCAAAATTAACTAGAGGCTGTCATTAGACAGTAATACCCGCACCAAGTGTTTGCCCTTAAATAAAACTTTTTTGTACCGGTTTAATTTAAAAAAAAAGCCACATGCAAGCTCCGGTAATACATTTAAAAATTATAATTTTCATAACTGAAGGATGAGATTCCTTCCCATATGATAATACACATGAGCAGCACTTTATCTGCAATTTGGGGTTGAACTGTTTGCAGTGAATTTTCAGTTAATCAATAATCTTAACATTTCATGTCATAGACAGTATAATTGGTCTATATAATTATTGCAAACAAAATTGAAAATTAAATTATGCCACCTCCCGTGGCGGTTGTCGGTTTTAAATTTGCTTCTGTGTGCCTACATGTACATCATCGTGTGCGCAGATTTAGAGAAGGGGTGTGAGTAAGGGGTCCAGACACCCCCCCCCCTACATAAAAATTCATTTATATCAATAGTACAATTACCAAAAAAGACACATTGGACCCCAATGCTCTTACAGACAAGAAAACGCTCTAACACACTGCGCTTCAATGTTAGGTGACATTATTTGGGGGTAAATATTTATACTTTATTGTTTATCTCAATAGCATACATCACAATACGCAGGTGTCCTGCACCAACTTAAAGCTGTTATTTACCTAAAAAAAATAGTGCAAGGGGTTTCGAAGAATAGGCCATAATTTGTGTATTACCATATAAGTAAGAGTAGACACTCTATCATTTCTATATGAGTTATAATAGGAAGGAAGGAGTATTTCTTTCTTAATGTATTATAATCCATCAAATACAATGTAGGTCATGACCTTATGGGACTATTCTGACCCAACGAAACAGGAAAATACAAAATATATTCTGATGTCATTATGATGCATCAAATGATGTAAAGTACATTAATGACCCCCAGGTGTTGTCTTTAACCACCCCCCTTTAACAAAAAGGAAATGATGATACACTGTATATTTTGTTAATTTCTGAGATCCTCATCCCTAAACCATATAATTTATTCTTGCTCTCTGTGTCATTGCGCGTTAAATTGTATATATGTTATGGCCCCTTGGAGACACTCTGACATTCTAGAACTAGAAATAATAAAGTATTTTATCTTATTCATATGTAGTGTTTGATCCATGTGGGTAATTCCTAGCCTAATGACGACAGTTCCCCCTCGAACAGGAAGTGCACGAATATCTCAAAAACGGTTGAGATTCCCACCCCTTAACCATATATATTATTGATCCTTAAAGGGCATAAATAGGATTATTTAAGATCATCTAAAGGAATTCATTATTGTGTTTTAATTGGATTATCATTATGATGCTGACCAATATAGGTAAGCATAATACATGTAGTAACAGTAGCACACTATATTGAGATGCCAGCATGCATAAGTTCTACTTTCACTTTCTAAATGTGATCTCCCTTTGACAGCATACTGTATCATCATCTTTTAATATTTAAATAAGCTTATCATTGTAACCTATCCTATCGCATTTGTAAAGTTTCTGTCATTTTAGTTGCAAAAGTTTTTTTTTTTTCATTTGTCAGACTTGCACTTTTGAGGTGACCCTATATTGACCCTGTATAAACAATTTCTTATTAAATTTGTGTATTACATGTGAAGGAGTATTTCTTTCTTAATGTATTATAAAGCATCAAATACAATGTAGGTCATGACCTTATGGGACTAGCTGTTCTGACCCCACGAAACAGGAAAATACAAAATATCTTCTAATGTCATTATGATGCATCAAATGGTGTAAAGTACATTAATGACCCCTAGGTGTTTTCTTTGCCCGAGTAAGTGCATAGCAGAGTTGATTAAAATCAACTCCCAATAAAGTATTTTATATTATTCATATGTTACAGTAGTGTGCCATGTAAGTAAATCTTAGCTTAATGATGTCACTGCTTTGTTAAGGAGACTTTACAATTGCCCCAAATAGTCGAATACACATGGGTTTAACATTTTGTTTATAAATCTTAAAAAAATGAATTCAGCAATTTCAAAATGTTAATGTGCATCAGGAGAGAAAAAGCAATCAAGAATGGTTTAAAATTTGCTACTGCACACATGTAAGAATGTATCAAGAAGACTGAATCTTAAGAACCAGGTTAGATTGGGGAGGAGGGGTGAATGTGGAGTATAAACATTTTAAATTTGAATCATTTATTGTTATTAATTTTAACTTGTCAATGAATACTAGTTAATATTGATCCCAAGGTAGAAACATGACCTCTGATCATATAGCTCAATAGATCATTTGTTAATTATGCAAGGTGTAATGTAATTTTTTTTAAGAAGAACATTTTTTACCAGTTTAAAAAAGTTTTTAGACACCCAAATTATATTTTGATTTAATAGATCATTCGTCAATTAAAGGGGGGTGGGGACGGTTTATATTTGAGCTTGTTTGGGGGTCGGGGTTCCAAGTCATATATTTGACAATTTTTTAATGTAATTTAAAATAAGACTAAGCCATACTACAGTCATGGACATGAATAGTATAGAACAAAACAAAAACTAATACATGTATATATACATAGGAGGTATTACAAAACATAGATGATTGATCTATATCTTGGTTCTTAAATTGAATCATATATCATGTACATATTATATTATTGTTTCTTTGTTCAAGGCATTTCAGATGGTATGTACGTCATGATCCCAAGTGCTCTTCCTGAAATTATCAAATATCATAAAAACCATTGAGCTCCCCACCTTTATCTAAAGATATTATTCCTCCTTATGTCATGGCGCATCAGATCATTATGGCATGAAAGTCATGACCCTAACGGGTGTCAAAAAGGTGTTGGGTCTAACATTGAACCTTGAAAACGGACAAAAGATAATAATATAGGGTTTTCACAATCATATATTGACTGTTACTGGCAATATATAGGGTTTATTAGATCTGACCCCTGGGGTCATCCCCATCCCCCAGGAATTTGAAATTACCATATATCTCAGAAACTGTTATAATCATGACCCCGAAACCATATATATTCATGTTTCTGATGTCAAGGGGCATCACATGGTATGTAGGTTATGGGCCCTGTGGGTGGTCCTGACCCCCTCAAACAGCAAGTTCCTTAATATCTTCAAAACAGTTGAGATCCCCACCCTTAAACCATATATATTCTTGTTCCTTGTGTCAATGGCATCAAACGGTATGTAGGTCATGGGCCCCGGGGGTGGTCATGACCCCCCTCGAACAGGAAGTACACGAATATCTCGAAAACGGTTGAGATCCCCACCCCTTAACCATACATATTCTTGATCCTTATAGGGCAACAACAGATATGTAGGTAATGGGCCTTAGAGTTAAATTTAATTTTTCAAAACCGCAATGCACATCTACATTAATCTATGGAACAGACTTCCTATCATATCCCAAGATATGATGTGTCTGTCCATTAAATCGTAAAAGGAGTTCTAGGATCTATGCTTTTTTGAAGTGATAAACGTCAATTTTCTGCTACTTTTTGACTCCCTGGATGAAATTTAAATTTTAACAACCTTACTGCACATCTATAGAACAGTCCTTATCATATCCCAAGATATGATGTGTCTATCCATTAAATCATAAGAGGAGTTCTGGGATCTATGGGTTTTTTATTAGTGATAAACGTCAATTTTTATTATTTGACTCCCTGGATGAAATTTAGATTTTTAAAATCTTATTGCACACCTATAGGACAGCCCCAATTATATCCCAAGAGATGACGTAGCTACCCCAAAAGTTGTAAGAGGAGTTCTGGGAACCATACTATTTTTGCAAAAAAACGTCATTTTTGTTGCCCACTGATCCCCTTAATACAAATAAATTCTGGAACATGATCACACTTCAAAATGACACCCCAATCATATTCTAGAAGATCATTTGGCTACTGCAAAAAGAAAATGACGTTTTTGAAACCAGGTTTTTTTTTTGTTTAAAAAAACGTCATTTTTTAGCAATTAATTGACCCCCAGGACAAAATTGAAAATACCGAAACCTTATTGCGCATCTATTGGATACCCTAAAACATATTCCAAGAGATGATTTGTCTACTGTTGAAAATGTAGGAGGAGTTCGAGGAAGAAGGTTTTTTGTGAAAAACGTCATTTTTTACCAATTATTTGACCCCCAGGACTACCAGATAATTTTTGAAACCTTTTTACAATACAACATGACACCCCAAATCAAACTCTAAGAGTTCAGATTGCTGGTTTATAAGATGTAAGAGCAGTTTGAGAAAGTAAAACGTGACAGGACGGACGAACGGACGGACGGACGGAACAGAGTAACAACAATATACCCGAACTTTCTTTAGAAAGTGCGGGTATAATTATGATAAACACGATGGATTCAAAGTAAATAAGTTGTTACATACACTGTAAAACAATATACATTTACTATATGGTTCTACCCACAACATAAATTCATAAATGACAAATAAACCATCAATCAACATAAAACCCAAATGTTCATAATGTTGATCTGGGGAATTTTCCTAAACCATAACATTTATTTTCTGCAATGATTATTTACATATAATACATAGTTCTTGAACAGTTTATGAACGTACCTGTCTATTTATATCACCCATACAAATCAAATGTTTGTTTTTAGTTACCGCCCACTTAGAGTGATCTCTCCCATCCTTGAACTCAATCCCATGCTTGAACTCTTTTGTTTTGGGAAAACAAGCATTGATGACGTTTGATACCTATAAATAAAAAGAAACAAAGGCAGATGATAATAATAAAGTTCGTGCTTTTGACATTTTTTAAGTGTAATAATCAATGTGATGTTACAACAATGTATTCCATTAAAAAATCAACAGAAAGTGACCAACAACTAAACCATGGGTATACTTTCTGGGTCTACTTTAGGTTAACTCCGGTTTACTGGAGTGGACCCAGAGTAAACCCAAAGTAAACTCAGAGTGGACACAGAAAGTAAAGCCCGATCAGAAGTATACCCCCGAAAGCAGACGTATCATGTGTATTCGGAATATACAAGGGACAGGAATAACAGGCAGTAAGATGGTTAGATAAAACACTGGTCTGCTTCACACATCGGTGCGTACAGTTGACCCCAAAAGCAATTCTCGAGTAAACCCAAAGTAAACCCCGAATAAATCCAATTTGAAATAAAACGCCAAGTGGACCCAAATTTTAAAAACGTCAATCCGTAGTAAACTCAGAAAGTAAACCTAAGGTTGCGTTTGGGTTTACTCTGGGGTTAAGTTAGTTTGATAGATACTTTTCAAGGATATGAAGAAATTATATGAATGGCCAAAACATTTAAACTCTCCTAAAGTTATATATGTATATGAAAGTAATATATGTATACGTATAAAATATTACCATAGCAGTGTCTAAAAGGTTAGATCTCCATGTTCGAACCAATAAATGGTCTGCCAGCTTCGGAGAAATCAATTTGTCATAAATATCTGCAAGGAATAAAGTACATGTACTAAATCAAATACATGTGATGTGAATCAATATTGAATAAAATACTGTGTGTTTATATGTAGGATGATACCTTGTCCAAACGAAGCTGACTTAGCAAGTATTTCCAATTGAACATTTCCAAAAGTTTTGATTGGAATGTGTACGGAATTCATTGGGTAACTGATTTGTATATCAAAGTTTTTCTTGTCATAAATATAAGGATTTGTTGTTTCGAATACGGTTTCTGCAATAAAAAATATAATACAAATACATGTAAGTATTTAAGTAAACTTAATAAAAAAAAAAACACCATCAAATGAAAGTTATTTTAAATTTTATCAACGTACTCAAAATATTCTCAACTGTTTTTGCAACAGTGACACAGAGTATACTTTGTCCAAATTTTGTTTGCGAATCCGAAAACATGAAACCTTTCGCAACGGGAGATGGAAACTTCGGTACACTTCAGACAATCCAAAATCCCTTAGTCTTGTCAAACGCCAAAACACCTGAAAAATTATAAAACTTGTAGACCGTTAACACAATTACGGAAACAATATCGATATATTTTCAATTTGTTTTATTCTTTTAGCAGTGACAGGTGGTGATAACGAACAGTGTTCAAAACAAAAGTCCGGAGGAAAAATACAAAACAGTGGCAGAGCGAACACGGAGCTCTAAAAAATAAAGGTAGGATCAGAAGAATAATATGTCATATTAAACTAGTAGATGTTTTCCAGATATATATTGTGTCCTGATTGTATTGGAATTTATCTATTTGCAAAAACGATTTTTTTATCGTGTGCTTTTTTTTAAATCTTTAAAGTATCCACTACACATCCGAAACTAGATATATGCATGTATCTTTGAGCATTACCATCAAGTAATTAAATGAATAACGTTTATCATTTTTTTTTTACATTTGATACATTATACTTTAACTTTAGTTTGCAACTGATAATAAAGTATAAAATCCATTAACTGAAGTAATTATATCTATACTACTATATTAAAACAATATAATTTATTTTTTTTGGCCTTTAATATCAATAAATGGGAGAAGTATTATCTTTTGTTTTATTTATTTTTAGCATCATTGATACATGAAGATTACCAATTTGTTTTATGTTTGGTTCTCAATCAAGCTTTGCTAATGAATAATCAACAAAAATTGCTTCAAAAATTCCGGAAATCATCTAGATTTTTTTTAAATTCTACAATCCTGCGCATGCGCATTTCATTCAAACTAAATCAAGTGAGGCTTTTTAGTTTATGTTTCCACAAAATCCCATTTGCATAGATAAACTCAGAAACGATAATACAAATACTTTAAAATTTTCATTAGTCCCCTACCGGTTTTCACGAGATGGAACTGTAGCTTTTCTCTGCTTCTGTCTGTCTGTCTGTCTGTCTGTCTGTCTGTCTGTCTGTCTGTCTGTCCCACTTCAGTTTTCCACTCTTTGTTTTCTTTATGCGTTTGAGGAATAACATGAAATTTGCTGAACAGCTTCAAAATGTCAAACTACAGATCAACTTTACACTTTTGTAGCGTCTGGTTGACATACTTTCGAGAAAATTAATTTTTTATATTAAAAGTTTTGTTCAGATTCGATATTCCGCATAATAGTGTACGTTTTCACAATTTCCACAAACCGAAAGGGGACGTGTATTGCATATGAAATAGTCCCAGATTGCTTGTTGGACATGTTTATCATTTACTCTGAAAAATATTAAGAGTTCCGAATGTCACCTTGAAGCAAAAAAAGGTGAAAAAGTGTTGAATGCTTCAATAATCGGAATATTTTTTTTTTTAGATGAAAGGTATTTACAGCCTGAAAATGGATTATTATAAATAATTTGACCGTTATTTTCAATACAACTTCATAATTTTCTCCAAAACCGTTTCGGAGCGGTTCTGCAATTTTTGCTACATTACGGGTATATGGTAGGCACTTAAACTGTAGTGAAGGCGTGTTTCGAGACACCGTTAGATAATTCTAACTAAGCACAGTGTAGGGAAAATAATAACATTGCTGTAGGTTTAAAGCTTGGTTCTGTAAATGTCAACAATACGTGTCGATGTATATATTTCTCAAAATCACATGCACTGTCCACCCGTGCACGCACGGGTCAACGTCTACATGTAGTATATTAAAAGGAAAAATAACATAAATGATTTAAATTCCAAACCTTTGGAGTGGGCGTGTCTACCATCTGCAGCTTTAACTGTGGGTGGTGGTTGGTCATTATACATTGCATAAGTTACGATATCTGGAGACTGAATCTAACACAAATACACGTCAGGTACTTATCATCAATATTTCATAATATATTGGTCACAGTCAAAAAATCAAAGTAAAATTTCCTACTCATGCAATTGAACATTGAACAAATGCAAATGAGCGATACACGTGATCTATATTTAATTGTTAGTTTATATATTATTTTTAATCGAAGTGTATTTTTCTATTAAAAAAATGCAATTCAAAAAAGCAATTAAATAGGATCCATGTGGGATAAATCTGAAAGATTATTTTGCAAAAAGGCAATCTAGAATAAAATAATTAAGACACACATTTTAAGCTACTTTCCGTGTTAAATGTGTACATGCCTTTGCTGTCTTTATTAGGTAAACAGTTACTAAGAGGACTAAATCTAAAGACACCGTTCATCAATTGGTCGAATCTTTTAGCGAACTAAAATCACAGACTGCACGAAACAATAATAACTCAAATTTCCATAGGGAACGATGAGGTTGTTTCTTCTAACTAATCCACTGATGTATATTGGCAATTGTTCTATAAATTGTACTTACTTTTTTACAACAATTTAAAACTTTGGTAAATAAAAAATGTAAATATAAACTAGAGCAAAGCTCGTTGCAAAGCAACGAGTGGGTCTTCCGTTAATGTCGAGAGAAAAGCTAGAAGTACCTGTAAAAAGCAAAGTTCTTAAGCCATTAACAAGAGTAACTAAAACAATAAGAAAGAAATCGAATAATTTCTGTTACGACTTAACAAAATCCGAATGATTTTAAGTACAACTTTACAAAAACCTTTCCGATTTCAAGAATACTTTAACAAAATAAACCCGAATGTGTTCATGTACGACTTGACACGATTATTTTTGGTACGAATTAATTTTACATTTAACTTCACGCTATTTTTTAAACCAACAACACGGAATCAAAATTTCCGGAAAAATCAAATTTTCAACCCCAATTTCTCTTTAGCGCATGGTCCGATTTTAAAATGAATTTCAGCGTTAGATTAAGCTTAAAAAGTTCCTTGTTTTTGCTAAATGAAAAATATCAAATTATCGCCTAGCAAAAAGTTATCATAAAAAGACTTACTTGCCCTTTTAGCCCCTAATTTGAGGGGCCAGCCCTTTTTTCTTTTAAAGGACTCGCAAATGTAAACATATTTTGTTCACATGTATTCACGAATTGCTTAACGTTTTCGAGATATCTGAACAGCTGTGTTTTAGGGGCCGACCATTTAACTCCTTATTATTAGGGCCACTAACAAAAAAATTTATTTTAGTTGCCATATTGTTAAGAACATTATTCTTAACATTTTGTGTTCTACATTGCTTTTCAAAATATTTCTCCTTTTTCAGATATTAATGATCAAAATTATGAACTCATGACCCATTGAAACCCCTAATTACGTAATATATGACTTAGGTATGGTACTGTAAAGATAAATAGCTGTACAGTGAACATTTTTGCTTCTATAATTAATAACAAATTTTTGTTCGGTAAAGAGTTATTGTAAGAAGATTTTAGAGCCCTTTTGGCTCCTAATTTTAGGGGCCAGCCCCTTTTTCTTGATATTAAATTAAAAGTTTTGCAAATATAAAATTATTTTGTTCACCAAATGTTCACAAAGTGTTAACCGTTCTCGAGATATCTGTACAAATGTGTTTTAGGGGCCGACCCTTAAACTCCTTAATTGGGCCATCAACGAAAAATTCAAGGTGGCATATTGTACAGAACATTATTTTGAGCAACTTTTGTTCTACATTGCTTTTCAAACTAATTCTCGTTTTTTCGATATAAATGATCAAAGTTTTGAACTTCTGGCCCCTTGAAACCCCTAATTACGTAATACATGACTTAGCTAGGTACTGAATAGATAAACAGTTGTACAATGAACATTTTTGCTTCATGATTAATAACAAATCATTGTTCAGTAAAAGGTTATTGTAAGAAGACTTTAGAGCCATTTTGGCCCCTAATTTTAGGGGCCAGCCCCTTTTCCTTGATATCACATTAAAGGCCTTGCAAAAATAAACATCTTTTGCATTACATTATTTAACAAAATATGTATAGATGAAAAGATATTTCAGAAAATGTTCAAAAAATTCGTGGAAAAATTTGGTGCCTATTTTTAGGTTCAGGCGAGCTTCAAAGCCTTGCACAATTTTCATAAGTGAAGGCAATAGGGTACATCTACATACATTTATCTACAATCCCTGAAAATTTCAAGCTTCTATCTTGATTAGCTTCGGAGGAGATGCGTGGACAAAATGACCCTTAAAAATTTACAAAATCGTCAATTTCTGAAAGCGGAAGTGACGTCATATGTTCAAATTTTAATAACCTCGAGTGTTAACAATACCAAACAAGTTCTGAAAATTTCGTGGAAATCAGTTGAATAGTTTTTGAGATATAAGCCACAAAAAAAGTCAGAGGAAGAATAATAATAATGAACTAGAGCAAAGCTCGTTGCAAAGCAACGAGTGGGTCTTCCGTTAATGTTGGAAGTAAAGCTGTAAGTTCCTGTAGGAAGCAGAGCTCTTATACCAATAGCAAGAAAAGCTAAAATAAAAAGATGAAAAAAATCGAACTAGTCATTGTACGACTTAACAAAATACAAATTATTTTAAGTACGACTTAACAAAAACCTTTCCAATTTCAAGAACGACTTTACAAAAAAAATTCGATTGTGTTTAAGTACGAATTATCAATTTCCGAATTATTTTAGGTACGAGTTAATTTATCTTTGAACACAACACTATTTCTTTAACCAAGAACGTGGAATCAACATTTCCGGAAAACTCAATTTTTAAATCCCAACATCTCTGTAAGGCATCGTCCTATTTTAAAACGGATTTCAGTTTAAATTAAGCTTAATAAAAGCTCCTTTGTTGCTTTATGATCTATATCAAATTATTGATAAGAAAAGAGTTATTATAAAAAGACTAAGTAGCCCTTCAGGCCCTTAATTTGAAGGGTCAGCCCCTTTTTCTTGATTTCAAATAAAAGGTCTCGCTAATATAAACATATTTTGTTCTAAAAGTGTTCATAAATTGTCAACCGTTTTCGAGATATCTAAACAACTGTATTTTAGGGGCCGACCCTTTAACCCTTTACCGGGGCCATTAACAACAAAATGTTTGGTATCATATTGTTAAAAACATTATTTTTAACCACTTTTGTTCTACATTGCTTTTAAAAATATTTATCCTTTTTCAGATATTAACGATCAAAATATTGAATAATGGCCCCTTGAAACCCCTAATTACATAATTTATGACTTAGGTATGGTACTGTATAGATGAACAGATGTACAAACAACATTTTTGCTTCTATATTTGATAACAAATTATTGTTCAGTAAAGAGTTATTGTAAAAAGACATTAGAGCCCTCTTGGCCCCTAATTTGAAGGGCAAGCCCCTTTTTCTTGATATCAAATGAAAGGTCTTGCAAATACAAACATATTTTGTTCTACAAGTGTTCAAGAAATGTTAACCGTTCTTGAGAGATATGCACAAATATGTTTTAGGGGCCGGCCCTTTAACTCCTAAATGGTGTCATAAGCAAAAACATTTAAGGTAGCATACTGTACAAAACATTATTTTGAGCAACTTTTGTTCTACATTGCTTTTAAAAATATTTCTCCTTTTTCAGATATTAATGATCAAAGTTTTGAATTTCTGGCCCCTTGAAACCCCTAATTACGTAACATATGACTTAAGTATGGTACTGATAAATAAAGAGCTCAACAATGCACATTTTTGCTTCTATAATTAATAACAAATTATTATAAAGTGAAGAGTTATTGTAAGAAGATTTTACAGCACTCTTGGCCCCTAATTTGAGGGGCCAGCCCCTTTTTCTTGATATTAAACGAAAGCCCGTGTAATTTGAAACAACTTTTGCATTATATGTTTTAACAAAATATTTATACATCAAAAGCTATCATAGAAAATGTGCAAAAATTTCGTGAAAAAATTTGGTGCCAATTTTCAGGTTCAGGCGAGCTTTGAGGCCTGAAGCAATTTTCATCATTGGAAGCATGGGGGGTACATCTACATACATTCGTCTACAATCCCTGAAAATTTCAAGCTTCTATCTTGATTAGTTTCGGAGGATATGCGTGGACAAAATGACCCTTAAAAATTTACGAAATCGTCAATATCTGAAACCGGAAGTGACGTCATCATTCGAAAATGTTATAATATGTTGCGCGGATCATGCTTTATTCGTCCTAAAAATTTTGTGCGAATCGGTTTGATAGTTTTTGAGAAATAGCGCTCCAAAAAAGTCAGAAAAAGAAAAAAAAAGAATAACTAGAGCAAAGCTCGTTGCAAAGCAACGAGTGGGTCTTCCGGTAATGTCGGAAGTAAAGCTAGAAGTCCCTGTAAGAAGCAGGGTTTTTAAACTAACAAACATAAGAAACTAAGACCAAAAAAAATCGAATTATTCTTGGCACGAGTTAACAAAATCCGAATGATACCAAGTAAGAATTAACAAACCTTATCGATTTCAAGAACGACATAGCAAATACAAATCCGAATCTGTAAAAGTACGATTTAACAATTATCGATTAATTTTAGGTACGAGTTAATTTAACTCTGAACATAAAACTATTTTCTTAACCAAGACTGTGGAATCAAAATTTCCGGAAAAATCAATTTTTAAAACTCTTTATCTCTGTATTGCATCGTCCGATTTTAAAACGGATTTCAGTTTTGAATTATGAATAATAAGCTCTTATTTTCTGCCTTGTGATTAATTACTAATTATCGCTTAAAAATAAGTTATTATGAAAAGAATTTGTAGCCCTTTTGGCCCCTTATTTGAGGGGCTGGCCCCTTTTTCTTGATATCAAATGAAAGGTCTTGTAAATATAAACATATTTTGTAACACAAGTATTCACGAATTGTTAACCGTTCTAGAGATATCCTTACAACTGTGTTTTAGGGGCCGACCCTTTACTCCTTACCAGGTCCACCAAAAAAATATTTTTAGATCCCATATCGTTTAGAACATTATTTTGAGCAACTTTTCTTCTACAAGGCTTTTCAAAATATTTCTCCTTTTCTAGATATTAATGACCAAATTTTTAGACATATGGCCCCTTGAAACCCCTAATAACGTATCATATGTCTTAGGTATGGTACCGTATAGATAAACAGATGTACAATGAACATGTTTGATTCTATAATTGATAACAAATTATTTTTCAGTAAAGAGTTATTATAAAAAGACTTTAGAGCCCTCTTGGCCCCTTATTTGAACGGCCAGCCCTTATTCCTTGATATCAAATAAAAGGTCTTATAAATATAAACACATTTTGCTCAACAAGTGTTCAGAAATTGTTGACCGTTCTAAAGATATCTGAACAATTGTGTTTTAGGGGCTGACCCTTAAAATCCTTACTGAGGCCACCAACAAAAACTATTAAGGTAGCATATTGTTAAGAACATTATTCTAAGCATTTTTTGTTCTATAATGCTTATCAAAATATTTCTCCTTTTCTAGATACTAAAGATCAAAGTTTTGAACTTCTGGCCCCTTTAAACCCCTAATTACGTAACATATGACTTAGGCATGGTACTGTATAAATAAACAGATATAAAATGAACATTTTTGGTTCTATAATTGATAACAAATTATTTTTCAGAAAAGAGTTATTGCAAAAAGACTTAAGAGCCATTTTGGCCCCTTATTTGAGGGGCCAGCCCCTTTTTCTTGAAATCAAACGCAAGTCCTAGTTAATCTGAACAACTTTTGCATTACATGTCTTAACAAAATATTTACACATTATAAGCTAGGGCCGAAAATGTGCGAAAATTTCGTGAAAAAAATTGGTTCCTATTTTTGAGCTCGGGCGAGCTTCGCCGCCTTGCGCATTTTTCAAAATATCAAATAAATAGGATCATCTACAGACATTCATCTACTATCCCTGAAAGTTTCACGTTTCTATCGCAAGTAGTTTTTGAGAAGTTACGTGGACAAAATGGTCCTTAAAAATTCACTAAATCATCAAAATCTCGAACCGGAAGTGACGTCATAAGCCAGAAATTTTATAATATCAAGTATATTTGATGTTCAATGTGTCCTGTAAATTTCATGCAAATCGGTCATGTAGTTCACGAGAAATACCGTTCGAAAAAAGCCAGAAAAAAAATAAAAAATAAAATAATAATAAGGAAAAGAAACAATAGAATAACAAGAGGGTCGTCCGTCGGAAACGGAAGACCTTAATAAAGAAAAAGAAACCGTAGAATAACAAGAGGGTCTTCCGTTGGAAACGGAAGACCCTAACTAGAGCAGAGCTCGTGGCAAAGCCCCGAGTAGGTCTTCCGTTGTTGTTGCGAGTTGAAAATATATGTTATATGGTGTCAAACGATTATAATGACTATATTTTCTGTTCTGCTTTTGTTATAAAAACGTGTTGTGATTGAAAGCCTGTATATAAAACGTGTTTTGAAAAAAGAAAGGAAGAAAATATTTTAGGAAAACTATTTGTCGAGCAGAGTTTATGTAATCGTTTCAAACATTCTTTAAAAAATGAGATGTTTAATGGCTAGTTAAATTTTCAAAGGGTAGCAAGCATTGTTATAAACAGTATGTACTCGTGATTCATGTCAAGAATTGTATTTCTTTTTTAAACTAAACGTGCCTACAAAACACGTAAACTTTTCACAAAGATAACTTCTATATTAAAATATTTCTAAATTTTTGAAGACTATGTGCAAGTTTAGAATTGCGTGCTGACAAAATTTACAGACCCTAAAACGTACTACTACACCAAAAAGCGTGCGACCTACGTGCGAGAAACGTTTCGTGTAAACCTTTCAGAGTTTCGTGTAAACCGTTTAGAGTTTCGGACAAAGCGTGCGAGAACCGTGTGAAACGTTCATCAGATTTCATTCGGAACTCCCTGACAAGTTAATTGTTTCAAAATGGCGCCCGTGTTTTACATTACTTTAACAAAATTGAACGAATTTTTAACAAACAAAAGAAAGGTATATGTATTAAAAGACGACTAGTTACAGAGTACATGTATATTTAACGTTTTCATGCGATGTTTCAGTACTGAAACAATATTAAAATTCGCTATACATAAAAAATATTAAATACAGTTAGTGAAACATGATTTCTATTGGAACAAACCTAAATCAACTTTAACTTGCACGATCATGTTTTGATAGGCATGTATTTTTATTATTTATTTACATCGATAACTCTTACTGGTAACTCTTACTGAGACCATTCGGCTGTGTACAAGCAGCACACATAACCTCGGACATCGGGTGAGACCTGCACCTGGCTGAACCTGTCAATCAAACTCTGTGTATTTGTTTTCATTGGATGGTCAGGCGTCTCTCTTTTGTCAAAAGCCAATGGAAAATTAATGATTTCAAGGTAATCGGAATCAGGATTTGATGAAGCACACAATTTAAATGATAGAAAATTTATTAATTATTTGAAGAAAATTAAATGTAAACATAGAAAGGAAATAAAAAAATTAATTATTATGGGAATCTATACGCATGATACTCAATTCAAATAGATTATATTATGATTTTATTATTTTATGTAGTAAAATCACCCTTCCAACTGTTACTCAATTACATAACAATTGATGACCTGGGGCTATAAATGTTCTGAGCTGTGTGCGCTGAAGCGACACAAGATTCTCGGTCGCATGCGGCAATTAAATTAACACAGACTGGCCGAATAAACAAAGGGGTGGGAAAGTGAAACAAAATGTTACACATAAGAAGAAACCACCAAAAATGATTTTCGACAGATCTTGCTATCTTTTCTCCAATTCAAAAAAAAAAAAATTCAACGCGAGCACCTGTCAGCGGGGCGGGTGGAGCTGGGGGGGGGGGGGGGGCAGCAATGAGTTCGTTTCCACAATGAAACTACAGAAGTGATTAATATGTGACCCGTAGAACCTTATCTAAAGTTGTTTATACTCATGTGAATATTTTTTTAAATAATCATCGAATGCCTCAATTCAGGGCATTCCTTTATCGTGCTAGCACCTACCGCAAACATGGAACTTTGATTATAATTTGATTTCATTTTTAAACTATCTTGTACGCTATCGTATAAATCAATGCTTAATCAACTGTACAAGTGAAATAAATTTATCTTTTCATCTTAAACCAATATAATAGTTTAAAACATAATAAAATATAGTTGTGTCCGTGCAAAATATGAAACATAAACGCGTCATAAGGAACATGTACAAAAACACGAAACGACCGCGGATCACTTATCCACTCGCGCCGGATCTCCTCAGCCATGTGCGAGGGATGATCATCATTTAAAGGTTTAATATTTGAGGGGGGTTGTTGATTTAAAACATTAATTGTACAGTTTTTAAAGTACTTTACCTAAATAAACCAACCATTAGTTGTCTAACGATTTTTCCGATTTGGAGTAATATCGTTCGTTAATATTCATTTACACTCAAATATTTAATTAAATATATATACACATGTACAAGTAGGACAAACTTTTATAACATAAAATTAAAACAGTTCTTGTATATACGGCTATATTAACTCAAACACGTTCATATGCATGTAAGTGTAAGTCGCGGTGTGCGAATCTTGTGTATTAAATAACCGCTTACCGCTAAGTAATGCAGCCGTGGCTGATCTCCTCGGCCGTGGGCGAAGAATAGATTACGTAAAGGTACAACGCACAGAAACGCACAGCTCAGAACCAAGGAAGATTTGAAAAGTTTGCAGTATAATGACCTTACTCTATCAAATAGAAGTTATATATTTTAAACTTAAACCCCACAATTGATCTATGTCTATTATTGCTTTAGAGAATGACATTGCTTTTATTAATTAAATGAACTATTTCTTACTTGACATCCAATTGTTTAATCCACAAAAGATTTTGTGTAATCAAAACTAAAACAATTCTTGAGTTCGCGGCTAAATAAACTCATATATGAGAGACGCAATTCTCGTGTATTAGATAACCGCTGACCGCTAGGTAGTCCAGCCGCGAGCATGGTAACCGATTTTCTCGGCCGAGGGCAAGGGAGAGCTTACATAATGGTACACACACATGCAGCTCTGATTCAAAGTAGATTTTAAATGCATGGAGTTAATAACTAAAATATAATGCATAGAGTTTTTTAATTCCATATTTTGTGGTTTACTAGAAAAGAAAAAGAATGTTTTGTTTTCCAATTGCCGTTTTTAATGATTGTGCACTATAAGAACTTAACAACAATGACTTTAACTCCTAAAGGAAAAGCTTATACTCCAACAACAAAAAAATTCTTATGAATTAATGCCTCCTGTATAAACCAGCATACTTTCTGCGGCAACTTTATGCCAGTTGTACGCACAAAGACTTTCGTTAACTTGTCAAATGACAACAGGTACATGTCAACATGTAAAGCTTTTTACACTCATACTACACAAATCACTTATAAAATAACATTGTTACGACCTTTATGAGATCCCAACAAACAACTTTTCCAGCGACAGCCATATCAAAATCCTAACCGTTTTTGAGTTATTAAGCAAAAACTTTTAGGGGCTATTGGCCCTTAATTTAAGGGGCCAGCCCTTTTTTATTGGTGTAAAATGAAAGCCCTTGATATTCTGCACAACTTTTATTCAACATGTCTTAACAAAATATTTTTCGTTAAAAAGATATAAAGGAAAATATGTTTAAATTTTTGCACTTTTTGGAATCCTGTTTTTTGACCCCCTACCTTTTCCTAAATAAAAAACGTAATCTAAAAACAAAAACTAATGTGCACCACTACAATGTCTCTGCTATTCAAATTCGTTGGATTCCCATTCCCTGCTATCATAGTCTCGGAGCCTTTGTCTGGAAACCAAAGGCCCTAAAAAATGTTAAAAGGGAAATAACTTGTTACCGGAAAGGGAATTCTAACTTTTATGAATTGAGGAAGATAGTGTTTTGTAAAGTCCATTAGCCCTGAAAATTTTAGCAAAAACCGTTCACAAATGAGCACGATATGAAGCCTCAAAGTTCGCGTCTAGGAAGAAAAAAAAAAAAAAGAAAAATAAGAACTAGACACGATCTCGTTGCGAGCAACGAGGAGGTCTTCCGTCCGATTTTTAGAAAAAAAAATATGACATCATCGTCTTTGATTTTCGACAACAAAACATAATATGGAAAAAGGAGTGAAGTACTAATGCTTTAATGTATCGCTTTTTATAAGTTCTATTACTTTGCTTTTTAAAATACTTGCGTTTATTCCAATTAAGATTGAAAATATTAAACTTGTTTACATCTAAAAACCCTAATTGGGTAACGCAAGAGCAAATCATAATATTGTTAGGATATATAAACGTATTATACCTAATCTAGCTTTAATAACCTTTCACAAGATGGCTCCCATTACAAGACTTTTGATAAATTCTTTAAGAGCCCTTTGATCCCCTAATTTAAGGGGCCAGCCCCTTTTTCTTGAAATCGAATGAAAGGACATTTAGTTCTGAAAACATTTTGTCAACAAGTGTTTAAAAATTCGTTACCGTTCTGGAGATATATGAGAAAGAAGGTTTTTGGGGCCGATCCCTTATCTCCTTATAGGGGCCGTTTAACGAAAATTTGAAGGTTGCATATTGTTATGAACATCATTTTGAACAACTTTTTTTTGTATTGCATTTCAAAGTATTTTTTCTTTCTGAGATATGGGTGATCGAAATTTTCGACTTTTGGCCCCTAAAAACCCTTAATTACGTAACACATAATAAAATCATTACATTGCTTGGATACATAACTGTGAGATAAACATATTTGCTTCTATAACCTTTCACTATATATCTCTCAGTAAAGGGCTACAGATTAAAGAATTTAGAGCCCTTTGGTCCCCTTATTTGAAGGGCCAGCCCCTTTTTCTTGATATTAAATGAAAGGTCATTTAATTCTTAACAAATTTTATTCAACAAGTGTTTAGAAAACAGATACCGTTCTGGAAATATATGAGAAATAAGGTTTTAGGGGCCGATCCCTTATCTCCTATAGGGGCCGTTTAACGAAATTTTGGAGGTTGCATATTATAAAGAACATTAATTTGAACAACTTTTCTTCTGTATTGCATTACAAAATATTTTTCCTTTCCGAGATATGGGTGATCGAAATTTTGGACTTTTGGCCCCTAAAAACCCTTAATTACGTAACACATAACAAAATCTTTACATTGCTTGGATACATAACTTTGAGATAAACATATTTGCTTCTATAAGCTTTCACAAAATATCTCTCAGTAAAGGGCTACAGATTAAAGACTTTAGAGCCCTTTGGTTCCCTCTTTTGAGGGGCCAGCCCCTTTTTCATGATATTAAATGAAAGGTCATTTAATTCTTAACAAATTTTGTTCAACAAGTGTTTAGAAAATCGTTACCGTTCTAGAGATAAATGAGAAAGAAGGTTTTAGGGGCCGATCCCTTATCTCCTTATAGGGGCCGTTTAACGAAATTTTGTTGGTTGCATATTGTTAAAAACATTAATTTGAACAACTTTTCTTCTGTATTGCATTACAAAATATCTTTCCGTTTTGAGATATGGATGATCGAAATTTTGGACTTTTAGCCCCTAAAAACCCTTAATTACGTAACTTGCTTGGATACATAACTGTGAGATAAACATATTTGCTTCTATAACCATTCACAAAATATATCTCAGTAAAGGGATACAGATTAAAGACTTTAGAGCCCTTCTGTCCCCTAATTTGAGGGGCCAGTCCCTTTTTCATGATTTCAAATAAAAGGTCCTGTAAATATTAACTTTCTTTGCTATACATGTTTTAACAAAATATTTTTCATAAAAGAGATAAACACATTAAACCTAGAAAAATTACGATGTTTTTTTAAACTCAGTTTTCAGGTCCAGGCGAGCTTCGACGCCTTTTTAATCAGACAAATTTGATTGACATCATACACATCTACAATCTTTTGTCTACAAACCCTGAAAATTTGAATTCAATATCTTTTATAGTTTATGAGTAGTTGCATGGACAAACTAAGCCTCCAAAAATCGCTATTACGTTAAAATATCGGAAACGGAAATGTCGTCATCAATATAAAAAATTTCCAATGAGGTTCAGATCACTATCTATCAGATCTAAAAGTTTCACGAAAATCGGCCGAGCCATTGCCGAGAACTCGCGCGGACAAAATTTGTAAGAAAAAAAAAGAAAAATAACTAGAGCAAAGCTCGTTGCAAAGCAACGAGTGGGTTTTCCGTTAATGTTGGAAGTAAAGCTGGGAGTTCCTGTAAGAAGCAGAGCTCATAAAATAATTAAATAGTAACTAAAATATAAAAGATGAAAAAATCGAATTATTCCTGGTACGACTTAACAAAAGACGAATGATTTTAAGTACGACTTAACAAACACCTTTCCGATTTCAAGAACGACTTAACAAAAACAATCAAAATGTGTTCAAGTACGACTTAACAATTATTTTTGGTACGAGTTGATTTCACTTTAAACATTACGCTTTTTTTAAACCAAGGACGCGGAATCAAAATTTCCGGAAAAATCAATTTTTGAACCCCGATATCTCTGTAATGCATCGTCCGATTTTAAAACGGGTTTCGGTTATAAATTAAGCTTAATAAAAGCTTCTTTGCTGCTTTATGATTAATATCAAATTATTGGTCCGAAAAGAGTTATTATGAAAAGACTTAGTAGCCCTTCTGGCCCCTAATTTGAGGGGTCAGCCCCTTTTTCTTGATATCAAATAAAAGGTCTCGCTAATATAAACATATTTTGTTCTACAAGTGTTCATGAATTGTAAACCGTTCTCGAGATATCTGTACAAATGTGTTTTAGGGGCCGACCCTTTAACCCCTTACCGGGGCCACTAACAACAAAATTTTTTGTATCATATTGTTAAGAACATTATTTTGAAGAACTTTTGTTCTACATTGCTTTTAAAAATATTTCTCCTTTTTCAGATATTAATGATCAGAGTTTTGAGTTCTGGCCCCTTGAAACCTCTAATTACGTAATATATGACTTAGGTATGGTACTGTATATATGAACAGCTGTACAATGAACATTTTTGCTTCTATAATTAATAACACAATATTGTTCAGTAAAGAGTTATTATAAGAAGACATTAGAGCCCTCTTGACCCCTAATTTGAGGGGCCAGCCCCTTTTTCTTGACATCAAATAAAAGGTCTTGTAAATATAAACATATTTTGTTTAACAAGTGTTCACAAAATGTTTACCGTTCTTGAGATATCTGTACAAATGTGTTTTAGGGGCCGACCCTTTAACTCCTAAATGGGGTCATCAACAAAAAAATTTAAGGTAGCATATTGTACAAAACATTATTTTGAACAACTTTTATTCTACATTGCTTTAAAAAATATTTCTCCTTTTTCAGATATTAATGATCAAAGTTTTGAACTTCTGGCCCCTTGAAACCCCTAATTACGTAATATATGACTTAAGTATGGTACTGTATAGATAAACAGCTGTACAATGAACATTTTTGCTTCTATAGTTGATAACAAATTATTGTTCACTAAAAAGTTATCGCAAATAGACTTTAGAGCCCTCTTGGCCCCTAATTTGAGGGGACAGCCCTTTTTTCTTGATATCAAATAAAAGCCCGTGCAAATTGAAACAGCTTTTGCATTACATGTTTTAACAAAATATTTATACGTCAAAAGATATTACGGAAAATGTGCGAAAATTTTGTGAAAAAATTTGGTGCTAATTTTCAGGTTCAGGCGAGCTTCTAGGCCTTGTGCATTTTTCGCAATTGGAAGCATGGAGGGAAATCTACAGACATTCATCTACAATCCCTGCAAATTTCAAGCTTTTATCATGATTAGTTTCAGAGGAGATGCGTGGACAAAATGACCCTTAAAAATTTACAAAATCGTCCATATCTGAAACCGGAAGTGACGTAATCATTTGAAATTTTAATGATCAGTAGCAACATTGATGCTTTATAACTCCTAAAAATTTGGTGTAAATCGGTTGAATAGTTTCTGAGAAATAACGCTCCAAAAAAGTCAGAAAAAGAAAAAAAAGTATAATAATAAAGAAAAAGAAACCGTAGAATAACAGAAGGGTTTTCCGTTGAAAACGGAAAACCCTAATAATAGGGAAAAAGAAACAAAGCAAAAACAATAAGGTCTTCCGTTGGAAACGGAAGACCTTAATAATCTTAACCAGCACAATAATAGAAAGGTCTTCCGTTGGAAACGGAAGACCTTAAAATGAACCCGAAGAAAAACAAAAAAAGAAAAACCCTAACAATTAAAAATCTTTCATTGATGATCCATGCAGGTTATAAAGGTAGCAATAATCACCAAATAAGGGGCTTGTTTAATTGTTTAAATAACCTGATCGTATAGTGCCTTCAGCGTCTCATATAAAGGGTTTTCGATACTTTTTGTGATATCTTTTTGTGAGAAGGAAAACGATGGCGAAGCAGTATCCATGTAGAAAAACTCGGTTCCGCTTGTTTTATTAGGACTTGTTAACTTTGGTACTTTGTAGATGACGAACCTGCAAATAAAAAAAACCATTATCATGTTAAAGTACATATAACAGTTAAATATAGTTGATAGGATAGGAGACAGGATGCAGGATAGAAATATAAAGCCAAACTCTATCCTATACTATATTGCAACCTGTAGCCAATCAGATTCGAGTATAAATTTCAGAGTAGAAGTTTCGCGAAACAAAAATGAATTAAAATATACATTTTAAACATCAATTTTATTTTTAAAACAATGTAAAACTATAAAAAACAATAAATATGTTTTATGTTTACAATGCTGTAAAGAAATTTGATGGGCGCTATACAATTTTTTTTTCAATTCGGAAACAGCGCAAGTATAGAGTTAATGTAAAATTTTAAATGCACAATGCAGCGTAAATAAAGTTTTATTGCATTATTTAAAAACTTCAATAGTTAAACAAAACACAAACATATTCAGTCTATGAGCAACTGACATATAAGTAGATATCTATCTCAACAAGGAACGAGCGTTGTTTTGTATACATATCACGTGTCATATCATTTCTTCGATGTCCGATCACAAGACCAGATAATAAACTGAACAGATCGGATAAGGTTAAGTACAAATGTGTAAAAATTTATATTTTTTCAATGCATTCAAATAATATCGCAGCAAATGCTTAATTTTAATTCATTCATCAAGTAATGCCTTCCCGAATCGTGTTTACAATTATCAGCGACCAAATCAAGCGATTTCTGATTATCTCCTTTAATATAATATTATAAGGAAACGAATTTCTTTAAATGTTTGTTTAAGCAATAGCTTTAATTCCTTAATCTCCTTTTTAGATAGTATTATACATAGTATCTTATTTAACAACTCAATCGCTTACCTGTTTTTTGGTGTGTTTTTTTTGTAATTGAGTACACTTCGCGTACAGTTGAATATCACATATGCAGAGGTAAATAAGTTCCCTCGTTTTAAAGATTTCCGGTGTTTTGTAAGAATTAGACGTATGACTTTTACATTAGTCGATAGATTTATAAATAAAATATTCATTTCCTTAAACTTCGTTTTAATTATTTCTTATTCCTAAATATGGATGGTGTGGGATAGGATAGGATAAGATAGGATAGAGTGGTTTTTTTTTTTTTTTTTTTTTGGCAGGATAGGATGCAGGATACATGGTATAGGAAATGATATGATTGTTTTGTCAACTTTCACGATAGCAGGACTGTACCTAAATTCATCTATATACTTCAATTGATGTTCAAAATTTATTTGCATTAATTCATAAAAAGGTAAATATCCCTGTTAATGTTGAAAAAAAAAACAAGACAGCTAAGCCCATAACATATCAGGAACACTTCTTATTGTTAAGGAAGGTATCAATCAAAAGGTTTGCAATGTAAAGACAATTTCATTTATTTACTTTTCATTTTCATTTTCAATGTAATTTCTTAAAATTTTCTGACTGCAAAAAGAGCAAGATTCTTTTCTTATTCTACCTCATTCTTTTCTGACGGTTAATACATGCTGCTATGCTCAAAGATGAAAAAAAGATAATGCAAGACACTTCACTCTGTACTCTTAACAACTGACGCCTTTTTACAGTTTGTCCATGCATTTTTTTTTATTTTGTAACTATTGCATCATTAAGTGACTTCCGCAATCACTTACTTGATGCACGATAAACATAAGCGCAAAAGGAAAACTGTCCTTTATAGAAAACACAAAATAAATTACTTACATGTTCATAGTGGATATATGAAGTATTTTTATTTTTATTTTTTTTTGTAAGTGAAAATACAGTACCGATCAGACCCAACTTATAAGCAGAGTAAACCCTAACTAAACTACGGGTTTATTTTTTACTTGGGGTCTGCTTTTTGAAAAGTTTGGCCCGTCGGGTTTTACTTGGGTTTAATCGGAGTTTACTTTGTGTTTTCTTGGGAATTGCTTTTGGGGTCAACTGTATGCACTGCATAGTGAAGCAGACCCTATCTTTTATCTAACCATGTTGCAGCTTGTTTTTTCTGCCCCTTTTTGTATTTCGAATACACACGCAGCGTATTTTTCAAGGGTATACTTCTGATGGGGCTTTACTCTCCGTGCCCACTCTAAGTTTACTTCGGGTTTACTCTGGGTCCACTCTAATAACCTACAGTAAGCAAATAAAGTAAACACAGGGTGTAGTAGGGGTTTATTTTCTGATCGGAACTGTATATGTTCACGCATATTTATTTTCTAGCAGAAGTTATTAAATATATATGTATGGCTATTAAGGTTAATGGGCATCTGTTTCACAATCTAAAACAACGGCTAATATTAGTAAATGAAATTACAATCATAAAAAAGAGATTGCAATGCGTCGCTCCATTACTTAAAAAAAATTCAAATGCAATTGAAGTTTGACCGATTTACTATTTGTAATTGTTGCTGTTTTGGGTTTTGTTTTGTTTTTTTACTTTTTTCTAGTGCAACGTAATTATATAAATGAAAGGAAAATTAATAGGATATCAATCTTACCAGTCAACTTCTTTTCCATCCGAAGACTTGCACGATGCTGATCCTTGTATGTATCTTAAAAAACCAAGAAACACTATCAACTTTGCAAGACGTGTCATCTTACTACAATATGCAAAGACCATTGAAAGTATCATTACAAAACTACTATAATATACTTCCCCGATTATATGGGCTGCTATTGTTGGCAAAGAAACTATATCGAGAGTACTTGTATAACGACAGGCGCAACTTTTGATTCCCGTGCACATGAAACAAATAAGGTTTTCAATTTGTATGCACTGGTGGCACACACAATTGTAATAATTAGCATTAATATTTGATTATTATTTATTAAAAATAAATTCTGAGCAAAAATGATAAATACTTAATAGCAACATATCTTCA
Source organism: Magallana angulata (assembly GCF_025612915.1). NCBI lineage: Eukaryota > Metazoa > Mollusca > Bivalvia > Ostreida > Ostreidae > Magallana > Magallana angulata. The sequence continues at coordinate 42,906,330 of NC_069112.1, forward strand.
AAATATATGATTCTCTTTCAATCCGCTACATAAAAGATAAACTGATTAATGAATGAATGGATAAATGAATTTATTGAGGGTTAGATTGAGGGATGAATGGGTGTATGCGTGGTTTGATGGGTGAATAGAACATAGCGAGATATAAGGAATATCTATATTGTGTGATTTTATATTTGCTTTATTAAACGAGTTGAAAAAGTTTATACATTCTCTTGGATTGCCGAGCAAATATAATCATTTTAACGTGTTGGATGAAGCAAATATAAAATTTTGGAGTAATAAAAATAGTGACGTGGATTTTAAAGGGAAATCTTCAAAAACAAGGTCACTCAAGCATTGACGCGAGAGGCTGTGTCTAAAATAGTGCTGATCAGAAGTATTTGATAAAGCACCAACCGTTTGATAAAGCAAATGTTCATTACATGGGTAGTATACATCACACGTATGAAATTAAGATATGTGTTTTTGACTCTGATCTTTATTTTTTTATCTTTCTGATAAAAGGCACCAATAAGGAAAAAAAAAAAAAAAAAAAAAAAAAAACAATAGTAATCTTTACGCTCTGTATTACTAGCTTACAGCTTAATTACGATATACTTTACAATGTACTTAATTTGGTTTTCCTGAAATCTCTTTTGGTAGTAACAAACTTTCATTTTAGGAACAGCACTAAATGCAAACAGTAACGTGGAATGCACGTATCACAGCATGTCAGGGAAGTCACGGAAGAAGACATTATGATTAGAGTGTGCAAAAGTGTCTTTGAGTGTATCTTTCCGTTAACATGAAGCAGACAAACTGGTCGATAGAAATTTAAACTTCCTGCCTTGTATACATTCGAACTCATAAAAGATAACTTAAGCGACAAAAAAGGAAAATTATTAGTGTATTCATAAAGAACGTTTAACATAGTCACATGTAGACATTCACAATTACTCACGTTTGCTTTAAAATAGGCTTACCTTTAACAACTGCACACGGCAACAAACATCTCAATCTTCGTCGAGTTAAAGAAAAGTCGTATAAAAATGCTGAACAGGGCAATTTCCATACGAAATATTTTTTACTGAATTATTTTTCCCTTTACCAAACGTCGACTGATAGTTTAAAAAGCGGCACTCCTGAATAACAGCAATGAAACACATTAAACAATAACACAATCAGCATGCTCTTTGTTAAACGTTAAATGCATGCATGCATTCATCAATCAACTTTTATTCAGGAATCAAAGCAGAAATCGTCATTTTTTTTCTTCAAAATTTAACGTTCTTTTACCTACTTTTTTTTTTATTTTTTTTACAAAAATGTATACAAATAGCTTACATACAGAAAACAATTTATTAAGGATGTAAGGATGGGAAACCAGTATTAAGTATCTTGATTATCCCAGTTTGTTTGAATTACTAAACATTGAAATCAAGTATCGCCAATTTTAGACCAACAATAAAAAACTTTAAGCTTTTTAACGAAAAAAAAAATAATCAAAGCATTAGAAACAAAACACGTACTCGACCGAAACAATTAGAATCAATATTATTTAACAAAGGATAAGTGTTGTTGTAAAAGAAATGTCGAATTTATTTTAAGGCAAACTCGAGATGATACAAATCATTTGTGTTCCGTTTGCATTATTTTAGAAGCTGTCAATCAATTGTACTCTGTTAAGAAATTCATATAAAATACGTTTGTTTTTTTCTGGCGTTATTTACCTTTGTCATTTTCGATGGTTTCATTATATAATATTAAGTGCTTTCTCTCCTAAAGCAAATCAAATATGAGGAAGTTATTTAACACATCCTTTTGTGGCAATGTATTGCTGAAACATGTAATATCGTTTTTCATACATTATTATTGTACATTTTCTGCGAGTCAAACTTTTTTAAAAATCTTATACATACTAATGAGTTATGCCAAACTTTGGTCATGGGATCAATTGGTAAATTCATAGGTATTATTTGATATATAATAAGTAAATGAATAATTATTCATAATTAAACAGCATCGCTCTTTTTCGTGTATTATACATTAAACATCAAGATATGCTGAGTAATTCTAAAGTGGTAGAGTAATATTGTTTGATTTAGACATATTATTCTATCATGCTTTACATCCTCCATTGCTAACTGTTATTTGAGTTAAAATTTGTTTTATGTTGCATTGTACGTTGTTTTTTGTCCACCATTAAAAACATAATGTTTTGTATGCAAATAAAAAGAACAATTAGAAAATATTCAATCTCCCTTGTTTTGATAATCAACTTTGGAAAGGTGATTTATAATGTTAGAAGCATCGTTCAATTTCAAAGTACATTTTAAGTTCATAATTTAAACTATTTACGGTGTGAAAGATGTTAACTTTTACTTTTCAGAGATTTCAACATAGACATTTTTTGCCGAAAAACAAATCTGATATTATGCTCTGATAGCTTGACATAAAAACGATGATATTGAAAGCTTGCATTGACTTGCTTAAATAGCATTACAGCCGACGCAATGACTTATATAACATATGGTGCATTATACTCTTTGCATGTCTTTTAGAGTCCGTTTATGGCTGTAATTCAATTTCAACTTTCATGTGTAAACTATTAAACATACTTTTATTACACATATGAATAGTTTTTCAAAAAATATCAGCATTTAAAAATAAAGGTATATCTTAATTAAATATTTAAATGAAAATAGATTTAAAATAAACATCTGAGTAAAAGTTAATTGAATAAATCAGTGAAATTCTTTAATTACTTAAATCCTGAAACATAAACATATTTGATTACAATTTTGCAAATAATCTAAGAATGTCTGTAGTTGTAAAACTTTGTTAGATGTTGGTAGTATACACCTTTTACTTTTTAGCTAGACTGACAACGACATGATAGACTGCTGTAACAAATTTGCATAACATTTTTTCACTGATTAATTGTTCTTACAGTTTACTAAAAGCAACACTTGAAATTGCAATACTTTAATAAAAACTTACCTTGCCTTGTTATTTCAGTTTTTCTCAAGCCTCCGTTTTCATGTTTTTGCTAGGTTTCTTGATTAACGCGCGTAAAAATTCGCTGTCATTTTATTAAATTTGTCGTTTGAAATACTTTTATGGCGCATAACAATTTTAGGAGTATATTAAATTAACCTATTTTTATGCTTAATACATTCAAACTAGCAGGGTAAAACATCATTTCAAGAACATCCAATTAATGTTAAATACAAGCAAACTTTATAATTTGGCACTTCGATCAAAAAATAGGTCATGAATATTTTGACGCAATAATAAAAAAATACTGCTATAGTTAAATCACCCTTAAACATACAGATATAGAAAAAAATAGTAAATTAAACATAACTTTGCCTTTTCTTTAATTTTTTCTCATATCAAATGTTGTACTTTCAAACTAAAGAAACACATATAATGCATACACTATTTTTTCTTTACTCAAAGAATTTATAATGATGTAATCACTTTTTATTCTACTCACTTGTGTCTAGTATGCACCGTTGTTTCAAACCGTAATTAGAAATTAAAATATGCATTTCTATATATGAACTATATGTCCACACAAAAAAAATATATATATATATATTTATATATATATATATATATATATATATATATATATATATATATATATATATATACATATATATATATATATATATATATATATATATATATATATATATATATATATATATATAGTATTTTTGCTTTAATATTGTAATTTTTTTATACTGATAATAAGATCTGAAAATGTTGCAACAAAAGAACACCTCTGTTAATTGAATTATATGCCTCAAAATTGCCTACTCACGTGTTTTACATAAGGCTCCTTCATAGCCAACATCACATCCAGTTAAGCAAGTACCATTAATCGGAAAGCAATAGCTTTTGTTTCTACAGTGGCCGCATGTTTCATTGCATTCATATCCATAAGATCCTCTATTGCATTCTAAAACGATTATAGATACAACGAATGCCAAACAGTTGTTGCTGTTTAGCACAGGTAAATGCAGTATCAAAAATTGCATTGACTTGCATCAGTAAAGTCTTACAACCATAACAAACCTAAACATTAACGTTAGTGAACGTCATTTTCTCTCGTAAAATTGCAAAAAAGTCACTATTATGCGTTTTAGTCTAATTCTTACATTAAGTTGACATCAGTTTGTTTTCTTTTGTTTTATGATTTTTTGTTTGTTTGATTTTTTTTTTGAGTAAAAATAAATCATAGGTTACAATTAAACAAATTATGAATATCCTTTTACAATGGCACTTGGTTTGGTTTAGAAACAATATAATTTGATCGAAAATAACCGATTCCTCAAGTTCATATGTAAACGATTATTCTGTTGGCACCTGATTATTTACAAGTCATGTGTTTATTAATTATTTTTTTATATTACTTTTTTTCTCAATTCACTTTGAATTTGTTATATCATTTCTATAGATATGAACGAAAATTTACTTCTCTGTTTATTTTGGTTTTAAAGTAGCTTAGTAAATATGTTATAATACTTATGGCAAATTTAATTCATGTTATACATCTCTGTATTTTCAATAAGTTATCATCACTCTCCTAACTACCTGCTGCATATCTAACTATTTGTCCTGATAACTTTCTACTCACCTGTTTTACACAAGTCCCCCTCGTAGCCAGCATTGCATTCAGTGAAGCATGTTCCATTGATATTAGAACATTGACTTTTACTGAGACAGTTTCCACACATTTCGTTGCAGTCAACGCCGTTTGAACCACTGTCACAATCTTTGAAATGAAATGATATGGAATGACTCCAACTTAATATTATAATAATACCTTAAAATTAATGCACTTCTCTGTGTAACAGTTAGATGTTGTCATGCCTTTATTACATGTAAGAATCAAATAACTAGGTGATTAAAAAAAATCAAAGGATTTGTTCCTCTGCCTGTACCTGTATCTTTTCCTTATCTGTTTTACATACGTCACCTTTAAAACCAGCTTCACATCCAGTTAAGCATGTCCAATTGATATGGGAACATTGGCTTACATCACGACAGTGTCCACATGTTTCATTACATCCAATACCATACGATCCTCTGTCACATTCTTTAATATAATTAACACATGTACATTACAGTGCTGTGTCTCATGTTCATAATTATAAAAAAAAAAAAATATTTGGTAAGCAGTGTGTTGAATGTTTTATCTACATATATTAGCCAAACAAAACAAACAAAAACCTAAGTTTTAAGCTATTTTTTAAATACAATTTACAACTTTTCCATAAACCAAATCAATAAACAACCATCGTGTCCTAAAATGAACACTTTAAAAGAATGCATTGGCTTTACTAGACTACCCCTGTTCTCATTTCGGTAGTCCATTCATAACTATTTTTTCATATCTAATAGATTGCAAGTTTGATCACTAACCTCTTATTGCGATTTTTTATGAGTTTATTAAATAAAAATGTCTATCGAAGAGATGCATTTTAATATATTTCTTTAGTATAAGCAATTTTCTTACATTTTTCTTGGTAAAAAGTTGCAAAAGCCTACTTTTCTTCGAATATGCTAAAAAAAATATTGTTTACAATACATATTTTCAAAAAGTTATATTTGAAAATTGTCCTGAAGGGCAGACAATTTAAAAAAAAAATTGAAGAGCAAAAGCTCATTTAGTTCACTACATACATACACCGGAGTTTGGTTTATGACAGTCTCATAATAGCTTACGAATATTGTTTGATGTAGTATAGACCAATCAAAACTGTTAAATTCTCCTTAGGTATGGATGGACTACCTTAATGCTACAAAACCTAAATTTCGTCATCATCATTTTTCTATGAATCAGTGTTAAAGTCATTTTAGATATTGTTGTAAATATAGTCTGCCTGAAATAATTCCGCTCTTAACTTTAAATATTATGAACGCTACCTTTGTTGCAGTGATAACCTCTCCAGCCAGGGATGCATCCAGAGTCGCAAACGCCATTCATATTGTTATTCATATTATTCATATTGTTGCACACGTGACATTGCATTTTTCAGTACATTTATTTCCAAAATAACCACGTGGACATGCTAGTAAAAATACAAAAAAATGTGATTTTTACACAATAAAACAGCTGTATCTGATTAAGACAAATATGATTTTTTTTTTCTGTAAGTGCAAGCATGAGCATAATAACTAGGCATATTACGGGTCGCAACAGCTTAATAATGCTGCACAAAGAACTACACTTTTCTTATCGTCTGTCACGTTTGTTATCGGTTGAAAAACCAGATGACCTTTGTAGACGAATTCACAGTCAGCATTCTAATATTATGCCAAAAAACCCACCAATTCGAGGGCTGCGTAGTTCTTTATAAAAGAAGAAATACTGTTCTTGGAGTTACAAACTTGGTTAGCTAAGTATAATTAGACAATTTGATTTTTGAAATTAAAAAAAATACAAATGTGTACATGTTTGCCGCAACATTGTATAATACTCGACTCATAAAAGGAAGTGACTACTGGTTTTGTTTTTTAAAACTTCCTAAAATACATCCAATATACAGTACTAAAAAATATGTAATGTTTGTTATATAAAAAAAATCTCCGTTGAATAATAATACCGGCATATAACGTATTAAATTATAGAGCAAAACACATTCGTTATTATAGCCGTTATTCGTTAAATTTCAATAACGAATTTATAAGAAATTTCACAGTGAATTCGTTCTGAAACGGTAAGATGACAGTATTTCAAACTGTCGTACGTTTTATAATCGATAGGACCATTATTCACAAATATAAAATTCATTGGCAAAACAAGGAAATAAACTTATTTTTATCTTCACTACGCTTTTTCATAATTATAATATTAAAGATTAATTTTGATTTTGCATGTTAAATTGTGTAGAATTATTCGTTTCTGTGATTTATCGTTATCGTTCGTGTATTGTGAAAATTCAATAAGTTCTTGATTGTCCGTGTATCATGCATGATTGTTCGTGTATCGTGCTTGATCGTGCGTGCATCAGAATCATGCGTGTCGTTTGTCAACAATAAGATTGCTACCACTGTACGATAACATACAACCAAATAAGCCTCTTACAAATCAAGATTAGAAACAATAAAAATAAATTATATTTCCCGAACAGTTTTGTTATATTTTAGCAGTCCATTGGCGAGAACGTTTGGATTCTGACGATTATCGACCTATAATTGTAAACACCTCTATGTTTAGATGAATTGTACCGTGGGGAACTACAGGTAAAAACAAGACTTGAAACTAAAACACCCAAATAAGTGACTTTTTTTTCTTCAGGTAAGGCCGTGAACACTCTATTTTTTAAACATTGCAGCAGTCAACAAATCTTAAAATTTCATGTTTCTTTTGTAAAATATGCAATGCACAATACTCGTTACAATAATAAAAAAATGCGATAAAATTTGATCAGCGAGGTCTTGCATTTACTTCGTTTAAATCTTCATAGTCGTGTTCGTCATATACGGCAACTTTCGTTGGGTTTATGTAAGGACTAAACTGGGACATAATACATATTCTCAATAGCTGTAAATTTGCTATTGCTTGTTCGTTACACATTTGTTGTAGAAAATTTTACCAAATTGCACACTAACAATACTTTTTTAAACATTTACGAAACTTTTAAAAGTCAAAACAGGAACTTATTAGGCCAAAAAAAAAAATTAATCATTATTTTCTCGGGCCAAAATTTTGAAATTTTGATGAGGCAGGCAGTTTTTTTTTGTTTGTTTTTTTCAAGACAAAATTTACAATGATGTTAACCCATATTTTATTTATTTGTGTACTCATCAGCAGATATTCATCAAGCTGATACATTGGCAATGTTTAAATATTTGTTTTAATTTGTTCTTTTTAGCTGTTTCTGTTTCCTTTTCAAAGGTTGAGTTTTTGCAATTGAACAAACATGACAAATGGTTTGTGCCCCTGCTTCATTTTGCGGCCCATCTTTCCCCTCCACAGTAACAACACAAGTCTGAACTGAAATAGGGGAATTTCTATGGCATTTCACTAGTTGAATTTGCCATATAAAAATTTATTTATATAATGCCTTGAGGACAGAAATCAAGAAAAAGTAAATTAGTCATCATAAAATTCTCAAACAATACAATTGTCCTTTATTCCTGCTACTTGGCAATATCACAGAGGCTTCAATTTCTTAAGATAACAGAGAAATTTCAGTGGTAGTGTTAACAGGGACCAACCTAGAGCAAACTTAGTTTAGGAAGACTTCACTTCTGAAATTCTCCCTCACAGAAAAATAGGGAGAAATTTAAGAAATCAGAAATTTGACAATGGCATAATGCTAATGATAATACATGTATAGAATATACAGATTCAACCTTAATTTGAATTGGATTAAAAGCGAGTCAATTAAAAATAAAACAACTCCTAAAAAAATTAAAAACATCCATTTTTTAAAATTTAATTTATTAGGTGTATTCATACATTTTGTAGATGATATGGTTCGTAATTGTGTTGGCTAAATGACAGATAATATCAGTCAATGTATTTCAGTGTATTTTGGAGGTATTAGTCCAACCGGGCTTTGACCAAATTACAACCGTCATATAGTTGGATCTGTTTTATTTTAAAGATAACTGTAGTCAAACGGTTTTAAGATTATTTTAGCACAAACTTGAAAGAGTTATTAATAATTACAAGTTACCAACTATAATTGTAATATCAGCACCTAAAGTTATAAACATCGGTTGTAATTTTCAGTGCACATTATGAGAATGCATCAACCGTATTTATAACCTCTAAAAATAAGACAGTCGCTTGTTATCAATCTCAACAGGATTTTGAATTAGATGATCATCATTTTATTGCTTTTGGGGTTAACTTTCACGATCGTAACTCAGACTACAGGGCAACTTCAACCTCTCTTTCTGAGGAAATTCTGGCGATGTTACCGACAACAAAGCAAGTACTTCTATTTACATAAACATGTATTTAGCCCAAGTAGCCCCCTAGGTTGGTCACTGGGTAGATGTGTCAGATAAAATAACGTTTTTACTGACAGAGACAAGCCTTTATTCTGAGCGTTTGTTTACATTGATTTTATAATAGAGAAAACCGATATTGATAAGATATGAAAAATCCGGAAAAATAACGATAAAAAAGTTTGATGCGGCGATGATTTTACTGATGCGGCGGTGCCTGAGAAACAAATCATTAATTTTTTTTTGGCCTTAGTATTTTTTTTTTATTTGGAGTCGAATTGGTTCTAAAATAAAGGATTTAAATGTTTTTGGTTTTATTTTAATCATAAGTACACACATGTATATGAACTTTCATTACATACAATTAATAAAATAGTACATACCTACATGTATAGATGTTTTGTATGATTGCGTCAGAATAAAACAAATTTTCCAAAGTTTTATATTAAAGCTTTGTCGTGTTGTTAATAATGCTGTTTTATTGAACCTATTTCTTACATAATTCACAGTGATGTCCTTGATACCCAGGTTTACATCCCTGACAGGTGCCCGTCTCTATGTGACAGTACTGACAGTTGACGTCTGGACAGGGAATGGAACAGTTAGATCCGTAAAACCCTGTTACTGGACATCCTGTACATGAAATGTTATTTATTACATATTTGATCTTGTTTTGAGTATATTCAATTCTATTCTTGATGAAAAAAAAGATGAAAGAGGCGTTCATTTACGGGACTTTGTGTAGCGGTATGCACGAAAGTCCATAAAGACAATTTCCAACTTTACCAAAAACATACAATAATTGCAATATTGCAACATTTATTGCAAAACAGTTAGACACCCAAAACCATGTTGCTGGACGACTTTAAAGAAATAGTAAATGAGTTAAACAATATCTCTCGCAATGGTCATCAACCTGTACTATATATCATTCGTTTTGGTTACACGAAGAAGAAGTATAGGAGTATATGCAGTACAGTTAATGCGGCCAAAAAAATATCAGCGAATTTTTGTGCTGAAAACATCTGTACTTCAGTTTAACGGACATTTCCTTTTTAAAATTAATAATGATCGCTCAAATGCAATATATTTCTGATATTACTACAGCACAATATTTTATGTTCATAGTGGTCACGCGATATGGCAATCGTATGGTACAAGCAGATGTATTAGCTGAGTTATAAAATAACTTGACGTTATATCGTTTATTTTAAAAAATGTTGCTAACATTTTTAGACAATAATATTTGTTACTAGAAACCATTATTTATAATGTATTTGTTGACCAACTTTGAAGATCACAGTGTCAATTTCATTAAAAAATAATTAATTTGTAAGATTTTACAACGATCTCAGATATTTTTATTTACAAAGCATATTTCAAATTCACATGTAAAAGTTTTTCATGATCAGATAAGTGCTTTTGCAATTGAATTGAGGTACCTTGCTTTAAGATTTAGGATATTTTATACAAAACTGGGATTGCATTATTATACGATGCATAATTTAACAAATTGAAAATATGACTATATAGGTAGTATTCTACTAATAATAATGTTGAACAAAATATTCATTTATAATTTTCTGTAAATCTACAACATTTATTTCTATTCGCTAAAAATCTGCATGATTAGCTTCAATGATTTGACTTATTGCGTCATTTGTCAAAGGTTGTTTAAGTTATAAAGATCACTAACCATACACCACTACTTCACATAGGTCACTCCATACATTACTATACTAACCGCCAGGGTAGACAAATCCAGGTTGTCTCTCGTTGTAGTGGATGACATATTTTCAGTGAACTATACAGTTTGTTGTAAAGACAGAAGGTATTGTGTATATTGTGAAATTATTGTCCTTGAAACACAACATCCCCTGTGATCTTTCCGTGGTATTGGAAACATACACGGATAATCCAAAGAAATTGCTACTCAAAATAAATTACTGTTTTGTTTTTTTTAAGGGAGGGAGACAAACATTCAGAAGTTAAGATAGACATTTTGAAGGACTAGATAAAACTTGATAGATTGATTTCAATCAACAACACTGTAACTTTAATGATTTTATCCACAAGGTCTGCACACTGTTTAATTGTTCTATATTTTGAAAAAAAATGTAGATATGTTACCACACATGAAACAATTTTCAAAGGTTATTGGAATAAAAAAAAAACCGCTTACCATACACTTCTACTTCACAAAGTTGAATGGCAACAGACCAATAATACCCGCCAGGGTAGACAGCTCCTGGTAGTCTCTCGTTGTAGTAGATGACATATTGTCCATGAACAGAACAGTTTGTTGTGAAGACAGAAGGTAGTGTGTATTTTGTGAAGTTGTTGTCCTTGAAACACAACGTTCCCTGTAATCTATCCGTGGTGTTGGAGACATACACGGAGAATCCAAGCAAATCCGCTGTTATGTACTCCCGAAACCAAAAATCTGTTCAAGACGTTATCGATTTAGTGAAAAACAAGTTAATATGATTCTTTTTTACAATATCAACTAAAACATTGCTAAATATCAACTGCACTACAGGCGCAACATTTTACACATTCTCCATGCACGTATCAACTAAAATAGCTAATTTTTTAACGCACACTTACAGTGAATACATATGCAAGTTTCATATATTTGTCGTTTAAAATAACAACACCACTATCATTTATTATAATATCAAATTCAATGGTGGCGGCTAAACTCTGAGAATTCTCTGAGAAAAAAATAGATACATATTATTAAACCATTTCTATATATAAACAAAATTATGATACCGTATTTTGAAGATTTTAACTGGTATCTTTAACAACACTAATTGTATACTAATGTGAATTAAAAGTACTGGACAACGATTATATATCAAGAGTAATATAAAATGTTCAGCAGCTATAGTATATGAGTGCCGTTAGAAAGAGTTGTCAGGAAAAAATAATAATATTAATATTTGAATATTTAGAACTTCCTTGTTTCAAACTTGACTCGTTTTTATGTCATAGCGATGCGACCTTGCTTACAAATGGGAATTCAGTCAGTGCAATATATTGCATGAGAGAGTTTGTGGCGAAAATGGCTGTCTGAGCCCTCTCTTAAAAGCTAAGCGCGTAAAATCCAAACAGTAAAGAACATGAAAAGGCGCATAGCGCCTTCTTGTTTAACAAATTACTCTTGTACCGCAAAAAAAACCTTAAGGTACACCAGTAAATATAATAATATTGATAATCGTGGTGGATAGATGACATGAAACATTTCTCAAGTTAGACTGATATTTTTAATCCCTTTAATATATGATCATGAAAACACTTCATGTGATTTAGAGGAGCTGTACATAGGAAGGTTTCTTTATCGTGCTAGCGCCTTCTTTAACACAATATCTTATATTGGAAATCATTGGTTTGTTAAAACAAACACCAAGTGTTTGCGCTATAGAGATAATTTTGAAGAATAACACATACCTAATTGTCGCTCATACATGTAATACGGGAAAAGAAAAACAATGTTATTAACAGAAGGTAAAACTCTTATCTGACCATTCAAGTGTCACTCTAAAACACGTCAAGAAGTATATCGTGATTGTAAGAATCATATATTTACATATAGTAATTGTATCTGGTAACCATGGTAGTTTTGAATATATGTTGGAGATTGTTTGTGTTAATCTGCATTCAGGGGATTAAAGTATGCCTAAGTACAATCTGTAAAAAAGGTTATCACGAAGACTATCGTTTGATTTCTATGTTGTCTACCCGCTATGATTCGATAAATTGCGGTTTAAGATGAGAGGCAAGTCTTCTTTGCTTTAATTTTGCGCGATCTGTTGTCGTATAATTTTGATAGCATTGAACATTTTCGTTATTTCATAATGCTTTGATGTGTTTTCATTAATGGAGGATTGACAAAATCGTCAATTGATATTCAGAACCGCACGGTCAGGTTTTTGGCTTAAAGTTTTAAGGTATTTAACTAAAGCTACATACCATTCTGTTCACAATACTTAAGTATGTTATAAACTTTAAATGATTTTGTCGGACGCGTTTTATAACTACAGACGTACATGCAGTACGAAGTGCATGGTGATCAAACTGTCGTTTTAAGGAAATATAAAAAAATTCGTGAAAAAATATTTACATTTTGTATGTTGCTATTATAAGTAAAATTTTCGAAAATAATTTCATGATTCATTACTATTACTGTGGAATCATTATATTTCGTGTTGGCTCAATTTTCGTGGAATTCGTGGGTTCCTCTCATCCACGAATTAACATCCTCGCCGAATCAATAAATCAGGGCTATAAAGTCATCTTTCTTTTTGTAGATATAAGAGAATACACAAAATAACCTACCCATGAACCTTTAAAATTTAAGCAATCCTCGAAAATTGGCCCCAACGAATTTTAATGATTCCACAGTAATCACTAATGAACTATATAAAAATAAAATGAAACAATAGGGAAAAATGGACAATTATAATGTGACAAAAACACCTGTATCAAAACCTTTCAAAATCCACAGGTTTCAGTAAAAACTTATCGTAATATATGTGTAATCTGGGGTTTCTGAATTAATATTTCAATCCATTTCAGAATGCAAATATGTGGGTAATCTCCATGTAACTGCAAACCTTACCTAAAAAAACTCCTGGCATATTATCTCATTTAAAAACATGAACAGACATATCTATAAAGTGAACTAAGTAAACTCTTGAATTCAATGTCTATTTCTTCTCTTTAATTTGTAATTTTCATTTAAAAGATGTAAATGTGTTTGATCATATGTTTTTGTTACTGTTCATCGCAGCCCTTGACACAGTTTTATTTTCTCCAGTTTCTATTACACTGAAACCAACAGCATTGTTTTCGGTATTGCATCTTTCAAACTAACAGGGAAATTATATAAAGATTTAGAAATCTTATAAAACCGCAATGTTATCATGTAAATTAAAAACGTAAATGCATGGTGACAATTTATACCACAGAGGCTGTCATTTCCAAGATGCATAATGACTGTGACTATACCGTTATTTTCCGTCCTGAAGTAGATAGTGATGTGATGTATCCTGTGGATGCTAGTCAGGTTCACCCACAAGGTGGCGGTTTGTTTATACTTTGATACAGCACATTGACCACCGCCCCATCTCAGGTCAGATTTACGTCCGTCTACAGCGTTACTGACGTCATATCTGTCGTCACCCGGTATCAATGGATACTGCAGGTATGCTGGTTTGTTGAGGGCAACGTTAACTGTCAACAAACTCAACGAACTATATAGTGCACATATAATAACATCAGATATGGTATAAATATAATTAACATTTTGATTTTTTTTTCTCAAACAGAGGCAAATACACTGTTTCTTTTTTGTATCGGTCCTTTTTTAATTAAATAATTGCAAATCATTAAACGAGATTTACAGAAAAGCATACATATTCTTAATACACATAAACATAATTTCTATATAAATTATATGTGACAGTTATATCGTGTACACAGATCATCCATTTTGAATGTTGAATACATATAAATGTTCTAAGGATATGAAACACATTGTTGAGAAGTATTAAAGATAAATCGAATACTATATCTTAATAGAAAATATTGAAATATAAAAATAAAACAAAAACAAAACTATTGTCTAATATCATTGCAAAGTTATATGATATTATATGTATGTAATCTTACCATACGCCTTTGAAATCGCCAATAGCCCCATCAAAGAAAACACCAATAACATAGTTATAAGCAAATACATAGACTGGAGTTAACATTCAAGTACGACGTAGAATAACTGACCGGTATTCCTATTTCGTAGACACTTTGATACAGGAAATAATTACAGGATACAAATGTTTAGTATATTATCAATAGAGCCAAAACATATTATCAGTATGGAATTTAGATATCTTTCAAATCTTTTCACCAGAAAAAAGAATATCTAAGCAATCTATTAAAAAACTTAAACTTGCCAACATCAGGGATATTCTATAATAAGACAAATAGTACATTTATATAATGCAAAACAAAAGAATTTCGTTTGAAAATTCTAGAGAAAAAGTATTGAACTAGTTAACGTTAATGCAAAATAAGTATTCAACTTCCAGAGAGACAGAAAGAGAGAGAGAGAAAGTGATAGAGAGAGAGAGAAAGAGAGGATGGAGGAAGGGGTCTGTGTCTATAATAGTTTATATGTAATCTGAACTTGAACTTCATATTTGTATCAGAATGAAAAATTGCTGAAATATACCCGACTTGTACAACTTAATGCGATATGAAACCTCAAAATCTTAGAATAAACTCTAATAAATCTATGTTGAGTCAATGATCCATGATGACTATCTCAATCCGCTGATTACCATAGTCCTTGTTAAGATATCATATTCGTAATATGACATTGAGTATTCTGATTACTTTTCAAATCCTTTTGCTTTTAAACTTATAAAATTATAGCATATGAAACCATTAAATATCCGTCTGTATAAAGTATTCAAAAAGCGTAATCAGATCAGTCTTGTCTTTTTGAAAAAAGAAGCAAATATTTGTTTAAATATATGGCCTATGTAAGTTATTTACTATGCCTTTTGAACCCATATATCTTTGTAATACCATGAATCAGTAATCCAATGCAAAACCTATTATGCTTCAATAAACTTTGTTTTATAACAATTTTTAAAGATATATTACACTGTGAATTACAATGAACATTAAATACATTTTAATACGATATTGTTTTAAGTATCTCAAAAGAAATTGTATGATAGAATAAAATGAATAAAAACAACAATAACAGCTTTCTAAAAACTCGAGGGGGTCATTGATGTGGGAAGAAGCCGGAGTACCAGGAGAGAACCCACGTGTCTAAGCGGGCGACCGCCATACCCTATTACATACAACCACTGTCGATCACGGGGATCGAACTGGGTTCGCAGCGGTGACAAGAGAGTGCTTTGTCCACTACGCTACTTGGACACCTTTCTTATTAACAGTTTTCTTATTACCCTGTCAAAAACTTATCTCAGAATAGAAAAAAGTTTTACCACGGGTTTTTGATCATTGTTACATGTACATGAATATGTAATGTCTTTATATTGACCTTTATATTTTGATATAGTTTTAAAATCCATGCGAGTGTCGCCTGAAAACTAGTGATAGGTAAGTCAAAATTTCAGTCTTTACTACACCAGCCACATAATATATACGTTCTCAAACAATTGATGGCTAAAGTACATAGAGATCAAGACATATTCTTAGGTCATAAACAATTTTTGTATGAAATCAGAACTTCCAACGTTTACCAAGAGAAATATACAGACCAGTCACGAATTTGGTACTTTTCCTTCCAGTAACCTTGAACGTAACCAAATGAACTTGGGCTAAACTCATGCTATACCCTATGGTCATAAGCAATATTTATGTTTAGTGTAAAACCTTCCAATATTTCTCCATAAGAAATAGATAAATCGGAAACGACTGCACGGACAGAGTGACGGACTGTCAGACGGTGTTTCATATAACCCGTCCCAATATGAATTGTTTTTAGAGGGTATAGAAAGATATAGGAATGTTAATTTAAATGGTTGCGATTCACACATGGTTTATGGGTTAGGTGAGCTTTTATTTAGAGTTTACAGGTTTTCAAACATAGTTGTGAGAACTCATTATTTCTTTTTTATTTTATATAAGCAAAGAAAGGATTTCTGAAGTTGATTTATGTTATAGCTTCTAAATTTAGACTCTAGCTTAATACGGTAATAAGTTCTGATAATGTAGAATATGTAGGACTCAGGAACGCAATTTTTGAATATATAGGGACATGTAATATGACACAAGTATAACAAAACATTCAGCCATATATACCAATGCTACTAAAAGTGTTTTACAAAAGTAAAAAAGGATGTACAGATCCATACAATTTACTTACTAGAGAAGAGAAAAAGCAAGTTACCTCGGTAATAAATTGGATATGATATGAATGAATTGGACTGGGAAAATATATTTGAAAGTTACTCTTGAATCTAAACTCCAATGGATGCAATATCAAATATAACATGGAATTGTTCTTACATATAATTATCTCTATCAAATTAAGCTTAAGGAATCTCCTCTTTGTAGCCTTTATAAATTAAACATTGAAACAATAGAACATTTATTTCGGTATGCCCTGAAGATAAGGATATATGGTATAGAAATGAAGAGCTGTTTTTAACAAAATATAATGTTTATTTTGTTTTTGATAAAATAAGCATACCTTTTGGTAAATACAACAATAATAAATTATACAGATTTCAGAACGTATTGTTAACTATTGTGAAACAACACATGTTTTCCTGTAAATTCAAACCTATAAAAAATAAATGACTTTCTAAGTTGCTGTATTATAATTGCCGACATATTCTTCATTTAGAAATCTATGCTATTAAAAAAACTGCAAATATTTAGAATATGAAAGAGACTGGAAAGCAGTTTGTGATTTGCTGTAGTAGCATTTATATTAGCTAATATATAGAAATTAGGAACCCAATATCTATTACAATTATTACTATAAGTAAAATATACATAGCTGATTTATGTTTGATGTGCATGATGTGATTGTCTGTCTGTCTGTCCTGTAAATTTCATGCAAATCGGTCGAGTAGTTCACGAGAAATACCGTTCGAAAAAAGTCAGAAAAAAATAATAATAAAGAAAAGAAACAATAGATTAACAAGAGGGTCTTCCGTTGGAAACAGAAGACCCTAAAAAGAAAAATAAGAATAATCTTAACCAGCACAATAATAGAAAGGTCTTCCGTTGGAACGGAAGACCTTTATAAAATGTTTCAAAATAAATTCCTATAGTTGGCGTTTTTTAACGAGCAGCTTTTTTTAAGCTGGCAAACAACAAAGAACGATGTTTTACATTGTTCCTTATCACATAAAATTTGTTGGTTGGTTACATCTCTTTGTTTAATATTTGACATGATAGAGCTGATCGTGGGATGGTAATGTATTAAAGTAAGAAGGGATACACAATGTATCACTGCGCAGTAGAGTTAAGGCGGTCAATAAAAATATCGGCAAATTTGTGTGATGAAAACACGTATACTTTAGTTCAACTGGCATGTCCTTTTTAAAATCAATAGCAGTCACTCAAATGCAATTTTTTTCTTATATATATATATATATATATATATATATATATATATATATATATATATATATATATATATATATATATATGTATATATATATATATATATATATATATATATATATATATATATATATATATATATATATATATATATATATATATAAAGCACTAAAAATGGCTAACGACACGAACAATAGAAATTGTCAAATTTTCGGGACAACCCATCCCTTCTTCAGGACCAAAAAATAAATTATATAAGTAAAAAACAAAGAAAACAAAATCTAAAGCTACTACTAAACTACTTAAGAAACTATGAAAAAGAACAGCTACATTATACACATCATTTGATCACATTCTTAAAGGTGTTGATACTGTCGCCGATCGCTATGAAGTAATCAATCGACTGCCAACTTCACGCCTGATTAAGTTAATTAGCTAATTAAAATTGACGACCGAGTTAATAAATAAAAATTTGAACCCCCGTTGTTAACTCGTACGGCACATATGATATAGAGTCGACTCTCTCACATACAACGCAACCCCCTACCCAGAGAGAGAGAGAGAGAGAGAGAGAGAGAGAGAGAGAGAGAGAGAGAGAGAGAGAGAGAGAGAGAGAGAGAGAGCCCGGTTCCTGTTTGTTGGTGTGTAATTTCACACTTTTAAATTTGATGGTCTGACTATATGCCATATCTACATACATTTTTTAACTGTTTGTTTTTCATCTATTCCTTTTTATTTAGTTCAAAAAGTCCTATTGTTTATTTCCTCCCTACTCATATACTTACCTGCCTACTGTACATGCATGTACAATTAGCTTAAAAATGTATATATACATAAACTCTATATTAAAAAAAATAAAAACAAATCATATGTCAATGATGCAGGTATCGCAGTCTATACTGAAATAGCCAGTACACTCATTACAGATGTTTGATCCACCTCTAAATGTATCGCGGGAAATATAGCGCGAGTGCACTGTCATCCATGACTTTGTTCGTCTTTGTGTACGTTTCTCGACTAAATACGGAGGTATGGAAGCATGTAACAAATCTTTTGAGTCTCGCCAAAGCATATGCGGTACTCAAAACGTGTCTCCAAACTGTAAGTCACCGTAAATTACGAGTTAAAAGTCGGCCATTTTTGGCATAGCACCACGGGTGAAAACATTAGAGAGCATTATGGGACGTAGACAAAAAAATTATTTCATGAACTGTAGGTTTAGCTCGTTCTTTTTCCCGCGCACACTGGTTCTTAGAGCTCAGTTCGCTCGCCGGCGCGCAGCGCTCGCTATAATAAATATGTTGAATAATTTTGAAGGTCACAGGGTTTTAAAAATTAAAAAAAAATGATCATTTTGTAAGATTTTACAAGAATCGTAGAAATTTTTAAGTTACATAGCATATTTCAAATTCACATGTAAACGTTTGTCAGGATCAGGTAAGTGTATGCCCTTGCAATTAAGTGATTTTTTTAGTCATATACGATATTTTATACAAAACCGAAGTGGCTTCTTTATATGATGCATACTTTTAACAAAATGAAAATAAAAGTATATAGGTAGCATTCTACTAATAATGATTTTAAACAAAATATTAATTTATACTTTTCCGTTGATCTGTGACATTTATGCTATAAAACTGCATGATAGCCTTCAATGATTTAACTTAACGTCATTTTGAAGCATATGACGTCATATTTTGTAGTAAAGCGAGAACGACATCTCGCTTATTTTTCAGTGTGTACGATAAAACGGACATCAACATTGTAAGTAATAGCATTTGTCGTTTTCAATTAAAAGATCAGTATAAGTTAATTTTGCTAAGGAATAGATTAATAACACTTTCGAGGTTTGTTATATACTGTGGTGTCATAATGCACATTTCCCGTACTTTTTGTCTGAACGGAGTTTATTGACAGCCTTAACTGTGCTGCGTGATTAGGTACAACTAGTAAGAAAAATCTGCTACTTTTGAGTCATGCTTCTGCCAAGACCATCACGAATTGTGATAAAGAATGATTAACAGCAAACACGCTATCAGTTATTTACTGCAGTATCTGCCGCTTATCTGCCACATGTAAAAAAGTCTTTCGTTGTTTAATGCATGTCATACCTTTGCCTGCATATATATATTTTGTACGTTCAACACCATTTGATTTCATTTCTCACAGAATGTGATCCTTGTTGCTGAATTCAACTACACAAGGAAATACGACTTAAGGAAACATTGGCAAATTACCGTGTCCCAATACAGTCAACGGGTCAAAGCATCATGTTTGATCTTATTCGACGTAATGACACCCATCATAGGGGCGTTGAGGTAGCATATGGAATCTAGGTTACATGTAATTTCCCGAAGTAACAAATCGTGTTTATTATATACAAATGAATCTATTTATGAGCCATTTTCTGTTTATGTAAGCATATAAACATTTGCATAGATCATTCGGCACGCCGAATTTTATTTTTTATTTTATTATGAGACATATTAAACAGTTTGATTTTAAAAAATAAACATTGAATGTAGAACTTTTTATTTTATTTGAAAGTAAAATCATTTAAATTTGTTTCCATTTAAGATAGAGATTCCAGTCGTACACTTTTACAGGAACAATCATATGTTTTGTCGTAGTTGATATTTTTCTAAATGTACAAAAAAAAATTCATTACAAGATGAACGTTAAAATTCGGTTATGCTATCCTGTCATCATTGAAAAAATCCTTGATTATGAGATGAGATGTATGGCACATGCATTACGACTAATTACATGTATGAATATTAGTAGTTTTAATGTTCAGTGTTTTTTAGAAACATATTTTTTTTTCTTAATTACTAATACTAATACTAAGATTACGCAACAATCTAAAAACATTATCATTAAGACAGTCATCTTATATATCAATGTACAAGAAATTTGAAATAATCGTGTATCTATTTCTGCGTCTTTGTCTGTCTTAAAACACTACTTTTCAATGTTGTCTGTATGTGTTCCTATCAATATTATAGTTCTCATGGCTTGTTTTTATAAAACCATGGAATATAATAAATTCACTCAACAGAGCTTTATCTAGTATTGACAAACATCAAACAGGTGCTTAATGTTATACAATTCTCCATTTAACACAAAGCTGTTAAATTGGCTTTATCCGTTTCTCTAACATTTAATCTGATGAAGCAGATCGTGAAAAGGAAGTACATTAATTTAGAAAGGCTAAAGCAAAAACAGGTGTGTTTTGTTATACATTTTATTTGATAATTACATCACTTTGTTCATTTACATCCTTGTCTCTGATTTTGATATGATAAAGCAGACCGTGAGAAGGAAATGAATTAAAGTTAAAAACAATGGAAACTCGATTAAAACTGCTCTCTTATACTCTGTTCCCTGCACCAAGGAAAACAATTCTGGTATATTGACTGTTCAAGCAATAAATAATTGTTTTATTACCTATTTCCTTTTTTTAGTTTTTTGGGTTTACAATTTGAATTGAGATGTTGTAAGATTTCTCAGCAACTATTAATCTCAGATGCTTGAAATTTTAACTCACTATTTGTTTTAGGAATGCCATACGCTGGGATCTAATTTTGTACCAATCGGATGTCAGGTTCCTGTTAAATGTCGACTTTGCTTATTTTGCATATTCACAGTAGAGCGGGGGTATTACTAGTGAGCATTGGATCACAGATATCTTGTTGTATAAAATATAATGCATGCAAGAGGATTAGATACAAATTCTTACAAACCAATAGTCCTTTCCATTATACTTATAGATACAGTATAGTTACCTGTATATATTAGCGGACTGTTACAGTAATCATGCTATACTGAGTATTGTACTGTATATGTCACTTCAAATAAATGAATCCATGTACGTGTATGTTTGAACAAAAGCAGAAAAAAAAAATTAAATAACAGACTGTTAAATTTGAAAAGATGTGTGTTATAATATCTAATTGATCTACATGTATTTTCATATATAAATATCAGTGGATTGATATTTTAAAAGTCTGGAGTTGGTAGGGAATGATATGCTAGTCTGTCATGCACAAACCATGAATATTGTTCACAAGAATCAAGAAAAGTATCTCTAATCCTCCACACACAACAGCTTGGAATCGCTCGACGATTCCAAGCACCAAGTCGGCAATGCTACCAGAGAATGTATTGCCTGTAGGCAGTATGACAGTTATCCCTGTTCCAGTCGTTGTCATTTGGAACTGCCAGGACATTCTGTCGATATGTTCCGGCAACATGAAGGATCAACTCATCTAAACTACAAGGTCAAAATCTTAAAAAGCATAATTGAAACTGATCAGCTTAAGAATTGGTAAATATCAAGGATTATTAAATGTTGAGACTAAAATTTGACTGAATAATTAAGTATCTTGTGCACAATACATTACACATGTAATATTGAGAAGCAACTTACTCGGATCCTGGAGAAGCAGTTTTCTGGCAATTGTCCACAGCATAACTGTTTTGCTTCGGTTGGCATTTCTCTGCAATTCCTGCAGGAACACCAGGTTGGGCCTCCCTGGTCGGGCGATGTGTGATATCCTTGATGTACCCTAGTCCTGATTCCTGCCTCAAGAATATTAATTACTAAAGCTGGATACTTTTTGGTGACATCAAAGAGCAGCTCTCGCACACTTTCTTCAGGAAGGTTATTAATGCGCTCCTGCAAATGAACCCGCAATCATCTCTTTGTATGATTCCGAGAATTTGTTGATTTACTTACACTGGTGTCATTATTATAAATACCTTGCTTTCAATTCTTTGGATCTTTCTATTCTGGCAGTTGCTATTTCAGCTCTGTTGGGGGTCTGATCTCGTCCACCACGTCCAGGACTTCGACGCGTTATCAACCCTCTACCTCTGGTCATGCAACTTGCTCTCCTTACTCTTCTTTGACCACCGACGCCTTGCCCCCGTACCACTCTATCTACATCTATCTACATCACATCTAATATGTTCCTCTTCAGAAATCTGCAACATCCATGTCATTGTTATATCTGATATAGGCATAATAATGAGTCAACTGGATTAAAATATTAGATAGCATTTTTATGGGATATCAATACTATAATGTTAGTTTACCCCCCCCCCCCCCCAAAAAAAAAATAGGCCTTAGGGGCTAGTGTCCTGTCATCTCTACAAAAATATGTTGTTTTAATATGCTTCCATTCCATTTATCAATTCACTTGTTCATACAGACTGAGTTATACAATATATATATTCAAATATTTCGCCATAAACAATGAGTCAGGTAATGCATTAATAATGTATGACAAATCACAGGCAACTGAATTTATATCAACCAAACGCTCAACAGTAAGCCAAATATTAAACAATCTACATCATCTCTATATTTTAATACACTTGTATATATATATATATAGAGAGAGAGAGAGAGAGAGAGAGAGAGAGAGAGAGAGAGTATGTATATTTTTTTTATATTTGGATTATTGAGCGACTGATTGATAAAACTTCAGGTACGTGTGGTCAAATTACCGTATCGTGTGTTATTAAAGTTTCCCCGTTTTGGGCCCTTTTGAAGGCTGAGAAACACAAGACCTGTTTTCTAAGCAATTGAATTTTATTTACCGCTTCATTGAATGTTTATTGTATCACATATATTGTCTAATTACATAACATATGTTTTAATACAATGTTTAATTCAAAAAACTTTAAAAAACCCTCACATTTTCTGCATCGGTGCCCATGCTTGCAGACATTCAGTAATCGTCGTTATCAGCAGCGCACGCACTACGGAGCATCTTCGGAACTAACGACGGTAGTTGATAACGTAAACCGGCTTTGGCTTTTATTTTTGTTGGAGGTTTTACTCACACGTAAAACTATAATATATCGGAATAAGTTATGTGTTGTAACCTTAAAATTGTTAATTTTTGTTATTGTTATACGGAAGGACAAACAAATGTAATGTTTTTTGTCACCAAAAATTGTATTGATTTGAGCTTTATTATCCCTTTAATAGCATGAGCAATATGATACATACGAGAGAGAATGGAAATGTTCTGTAATAAAATTTAAAGTGAAAATCACAATTTATACTTCTTGAATGGATTAAGATGATAAAAGTCATGAAAATATGCACTACCAAAATAAAATCAAAATTAAAAAAAATGTGTACATGTATATAATACCTTCAAAACCAGAAATACTTGGATTTTTTTGTTCATCAATGACACAAAGCTAAAGAAATCGTCAAAATACTTCATCATATAAATATGTTAAATTTTGGTAACTAAAAAATAACATTTCTTTAAAAATGTCTTTATTTTGGCTGACATTTTTTAATTTTCAAACAATTGTGAATATTTCAATTTAGGCTAAGATTCGGGAAAACACATTCAATAGAAGTTATGAATGCAATGAATCGGGATTGCAGTTAAAAGTATTAAAAGTTGGCAAATGAACTGTTAAGAATATACAAAAAAGTTTATTACACAGTTAAACAAGGTACAAAGAAAGCATGTATATTAAAATAGTTAGTATTTATATACCAGCTTTTAATTGTGTGCATTATGTTCCTAGAATTGTTAACAATTGTTTATTTATAAAAATCATTAATATAATTTATTTATGCATGGAAGCGCAGATGAAATTGATTGAAATGATTGATTGGGATTGATATTATGCCAATATATGTCGTTTGCCAATACTCGTAGAGCCATTGGTAGTCATTACATGCAACATCTAAAAGATCGAGTAAACAGGAAGAAATATGTATCTAAAGGAAAGACAGACCTGTCAATTGATATATATTAATGCATAAATACTCAAAAATAGTATTACGTTCAGTACACAGGGATCCCTTGTATCCAGCAGCACATCCCCCAGAGCAGGATCCGTCGACATTGTGGCATTGGGATATATTGTAGCAATTACCACAACTCTTTGAACAGTTTATCCCATACTCTCCAGTATCGCATTCTGTATAAAATGAATATATTATTCCATCTAAAGTCAAATGAATATTATTTCGAAAAAGAAAACTAAAAGAAAATATGATTTTGGAAATTGCAACACGACTGGACTGCTGCTTTTTTTTCTTTAAAATAAATTTACCCTAAATTATTAAAAGTTTTTTTTGTGTGTCTTATTTAATGTGTCTGGAAGATTTATAGATTACATGGTTAATTTGCATTTGATACACATGATATTTTAAAGTCGATGGGTTGGTTTTCGTTATAAAAATAAATGATATACTGTTAGAAGTAAAACATATAATAGAAAAAGACACCAATGATCACAAACATTTACATAATTCAGTAAATTAGTACATGTTCGACTGTACAGTACAGTTATACTACTGAAACAACCTTAAGTTAACATTAAATTCTGAACAGCAAATTACCTGCTTAGGGGTATACAGAAAACAAAACCGTTTAAATACAAATAACTTACCTAGCTTACAGTTTTGACCTTTGTACCCAGGGTGACAAACTTGACAGGTGCCCGTCTCTTTGTGACAGTACTGACAGTTATCATCCGGGCAGGGAAGGGAGGAGTTTGTAGAACCATAGCATCCGGAATCAGGGCAGCCTTTGAAAAAAAAATGCTGATGCAATTAGTGATTACTTGTTACAAAATACATTTAACGATTTTGAATATATTTATTATATAAAAAGTGCATGCGGCAATTCTTATTTATTAGGAAATTAAACATTGAAATTCAAAAATATTTCCCAGCTATTCTATTTCTATCCTAGATTATTCGTTGAAAGAAATTTTCAAAGATGTGAACTGCATTTACAGCTGAAGTCCACAAAAAAAAAAATAAAATTTCCAGTATATTAAATAATTAAATATTAAATAAATACTAATTTTTTTAAAAATTAACCTGAAACTTAATCGAAAAAAGAATCATCATTTAAATGTTTTTATTCAATGTCTATGCATTTTCAATTAAACAGCGTTGATAAATTTGCAATAAGGAAGGTTAGATCAGTCGTAGTTGCCCAAAGAAAAACTCGTGTTACACGAGAAAAGAGTCAGTTAGGACTCTAAGGACAGAGCAGTCCAAAGAGAATACTAATCTAAACTATATTGTTTTGTCTTTAACAAAAAGTAAGGGCTTTTCGACATCCCCTTTCCCCTTTTTGATTGAAAATGTGAGGTTCATTCATATTTTTTTTTATTTACAAATTCTTCATCGCCTTGGTATAATGGTTGCCTTAATATAAAATTTTAAGTAATGCAATGTCACAACAAATATAACTTCAAAACTTTAAAAGTAAATATATTTCTAAAAGAATATTTTTTAAAAATCATGAAAAAGTAAGTATATATTCCTCGAATAGAAAACTTGATATGCCTAGAGTATTTATGTTCTACGTTCATTGAGCAAAGCGAGATAACTCTGAAACATTTTTCAACTTAAAAAGGTGGAAAATTCGCGCCTTTAAAACTCCTACAAGAAGTCAAAAAGTGGCCCTACGGACCATACATTTTAAAATGTACTCTTTACTCAAAACCAAAAACCGAAAAGATTTAAAAAATCAGATGAAAAACAAAAAAGATACAGCAAAAGAGCTGTTTACAACTTTGACCCTTCTATATCCCTTATCTTTCAAAATCTTAATTCCAAAACCTTTTCCGTTCTGCTAATTAGGTCCCTCATTATAAATATTAAATACGAAATTATTTACTTGAAAACAGTTTGAAAAAAAAACGTGTCAAGCGTGATATTAAAACACTCATAGACGATTTTTTATCAACTCATAAAACCGGAATTTCTAAATGGTTTTAAACGAAACAAAAGATATATGATAATTTTGCCAATTTTAACATTTCCCTTTCCCTCATTTAACAAATTTGGTGGTTATTTCGATCGAAAGTCGAAAAGCCCCAACTAGAATGGGCTAAGATGGAGACCAAAGACTAAGCCTAGACAAACAATTGTGTTGCATAGTTGAGAATTAATGTAAGAGCAAATTGTTTTAAATTAGCTGCTTTTTTTTAAACCTAGCTGATTTATAAGTTTCAATAAGAAAGTCAGATATTAAAATGCTCGTAGATACGGGTTTTGCGGTTACTTTGCTGTCGAAGCAGATATATGATTCTTTTAGAAAAGAACTTGAGAAAGAATGGTCAATTTTTACGACCGCCGAGGGAATACCTATGACCGTGATAGTACTTTGAATTTGGGTATCGCAAACGACAAACTCAGTCAATCGGTTATGGTAACTGAAGGAAATTCTCCGATAGGACTTTATAGCTGATGCCACTTTTGATTCCGGCAAAGGTGTTTTGAAATTTAAAATTTTTCACTTGGCCTTAACCAATAAGTGAGAACCGGAAAACTCGTTCACTCGCGTGTAAATAAATCAGGCATGAATAATTCCTGGGGAGTAAAAAATCAAAGGGAAACTGCCAGAAATATACAGTATTTTAGAACAATTTGAAGGTTATATGGGTGAAAAAAGTCATTAAACCAAGGTCAATAATAAAGTCAAACGACTCAGAAGTGGTACTTTCTGTTTTAAGCCCTGCACCAAGACATACATATTAAAGAATAATTCTAATAACGCTTCTCTAGAGCCCATCAAAAATAGATCACCAAGAAAACCGAAGTGTTTAAAGACTTAAGATAGGAAGATCACGGAGTGTTAACGACATACTTACTAAATAAATGAAGTCCTCTTAAGTTTTAATTTCCGAGAAATTTTCAGCAGGAGAGACAAATTAAACTTTAAAATTGTTTACCTAAGTATTCAGATATAATAGTCAGACTAGTAGGTCAGACAGACCTAGTCCACCACAAAATAAGGTCCCAAGATCAAACACTTGTAACGATTCCTGCTAGGCGACTGGCATACACCAACAAGATATAACTAACGATGATATAGACAAAATGCTAAATCAAGACATCATTGGGCCAAGTAAATCACAATGGGCAGCGCCCATTGTATTGGTTAAGAAAAAGGATAAAATCACTCAATTTTGCGTCATTTAAAAAGACTAGAAAAACAATGAAAGATAACTACTGTTCCTAAGAATTCGCGCAATGTTTTTTCCTAGTAAGAATACCTAAGAGGGTAAGCCGAAAACGGCATTCGCGACTCAACGTTGGTTGTATCAATATTGCGTTATGCTCTTCGGATAGATTAACAGTACTATGACATTCCAACGACTAATGGAACTTGTTCTAAACGGGTTCCAATGAGAATGGTGTCTCATTTATCTTAACCGCGTGATTGTATTTGGTAAAACATTTGCAGAAACTTTAGACAACTTGAAACTATTTTCTGACAGATTCAAAAGTGCTAAATTAGAATTAAAACATAAAAGGTTTACAATTTTTCAAGATGAAGTTTAAAATTTTAGACACATTTGGTCAGTTGACGAAATAAATGCAATGAAGAGAAAATCAAGACAGTCGATGACTGGCCGAAACCGGAATCTATCAATGACGTTCAGAGTTTTCTGGGAATTGCGTCATAATACAGAAACATTTTATTCAAAACTTTTCAACTATAGCCCCATTATTAACGCAACTTACTCAGAAAACAAAATTTTCCTTTACCAACTGATGCGATGAAGCATTCCAAAAGCTGAAAAAGCTTTACTTTTCGCACTCATCTTGTATAATTCCTCATGTTTCGGTCAATTTTTAAGAGATACAGATGCGTGTAATTTCGGAATCGGCACAGTCTTGTCGCTAATTCAAGATAGCGAGGAACAAGACATTGCTAGCAAGACTCTGCACAACTTACGGAGAACTGATTGCCGTAACGTTTGTAAAATATATTAGATACCTTTTTTGAAGTAAAAACTTTCCTATCGGGACAAATCATTCGTCTTTAATTTGGATTTTAAAAACCCGGAAGGTACATGCATAGCAGCAAGATGGCTCTCATTACACGATACATATGACTTTTGTATCGAACACTGCACAGGAGTTTCTCATAGTAATGCGGATGCGTTGTCGCGTAGAACGCGACACAGATGTTCACGCGCCGAATGCGATAAATGTGGGAAAGAGCAAATTTCCTCTGCGATTGTTACTGACAAAGAATCGCAAGATAGTTCGAACAAAGAGACATCAGCACAAAATACTGATCGGTCTCAGCTTACAGAGCACAGACTCATAAATCAACATGAACCAAACTGTATGCGTTACTGGAGTAATCAAAGTATGATAGAAGCCCAGACCAATGATACAGCTATCTGTTAAATCAATGAGTGTCTGAAAATGGTACATATATATCTAAGCTTAAGTACTAGCATTGAAATGACTGCCCAATCACGAGAAAGACAGTAAATAAAACTGGAAAGCGACATTTTTATACCCCCGCTCCGAAGGAGAAGGGGGTATACTGTTTTACTCTCGGCAACTTTTAATTGCCTTAACTTCCTGATAAGTGTTTACTGTTAGCTTATTTGGTTTATTTCCATTATAGCGGTTGTACATGTATTACATGTACTAGTGAGCATTGGCCCACAGATATCTTGTAAGGCCACACCGATATAATCTCTTGTTCGTCGGACCCTGTGCGCTCGTATTTAAATAAAACTATACCAATAATATTATCAATTTTTCTGCATTCAGAAAACTCTGCGTTGTTTTCTGTTCTATATTTCCCATGAGATAGTTTGAATTTATAAATCAGAAACAAGTAGAAGAAATATAATTGTCCGCTCATTTCATTTTTGCATCGCATAAAAATCTTAGCTACAAAAATAATAATTTTATTATTTAATCGCTCCCCCGCTCTTACCCTTTTTCACTAAATTTCCGACGAAGAATTTATATCGGTGTGGCGTAAGTCGAGTGTGGAAAAACGAAAACTGTTTAACATGCATGTATTTACAAACATTTGTGCCTAACGTTCTTAGAACCGCAATATGCAAAGTCAGCTGGACATTTAGGTCAAGAGAAAACCATGGATAAAGTTAGGGCTAGGTACTATTGGCCAGGGATACCAAGCGATGTATCTCGCTGGTGCCAAACCTGTGTTCTTTGTCAGCGTAGAAAACCCGGTCAAGGGTTGGACAAATCGCCCTTGAAACGCGATTTAGTGTACCGACCCTTACAATGCGTTGCAGTATATATTATGGGTCCTTTTCATATAATTGACAGGGGCCTTTATTATATCATGGTGGACAGAGGCATAGACTCTTCCAGACCACACAGTATAGACTGTCGCTGACAATTTGTAAGTGTATTAATATGCCGATATGGCTCGTCGTTAAGAATCCATACAGATCAAGGGCGCGTTTCGAGTCAAATCTTTAATTTTCAAAGGAATGTATGTTAGGCAAACATTTAAAAAAAACCTTACAACAACGTAAAAGTCCAGAAAGATGATTGGGATCAACATTTCCCGTTGTTAACAATGGCCTACAGCTCCTCATTACAAGAGAGTCCTAAATGTTCCCTAAGCATTTTAATACTACTAAGGAAGACTTCATTTCATATCGACCTTATCACAGGGCTTATCTTAATATCTCCCCTGTAAAATGTCCCCAAAAATACGTCGAGAGGTTAAAAGTAGCAATGCAAAACGCATTTGACTTCGCGTAGTTTCCAGAAACAAAAATGTCATTACGACAATAATTTAAGATAGGGTCATCCGAACTACAAACGTTAGCGCAACGCTGGTATCAACCGGAAGCATACCAAAAACTTGGTTAGGTGGACAGGGCCCTAATAGATTGTCAGAAAGTTATCATACATAACTTACGAAATAAAAGACGTTGTGACGGAAGAAATAAAATATTACATGTAGGGCAATTAATATCACTAAATCAGAAATAAGAATCAAATGAGAGACATGAGGTGGATTTAATGATAGCAATAAGTCTGAAGAAGAAAATGATGACTTAAATCATAACAATTTAGTAGAAGAGGCGGACGCCTTTAACCAAAGATATTTTCAGTCCATCAAAATAATCAACTGCTTTAGGCAGTTTATTATTAAAATCCAATTCGATTTAGTGAACAAACTAGTCTTTTTTGTTGGTGTTGTCATTTCTATAGAGAGAATTAAGAAATACCCTTTTATATAGGTCCGTGAACATAGGTTTAGGTCCGTGAATAAGACGGTTGAACTCGTTGACATAAATTGTTTTAAATATATTGTTTTTATTCTTATATGAACAAGTCATTTCTTAAAGCTTAATCTTCTCTTTAAATATTACACATTTCCTACAATACGTCAATAACTTTACGCATGGAAAAAAAGTTCTTTGAAGATTAACAAACAAACATTTCATATTCTTACTTATTTTTATCAATTTATGAGAAACAAAAGGCCAATATGCCTTAACGGTCACCCGATTACCATAGCCCATACACAAACTTGTCGAGGGGTCTCATAATTGCACTTACATGAGTTTCATTTTGGAGTAGAAAAATTATAATATTTAATTGACAACCACCTTCCTGCCTTGAATCTTTCGTAGAGGACTAATATAGTTAGAAGTTCTAAAAGAGTGTATGACCTAATAATAAAAAGGTGCTCACTTTTAGTAGAAAATATTTTTCCCCACATTAGTAGAGTTTATTTTAATAGTATGAGATTGATGTTATATGTTTTCATAGATAAACTAAAACACGGTGGCTAGTATACATAATTAACGTAATTGTGAGCTTCCGAAAATTACAGGGTCAAACAAACTGGAGTAGTCTTATATTGTTTATTTGTACCACGATGAGTTTAACTGAAGTAATTGACACGTGCTGAAGACCTTGTTCCAACTACGGCCATCATGGTTTAGGAGGTAAAAGGGACTCTCTAAACGGAACACATCATCACTTTCTGGATAATTTATTAATGGTTTACCAATTTCGGTTCATTTTAAAATGAATATACAGGAATATGTCAAATAAACCATCAGGGAGCCTCACTAAAAAAATAAATTTAAGTTGTAGCACCTCCTGTTATAAACACGCAAAATACATGCTTACAAAATAATTATTGTGGTTATTTCAAAAACTTTGAACAAGTATTACCTGGTAGATGTAAAAAAGACATATTTCTATCAACAAACATGTCCAGGAGAATCTTCGAAAGCCCTGCATGTGTCTTGTTTACAGTAAATACGCATGATTAATAGTATAGAAGGCTGAACCCCGTAACACTTTGCGATGCTTAGGTTATACGTAATTATTAATTTTAATGAAATTCATTCCATGGAGAAATTTGTAACTTTCTGAAAGTTTATACATTCATGAGTAGTACAAAAGTACCGAACCCGATCGGAATTTTTTTTAAAGTCGTTTTTGATAAGATGCGCCGTACTGTCTCTTTAACTAGTCTACATGTTTATTTAAAAGAAATTAAAAACTGTGTTTGTTTTTTTTTCAAATGATAAAAAAATTCTTGCATAACTCTTTTGATCATGCAACTTCTATAAAATTGCATTATATTCAATAATTTATTACCAATTATGAACAAGTAAAGGAAGATAACTCCACTGCGAAGAGGCAAGGTAAGATAACTCCATTAAATGTTATAATCATCTTCCAGGAACTCTTTTCAAATGCTTTTACAATATCTTATTGAAAACTTTGATAGACAGCTTCATTATTTTTCGTTTCAAAACATGTAGAATAACTCATATCTTTCATTTGATTTCATGAGCAAAATAAAATATGACAAATACATACCCCCCTCACAGCTATAATCCTTGCCTTCCATGCAGGTGTCATAAAATGTTATCAAAAATGACAGCCTAATGTTTTTCCTGAAGATTCAGTTAGTTTTTGGGGTTTTTTAAAACATTTTATATAGATTAGCACTAAATCACAATTTTGGCCACACCTTGCATTAATAATCCCTACCATATTCATTATTTGAGTGTTTGGGTTAGGTGATTTTTTTTCTTTATAGGTTGTCAGAAGAAAATTTTTAAACATTATATGCATTAACACTATATAGCCATATCCCCCCTCCACGACCTGAACCCCTGATTCAGGGGCCATGAATTTCACAATTTAGGTAGAGGATCTGGTGGACAATATAACCATGCATTTAGTCCCCACCCCCCTCCCCCTATGTATGGGAGTAAAGAAAATTTCAAAAAAAATTAATATAATTTTACTATATGGCTAAGTTGACCCCGCCCTAGGGCCTAAACCCCTGTCCCAGGGGTCATGAATCTCACAATTTAGGTGGAGGAGTCTGTGACATCATAACCATGCATTCAGTTTCAAATGTATATGGGAGTAAAGACGAAGTTTTTTCGAAGATTTACTACAATTTCACTAAATGGCGAAAGTGGCCTCACCCTAGAGTCTTGACACCAGACCCAGGGGCCATGAATTTCACACATTTGGCAAAAGGTTTCATAGGCATCATAACCATGCATTCAGTTTTTTCCTCACTCGAGTAGAAGTATAGTAGAAGAATTTTTAAAGAATATGGCTTTTTTACATATTTTGTCCCGCCTGTGGCCCTCGGGGGTAGTAGAACCATGAATTTCATTTATATCACCATAGAGATGCTTCACACAAAAAATAGTTGCAATTGGCCTTATAGTTTTTAATAAGAAGTTAAAAGTGTAAAATTGTTAAGGCACGACGCACATCGCACGACGACGGACTAAAAACCAATTGCAGCAGGTCACCTGAGTGACTCAGGTGACCAAAACAAAAACCCGATTAAAGCATTAAATTACAGTAACAAATATACACTTTTCAACTGAAATATTTTGTTTTCAGGCAACGATCCGCTTAAAGCTACGTAATATTAAATTATGACGTCACGCAAGAACACAGTTTAATAACAAAAATTTGTGACGACAAAAAAACTTATTTAATTGTATATTTTCTGTTATCTGGTATTTACTGTGACCAGAGGTCACATGTGAGTTTTGACTGGTTCTTCGAATTGCTGAGGATAGCCGCGTGTGATAAACGTACATGTATATGGACGTAAGTCGTCTAAGCTAAATGTGCCCGTCTGTCGGATACATGTATATCATTTTTGTCATGATTGTGTTTTCATCATATTTCCATTTAATTAATATTGTATTTCACATTCTCAGTTATTCTTGGATCTCAAGTCTTACAATTAAAAGAACTAATGTATTGACACCTAGTAAAATGTTTCTAATTGTTATTGGATCACAGAGTATTGGTTCATCCAAATATAAATATAAGTGACACATAATTTAAAAGACTTGCACAAATGAGGAACATATTTGAGAATACTCACCATATACTTCAATCTCACATAAATTGTTTTCAGCAGTTGGACGGTAATTGTCAGAGTAGGCTTTTTCCGATAGTCTCTCGTTGTAGTAAATCACATATTGTCCATGAACAGGACAGACGGCGGTGAATACAGAAGGAATGGTGTCTAGTGTAAAGTTAACGTCTTTAAAACACTGTGTTCCTTGTAGTCTCTCTGTTGAATTTGAGACATATACAGAAAATCCCAGAAAATAACCTGTGTAGTAATTTGTAGCTCCTATAATGTAAAACAGTTTTTTGATCATTTATTTTAAACAATTTTATATAAAGTGTACACAACACAATTTCTGCTCATTTTCTTCACAAAGGATGTACATATTGAAATGAAATTTAGTATGCAGGTTTATCATGAGCATATATAGGTCATGTTTGATTTTGGGTACAATTGAGTAATTTTCAACAGAGTTGTGCCCCTAGACGTAAAAAAAACAGTTTCTGTTCATTTTCTTTGGATAGGATGCACGTATTGTAATGAAATTTTGTGTACAAGTAAAATATAATAATATCTAGGACAAGTTCGAATAAGGGTACAAAATAGCATTTTTCTACAGAGTTTATACCCCTTGGACCTAGAAAAATTCCAATTATTTGCAGTTTCCGTTCATTTTTATTGGATAGGATGTATATATTGAAATGAAATTTGGAATGCAGCTTTATTCTAATAATATCTAGAGTTTAATTTCGGGTACGATCAAGCATTTTTGGACAGAGTTAATTGCCTTGAACTTTGACAAATTTCAATAATTTGTAGTTTCCGTTCATTTTCTTCGCATATGTTACCATAGGAGTGGGACATAACTGTTTTGCAGACATCTCTTGTTTGATTTTTTTAACGATTGTAAACACATTATATGTATCTGTAGTGACCATTCGCAGAAAATAAATAAGATACGGTGCAAGTTAAATTATCAATTATTTTTTTTTTTTTTAGCAAGAAATAAGAATTTTCTTAAACTGTGTAATTGTTTAATCTATTAAACTAGCTCACTACATGAAGACATTTGAACGTTTTGTTAAATTGATTTTATAAATCAATTTAGTTGAATGTCAGAGCTCGGTGGTGGAAGTATCAAACCACGAACTGCAGATCATGAATTCGAAACCGCGTGTGGCTTCCATTTAAACATATCTATACTGAGTTGAATTTTTGAAAATCATAATTTTTTATATAAATATAGCATATTTTTTTGCATATTTGACGTATTTGCTTCTTACGCAACATACTAAATGTGTCTTACATAATTAAGTTATTTTCTGCAGATTTGAGACGCTATTTACACGTTTAGTGAGACACCTTGAAATAGAATTCAGATATAAAGATTTATAATAGCAGTTTTAGTTGAAAAAAATATACCCCAAGGTTTATTGCCTGTCATGTAGTAGATTGTTATGTTCTGGATGCTGTGGATGCTTGTCAAGTTGACCCACCAAGTGGCGGTTTCTTCGTTAGTTGAAACGACACATTGACCACCTTTCCTACTCAGGTTTGACTTTTGCCCATCGACTGCATTACTGGCATCACCTGTACTGTCATTTGGATTAAAGGGATTCTGTTGATATGCTGGCTTGTTTAAGGCAACATTCACTGTAACGATAATTAGCTTTTAAATTAGAATGTAAATGTAAAGAAAAATATAATTTTACTATGATACATGTATACGTCATAACCTTTTCACGAACGTATACATTAGAAGTAACGTGCTTGTTTTGAATCAGACGAACATTTTGCTCGGTATTTCCAAGTATCATAAGTTATATACTGACTTGTTAAACGCCTTAAAGCTGACCAACGCTGGTAAAAGGCACTGTCACACAGATATCTGGTATATAAACCATCGGGTTTCGTTAAGGCCCTGTCACACCAAGCTGCGTCCCCACGGCGTTTTCACGGCGTTGTAAAATTCGTGGAATCGCCAAAGGATCGCAAGGAAAATTAAGAAAAAATATACAGTTTTATTTGAAAATTTTACAGAAGTGGAGTCGTTACGGCGTCCTGGCGGCAACCGAGGCGTATTTACGGAGCTCCAACGGCGCGTAACTGCGTTTCCACGGAGTTCTACTTGGCGATTAACTGCGCTCTCGCTGAGTCTCCGCCGCGCGCTCATGTCGTGCTAGGGAATTTTACCGCGCGTCCACGGCGTGCTCTGCGCGCTGACTGCGTGCACAAGACGTTTTTTTACTTCTTGGTAGGTTAATATTAATTTGTACAATTGTATGGGAAACAAACAAGAATTTACATCTAGTAAACAAATGATTCAAACATTGTTTTGATTTTTATGAAAAGGTACATTGTATTTGAAACATAGTTACTTCTAAACAAGTTGCGAAGGACTATGATTAAAGCTGACATGAATTCATAAATACGCATTATTTCCCTTTTATCTCCGACTACCGCCATATTAGTTGTCGATTTCTATTGTTCTGCCCATCGCTACACACCCCCTATATAAGGCCGAGAGCCCTCGTCTTGCTTCACTGCATTCAGGAATTTCATACATCCGAACACGTAACCTTGGACGAAAAAACTTGTAAAAACGCGTTTTGAACTAAAATAATATGACAACCACTTCACCGGCAAGATATATCAATACAATGACGAAACAAGACAGAGTGAAATCCAGGCGCAGATACTTCGAAAATTCCTCGATAATTGTATACCGTTTTCCTGTGTATGTTATAACATCGCACATGCGCAAACCACACACTGTGGCAGATCAAGCACTGTCAATTATCGCATGGATTTTATAAACGGAGAGTTTTGTAGGAACAGATGGAAACGTTGTTACTCTCTTGGATTTACTATCATTTATCTACTGTGTTGGATGTAGTGTCACCGGGGTTTTTAAGAAGATGCAGACGTTATGCAATCTGTATGAACGACACACGTGTTCGATGTGCATGCGAAGTAAGGCAGCACTGTCTGTGCAAAAAAAAAAAAAAAAAAAAAAAATATCGTGGACATCCTTTCAAAGAAAAAATATATTTGTATTTCATTGATTGTTGTTTTCTTTATTCATAATAACTACATTTTACAACAATGTGTAGTTCATGCATTTTGAAGTCCGTGCAACGTGAATGCCTCGATCGGAAGCAACCGACCGTAACTTTCTCAACCGGTATATATACCCAAGTGGCAGTAGAGGAGCGATCGAAACTAATATGGCGACCAAATGCTTTTATGAATTCATGTCAACTTTAACCTCTTAGTAGTCAGGTCTACAAACAAGATCCGTTATAAGTTGTTAGAAAACATAGAAAAGATTTGAAAACATCAGAATCAAATGGCATGAATTCCATCTACGTCCATTGATAGGTCTTGGAATATTAGCAAATTCTACGTTTTACATAGTCATCTACATCAAGTTTGATAATTATTACATCGCTTGCTATTGTAGAACAGCCATTTTTCGAGTTTTCGTGGTCTTGATGACGACGCACAAGAAACGCCGTGGGGGCGCGGTATGAACGCAGAAGAAACGTCACACGAGAGCGCGATGAACGCAGCAACAGCTCTTTGGATCGCTGTGTGAACGCAGCCAAATGAAAAACAACTTGTTCAAACGCTGTGGATGCGCAGTGAGAGCGCAGTAAGAGCGCGTAAGAGACGCAGTGAGATTTCAAAGGACTCCGTGAGGTCTCAGCGCAAGCGCAATTGACTTATCACTGCGTCTACACTGCGATTAGCTGCGTTCCTTGAGCGCGCCGACGGAGCTCTCGTGGCGCTGTTGGAGATCTTACGGCGCTGTCACGGCGATCTCACTACGCTTCTACGGCGTGTTTATCAGTACGCCGAGCCACGGCGCGTACTTTGTGCATGTTCAAAGTGCGCGCCGTCGCATGACGTTCTTCAATGTTAATGGCGATCCCACCGCGACAGACGAAGATGCCGTTGCGTTCTTACGGCGCTGTATGAGACTCTACTGCGTTTACCTTATTTACCTTACTGCGTATACATTATTTAAGGACGCAGCGGGATCGCCGTGAGGACGCAGCTCCGGTGTGACAGGGGTTTTACACTCGATTGCACACCTGAAATTCGTGGCCGACGTGTAGTATTATTTTCGTTGTCTTTAGATTTTTATGCATTTTATCCTATCCATGTGCATATTATGTTTTCTTGATGTTAGTACTCTCCTGATTTGAAAAATGGTGAGTAAAATTTTAAAGTTTCATCGCAACAGAGTAATACGGCGAGGAAAGATGTACGTTCACACAAGTGAGACCTCTACAGCAATATACTTTGAACTGTGAAGTGGTGTGTGGCTTATAAAGTGGTGAAGGGAGAGCGGTGCTGAAAGAAAAATGTGGCGGACAGTGCCTATTTATGAGCTTTAAAGTTTATTTATACAATAAAATGCTTTCTTTGATGATTCATTCAGGATTAGAAGGTAGGGCATTGCAGAAGAAATACATAACCCGTTATGTATTTTTTTCTGCAGTGATCGCTACCTTCATAACCCGCATGAATTATCAAAGAAAGCATTTTATTGTTTATGTTAACATCTTCCTTTAAACTTATTAATAAATTAATTAAGAAAAGTAAGTAAAATTCACCAAATTACTGTTAATGTTCATAAGTTCTACGTTAGCTAAAAGAATCAGCCAAATCGTTTCATGTGAGACTTTGAGTCTGAAATCATCATGATTAATTCGTGCGGTCCCTGATTTTTTCTTAGGTCGCTGTTCATATCG
The DNA here is from genome assembly GCF_025612915.1 of Magallana angulata. Lineage (NCBI taxonomy): Eukaryota > Metazoa > Mollusca > Bivalvia > Ostreida > Ostreidae > Magallana > Magallana angulata. The sequence continues at coordinate 42,945,331 of NC_069112.1, forward strand.
ATAAACAGGGCGTGTCAAATTCAGTCCTGTCACTTTCTTATCAGCTTCAGCCGCTGCAGATTTCGACCAATCAATAAACCGGGCGGGTCTTGCTGTAACTATAGAGCTATGAATTAACTATGAGTTTCCGTAAGAAATAGGGGGATTAATACTTGGTACATGTAAATATATTGAAATGAAATAAAAAATAAATATACAGGAAAGCTTAGAGAAAACATACTTCGAAAAAATAGTCTTAATGGAACACACATTTGATCTTCATCGAAATAGTATAAGTTCTTTTTATCACTTATACTCATCTATTTTATCAATATACGTACTTTTTAACCAATAAAAAAAATCATAAAGCAAATGAAAAAACAACAACAGGAAACTAATTAAAACTTATTGTATATATAAATTTTTTACAGGAAAACATTATTCGCTTAATGAAGCGGGAAAACAATTACCGTACACACCAACGTATAAATAACATAAATTATGAAACTTTCCTTTTTCACTGTAGTTTCACAATTTGCCTAAATAACTTTGTTTACCCTTTCTTAAAGTAATAAAGTAAATTCATGTACACTAGATTCACAAATAATACACTGTATGTATGTTTCTACAATATTCCACCGTAATAAAAAATTGTAATCTGCCTTTTCTATTTGTTTAACCGGGTTTTTCGAACGGAAAAATCTGGTTATTAAAATGATGAAAATGACGGGCGGGCGGCTGCCAAAAGGGTACATGTATCCTCATTGTACGGATAACTCCACCAACAGTTTTCAAGATAAGATATTTTTTGGACAAATCAATTGTAGACATATCAGAAATGTGCATATTACTTGGATTTTGATTTTTTATAATTTATTTAAAAAATACTAGCTTTTGAAGTTAGTCATTTTCGGCAAAATATTGCATATATGGTACCCTCATTGTACGGATAACACCTCCTACAGTTTTCAAATTAAGAAGTTATTATTTTGAAGATCGATTGTACCTGTATCAGTGGTGTGCATTCGGCAAGGATTTTGATTTCTGATTTTTTATTTATAAAATACCATCTTTTGAACTTAGTCATTTTTGGCAAGTATTGCATATGGGGTACTCCATTTCACTGGATACGGTATGTAGTGTATATAAATTCAGGGTTGACATGGATTATGGATACAGTTAACATAAAAGAAAACCCGGTTTCACTTGTTTTTTCTTATCTTCTGGAAAATATCACGAACTTTACAATAGTTTTGCAATGCAATCAGGATAAGGCTAAGGCGTTTTTGGAACACTTACTGTAAAACATTTTATATGCCTAGATGAGATTTACTTTGTTTGCAGCTGCTTAAAATATCCCCGCGCCTATGGTTACCAAAATATCAAAGTTTATGGATGTCAATATCTAGAGAAACTGCAATATGATTAATTATACAAATCAATAAACAGTCCAATGTATGTTAAAAATGTATAAACATCACCAACCACAACCACACCAAGCAATTGTAACTGTTGCATTGTTCGAAGTGTTTTAAAATCAATTTTTAAGAAAGAATGTTATAGCACAAGAATAATCATTTTTACAACTTGTTTTACCGTTGTTAAAAGGGTAAAATCGTTATTATTATTTTTTTTCATTTTAATTTTCTTTTGTTGTTGTTGGACGTTTAATTACGGTTGATAACAATGTTTCTCCTTATTTTTAAATAAAACTAACCTCGTTGAAAATATGGCTTATATCTTTTTAAAATGCTTTTTTGTTGATCAATAAGTCGTATCTCGTTGTTTGTACATGTAATTGTTCCAGCAAGGAGAAAAACAATCGAAAGCAAAGCACATCGAGTCTGTTTTCAATGTGTCATGCACGTATTTGTAGTGACTTAGACACGCTTTGAGCTTAATTTATTATTTAATTTTTTTTTCATTTTTAATAACAAGGTTGGTCGAAATGTATGTTTTAAAGGCTTTGTCAAAATTTAAAAGTGAAACATCGATGTACAAGCGAGTTACAGAGGTTAGAATTCTTTGTTCAGTAAACAAGGTTCGAGTCCTGTTCTTGTTCACATATGTGTTGCATTGGTACAAGTTTCAATCATATGCTGCTTTTGATTGTTGATAAAATTATTCATGAACACATGAACATTGAATCGGTTTATCTTGTTTACCTCAAGTTGTTTTGTCAAATAAAAAGTAAATACCTTACTTTACGTTATTTGTAAACTAATATAAGACTCGAGCTTTGTTTACATAACGAGTTTTCTCTCTGTATTTTTCTTGTAATTCGAATTAGAACATTTAGTTTTGTGAATCATTTAAAATACACAACTATTTTCTTTTACTTAAAATAGTAAATAAAAATGAAAAAAAATATTTTTTTCCATTTCAAGTCGTGTCTAGGTTCTTTTAAAACAACAGCGCTTCTAATGGTAAAACTTAAAATTTGGAGAAAATATGTTTTCAATACGAATTCCAATTATGCAGAGAAATACAATTCCCTATGACATTAATATCGATAATTGCATATTTTTGTTTAATCGTGCAACCATATAAGAGAAACATTTCATATGGTTTTAAATGTCCTTACATGTATCATATAAAATAAATGTTTTTAATCTCATAATACTGTTTTAAAAAAATCTAAACCTGTCACCAATATCACATTAAAAACAAACGAAAAGATAGAACATTGCTGCATTATGTTTTGTTTTAAAACTGTGTTCACGATATGCATATTCTATATATGGAAATGTACATTTGATTGAATATATTTAGAGTTGTTCTTTAACAATCCAACCTGTTGCGCTTAAAGTAAATAATCATCACTTAATAAAACAAACTCAGGAGTAAACACAGGTAGTTTCCGTGAGATTTATGTATTCAATACGTAAGATTCGTTGTCTCTAAAGCAGATATATTAGCAAATGAGAGTGTACAAAAAGCAAAAGCATTATTTAAATTGTTTGCAAAATATACCAAAAATACTTTTACTTTGATTAGACATTGGTATACCATTTTAAACGTTAGTGTTCTAACAGAATTTCCGGGATCATCAACAAGTGCAAAATGTCATAGTATTGCAAAACGATTACGAACTGTGAAAGTTTTATATGTTATTTCTAATAAGATCATCTCCTGTACATTCATGTGCCAAAGGGCAAAGCAGTCATATATAACCTTTGCATGATAACGTTATTAAATACCTGAAGACATATTTTGAGATTAATTGCCCCAAAACAGGTATGAAATATCACCGACTTTTGAACGACAATGCGCCTGCACACGAAGCAAGCATTCTGACTGAGTATCCGGAAGCGTAAAATGATAATGTCCTACCACACTACAGTTTATCCATATTTATCCCCATTCGACATATTTGATGATACAAATCTCAAAAAGCCCTTGATCTCCAATTTATCAATAACTGGTTGGTGTCCCAAAGGAGTAGTATGAAAAATGTTTCTATAAGTGAAAAACGTTTTAAAAAGTGTAGCCACGCCGAGGGATCAAATAATACTTACTATAGGTGAAAACGGCCAAGTGTCATGTAACCAGATAGCCGTATATATATGAAATATTAAATTATGATTGTATTCTGCTTTACGTTAATTAGTCATTACCTTGTTGTGCACTCGATACGAAATAAGTGTATAGTGAACAATGTTAAAGGTCATTCACCGAGAGGGACAACTGCGTAGTTAGAACTCGTTGGTTAGCGGAATGACCAGGAAGAATAAAACTCTCGATGATGATTGGACTTTGGAAAGCGGTCAACGGATGCAAGACTCTTAATTGCAATTAACCTTTAACAATGGACTTCGTTATAAGTCACTTATGAACTGTGACCCGAAAGGATGTTCTAACAATTGATTATTTTATTTCACTGATTTATATACTTATGATTTGATTAATAATTAGTAGATGGATTTTGGATTGATAGCAGATTGATTATATATTGCTTTTATACCACTATACGATTACAGTGCTTAATAAATATCATAAAACTCCAACTGACGTATGATTTCAAAAGTCTAAAGATTAACAACAGAAGGATCACATAGACTTTTATGGTGCCAGTGACCATGATAAAACGAAGTGCTAAAGAAAAACTGAACTGTTAAGGTAAGAACTTTTTCTCAATATCTCTGTTCACTATCTCAAAGTAAATAACTCTGATCAGCAACCTATATGGCAACTGGAAATGGTTATGATAGAAAAGAATTTAAAAATCAAATGGAACAATTGGAAAAACAATTTGCGGGGTTGGGTCAAAGTGAAGAAAAGGAAGGGCATGAAACAGGTCAAAAATTCTCAGAACAAGAACAGGTAAAACAAAACACTTTTGAAAAACAAACTGACACATATTATAATGCAAGGTTGTATGAAACTAATGAACCTCGACACCGAGTCCCAAATCAGGATGATGATAAAGATTTTTTCATTGGTCAGGTTAAAGCTATAACATCCGCGCTTACAGTGCCCCTATCTTCAGTGATAACTCCTTTCGAAGGAGATGCTAGTAAATACAAGCAGTGGATAAAGGAAATTGAAAAATATGGTTTATTGTCTGGGAAACAGGGTATTGAAATCCCCATGCTCGCGTATATTACGAGTAAAGGTTCGGTAGGGGACTTTATCAAAAGATATTTGGACGAAACAGACGCGTCGGAAGAAATGCCGTCGTGGAACGATTTAAAAGAATCCTTAAAAAACAGATTCGCGGAGATTACCGACTCACAACATGCGTTAGCAGTTATGCGCAGGACGCGGCAAAATTCAAACGAAAATGTACAGTTATTCGCGGAACGGTTGTTGCAAATCGCGGAAGACGCGTATAGTAAAGACAAATTAAAAGATCCCTTAGTCCAACAACAACTTGTAGACATATTCTGTGACGGTCTGACCTTTGACTATCTCAGGATGAAAATCCTTAGAGAAAACCCCAAAGACTTGGAGTCAGCAATTCAGGTAGCAATGCGCGAACACAATTTAAGACAAAGGCTAGCTATAAGGGGGTCAATTATAACAAGTACTACGCCGAATGACAATAGACAGACTGTTTCAAGGTTTGACAGTACAACGCCTTTATTAAGTGAAAGATTGGTTAACTTGTCCTCGACAGACAATAGACAGGAAGAACCCATGGAGGTTGACCACACGAGGAACAAAGGGTGTTTCAAGTGTATGAAAATTGGTCATAGGGCCAGATTCTGTCCACTACATAAACCCCAGGTTAGGCCCCGCCCTCAATTAAATAAACGACTTCATAATACCCAGTCTGTGCATTATGTTGAGCAAAGCCCCCGCCCACCGATTGAGTGTTGGAATTGTGGTAGAATAGGACATTTTCGTGCAGATTGCTGGAGCAAACGCAGGTTTTCCAGAACGCAGCAAAACAGAGGTAGGTCAGCTGATCGTCAAGATCGATCACGTGATTTTAAAGACCAAAATGATAGGAGATCACCCAAAATCTGGACCCGTCGCGCAACTTTTGATAAACAAAATCAGGAAAACTAAGATGTTCTTCCTTCGTTGAAGCCCGAAGGAAGAACGTTCATAAAAGACCTACATTTGAAATTAACTTTACAAACAACCCCAGTAGCTGTTTATTAAAAATTGGTAAAAATAAATTCAGAGCGTTAGTAGATACTGGCGCGGCCGTATCTTTGATTAGTAAAAAAATGTATGATAATTTGTTCCCCCGCCCCAAATTGTGTAAAAATGATATTCCTTGTCTTCAAGCTGCAAATGGTAATTCTTTAATCGCGTTAGGGTATGTAAATATTTCATTTAAGATTGCAGGGTTAACTTTAGACCATAAATTTTTTGTGACAAAGGGACTCAACCGAAACCTGATTCTCGGTCGTGATTGGCTCAAGAAAAACAATGTTCGTTTATACTTTGATCTTGGACTCATGCGCATTGATGGCAGGGCTTATGCTGAATTAAAGGAGGATCTACACATTTCAACGATCGTAAGAACACCTAAGAAACTTATGGTGAAACCAAATACTGTGACTGTATTTTATGGAAAAGTGAACAATAATTTTCCCCTTGAAGATGAAGACTTAGTGGAAGTGAACAGTATAGACAATAATTGTATCATGGAGGACCCAGGACTATATTTAAAAGACTCAGTTTGTGTTGTCCGAAGAGACAGAAAAATTCCCATGATCTTCGTTAATCAAACCAACAAAAGTTACAAAATCCCTAGAGGCTACATCGTAGGACGTGTAACTGCATTAAGACCAAAAGAAATCTCGGAAATCCAAACCAAACAGGACAATGAAGAAAAGATTGATGTGCCTGAAAGATTCGAACGCTCCATCCAAAGACTTGTGAGGAAAAACAATGACTCATTTGCTAAAAAGGACAGCGACCTTGGAGTGACCGACACCGTCAAAATGAAGATAGAAACTGGAGACCATCACCCGATAAAGAACAGACCATATCGAGTTCCCCTCAATAAAAGACAGATAATCGACAAGGCCATAAAGGAGATGATGAGCGCAAGGATTATTGAAAGGTCACAGTCGCCTTGGTCATTTCCTCTAGTAGTAGTAAAGAAGAAGGACGGATCAGACCGGATGTGCGTAGACTTTCGAAGTTTAAACAAGATAGTGAGACCAGTATCATTCCCATTACCATTGATTGATGACATTCTTTGTTTGCTCGGTAAGGCCAGGTACTTTACTGCACTAGATTTAAAGAGTGGATATTGGCAGGTAAAATTAAAATCAAGTAAAGAAAAAACAGCTTTTGCATGCCACAAGGGATTGTTTCAGTTTAATAGGATGCCATTTGGATTAAGTAATGCCCCAGCAGTCTTCCAAGAACTCATGAACATCGTTCTACAAGGACAAGAGGAGTTTGCTATCGCATACCTGGACGACATACTCATATTCTCAGAAACACCGGAAGATCACCTCCATCACATCCAGGATGTGTTTGATCGTCTAAGGACGCATGGACTAAAACTGAAGTTAAAGAAGTGTAGCTTCTTCAAAGAGCAGACTGAATATCTTGGTTTTATTATCAATGAACATGGCGTCCAACCGGATCCGAAGAAAGTGGAAGCCATTAAGAAATTACCAGCCCCCACTACAGTTAGAGAAGTCCGTGGTTTTATAGGTATGTGCAGTTATTATAGAAGATTTATACCAAATTTCTCAAAGATTGCAGAACCATTGATTGACTTAACCAGGAAGTATGCCAGATTCAAGTGGACATCATGCTGTCAAGAAGCGTTTGACTTCCTTAAAGAGAGTTTAACCGTAGTGCCTTTATTAGCTTATCCAGATACTAATAAGCCATACATCTTGTATACCGATGCCAGCGACAATTGTATAGGAGCTTGCCTCACCCAAAAGACTGACGAAGGAGAAGATAAACCGATATACTATCTATCACACAAGCTAAGTAAAACCCAGGTGAAATGGTCAACAATAGAAAAGGAGGCATTTGCAATCCACTACGCCCTCCAGAAGCTGGACCATTACCTTCACAGTGCTGAGTTTACTATACGGACAGATCACAAACCGCTCAAATATATTTTAGAATCCCCTATGCAAAATAAAAAGATTCAATTATGGGCTTTGAGTATCGCTGGATATAACTGCAAGGTAGAGTATATAGAAGGAAGGTTCAATTGCTGTGCAGATCTTTTATCCAGGTTACCGTCCACTATCTCTGATGATGAAGCGGAAGAAAAATCTGAATGTGATGAACCGGATGTTAAAGACAATTTCTTTGAAGTAAACGTACTAAACTCAAATGCTTTCTCACCTAAGAGATTAGCCAGGTGCGAAGTTAAACAGCAGGACGAATTGCTCAAGCCTTTCATCGACTTACCGGGAGAAATAAACATAAAGGAAAGCCAACAAAATGATGAGCAGATCAAAAAGCTGAGAATTAGGTTGAGTAAAGGAAAAGCAACGGCGACCGAAGAAAAGAAGTTTCTTGAAATAGATGGCCTAATGTACTATCTTTTAGATGGAGATTCTGAAGGTCCGAGACTGCGCCTGTATATACCACGTGAGTTAGAACTTTTGGTAGTACAACAATACCATGATGGACTTGGACACATGGGAGTGGACAAAACGTATGATGTAATCAGACAAAAATATTATATGCCAAACTTATACAAGAGGTTATACTCTTATATAGAAGGATGCGTAATATGCCAAACGAGGAGCAATAAGAGAACTCAACCTCCACTTCAAGAGACAGACATACCACCTTTTCCAATGGCTAAGGTAGGACTCGATTTGTCAGGGCCATATCCAACTTCACTGACAGGAAACAAGTATATAGTTTCTTTCATTGACATTTACTCTGGATGGCCGGAAGCCTTCCCCGTTCCTGACAAGTCAGCTGACAATATAGTGCACCTTATATTAGAAGAAATATACCCCAGATATGGCTGTCCTCTTCAAATTCTCACAGACAATGGAACAGAGAATGTAAATCAAAAGGTACAAGAGACCTTGAAAGAACTAAACATTAACCACATCACAACATCTTACTACAGTCCTCAAGGCAACGGCAAGGTAGAAAGATTCCACCGCACTCTTCATGACGTAATGGCTAAGAAGATAACAGACAATGCTCAAACATGGGATATTCATCTTAACCAAACATTGGCAGCTATTCGATTTCACCCGAATGAATCTTCAAAGTTTTCCCCATACTACCTGATGTACAATAGAGACGTTGTATTACCTCTTGATACTTTACTGAAACCTCGTCGAAGATATGCAGGAGAAGATCAACACAAGATCGCCCTTCAAGAACAGCACAAGGCGTTTATGTTAGTACATCGAAATATGAAAGAAGCCAAGAAGAAACAGAAAGCCCAGGCTGATAAGAAGAGCAAAGATGAAGATTTCCAGGTAGGAGATCCAGTCTATCTCAAGAACAACAGGAGACAAAACAAACTAGATAAAAAGTGGCTCCCTTATTACCGAATTATTGAACAGAAAGGACCAGTCAGTTTTGTTGTGAAGGATCAATTAACTGCATCTATCACCAAGTGACATGCACGGCAATTGAGATTGGCAGATATTTCGCACTGGCCCCTCTCACAAGATATTGAAGACGGTGGAAGAGCTCTGAGAAAAACCAATTATGTGGTACCACCTGAGGAGGAATCATCTTCGGAAGATGATGGCGAGGTGCAGCCAGAGCCATTAGAAAGAGCTATTCTAGTCACAGTCATACCTTTTGGAACATCCCTTTTAAAGTGGTCCACTACAACTTGAAATAGGTTTTAAAACCAGCACTTGGTTATAAGCACTTGGTTATGACTGATAATATTATGCAAAAATGTGGAAATCTAAGTTAAAAAAAAAATAAAAGCAACCTTGGTTGAAATCTGATTTCAATAAAAATAATGAACATAGAAGGATTTGAATTCTGGATCTGCAGTTTACAGGCCCGATGCTCTAACCACTGAACTATGATGATATGCAAACAAATTAATTGATACGAACAATTTTATAAATCATTTAACTCGCCCTCATTTATGTTGACTTTTGATACGTCTAAGACCTAGTTAGGACTGTCATCATATGTTCGTATTCACATTTTAATAAAACTGTAGATATATATCTGATTCACTTTTAACTATCGGAGTATGACACTTTTCACTTTTTAGATATGAAAATAAAAGGAGTAAAAATGAGAGCCGATAAATTCATTGAATATGCTAATACATCAAAATAATATCCCGTTCACGCAAATTTTGCGTGAAAGATGGGAAAAAAAGATATGCTGCACATTTCTTATATACATTCACATTTGCACTACATAGACATCGTACGTGTATATATTCTCCATTTTTTGTCGCTCATTCTACTAAAATATTGATCATAAAATATTTCGATCGATTATTTGTCTTAATACGTTGTTAGAACGAGTACAAAACGAGTGAAAATATAGATATATATATAATGTATTAAGCATTATAAGAAAGTTTCTATGCGAAAAGTAATACCATATATCAAAAACACTGTTTTCATAATTTTATTTGAATTTATCAAATGTACATGACAATTTGTTTAATTTCACATTATGGACAGCAACACATTGAAACAATAGCATTAACAGTTATTTTACGTTTACACGTTAGTTTACGTTTACACGTTTACGTTTACCCTTGGTCAAGCGTAGAATTTTGTCATAACTTAGGTCCGAAGCAAAGTTATGCTTTAAGTTAAACGGACCCTAGTCCAAAAATATGACTATGTCCGGATTTACATGTATGCAAGGCAGAAGGTTACGCCAAGCGATGGCCTTTTAGTTAAACGGGTTCCAGGTCTGCATCTACATCCTTGTACTTTTTACTTATGTTCTTGTATGAACCTTGTTTGGCTTTAACTTACGTTTTGAATGTCATATATAATGACATTCAAATTGTATCTGCACATCAGTTGTGACAAAGAAGTTGAACGCAACTGTAACTACACAATATGGTGTGATTCTCATATTGAGGAAAAATATTTTTATGCGTATTTCCACTTCTTTCCCTTCTTTCACTGATGGAATATAATAATAATTTGCATGATGCAGAATTATAAACTATAATAAAATTCAGTGCATAAGTTATTGTTTCTACAATTATTTATATATTTTTAAGGTACAAAGAAATGATATATATATATATATATATATATATATATATATATATATATATATATATATATATATATATATATATATATAAAACCAAACTACGTGGACTTTAAATGATATTTTAAATCTATAAACTAACAATCATTTGTTCTTAAATATTTGCATTGGGTGAGGTATTTCTCTTTTTTGTACGAATCGTTTAATTGACAGCCCTTAAATATCTTACCAATCCTTTTTTGTCGGCATAACTCCTCAGAGATGACTGGATGGATTATTTTTGAAATATCAGTAATGATAAAGAATGACAATACCTCGAGTCGTTTATTTTTTTTTTACAAGTTTCATTTCCTGTCGTCCGTTTCCTGTCCCGAAACAAAAACATTTTCTCAACGAGATCTCAGAAACGGCTGGCCTGAACAACCAAACTTTTTTGAAATGATATATATATTTATATGTAAGTGTATTTAAACTATTTTGTTTCAGTCGTCCTTACTTCTAGTCTTCACAGAAGTTTTTGATTTTTTCCCCATATTTTTTTTTTAATTTTACATGAAATTAATTTTCCACTATAAAACCTTACACATGTCATCTGTGCAATTTCAAATGAACAACAAATTGCATTTCCGATCAAATATCTCAAATATTTCAGGTAGCTTTTTTTTTTTAATTGTATACTCGTGAAATCTCAGAAGCATTAAGATATAGAAACGAACACTTTTATGGATAATAGACATTTTGATTTAAGATCTGTTTATCGGGTTTCATTTTGTCAACAACCACTTTCATTTCTCACCGGAAGGATTCAAACAAATTGAATGTAAATAGGTTAAAATGTTTTGCATTGACTGTTACACTTTGCCTGATAAACAATATTGTACATTAAGTAAATGTACAAGAATTACAAACTATTAGCTATAATTTCATTAAGCACTTCTGTTGACCGTCTCCTGTCCCAAGACACAAACACTTGTCTCAACGATATCTTAGAAATAGCAATGACTTGAACAAACTATGGGGAAAGTTAGATCTAGATATGTAGATATATTTAAACTGTTTCCTTTGAATAAACTTCCGATCGTCACAGGAAGTGCTCCTAATTTTTTTTTCTGTTTTTGCTGTTTAACATTGAAGTAATCTCTGGTAATTTCCTTCACAGTAAATTTTATATCCTTAATTATTTTCAATATGTAAGGAGCAATTTCTAGCAAACAGTTACATGTTTTTAAGAACAGAAGACCTTTCTGTTGCCATACAAACTAGAGGCTAGTTTTGTAAAACTTTTGAACCATTTCCAGCCATTTACATATGTGTAAGCAAAAACAAAGCATGAAACTTGATATGATCTCAGAGTTTTTCAGTTTAGTATTTGCCTCTTTGTTGACAAACGATATTCAAACTTTTATTGACCCTATGAATATTTTGAAATAACGTATTAAGTTTTAGAGTTTTTGTTAAAGCCAGGCCAATGGTTTCTTCAAGTAAATGGGATACTTCAGGTATTACGAGTGGTTTGTTTATACAGGTGGTCAAACTATACGATGTTTGAATTGATTTTAAAGTAATTCGATCAATTCAACATAATCATTGTATGAGGAAAACGTATTGTAATTTCATGATTTTTACTCAAATAATCATATTGATAATCGACTTTCAGACTTTGCTCTTGACTTGAACGGTCTCACGGTACTACTTCAGTCGAAGGCGAATCAAATGATAATAAAAGAAATGGGAAATTAAGTGAAAAATTTCATAATGTGACCGCACCTTTCAATACAGAAAAGGTGAGAAAAAAAATCATGAAAGCTTCACTATTAATTAGGTTGAACAGCTTTCATTTTTTTTTTATATTAGATGTTTATAAAGCGTGATATCTGCTATATTAAGTATTTTTGACATTAGGAACAAATGAATACATACCGTAGCAATGGCGTACTTTCACTAAACAAATGAATAACATCCAATTCATTGCAGAAAGTTCGAAAGATGAAAATCTTATCTCACATATTAGGGAAAAAAAACACTTGTTTTTTAAACAACCTTTTGAAAAAAGCTTATCAAAACACGGGATAGTTATGAATATACGACATACAACTTTATCCTGTTTCTGATAAGAATAAGTGACATTATGCGGTGGACTAATGAGTACATATTTAGTGATGTTTGTGAGATCTTCCGCAATTTGATTCTGGAAACACGTAATCAAAACATTGGCATAATCATGCAATTTTTTGTGCGCCATAAATTGCAGTTTTTTTACTATGGGAGGCACTGTAGCTCCCAGGTCGTCCATCCGAATTTTTTCAGACCGGGAGCTACAGACCTGCAGCTAGGCAAATTGATATACTTTGCAGAAGTTCTAGTATGTATATAACGTAATTACGTAAACAAAATACGTTACGCTATATTTCAGTCCAGGTTACCTTGCAAAAGTGCAGTACCACAATTACCTGAATGGGTCTACTCAAATTTATTACTTGAAAAATGCAACTTTCCTTCCATAAATTTATATAAATTGAATTAAGTCATATACATTGAATATTTTCCCAATCTCTTAGAGAAGTAAATATCTACAAAGAAGAAAGAAAAAAAACCCCAAAAATCTCGTTAGAAGTAACGAGGAAGTCTTCTGACGAATTTCAGAAGTTGAGATACATGTGTGACATTAATTGTGCTATTTAAAAGCTAATTTTGTTTTGGACATTGAAGAAACTATTCTGTTTTAGGTGTTGTGACACGAAGGCAGTGTTTTTCTTTGAAGTTTAGCATATTGTATTAGCAACACAGTACAACGCTACTGGGGCGGAGCTATTTGCTGTACTGTATTTGCTGATAAACAGTGCTGTATTAGCCAATAAATCGCTACTGTATCTTAAATACAGTACGATGTAAATATAAATCAATGCAACAATCAGTACAACACATGTTATTTTAAATAATAATAATGATAAACTAAAATGCACATAACAAAAAAATGATATGGGGTTCTTCTTGGACATTTCATTGAAAATTCCCCAAGAGAATTAAAACTTTTTAAACATTCAGTGACACATGCACCTAATTCCACTAACATGCACTTTTGGTCCAAACGAAAATGTAAACTGACAGTTGTTAAAAACCGATGCATTGTTGGATAATTTCTTCAGAATGTATTGGTTTTCCGAGCAAAACCTTTTTGCGTCGTCTTCAGAATTATTCGAATACACTGATGATACGGGCTGTTTTCTGCACTCCACTGAACACTGCAATGATGAAGTCGGTTCCAGCGACTCCTCCGATGTTGATATAAGCGGACTCAAGATTTGCAAATATTCTTTGCCATGTCAACGTTACTTTTAATGTATTTCCTCATCCCGTTTTGTGATCGGTGTCCGTCACGGACATAATCTTGGCCTCCGGGATTCCTTCTACGTAAAGCTTTGTTGCGCACGTCTTTTTACCGCTGAGATTAGTATAATTCCCTTGCAGTCCTCCTTTTTATGCCCTTCTTCGGAGAAAGGAGGGGAAATTGCTTTGCTGCTGTCTGTCCGTCTATTGGTAGTTGGTTGGTCGGTCGATCGGTCCACCAACAGTTTCCGTTCATTTTCTTCGCAGAGGATAAACATATTGAAATGAATTTTGGTGTACAGGTTTATCATGATAATATCTAGGTCAAGTTCGATATTGGTAACGATCGAGCCATTTTCGACAGAGTTATGGCCCTTGGACGTAGAAAAACTTGAGTTATTTGCAGTTTCCATTCATTTTCTTCGCAGAGGACGAACATATTGAATTGAAATTTGGTATACAGGTTTATCATGATAACATCTAGGTCAGGTTTAATATTAGGTACGATCGAGCAATTTTCGTCAGAGTTATGGCCCTTCGACGTAGAAAAATGCCAGTTATTTGCAGTTTCCGCTCATGTTCTTTGCAGGGGATGAACATATTGAAATGAAATTTGGTATACAGGTTTACCATGATATCATCTATAACAAGTTCGATATTAGGTACGATCGAGCTATTCTCGACAGAGTTATGGCTCTTGTATGTAAAAAAAAATCCAGGTGTTTGCAGTTTCCATTCATTTTCTTCGCAGAGGGTGCACATATTGATATGAAATTTAGTATACAGGTTTATCTAAATAATATCGAGGTCAATTTGATTTTGGGTATAGTGGAGCAATTTTCGACAGAGTTATGTCCCTTGGACTTGCCCACAATTATTTGCAGTTTACGTTCATTTTCCTTGTAGATGTGTCAAGGGAGGGGAGCATAAGTGTTTCACAAACATCTCTTGTTTCGCAATAGACCTCATAAAAGTCTTTGGTTTATATATTTCCACTACCTGTGCACCGTAGCGTTTTGACTTGTCGGGGTTTACAAGTAGAGGACGTAGATAGAATGTCCCCTGGCCATTTAGAAAATCAAGATTTATCCGGAAATACTCTGCTAAGCACCGATTATCTGCACATTTTAAAACATTAATAAAATATGTTCATATCAAATCAATTTTAAAAAAAACAATATTTATAATATATATATTTTTTCTTTCTTTTTTTTTTTTTGCTTTTAAAATTATATATATATATATATATATATATATATATATATATATATATATATATATATATATATATATATATATATAAAGAAAATTTTAAAAATGAAAAACAACACAGAGTAAAACGTTAACGCTTTCATGAAATCTTCAGACGTTTTTCAGATACCAATAACGTTAATTGGTAACGTTTACAATACAATAACGTCATAAAATCATAACGTTATGGTTATAGTTGTGGAGGGATATTGACGCGTAATCTATAGCGAAATTCAATAAAATATATACACAATACACAAAAAATTAAATTAAAGCAGTCTGTTGGTAAAAGTTTAAATAAAATGCTTTTTTCTCTTCTTTCCGCTGCTACCTCTGTGAAAAGTTTATAAAAATCGAAACATTTTAAATTGCCCGCGTCTGCATACATCAATGTGCTCGCTGAGTTTTATTTTCCGGTATTCTGGGTCTTTAATCTGCTGTTTATGCACCCGGATTCTTATTGTAGTCCCCGTTTCGCCGACATAAAATTTGTTGCAACCAATACATATAATAATATATATACTTTTTTTGGATTGACATGACATGTCCAATTTATGCAAAATCGTTCTTCCCTGATGTTAATAGAGCTGCCTTGTTTTAAAAACGGACACGTGCCGCATCGTTTGTCATCACACTTAGATACAGTTTTTATTGACGTGTTCATTATAGATGATCAGATTATCCTCTCCAGGATCTTTGGTTGCCTTTTGCTGTTAATAAACTTGAATTTAGTAAAAACGTGAACCATATCTTCATCTGTTTTTAGAAATCCGTTGAGATGACTGACCACCGGGTTTCTAGCGTTATTGGGAGAAACAATCGGTAATATTTTGATTTCCTTGTTGTACCGTAAAATTGGGTTAATAAGATCCTGTCTATCTATTTCTTTGCCCTTCATTATTCCGTCATTGAGAAGGTTGATAGGGTAATGTTGGTCAGTCAAAAATTGTTTTAATTCGCTGAGACGTTGATTTCTCGTTTCCTCATCACTGACTATAGTACATGTTTTAGAGAGAGAGAGAGAGAGAGAGAGAGAGAGAGGAGACATACAGGCATACATACTTATATGACGGATTCGACTCCACTTCAACATTACGCCGTTATTTTAATATGTATCAATATTGTTCATTACATTTCATTTTGGACAGGCATTTACATTAAAATTTAAAAAATCTCTATGGTGTCACAAAGTTTTGTTTTAGATTCTTTTACTTAAAATAGTTTTTATTTAATTATTCTACATTTGCTGATTAAAATCAAATATGCTACTTCCGATGACGCAGTAAAAAATATTCTTTCACTGGCAACGGGTTTCATGGTAGATAGGATAGAAAAGAATAAAGCTTTACTTCATTATTTCTATCATGTATCCTGCGTCCTGTATCCTATCCTTTCCTTGTCAACTTTCAGGATAGCATCACTGTATACTTATCAAATGAACGTCCTTCCAGTGTTTTACAAATTCGAAGCAACATTGAGTCTATGTTTGTTTCTTTGAAAAACACTTAAAGAAGGCGAACCTAAATGAATTAAATTACAAGTTGCTCAAAAGTGCACTAGAATATCGATTTAAGATTTTTTTAACTTCACAGTAAATAAAACACTTTTTTTCTTTACAGTGCATTATTTAGAGATAATCATAAACGACAAAGCATTGCTTATATGGTTGTAAATAGATAAAAACTATTTTTTTTTGGGGGGGGGGGGGGTTGGCGATAATGCCAACGACTGCATTATATTAAAATGAAACCATAATACAAGGTGAGCTCTGGGACCAGCTGTTTACCCGTAAGTAATTGTACCCTATTCGTCAATAATATCGTATAAACCCATCAAAACCATGTGATTTTTTTTTCTTTTAGAAGGAATAAATAAGAAACAAATGTGTTCGTTAGTTGTGTGTTTGGATTGTGTACATATGTATTGAGATTTAAGAGGCTCTCAAAATAAACACTTGAAAATGTTCAAGGGTCTGCAATTAATTATCCTGTTCAACTTCGTATGGTTTTTATCCGGTTTTAAATGTACTTCATAAAATTAATCTAATTGGTTTTTTAACAAGTATTCGACTCGAACAATGCATTATGTTGTGCTATATTTGGTGAAGAATACCAATTAATTTCAATAATTGACCAAATAAACAATTGTTTTAAGGAAATAAGCATTTATTTTTAAAATGTACTGATATGTTTGCATATAACCTCCCTTAAAGGTTGTTTGAAGTGTCCTTGACTTTTGAGTCTTAATTGAAGATTGGTGTGATTTGTTTAAAAGACGCACAGAAAATATGGCACGAATCATTTAACAAGTATAATTATTACATTTATTAAGTCTATTTACTGTAAGAGTATAATCATCTACAAAATCAAACAAAGTCTTATCGAGCTGTGTTTCACTACCATTTCATACCGAAAAACCCTTGAACTGTTAAAAAGTATAGTATATTCAACTATTTCAATTAAAAAAAAATATTTACATATTAAATGTCCATCAACTGTCTTTTGTCCAATCTAATCTAGTCATACCAAAATACATACATTGTCACTGTTTCCTTTTCATCCTTTCTTTTATAATCATTTTTTTTCGTTTCTAATTAGAAAAAATGGCAACTGATCTCATAAACAAAGCAATCTGTTCAAAATACGCACAGCAAAACTGGGCACGAATCAATAACAAAATAAAACTAGTGTTTAAGGTATTGAATGGGTAACAAAGCTAAAGAAAAAAAGCAAAAAAAAAAACAAACTAAAAGACAAACAAAAACAGAAAAAAAACTTGTAAAACACTTTCTCTATAATGTAGGATCTAGTTTTAAAAACAATCATTACACATTAAATGTTTATCAACTGTCTTTTGTTTAATTTAATCTAGTCATACACACATTGTCACGGTTTCCTATTTTTAGCTTCTGATCTAAACAAATGTCAACTCATTATAAGAGCCTTGAGCTTATCATTTCTTTAAGTAAAATGTATCTAATGTGGTACATGTAACAAGTTGTTTTTATCGTAGTTTTCAATTGTTGAGCCTGTGGATCTCCTTTACGTTAAAAACCAGTTGATTATCTACTCAACATTGCCTGAATGTATTTAAATTAACATATTTTGGATGAGGTTTATAATCCATTCATTTAGTAAGAGTTCGTTTGATTGTTTTGTTTTTTTTTGTTTTTTTTAACATAAAAAAACTCACCAAAAATGTATTGCATTAAATAAATACATTGATAAGCAATAACTAAATACAATGCTGTAAAATGTGACATGGACAGAATAAACCTATATCATGGTGTTGTCATGAAGTATTAAAGTAAATCATCTTAAGGTTTTGAAAATCAAAACAATTCTCTTAAATGTGTTTTCTTTTAAAATATATGCAAGCGCTTTCACAATTGATTCCCTCTTAAATCCATTGTCTAGATATCTTTATATCTCACTAAAATTTTAATTCAATAAACAAAATTAATGTTTTTCTTTTCTATAAGAATACAGGTGTGAAATAGATAAAGTTTGGTTTAAAAAAATGTTGAACACCATTCATCCATTGTTCCCGTTATAGGTTTCAGATAATCTTTAGTATTAAGAAGGATTCTTCAACATATAGCTCTTAGGATCATACAAAACCGTTTTATGATGAAATGCAGAGTTAACATTTTTATAACCATGCAACGGCTCGAACAAGACTCTTGAATTTTAGGAAAAAAAATCGCATCTCATATTTAATGCATGCATCGTGTGTTAATGGTTTCCTTAAATGTCCCTAGATCAACGCAATATTTGGATATATCGTCACAATGAATCTCTCTGCTCCGAGCATTTTCAATCCAGTCTTCCTCGGGTTTCGTTGAGGAATTGCGACTCTGGACTTTCTATCTGGTTTGGACCTTTGTAAATATATATCATTAGAATAATACCAATCGTACACTAATTAAACATGAGAAAAAAATACTCACGTGTACACTTAAAAAACTTATGAATTTTTCTATTCACCTAGTACACATTTTACATGTATATCAATTTCTTCACAAAAGTTCCATATCATTTGCTATTTGCATTGCTTTTTTCCATGTATATTATGTATAATTTTCTGTTTTTAAAGAAACTTACTATGAGATTCCTCTCGTTTTCTGTATATTGTAATGGCTTCTGAGCGTTCCTTTAAGCAACGTCTACATATATTTACATTTATACGACACCTGGTCTCTCTGTAAGCAAATTGCAAATTGTTAGTGAGATAAGGAAGATGAAATGATCGCTGTTCATATAACTACGTTAAATTTAATCATGATAATTGTTTTTAATTCCTGTTAATAAATAATTACTGTTAATAATAAAATCAGAGGGTTTCATTTTTTAACATAAGCAATCACCATCCGAATCAAAGAATATTTGCATCTATTCAATCGTTCAATTTGTTCTAATATCGATGCAGATATTTTCTTTATGTTCAGCTCGCCAAGCCTATTTGAGTACATATATACTTTTATACTTATAGTATACTTATACTTAATAATCATTTCAACGTGTTGGATAAAACAAATATACAATTTTGCGGTAATAGAAATAGTGATGTGGATTTTACAGCAACGTCTTCAAAAACAAGGTCACTGAAGCATTGAAGCAATAGGCTGTGTCTAAAATAGTGCTGATCAGAAGTTTCTAATAAAGCAACAACCGTTTAAAACAAATGTTCATCTCACGGGTAGTATACATCACACGTATGGAATTAAGATATTTATATTTTGACTCAAATATTCATTTTTTTAAAATTTTGTCTCATAAAAGGCACCATGAAGACAAAACAAATGAAAACCAATAGTAATATTTACGCTCTGTATTACTAGCTTACAGCTTGATTACGATATACTTCACAATGTACTTTATTTCGTTTTCATGAAATCTCTATTTGTGGTTACAAAATTTCATATTAGGAACAGCACTAAATGAAAACAGTAACGTGGAATGCACGTATCACGGCATGTCAGGGAAGTCACGAAAGAAGAAATAACTGGTGATTGGAGTGTGCACAAGTGTCTTTGAGTGCATTTTTCCGTTAACATGAAGCAGACAAGCTGGTCGATAGAAACCTCCATTGTATACATTCGAGTTCATACATGTAAACGATAACTTAAGCGACAAGAAAGGAAAAATATTAGTGTATTCATAAAGAACGTTTAACATAGTTGCATGTAAACATTCATAAGTTGTTTACTGTTGCTTTAAAAAGGGCTTATCTTTTACATTTACTGCACACAGTCACAGAAATCACAAACTTTGCTGAGTTAGAGAAAAGTCATATAAAAATTTAGATCAAAGCAATTTCCATGTAACATATTTTTTACTGAATTATTTATCCGTTTACTTAATGTCGACCAATTCTTAAAAAGGTGGCACTTATGAATACCAGCAATGGAATATGTAAAACAATAACACATTCAGCATGCTCGTTGTTAAACGTTCAATGGATGTTTTTTTATACCCCTAAAATTGTTATGCGCCATAAAAGTATTTCAAACAACAAATCTAATAAAATGACAGCGAATTTCTACACGCGTTAAAAAACCTAGCAAAAAACATTAAAACGAAGGCTTGAGAAAAACTGAAATAACAAGGCAAGGTAAGTTTTTATTAAAATATTGCATATTGTAGTGTTGCTTTTGATAAACTGTAAGAACAATTAATCAGTGAAAAAAATGTTTTGCAAATTTGTAACAGCAGTCTACCTGTCGTTGCCAGTCTAGCTAAAAACTAAAAGATGTATACTACCAACATCTAACAAAGCTTTACAACTACAAACATTCTTAGATTAATTGTAAAATTTTAATCAAATATGTTTATGTTTCAGGATTTAAGTAATTAAAGAATTTCACTGATTTATTCAATTAACTTTTGCTCAGATGTTTATTTTAAATTTATTTTCATTTAAATATTTAATTAAGATTTCCTTTTTGTTTAAATGTTGATATATTTTTGAAAAAAACTATTAATATGTGTAATAAAAGTATATTAATAGTTTACACATGAAAGTTAATTGAATTACAGCCACAAACGGACTTAAGAAGACCTGCAATGAGTGTAATGCACCATATGTTATATAAGTCATTGCGTCGGCTGTAACGTTATTTAAGCAAGTCAATGCAAGCTTTCAATATTATCGATTGTATGTCAAGCTATCAGAGCATAATATCAGATTTGTTTTTCGGCAAAAAATGTCTATGTTGAAATATTTGAACAGGTAAGTAAATGTTAGCATCTTTCACACCATAAATAGTTTAAATTATTAACTTAAAATGTACTGAGAAATTGACAGATGTTTCTAACATTATAATTCACTTTTTCACACGTGTATTATCTAAAAAGAGGGGATTGTATAACGCAGCAATGTTAAGGCGTCCCGATGCTAAAATACGGCTGGAAAACGATATTATTTGAATCATAGCAAAAATACTTTGACCGGGAGTATTTCTTAAAATCTATGTTACATTTATTGACATCGATGATAAAAATTAAATTTAATGCATTTTTGTGACGTCATATGTACTTTGTAATCACGTGACGGGCGAATCCTAATATTGCAAATGTCTATTTAAATCGCATCTGCGCAGGTGATAAATAAAATTAAATCATACATATTTGTAAGAAAAATCCTTTGTTTAGTCATATACTTTGGAGTTTTTGCTTAAAAAAAATAGATATTTCGTTTATGGAAGATAATGTTGAAACATTGAATTGTACGTTGTTTTTTGTCAAACATTAAGAAAAGAATGTTTTGTCTGCAAATAAAAAGAACAATTAGAAATCCGCGGGCATGTTAAGGCTTCCCGATGGATTTTTCAGCGATATGTAGAAAATCACTTGTCTGTACTTTTTACGATATGACGTCATAATTAACTTTGACGTCACGATATGAATTCCTGTCGAAAGTTCTCAGGGACTGTATCCTAACGTTTAAAGTGAATTATATCAAACCAGTATAATACCGCGTGTTTTCTTTTACATATATGCTGCCGTTAATGTTAGACGTACAGAATAGATTCATATTAAAAACCAGTATTAAAAAATGGCAGTTTTAAAGTTTCATTTTAAGAAAAAGACTATTTATAAACTAGTGGTTTGGAGACTCTCCCTGCTACGTGTAAACAACTGAATGAAGAAATTGTAATGCATGTAAAACCAGCTTGGCGCAAGTGAAAGATCAACACAATTTAAGAATTTTTTACGTATAATTGGTAAAGAATATAAGTACCAATGTAAATCTTGCTTGGGAAACCTACGGATTTACCCAATTTTTTTGTAAATCACTTTTGATTAATAAAAATGTGCATTATTTTGATGATTTTGTGGAATGTTTCAACATTATCTTCCATAAACGAAATATCTATTTTTTTTAAGCAAAAACTCCAAAGTATATGACTAAACAAAGGATTTTTCTTACAAATATGTATGATTTAATTTTATTTATCACCTGCGCAGATGCGATTTAAATAGACATTTGCAATATTAGGATTCGCCCGTCACGTGATTACAAAGTACATATGACGTCACAAAAATGCATTAAATTTAATTTTTATCATCGATGTCAATAAATGTAACATAGATTTTAAGAAATACTCCCGGTCAAAGTATTTTTGCTATGATTCAAATAATATCGTTTTCCAGCCGTATTTTAGCATCGGGACGCCTTAACATTGCTGCGTTATACAATCCCCTCTTTTTAGATAATACACGTGTGAAAAAGTGAATTATAATGTTAGAAACATCTGTCAATTTCTCAGTACATTTTAAGTTAATAATTTAAACTATTTATGGTGTGAAAGATGCTAACATTTACTTACCTGTTCAAATATTTCAACATAGACATTTTTTGCCGAAAAACAAATCTGATATTATGCTCTGATAGCTTGACATACAATCGATAATATTGAAAGCTTGCATTGACTTGCTTAAATAACGTTACAGCCGACGCAATGACTTATATAACATATGGTGCATTACACTCATTGCAGGTCTTCTTAAGTCCGTTTGTGGCTGTAATTCAATTAACTTTCATGTGTAAACTATTAATATACTTT
The DNA here is from genome assembly GCF_025612915.1 of Magallana angulata. Lineage (NCBI taxonomy): Eukaryota > Metazoa > Mollusca > Bivalvia > Ostreida > Ostreidae > Magallana > Magallana angulata. The sequence continues at coordinate 42,968,582 of NC_069112.1, forward strand.
TATTACACATATTAATAGTTTTTTTCAAAAATATATCAACATTTAAACAAAAAGGAAATCTTAATTAAATATTTAAATGAAAATAAATTTAAAATAAACATCTGAGCAAAAGTTAATTGAATAAATCAGTGAAATTCTTTAATTACTTAAATCCTGAAACATAAACATATTTGATTAAAATTTTACAATTAATCTAAGAATGTTTGTAGTTGTAAAGCTTTGTTAGATGTTGGTAGTATACATCTTTTAGTTTTTAGCTAGACTGGCAACGACAGGTAGACTGCTGTTACAAATTTGCAAAACATTTTTTTCACTGATTAATTGTTCTTACAGTTTATCAAAAGCAACACTACAATATGCAATATTTTAATAAAAACTTACCTTGCCTTGTTATTTCAGTTTTTCTCAAGCCTTCGTTTTAATATTTTTGCTAGGTTTTTTAACGCGTGTAGAAATTCGCTGTCATTTTATTAGATTTGTTGTTTGAAATACTTTTATGGCGCATAACAATTTTAGGGGTATAAAAAATCATAATTATTTTTATGCTTGATGCATTCAAACTAGCAGGGGAAAACATGATTTCAAAAACATCCAATAAGTCTGAAATATAAACAAACTTTATAATTTGGCACTTCGATCAAAAGAGAAGCCATGAATACTTTGACGCAATAATTAAAAAAAAAACACTGTTATATTTAAATCACGTCTAAATATACAGATATAGAAAATAATTGTAAATTAAACATATAACTTTGCTTTCTTTTTAAATATTTCTGATATCATATTTTGTACTTTCAAACCAAAGAAAGACATATAATGCATGCACTATTTTTTCTTTAATCAAAGAATGTATTCTGATGTAATCACTTTTTATTCTACTCACTTGTGTCAATTATGCACCTTTGTTTCAAACCGTAATAAGAAATTAAAATATGCATTCCCATACATGAAATATATGTCGACAGACACAACTATATTAAGCATCTTTACTTTAATTTTGCAATCTTGTGTACTGATAATAAGATCTGGAAATGTTTGAACAAAATAACACCTCTGTTTATTGATTTATATACCGCAAGATTGCCTACTCACGTGTTTGACATAAGGCTCCTTCATAGCCAACATCACATCCAGTTAAGCAAGTACCATTAATCGGAAAGCAGTAGATGTTATTTCTACAGTGCCCGCATGTTTCATTGCATTCATATCCATAAGATCCTCTATTGCATTCTAAATCAATTATAGATACAACGAATTCCAAACATCTGTTGTTTTCTAACACAGTTTACATGTAACGCAGTAACAAAAATTGTATTGATTTACATTCATAAGAAATCTAAACATTGACTTTGGAAAACCTGATTTTTATTCGTGAAATTGCATTAAGTTGACAAACAGCTTGATTCCTTTTGTTTTATGTTTCTTGGTTTTGAGCAAAAATAAATCATAGGTTTCAATTAAACAAAATGAAAAAAAAATTCCGTTTACAATGACACTTGGTTTGATTTAGAAACAATATAATTTGATCGAAAAAAGGGACTCCTGAATGGCATAGGTAAACGTTTATTTGTTGGCAACTGACTACTGACAAGTCATGTGCTCATTGATTAACTTTTCTTATATATTTTTGTTCTATTTTCAATTTGAATTTCGTCCTATTATCATTCCTATAGATATGAATTAAAATGTACTTCTCTGTTTGTTTGGGTTTTAAATTCGCTTACTGAATATCTCATATTACTTATGGCAAATGTCATTCATGTTATACATCTCCGTATTTTCAACAAGTTATCATCACTCTCCTAACTACCTGCTGCATATCTAACTTGTTGTCATGATAACTGTCTACTCACCTGTTTTACACAAGTCCCCCTCGTAGCCAGCATTGCATCCAGTGAAGCATGTTCCATTGACATTAGAACATTGACTTTCATTGAGACAGTTTCCACAAATTTCGTTGCAGTCAACGCCGTATGAACCACTGTCACAACCTGTTCAATGAAATGGCATGACTATGTAGGCTTCCCTAAAATTAATGCACCTCTTTGTATATCATTGCAACAGTTACATGGTGTCATTCCTTTATTTTGAATTAAAACACTAAGTGATTTGAAAAAAAATAATAGAATTATTTTGTTCCTTTGCCTGTACCTGTAGTTTGTCCTTACCTGTTTTACATACGTTCCCTTTAAAACCAACTTCACATCCAGTTAAGCATGTCCCATTGATATGGGAACATTGGTTTACATCACGACACTGCCCACATGTTTCATTGCATCCACTACCATGCGATCCTTTGTCACATTCTGCAAAGATAAGATATTATATCTGTATTTATTTTCTTTCCATACACATATTGACGCACATTTTTTTTAACAATACCATAACTAAATCCACACTAAACGTTCAAATGTGTTTGTCTTTGAGATTTATGGTTTTAGAAGTACCATGTAATTTATCTCGATGCACAGTTCCCAAAAACGATTACTTGTTGCCTGGTTGAACAGTTCGAACACTGAACGTAGCAACGGATACAACAAGAGTCTCATGAACCATTTATAGACTTACACCCAGCTCAAGTATCATAACATTTCTTATCACACCCATTTCCAAAATTTACACAAATATATGCTAGTGAAAATATAAGAACATTTAATAACATTAGTATCATTGAATAAACAAAACAAACCATCACAACCAGTTAAGCATGTTCGTTTGTAGAAAGCTGTGTCTATTTTTTAACGAGAGTAACCACATTATTTGGTACATTTTAAAGTCATATATTCATATCTACCAAGTATTATTCCCTTTGTTTTTTACGGTAACATATAGTTAATCCATAGCTCTATAAAAAAAAAACCCGAGACTGAAATTGACACGCCCCATTTATCGACTTGTCGAAATCTACAGCGGCTGAAACTGACAAGAAAATGACAGGACTAAAATTGACACGCCTTGTTTATAGATTGGTCGAAACATACAGCGACCAAAGAAAAATCACGGACTGCACAAAATTATTGTGATGATGTCAGATTCAAAGTCTAACAGGAGACAATTTGGTTGTTTCTTTTAGCTAAAGTTATGTACTTTAACGTTAATTTAGTGAATTTTGATTACTTTTTATAATCAATTGATGAATTGTAAAAGAAATATGTTAGAATAAACAATAACGCGGGTTATTTATTTTATATCGTATACTTATAGAAAATATACGTTTTTCTGCCCTGGCGATAAAAACAGAAACAGGTTGTGATAGAAACCCTAGGGGTGTGATATAAGATTTATATAACACCACTCTCCGGCAAGCTTCAATTGTTATATCTCACCCCTTTATGTTAATAACCGGCTATTCTGACGTAGAGTTCGGTAAGTATCGTTCAACTCCGATCTCCGAGTATGACGTCGAATAGTTACGTCGACGTCAACTCAGTATACAAACAGCTAACAAAAATAATTCAGATGGATTACATAGACAAAACAGTACATGCGTATATGTATACATGATTCGTATGATTGCTTCAGAATAAAACAACAATTTTAAAGTCTTATAAGTTCTATTAATACTTTGTAAGTGTAGCCAATACGTAACTACACTCATACACGCGTGTATTAAATAATGCTTGTTAATGAAATCATTTCTTACCTAGTTCACAGTGATAATCTTGATATCCAGGTTTACATCCCTGACAGGTGCCCGTCTCTATGTGGCAGTACTGACAGTTAACATCTGGACAGGGAATGGAGCAGTTATATCCGATAAACCCTGTTGCTGGACATCCTGTACATGACATATTTGTTATTACATATTTGATTTTGTTATGAGTACATTCAATCTATTCTTAATGAAAAAAGATGAAAGAGGCGTTCATCCACGTGACTGTGTATATTGTTATGGATGAAAATTCATCCAGACAATATCCAGTTTAACCAGAAACATATTGCAGCATTGCAACATTTATTACAAAACAGTTAAAACATCAACAACCATGTTGCTTGATACCTTTAAAGAAATACAAAATAAGTTAAACAATATCTCGTGCGATGGTCATCAAACTTAACTGTGAATCAGGCATTCTATTTACATGAACGGGAAGTATAAGAGTATAACTGAAGATACGTTTGAGGTGACTGCGTGACTTTCGAGAACAGAAGAGGAGGTCAGATGTTTTGATGATATTGTTTGTGATTGTTGGCAAATTCACCATGTGGAATATTTATTTAATGAATAATGTTTCCATTCATTAGCAATAATGATCGGTTTATGCGTACATAGTATTCATAAGAAAGTGCATGTCCATGATGAAAACCGTAATAAAAGTTCAACAGTATGCATTAGTTTGAAGCAATTGGAAATAATAATTAGAAACGGTACGGTAAGTCTATGCATATCTAAGAACAACAGTTTGGACAATGTGTAGCGAAAAGCATCCCCGTGAACCTGACAAAATTTGGCACAGTTAAATAAACATTTACATAATCACATAAAATTTATAATGATAATAAGAACTCAGGGCATGTAATCTACATATTGTTTACTTTATATGTACATACATTCAAGAAACCAAAAATAACTGTACGGCCATCATTCACTTTCTATGTAACTCTAGTACAATATAATTAAGCATGAGTCAAAAGTAGATCACGGCAATATTTTCATTTTCTTGGCTAGCAAGTAGTATAGCAAAACTAGAAACCGAGACACACTGATGATACACGTGTGATAAACCAGTTATAAGCTTCACCATCATCAAGCTAAAAAAGGTGCACATGCAATTGGTAATCATCACACAGTGAACTGACGGAATGTCCATTATCTAACAAAAAATGATGATGCATTAATGGTAAAAAAATCAATGAATATCCAGTAAATGCTAGCCAAGGGTTTCGATCCACTCTGCTCCCGAAAACCTTTGGAAGATCTCTTTAGGTTTATAGGGAGCATATTGGACCGAAAACTCTTGGCTAGCAAAGATGCTGACCTAAAGGTCATAATTTTATAGTGTGGAAGAGGTACACTCATCAACCATGCATTTAACTATGCCATAAAATAATGTGCTTTTATAAAATGTAAGCAATACAACAGAAGGTGTTTAGAGCTATTATACATATATTACATGGCTTCGAGGGCGACATACCAGAATATTTGGCCCGAGGGGACAGGAAAGCCCTGGAGTGTTATGTTACCCGATGCCGAAGGCAGAGGGCGACATAACTCTTCCGGGTTTCCCTGTCACTGAGGGACAAATATCATGGTATTGTCGCCCGAGAAGACATATGGCGCGTAAATTATGCGCGTACTGTTCGCTGTAGAATTCTCGTCATTTCTATATAAAAGCAATGTAGAAATTCTCTAAATTTAAGACATTCAGTACAATAAATCAAATAGTGCCTGTTTGAGAGGAAAACAGTTGAAATTGACGCCTCCGCTTTGCATCGGTTGACAATGGTTACCTCGGAGTGTCAATTTCAAATGTTACCCTCCCAAGCAGGCACTATTTATAAATGGTATCTGCGATCTGTTCAGTTATTTTATCGCGCAACTTTAACCCCGTCCTAACATACATGTAACATCAATGACCCTTACAGGAAGAGGATTTGCAACCCACTTACGCTGATGCTAAATGAAATGTTTCGAATGCAACAGTCCTGTCACTCATTCATCTTTATATTGATAAAATAGCAAAAGGTGTATTTGTGCCTAGTTTAAATAATTCACGTCGATCTTAAAATTACTAAGCATAACATCATACCATTTTATCTTGAAGGGGGGGGGGGGGCATTCCAAAAAATAGACACTTCAAATGATGGAACAAGATTTAATAGTTTTATCGAAATTGACAACACGTTGTCACATAACTGATTGAATCCATAGGGTCTACACAGTTGTTTATTGCTTTATGTTCTGACATTAAAGGTAACCATGTGACCATATAAGAACAATATTTAAAAGAGTGTTCAGAGGTTAATGGAATTAAATTAATTTAAAATTAATTAATTAAAGAACACTTACCATACACCTCTACTTCACAGAGGTTAGTACCTACAAAACTTTCATAATTGTCAGGGTAGACAACTCCTGGTAGTCTCTCGTTGTAGTAGATGACATATTGTCCATGATCAAAACAATTTGCTGTGAAGACGGAAGGTATTGTGTTTATTGTGAAGTTGTTGTCCTTGAAACACAACGTTCCCTGTGATCTATCAATGGTATTGGACACGTACACGGAGAATCCAAGAACACGGCCTGCTAGGTGCGTCCGAAACATGTAATCTGTGCAACAGATTATCGCTTCAGTGAAAAACAATTTTATTTGATTCTTTGTAACAATATCAACTAAAACATTGCTAAATATCAACTGTACTTTAGGCGTAACATATTGCACATTCACCATGCACCTATCGATTAAAATAGCTAATTAGTTTAACACATACAGGGCGTACTTACATGGAAGACATATGCAAGTTTTATATATCTGTCGTTTAAAATAACACCACAACCATAATTATTTATTAAATATAAAATATGATGGTGGTGCTAAACTCTGAAAAAAAAGTTACGTATTATTAAACCATTTCTTTATATAAACAAAACTATGATACCGTATTTTGAAAATTTTAACTGGTATATTTCTAACAACACTATTCGTTTACCAGTGTGATTTAAAAGTACTGGACAAAGATTTAATATCGTGAGTAATATAACATGTTCAGCAGCTATCGTAAATGATTGTTTATATATATATATATATATATATATATATATATATATATATATATATATATATATATATATATATATATATATATATATATATATATATATATATATATATATATATATATATATATATATATACGATTGTGCTAACAAACTGGAATCCAGTCAGTGTCGAATATTGCCTAAGAGAGTGTTTGGCGAAAAGGGCGGTCTGAACCCTCTCTTAAAATCTAAGCACGTATAATCCAAACAGTAAAGAACAAGACAAGGCACGTTACGCCTTCTTGTTTAACAAAATATCACTTGAAACCCAACAAAACCCTAAGGTACACCAGTACATATACAAATGTTGATACCCATGGTAGGTAGATAATATGAAACATTTCTCAAAGTAATCTGATATTTTTAATCCTTTTAATATCTGACCCTGAAAATACTTCATATGATTTAGAGGAGCTATAGAAGGTGTTTGTTTTTTTGTGCTAGCGCCTTCTTTAACACTATATCTTACATTAGAAAGCATTGGTTTGTTTTGATAAACACCAGGATAGTTGCGCCATAGAGATCAATTTCACGAATAACATATACCTAATTGTCGCTCGTAATTAAAAAAAAAATATATGTAATTTAAAGAAGGTAAAATCAAATCTGACCATTCAAGTGTCACTCTAAAACACGCCAAGAAGTATATCGTGGTTGTAAGACTCATCTCTTTACATACAGTAATTTTATCTGATCGCCATGTTAGTCTTGAATAGATGATGAAGATTGTGTGTGTTAATCTGCATTAAGGGGGGTTAAAGTATACTTAAGTACAACCTGGAAAAAAAGGTTAACAACAAGGTTATCGTTTGATTTCTGTGTAGTATACCTGCAATGATTCGATAAATTGTGGTTTTAAATGATAATTAAGTCTTTGTTATAACTTTGCGCGAACTGTTGTCGTAAAATTTTGATAACATTGGATATTTTCGTTATTACACTATCTGTATTAAAAAAAATTCCATGCTGTTCATAACGTTACTTTTTACTCTAGGTCATGCGTTGATGTATTTTTATAAGTGGAGGATTAATGAAATCGTCAATTGTGATTCAGAACATTACAATTAGCTTTTTTGCTTGCAGATTTTAGGTGTTTTACTAAAGCTACATATCATTCTGTTCACTATACTTAAGTCTGTTTTAAACTTTAAATGATTTTGTCGGACGAATTTTATAACTACAGAAAGACAAAGTGCATGATGATCAAACTGCCGTTTTAAGAAAATATAAATAATTTCGTGAACAATATTTAAATTTTGTATGTGACTATTATAAGTGTTATTTATACCTAAAATATTCAAAAATGATGTCATTACTTTTTTCATGATTTGTAAGTATTAATTGCTAATGAACTATTTAAAAATAGAATGCTACACACGAGAAAGAAATGGACTTTTATAATGTAACGAAAACACCTTTATCAAAATCGTTCAAAATCCACAGATTTCAGGAAAACCTTATCTTAGTACATGTGTAATCTGGTGTTTCTTAATTATTATTTCAAACCACCTCACAATGCAGATATGAGAGTAATCTACGTATAACTGCAAATCTTACCTGAAAAGACTCCTGGCATATCATCTCATTTTAAAACATGAACAAACATATCTATAAAGTGAATTTAGTAAGCTCTTGAATTCAATATCTAATTTTCTCTTTAATATGTAATTTTAATTCAAAAACTGTAAATGTGTTTGATTATTTGTTTCAGTTACTGTTCATGTTTATTGCAGCCCTTGAAACAGTATTATTTCCTGTAGTTTCTATTACACTAAAGCCAACAACATGTTTTCGGTTTTGATCTTTCAAACTAACAGGGAACTTGATATAAAGAGTTAGTATTCTGATAAAACATGTGAATAAAAAGCATATAATTATGCATAACGACAGTTTACACCACAGAGGCTATCATTTCCACGATACATAATGACTGTCAATAAAACGTGATAATAGTTAACACCACATAGACTATCATTTCCAAGATACATAATGACTGTGACTATACCGTCATTTTCCGTCCTAAAGTAGATAATGATGTGATGGATACTTTGGATGCTGGTCAGGTTCACCCACCAGGTGGCGGTTAATAAGGACACTGACACAGCACATTGACCACCATTCATGCTCTGATCAGATTTACGTCCGTCTACAGCGTTACTGGCGTCATATCTGTCATCACTCTGTGCAGAGTATTGATGATATGCTGGTTTATTGAGGGCAACGTTAACTGTCAAAAACACACAACCCTATATATAGAACATTATTTACATTTACAAAATTGAGTAGGTTCATTTAAACTAACATTTACTTATGGACGATCTTCATAAACAAAAACAATGAAAGTGGGATATTATTTGATTTGTACGAACACTTGTTGTCATTTCATGTTATAAAAAGTCTAATCTAAAAAAATAATGATTTTTTTAAAAATAAAAACCTGAATGTATCAAAAATATTTTTTTTTATGAATAACTCTCCTGAACCACAATTAATAATGTTATGTTTAATAATAATACATTTATCTAAAATAGTTTTTTAAAGCAATATTTTTCGGTAATAAAATGTAAATACGATTTGTGAAAATACCAAACAAACAATATTAAGGAAATAAGTGAATTAATAATGCTACCTATATAACATACTAGTGATGAACAATACAGGTAGATAACTGCCTCAATTAGAGTGTTGTTTATGGAAATAATTAAGGAAATTAGTGAACTAATAATGCTACCTATATAACATACTAGTGATGAACAATACAGGTAGATAACTGCCTCAATTAGAGTGTTGTTTAAGGGAACATTTCATTATATACTACCTTTTTGATTAAATTTCAAATGACGATTGCAGTGCATGCATGTAAACTCACCATAAGCCTGTGAAATCGCAAACACTACTATCAGTAAATACACGGACAACATATCTATAGGTAAATACATCGAGTGAAGTGTAATTATACTCTACAACGTATATGATTATGCCGGAATATATTACCAAGTTACTTTTTCATGCGGAAATTAATGAAAAGAATTACCGGATACGAAAACTTCAGATAATATTAAGTTAGCATTATAAAAGGATTGGCGAGGGAACTTGAATGTTTGAAGAGATTGGCCAAGTCACCACTGGTCTCCGGTGACTTAAACTCAAACATTTTATACAAGCACCCTTGAATATGACAGTACTTGCGACGCTTTTTAGCCAAACACGTTCATAGAATCTCTCACAAACTTGTGATGTGATATTTTTTTTTTAGATTTGATCTACGTTCTATAAAAATAATAAAGGCTCACAATATCCATTCCTAGCACATGATCTACGGCTAACGATAACAAAAGCTTTGTAATCAGCGACCCAGTTCAAATATAGGTCGACACGATATGATCTAAGTGAAATCTATATTCAAAGGAAAAGATATAACCAAATGATTTGCATTCATGCACGTCAATCTTTACAAAATCATCGACGGAGTCTAACTCAGAGGAAATTCTGACAATGAAGAAAAAAAAACCATTATGGAAATCGAGAGAGTACGACTTGCACATAGCAAATGAAGATTTCTTTGATATTCATGGGTAAATGATTCTAAATATAAAGAGAGGTATAACAGAACAAAAAAGCGAATCAAATTAGAAAGTTATGGGAATAAGTAATGTGATGATTAAAACGATCATAGGAATAACCAAGGAGCAATTTACATTGTATATATCATAAAGAGAATTATGATTAGCTCCTCTAAAAACATATAGGGTTAATATTAGACATGATTTGGTGTGTATCATCTGAATACAACATTGTTATGCTAACTAGAACAAAAATGAGAAGATGGACGAAGGGTCGAAGGAGATATGACTTTGTTGAAAAGGTTTAAGGCTGAAAGAATGGATGTTTCTATGATCAGTTCACTCTCCGACGGAGAACTAGCAAGGTTTGGACTTGGCTCGATCGGGAACAGACATAAGCTGAGGAGGCTGTGTACTCAGAACAAAGTAAAGTGCATGATTCAGCAACCCATATACAAATAAGGAAACGTGACATGTTTCGAATTTGGCCTCAATAATTTGCCATTCAAAGAGTTTCAGATACATTAAATTGATATGTTAGTTTTCGTTTTTTTAAAGAGTTGACAGTAAAAGATATATTTATAACCTATCTTTCTGACACCTAACTTTTTTTTGTTATTTGCACTCATTGGCAGTATGGTGTATGACGTTGGAAGTGACGCTAATCGTATATTGCAATCAGTATCAGTCAAACATTATTTTTCTTCTTATTTTTTTTCCAATTGGATATATTTTGTGTCCCTTATCATTCTTGGATTACGTACTTTACATGTCTTTTATAAAACTATTTGATAAACAGGCATGTGTTCTGTTTTCTGAAAGAAACACTCAGACCTTGCACAGTTTGAATGAAATATTCCCAATAAAGGGAACGCTGATTGACACTCTTGATGACATGGTGCATTTTTTTTGCTCTTTATTCCACAGGGTGTTAATCCACAGATATTTTAATTAGTAGTTTATGCTAAAAATGGAAAGAAAATAATGATTACCATTTTTTTTTCTATGTTTCGGTAAACACAACGAACGTAATTCCCCAATAAATGAAATCTCAGCAATTGCTAAGTTTTCTTTACAGAGTTTTTATTTTGTCGGCTAAATTTCAATATTTGTTTTGTTTCGTTGTAAATCCAAACTGCAATAATCCAAGTTTTCCCGCCATGCTATCACTGTTATCTAGTGATGCCTTAACATACTACTTTTTAAAGTTTGTTTCTTCGAATGTAACATTGACCGATAATTCAGTAAAAATTGTAAACTTTGATCCAAATAAAAAATAAACAACTGCTGCCTAGAGTTTTCTCAGTTGCAAAATATGACATTGTTATTGACATTAATTCTTACTGGACGGACACAGAGAAGAAACTTTTTTAATGCACATACTTTCTCGCAGGCTGAGTGATCTCAGACTTTCAAGTAATTGTATTTACCGCAGTAACCTAAACTATAAGGAAAATCATTTTTCTTCTCTTTAACGCTCTGATCGACAATAATGATTAATAAAATGTTCAATAACGTTTAATGGAAAGTTCATTTCATGATTCAGTAAACATAAACATGTAAAATGTGTTCGTTGGTGTTTTATGCAGTTTATGTATCGAACTGAACACACACCTGTGTTCTTTGTGCATATCTTGAAATAAATTGAAACACTGCTCAAAGACTGTTGTTATTGAGGGAGATTAAGTTCCAATTTTGAAAACTCACTTCAAACCATGCGCACAAAATTACAGAGAATAATAACAGCCAAAGACGGGTGGAATTAATAAGGGACTTATCGATATTTTAACGACTTTATAAAAAAACTATATAATGTATGATCAATATTTATTAAAATGATAGATCTGATTAGAGATTTACAACTATTAAAGACATAAAAGGCATTCAAATTTATGCTCATTTCTGTCTCTTGCTTGATTTCCCAGACCTTTGAATTGACGTTAAATTAACTGAATTACATCGTGTAGAGCTCTCTGTGTATGTAACAACTCGATTGATTCCCTGATACAGTCAAAAAATTAAACTAATAAAGACTGTTGAAACACATTTTTTCGTTGGGTCATAATATCGTTTTTAACGAAATAAATTCTGCATTTAAGTTCGTCATATCGTAGTTTCTTTATATTCATTATTACCCTGGTTAAAAATTCGTCATTGATTTAATTCAGGGGATTTATACTGCCAAAAAAAAGAAAAGAAATTAAGTCCTCAACGAATATTTCTGCTTCTTCAGTATACATTTTGTTTACTCTTAACGTTTAATAATGCAGGGTAAATGACGTCGCATACCCTAACCCATTCTGCAGTTTAAATTTTGTCATTTGTCGTCTAAAAAAATTAAACAACAATCTTGTCTATTGTTTTATCCATACAATTTGTTTCAAATTTGTGAGCTGATGGTATTTGTCTTTTTTATACCTTTTCAGTAAACTGAAATTCTGTTTTTGAATTAATTCGCAGATCCAATTGTTCTGACGTCATCGGTTGGGTTTATTTTCATTCATACTACCGTGGAACATAGATATGGAATTTTACCACAGCTAGGCATTCCATCTTCAAAGTGAATGATGTAATCTTGAATTTAAAATTTCACTTACCGTCTTTCTTAATTAATTTGTGTAGTTTACATAAACATCCTTAACAACAACAACTAAATGTACCTACGTAGTGTTATAACGCAATTTGAAAAAAAACAAAAAAAAACTTTTTTTTTTATTTTTTTTAATTGGGAATAAAATTAGTGCACTTTGCAAACAAAAATGAAAAATCAAATCCGTTGATATGGTCAATTTTTCATTGATATGTATGGGAAAGAAAAGAAAAGGACTGTATGTTTTTTGACACATCCACGTTCCCCCACGTATGGTAGATATATCATATAATATTGTTTTTAAACATTCGCATACCATTGATATCATCACTAATTTAGAACTTGGTGAAGAACGTGTGATTCATATTTTTACTTAATTTTAAGTGTTTTAGTGTCTTTGCGATAATAAGAAATGCTAACATACAACCATTTTGCCGCTTCAAGGGTCGTTTACATCCTTATGGATCACTTACATGTATTAATTTATGATTTTAATAGCGACTGGTATTTAGAGGATGCATAAACTTAATGTCGCTTTTCAATTCATTATGTTGTTGACGTTGGTATCTGTTTATTCATGTTTTGAAGGGTACTTTACAAAATTGAATATCATATGTTGAAACAATATATAGGTTTTTTTGTGGTCATGTGTTTCTGTTAAAGTGATGCTTTTTTCCTCCAAACATAATTACGTTAACTTGATATGTATTTTTAAAACAAAATTTAATCATTTTATGTTTAAAAAAAAGGTTTGTGCAACTCGGATCTTGTCTTTTCTGTAAACCAGCCGCTGTAGATTATAATACGTGAGAGTTATCTCCCGTAATCCGGCCACTTATCGATCGGCCTGATGCAGGGTAATTTCTGCACAATTATCGATCAATCTGTGTGTTGTTCCTATTGATTTAAACAATTGTTAATATATATCTAAACTTAAAACTCGTTTCATTTTACTTCGTAAAGGCTCATTACGGGCCGCCAGAAGGCGGTCCGTTATTTGATATACATTTAGATATTGTAACTGCGTTTCTACTGGATAGTTATTTTTTTTTTCATAGAATTAATATCATGCCTATTTTTTTATGAATTAAAATAAATTTGCATGTAGAAATGTGTTTTATGTCTTTAAAAAAATATTACATATTTTTTGTTTACTTGTAAATGTAAAGTAGTCATAGACTGTCGATTTCGAGACTCTAATCTATTCGGAAAATTTTGGAGTTTTTCATTCTATCGGGGTCGGTATACGGGACATACTAAAAATCTGAAACACTAAAAACCTGAATGACATGAACTATTATACAAATGATATATTTGGATTTCTATGTTCTGCGTCAAATAAAATGGCTTTTGTGTGTATTTGTTATATTTCCATGTGAAATGTGGTAGAAAAATATCATGAAATGACATCCATATCAATATTATTTACTCAAAAATATGACAGATCTGAAAATATGAGCTGACCTGATTTATTGTTAATTCTTTTGAGAACCTCATGCAATTAAATAACCATGATTACCTTCATAACCTAATGTGTAGATAAGATTTGTAATTCCATCTGGGGGAAAAAATATCCGGGATATTTTTTACTTTAAATTGTGCAGTTTCTAACGGATGAGATCGTTCTTACATGTACCTTTAAAATAATCCATTTCTATTTTATTATGTGGTCCCTTGAAATCATATCAACTGATGCATTAAGTTTTTATTCAATACAATACAACAAAAAATAAAAGTGGTTTAATACATAAACTTCATGAACATAATGATGAGTTGAACTTTGTATTTGAAAAATGCACAAATTTATTAAAATTTACCATCAAAATCAGTACTGTATAACAACCAACTCGTTATTCTTTGTGGTGTGTTAATATGAACAACTAATTCATACAACAATCATATTTTTGCGGCCCATTTGACGCTTGCGGCAATTATGTTTTCTTGTTATAAATATATAAACATTGTTTAAGCCTAAGTTAAATCAAAAGGACGTTGCGTATTATACTTCACCCCGAATTTTTTTCGGGCCGTGATTCTGGATACCGCGAGAGTAAGACTACCGATTTTGTTTGTAATGCGCGTTGTATTATTACACTAAATGCTCCATTTTTTATTAAATTCTCGTGCATTTGATATATATCAATTGTTCCCTGTATCAGAAGAGTTCTCGCCATTATGAATGTACATCGGAATTCTCGTGCTGGAACTTCCACACTTTGAAAAGTGTTCACATTGTTCTCTTGAAACTCCGAGATTCGGTTTAAATTAGAATACCAGATATCATTTTTTCCAGTACAACTTGTCAATTTTTTCATTCGTGTTTGAGTTTTGATTCAGCGGTTACTTGGGTCAATATAAGAAATTGTTTTTAGTCTGAATTCATCATATACATTTTGAAAACATATACATTACAATTAACAATATAAATCAAACATAAGAAACGATCGAGAATGCTGGGTAGTATTTTTGTAGAAAGACCATATCCATCTTACCGGGTGAACTACAATTTCACAGATAAAATATTAAGCTTAAACTTTAATGATAAAAGTTCATTTGGAACCGTAAGTGTCCTAAAATAAAATAAGCGTATATATTCCCAGCAACACGAAAATAAGCATTCTACTATTCTTAGTTTTTCAGTACTTCAAGATTGTTTTATTTCAGCGTCGCTAATTTTTTGCAGTAACTTCATCTAAAACGTTCATCAACTTTCATCAAATCCAACCTAGTTATACATGTATTGTCAATTTCTTTTTATTTATTTTTTTCTATTTTTTTTTTTAACTAAAAAAAGTTTAACTTATTTCAGGTGCCACAGGGTTATCATTCTCTTTGCTTAATGTTTTAAAATTATCCCACTTTGGTTATCTTTTGTATCTTACCATACTAGTATCGTTTTTTTTTTTAAATTATCCCAACGTTATATTTTGATCAATTTGATCTTCTTCATAATATTAAAACAGTTGATTAAAACATCTTAATTTACTGACGGTATTTAATGGACATATTTTATTTGGTTGTATGAAATGCATTCATTTAGAAAGAGATTAACAAAACAAAATAAGAACAAACCACAATAAATAATTGCATAAAAAATACACTGATAATCAATATCAAAATACGATTTTGTATAAATATGACCAGAATAACTGAAGTAAAGGAAAAAAACAACATGTATACAAACGCCATTGGTTTGTCATTTAACCTTTGTAACATGTGTCAACCAAGAGACTCATAGGCCACATCGCTCACCTGAGGAACAATAGGTATGATAAAAACAGGTTAAATGAGTTATAATATAAACCATTTTGACAATGTAGTATGCCACATGTAAATCATGTGTAAATAACCCCACCCCCACCCCCTGAATATTCTTATGTTTATTATCATTAGTCCATTTTTTAAAGATTTACTCTATATATTCCTATTTAAAATTCCGACCCCTCCCCCTATTGTGGTCCCACTCTATCCTTGGGGGTCATCATTTTCACAAATTTGAATCTTCACTACCTGAGAATGCTTCAACAGAAGTTTTAACTTTCCTAGCTGATTAGATTTTAAGAATATTTACTCTACATTTACCTTTGAAAATTTTACCGCCCTGCTACAATTGTGGTTTCACCCTAATTCCGATGATCATAATTTTCAGAACTTTGAATATGCAATATCAGAGGATGATTCCACACAAGTGTCTTCTATCCTTGCTGATAAGATTCTAATAAGAAAACTTTCAAAGAAATTACTCTATATATTCCTATGTAATATGTCCCCCCCCCAATTGTGGCTACATCCTACCCCGGGGGTTATGATTTTCATAACTTTGTATCACACTTTCTGAGAAAACTCACATATACATTGTACCTTTCATCTTTTTTTGCTGATTATTTTCTGATTTTTAAAGATGTATTTTATATTTCTATGTAAAATGTTGACAGCCTCACTTCCCCTCATAGTAGGCCCATCCTACCATGGGGGTCATGATTTTCACAACTTTGAATCTACAGTACCTTTCACACTTTCAGCTTTCCTGGCCAAATGGATGTTGAGAAAACAGTTTTTTAAATATTTCTAAATTGTTTTTCAATAATTCGTTATAATCTTCCCTTTTAAAAAAGCGCGATCCTTAATGTTCACAACTTTTAATTCCCTTAACCTACGAATGCTTTTTACAAAGTTTAATAAAATTGGCCCAGTAGTTTTTGAGAATATGTTGGAAATGTAAAAAGTTTACAGACAGGCGGACGGACGACAGACAAAATGTGATTAAAACAACTCACATTATCATAAAATAAAAACAAAAAAAAAAATACAAAGAATATAAAAAGAAAAGTGATGTTTAATCACAAAACAGTTTTATCATAAACACGTTTTGTTATTATTCATGTACCGTTAAATTGCAAGTTCCGTTAAAAAAACTTATTTCTTTTTGACAGATCAGTTAGTCTGATTTGAAATCATATTATATAATTACATATTACTATATAAAAATATTATTACATCTTAAGTAATGTCAATGAATGATAATACAAACTACATTATCTTAAATTTGGTTCCCTTTAAAAAAAATAACTCTATTATGATAGGTTCAATATATCTTTAAATCTCTAATAAACAAGTTACCATCAGATGAAACAAAGGGTTGTTTCTTATCGGAAGGGTTGTGTTTAAGGGTGCACAAGACACAAGAGCAAATTATACCAGTTTTAAATATAATTTATCAGGAAACATGTTAAAATACAAATACTATCATTTACATTCATTTAAAAAAATCAATTGCGATATTTGCTTACAAAATGTATTATTATCTTCATTTCTCTTTTATTTTGCGGCAAAAGTTCCAGAAAAAAAAATAAAGTATTTAAAAGGATTCATCAACATATAGCTATTATGATCAAACGAAACAGTTTCATAATTATTTGTAGCGTTAACATTCTTGGTACCATACAACTGCTAGATTAAAATTTGCTGAATATCAAATGAGATTGCATGTCATATTTAGATATCCCTAAATCGACGCAGTACTTTTGAATGACGTCAGTATGATTCTTTCTGCTCGGGGGGTTTATGAACTAGTCTTCTTTGGGATTTGTTGGAGAATTTTAACTTTGGACTTTCCATCTGCATTAGACCATAGTAGAGATATATCCGTATTGTTATTCTTGCATGGCATGCGTACACTTATCAAAAAGCAAACACATACTTACACATACAATTTAAAGAAACATAAATATAGGTATATACTACACAATTTATAAGAATCTCAATTGTCTTTTTTTTCTTTCGCCGTAAAAGTTCCATTTAATTTGTTATTCGTATTGCTCTTTTTCGAAGTAAATTACATATAATGTTCTTTTTTCGAAACACTATTATTCTCGGTAACTTACTTGCTATTCTTTATGTGGTAATTACTTCTTAGCATCCCTTAAAACATCATTTTCATATCTTCACATATATAGGACACCTGGTCTCCCTGTAAGCAAATTGCAAAAGGTGTCAGGTAAGAAAGAGGAAATGATCACTGTTCCTATAAATAAGTTAGATTTAATTATGATTCTTGTTTAAAATATATTACTGTTAATGATAAAATCAGAAGATTTCATTTTTGTAAAAAAAAAAAAAAAAAAAAAAGCCATTACCATCCGGATCCAAAAATATTTCCTCCGATTCAGACGATGTATGTTTTTATATCAGTTCTTATATCAGTGAATATATTTCTCTCATGTTCAGGTCACTCAGACTATTTAAGTACATATAAACATTTTTATTTTCAAGACAAAAGTCAAAATTTGGAGAAATGGAAATGATTCACATAAATGTGAACACTCGTTATTACTGTTACAGAAGATTGTTCAAATACCTTCTATTGTCAACAAAGTCATCTGAGAAAAAAGAATAGATAACACTAATTTAAAGTATATAGTAAAAGTGGTAATTGACGCATTTGGGGGGGGGGGGGGATTTACACTAGTTACGCAGTACGCCTAAAGCTGCCAAAAAGTAGAAGACTGTGTCAAAACAAATAATATCAATTAAAAAATACCATCCTTAATCATCAACACGTCTCATTTGATACCACATTATACAGGTATCCTCACTGTCTAATATGTACCGAACATATCAATTTTGGTTTTGTTTTGTTACTTTTGACAACCTACGTTTTAGTCATATATTGTACAGTGCTCAAAATTTTATACGTGCATACGTGCATCTTCCATAATCCCTTTTAATCATTATAATATAATATCATTGCTTCCCAAGTATCACTTTTTATCTGATCATGCTGAGGAAAAAATCACTTACCATACCTTTCCCAAAACTGCCATTATTACAATGATATCAGCTAATCTGTTGTTAATTGTTACATTGCGCATTACATGCACCATTCGCGGTCTTCTTCTCTTTTTTACATTTGAATTGTACACGAAATATACAGTACGGTTTGCAAAAAAAAAAAACACTCTTTAGTTTTATTAAGTTAAATTGATTCGTATATCAGCGATATATAGTTAGATCGGATCAAAGATTGTAAACATTTATGTATATTATATACGTACTTACCTGCTTTGAGGACGAAGGAAGTTTAAATTTCCCCAAAACAGAAACTGATTCATCTGGCGACGTTGCGAAAAATAATTGCTATCGAGGGAAACATTAACGTTCTATTGTCCGAAAAGTCCGACAATTATTTTTTTATGATGAAGAAAACTTTATTTGTCATCGATTCATGCTTTTTATTTAAGAAATAAGAGTAATCGAACTTTCAATTTAATTAAGCAACTTGAATTACACCAGGCGTTTTCCTATATTAAAATCTAGAGGAATGAAATGATGTGTGTGTAAAGTTTCGATAACTATACACCATGGGCAGAGTAGCAGTCTTTTTTTCCTCGTAATTTTTCACGAAAAACATTCACAAGAATTGAATGGAATATTAATGAGTCAAATCACTAATCCCTGCAATACAAATGGTATTTATACGTTGTTGAAATCTAACATTAAAAGCACACAGTACAAGTCGTTATATTCAAAGTACGATAAAACCAATTGTGTGCAACTTACGTTGTTTGATTTTGTTTTGTTTTTGTGACCTTGATAAAGGTATATTACCCAAAACAAGCACTATAAATATCATGTAAATTTCCGTTCTATTGGACTTACCTTGATTTCTCTGTACTTTCTTCTTTTTATTGACAATTTCAATTTTATATAATCATTAACAATTCAGTGGAAAAACATACGAATAATCTATCTATCTATGAATACTCTCAGAGATGTTCTATGTACTCACAATTCTCACAAGTATGTTAAAAACTTTTAACACACACTTCTCCTTGATAACCTTTTATCACATTCAGTAAAGTATGTTCAATTTATACGGGAGTACTGACTTACCCTCTACACTGTAGGTTTACCGCAAGTAAAACGTAATTATGTTTATGTTATTATTTTTACGTTTGTAATCGCATCGCGTAATTTAAAAGAAAATGTTTTTACCATATTCTATTATTTTCTCAGTATGATTTTTTAAAGATCTTTTTATAATAATAAGTAGCTAGTTTCGTCTGTACCTTGGTGTTTGTATACTCACGTGATTTACATAAGTCCCCATTATAACCAGCTTCACATCCAGTCAAGCAAGAGCCATTGACATTGGAGCATTGTTTTACATCACGACAGTGTCCGCATGTTTCATTACATTCAAAACCATAATCGTGGGTTTAATGCTCCTTAATGCATACAATGGTAATTATGTACACGTACTTAGTGATTTTATGCGTTGCTATATAATTATCATGATATGCTATGGAAAATGCTATGACAAATTGAATTAAGGACTTATATTAGTTAGAGATTCTACAGATTTATTAAAATAACATAAACATCGAAAAAGATTTTCTTATAGGGATCATTTCAAAACTGTTTGTGTCTTTTTCAATTAAACACAATAGGAAAAAGCGTTCTTGTGGGGAAAAATATTCTTTTAAAAATTTTTCAATAGATTTTCTATCCAAATTAAATAATTGTAACGTGATATAGATATTTCAATGTTCGTTATAATCATACATTTTAGCTGTGTGATATATCTGCGCAAATATAATGGGTTCGTCGTATTTAAATACCCAATGAAACTCGATGCTATTATATGCAACCACATTTATCCAAAAACACTTTCGATTACAAAAGTTTTTAACATTTTCAGGTAAATCTTTAAAATAAATTAACATTAATCTGCAATTCAAAAAAAAACTATTTTTTGGAAACATCCAAAAATAAAAAAATAAAAGTTTATCAAAGTCGTAATGAAAAAATGACAATAACAAACCGTGAACCATCTCAAAAATCCAGTAAACAAAATACAAATTCAAATCAGAGCAACACGAACC
This sequence comes from Magallana angulata, assembly GCF_025612915.1. NCBI lineage: Eukaryota > Metazoa > Mollusca > Bivalvia > Ostreida > Ostreidae > Magallana > Magallana angulata. The sequence goes on from NC_069112.1 coordinate 42,989,879, forward strand.
TCCAAATAGATAGAGGTAGGATCAGGTACCTAGTGTTTCTTGTGTTACTTCTCATTTTCAATTGAACATAATGGGAAAAGGGGTTCTTGTGAGAGAAAAAATATTCTTTAAAGTTGTAAATGATACATAACATGTGTTTTGATGCAAATATTTTCTTCCAAATATACCAGTATGGTCAATTATTATCCACATGTTATCTGTTCTTATAAATGAAGACATTTCCCAATAAAATTGGAAAATGTCTGCACTAAAGTACATGTAACTACTATACATGTGGCATTTCAACACGAACTATAACTGAATTATAATTGATGGGTGATGATTGTTAAATCAATCTAAAAAAAAAAACCTTCAAACTTAAATAACACAACCTTAAAAAGTAAAAAAAATGCGAGTAAAGTGGTGGATATCCTTCGGAACACAGTCAATAGGGGTTTGTAACAAAAGTGTATGCTTGCAATGGTATAATGTCGTATAATAACGTTAAGTATAAATATATTAAGCATGGATTTATTTAACGTATACACATAAATAAAGATTTGACAAACTTTAAAAAAAAAATAAGGCCAATTCGGGTTTTTTAATGAGCGATTTTAGTTTTGATTTAAATCAACTTCCAGAACGGGGTAACCAAGAACTCAGGTTGACTAAATAACATCATGGCGGAGAGTAGAGGGCGAGTTCATCATGCCTCGGGCAAGTACTTTGGCTGGTAGAAATATTGTTCAAAAATATACAAAAATACGCATACCCTCGCGTTCTTAGATTTGTTTTACCATTGACAAACTGTAGTTTTATATATCAATTTATCAACCATGATCAAATGATGACATTTAAAACAAAGAAATATTGCAGAACAAATATAGAGTTTATATTGCAACACAATAAACTGTATACCGAAAAAAGAGTCAAATAAACAGTCAATAAAAATTATATGATGAAACTACGATGCTATATTATCAGATCCTATTGTTTCTTAATATATCCTAGGAGATCTAAATGTCAAGCTTTTTAATGGTGCATACATACTTGAATTGATTATATAAACAAACAGATGCGACAAAAACAATACGTTCTTATTAATTATTACATGTAGCTTTTTCTTATGTACAAAAATATAATGATAAATCTGTCTTAAAAGAATATTATATAGTGGATATAGAGCGAGAGTGAATAGAAGAGTAGGATATGTTGCAGGATATAGAATATAGAAAAGGATATTTTTTTTTCAATTTTGTTATATCAGCATTTAAATGTGGATTTCTTTTCCGATCCCATTGTGATTGCAGTTACCACCTGGTTTAGAAATTTGCCCTACGGCATGTATTATTCTGATCAATACCTTTATTGCAGAAATATCCTATCCAGCCAGGTATACAACCATAGTCACACAGACCATTGACATCATTACATCCATTGCATGTGTCGATGCATTTCTCAGAGCAGTCTCGTCCAAAAAATCCAGGTTGGCAACCTGGGGAAAACGAATAAAAGCATTTTTGTTTGACAGTAATAACATACTAATTACATTTGATCCTTTTATGTATCCTGTTTTTTTACTTGTCCATTTACACATTAATTATATGATTGATTTATGGTTACATTTGTACTCACGTGTTTGACACATATCCCCCATATAACCAGACACACATCCAGTTAAGCATGTACCATTAGTGTGGTCACATTGTTTTAAATCATGACAGTTTCCGCATGTCTTTTTGCATGAGACGCCAAAAAATCCTGTATGACACTCTGAAATGAGTATTGTTTTAAAATTTACATGAGTTGTCTATGTGAATTTTTTTTTCAAATTCTTTATAGGTTCGTTAAACGATCGGAAAAAACCCATCACTCGTATTCTAGATATGACACATCACATGTAAATCTACCAACAGCAAATCGTAAAAAAAAACACATATGTGAAAAAAAGGTTTAATTTATGATTTTAAAAATTTTAGTGAACAAAAACGAATGGTGCTTAAAAATTGATATGTATAAGAATAGAATAAACACAGTTTTGTATACGTCTGTGACTTGTGTGCTACAGTGTAAAGAAATGTTTCAACTATAATTGAATAAAAAAAAAAAAGAAAAAAAAAGAAAAAAAAAACAAAAACAAATAAAAACCTTAATATTTAGTACATTTTTTTTTTCAAAGTTTGTTCATTAAGAAATAAATAGCTGAATGCTGAAATTTATTTAAGCAACTGACAATATGCAGCTATCGGAAATGTTTTACATGCATAGTTGTATTTAGCTTAAGCGAAACAAATATTGAAGACAGCAAAAAATAAAATCAACAGTTAGAAAATTCAAAAAATGTACCTTTATCGCAAAAGTTTCCTATCCAGCCCGGAAGACACCCAGCAGCACATAAACCATTGACATTTATACACCCTAGACACGTTTCCGTGCATTTCTTAATGCAGTCTTTTCCAAAAAAACCAAGTGGGCAAGCTGGTGTTAGAAAAAAAAACCAAATAAGTAATTGATCATACCTATAATTGTTCATTGAAACGTTCACCAACTTCTCTATGTTAACGTTACTCGTTATCATCTATAAACTTTGTTTGGTTTCATATTGATTTATGCATACATGTAATTGTACTCACGTGTTTTACACAAGTCTCCCTGGTAACCATCAGCACATCCAGTTAAGCATGTTCCGTTTGTATGAAAGCATAGGTCAATATCACGGCAGTTTCCACAAATGTCTTTGCAGTCAACGCCGTATAAACCGCTGGCACAGACTTTTTAATTACATTAATGAATTGTTTTATAAATATTGATGATAACGTATAAAAATGTTACATGTATATAATATATCATAAGAAACACGCAAATGCATTTATCATTTACCAGATCGTGTAATTCAAACTAAGAAGTGTTCTTCAGCTACTTCAGCGTTTACTTTGACATTGCATGCTTACTTGTTCTACATAAGTTTCCTTCAAAACCAGCATCACATCCGGTCAAACAAGTTCCATTGAAATTTGAACACTCGTTTACATCGCGGCAGTTTCCACATGTTTCATTACAGCGAGTGCCATACGATCCTTTTGCACATTCTGAAACGGTTGAAAAGCATGTGATGCAAATTACATTGACATCTCATAATTTTCGTTTGGTTGAACTGGTACATACAGTTTTTTTTACCAATAGCTTGCCTGAGAAACGATTTCTATACAGTATATTTTCCTATTTGATAGAAACATGAAATATCGCAAAAATGAATATTGTAAAAGTAGAGAAAAAGGGTGATAAAAACATAAAATTTCCAGGAACAGACAATAGCAAAAAAGATCCGGACTCTATTTTGGCTATTATGGTTTTTTTTCAGGAATTGGTGTCAAGTTTTATTCAAGAAACCCGATATAACTGTTTATGTAGGATAACGGTAAATATTCACCCTAGTTAAAATTCCAATAGTGCACAAACTTGCTGAGAAAATGCTTTGTTTTATAAACATTGCTTTAATCATACTATTAATCCTGATTCTAATTACCTGTAAACAGTCTTTATTGATGTCTTAAAGTTGAATGGGAGTATATTAGGCATTGGAAGCCTTATGATTAATTAAAATACGCCTCCAATTTTAAAGACTTGTACAGGCATTAACAAAATGCTAACAGGCAATAATATGGAAATTTGCGATTATTAGAGCAAAAGCATGGACACATTCATATGTTGAAAGAGTTGTTCATCATGTAATTAGAATACTTATAGCTAACTTGTTCTACTTTTCAGCTTCTGTATACGCATTGTTTTTCTTCATCACTGCGTAGCAACCCCTGCATTGATGTATGTAAGCCCCGCACATTAGATTCACAATAGCATGTGCATTAAATTCATAAAAGCCTGTGCAATTATTTACGTAAACCCATTAAACTGATTCCCTTATCAATTTAGAAGATGTATATTTCTGCTCATAGGCAACAGTTATTCGATTCATCGGAAGAGAAAGTCTAACGACAAAAAGCGCTGAGCTATCCTTAGCGCTTTAAATAGCATGTGCAAAAAATGAAACCAGAGGGTTCTGTAGACAAAATGATATACTAAGAAGCTCAAACAATGTAAATCATCTCATATCTCCATAGTTCTATCTTTCTCTTTTATGTATCTTTATTTTTGTTAATACAGCACTGATCTTTTATTCTTGATATCCCTTTTTAAATGAAAAAAACCCTGATAAAATTTGGAGATTAAATAGCCTACATTTAATATTGAAAAGAAAAATGAAAAAAAAAAAATTAAACTAAGAAAAAGCATCACAAAAACTTAGTTGCATTCTTTAACCACATGTTTTGAAGAAATTGAAACCCGTAAGTAAGCTGTAAGCTGTAAGTAAGATGGAATTTATGAGAAATCATGATAATAATAAAGAACTCATATATCAGTATCAATATTTCTGTATGCCTTGAATTTTGTTCTAAATTTATTTACTAATTACATGTTGATATCAATAAAATGATCATGCCTCATGGGATGCTGATATATAACCAAAAAAAAAGAGCAATAGTTAAGGTTGAGATGGAAGAAGACGTAACCTTATTGAACAATTTCCACTGCTTAAATCGCCCATACCTTTATTACAGAGGTCACCCATCCAACCAGGGATACATCCAGAGTCACACAAACCATTGAAATTATTACATCCTGAACAGGTGTCTTTGCATATCTCCGAACAGTTTTGCCCAAAGAATCCAGAAGGACAAGCTGGATTTTGAAAAGAAACAAAGTTACTGTGTTTATCTTAATGTTCTTTTATTATATACTTTTAAAAAATCATCAATTGTGTCGTTATCAATATCTTTAATCCTATACCCATGTAAACGTGCATATACGTGTGTATGTTATAACTATCTGGTGACATATCTACGTACGTGTTTTACATAAATCCCCCATATAACCAGCACTACATCCAGTTAAACATGCTCCAGTAACATGGTCACACTGGTTCACGTCACGACAGTTTCCACACGTAAAATTGCATGCAGCGCCATAGGATCCTGATGGACACACTGAAATAAATATAAACATAAGGAATACCACAGGATGAATCTTTGCCATTTGTCAACTAAATGATAACTGAATGGTCTGTAAAGTTGACTGAATGGCGCACATCTGCCATTCAGTCACATTTTAGTAACGTTTCAGTCACCATTCAAATGACTGTAGTGCAACGGTCATTAACCAATGCATGATGTAGATGTATATTTATGAGACACACCAACCCCCCATCCACAATACCCCCTCCCCCCGCCAAAAAAATCTCTTAATCTTACATTGTTTGGATCTAAATAGTGTAAATGTTTTCAGATTCGCAACATAAACATATTTTTGGCAGCTGTATTGGATTTAATACGCCAAAAGTCATCAAGACCTATAAGTTGTAACCAAATGTCGGTCGGTCATACGTACACATGTAACATATACAAATATTTCCAGACCTGACAAACTTGTTAACTCAACATTCAGGCTTCAACTGCAACAACAGCCACAGTATCACGATTGATTGATATTAGTTCTATAGATGTTCCGTGTGATTTGATATCTCGGACTCAAATGTTTGCGGCGACCAGCTGGGAATTTGGTAAATGAAAACAATGCTAACAATACAGATAATGTATTGATCATTTAAACACAATCTTTGTTAATAAATTTCACTCCTCATTTTTATCCATTCTATAAATGATGCAGCGATGTATAGCAACTTGGCAATTGTTAATAACAAGTATATCTTGATTCCTACGTATTCTGTATCATATTTTACAATCACTAGATTAATCCTGAAGATCTTCTAACACTATTCCAAGTTTATCATGAACATCATTTATCCTTTTGTATCGTGTAATATGAGATCGGAGCGTGCATGAATACTTTTTCTATCGTGTGTTAATCCTATTCTTTCATACACTCCTTTTTGTATTTTTATTTTTGTTAATGCAGCTCCTAAATCTACTATTCCATATAAACTGTTTTTTTTTTATCCAAATGAAAAAAAAACCGATACTGTTCGAATATCAAATACCGTAGCATTGCAGACATTTTTTATTTAAAAAAATACGCACACACAATATTATTCTATGCAAACATTAAAAAATGTAACTCATACACAACTTGTCATGAATAATGTCAGCAGAAATGTATGAACGCTTGATCGAAATCTAAAACATTATTTTATTTGAAATCAAAAGGGTTCTAAAATTTCAGTTTTAATGATAAAAACGCACATGTATCTTCTCTTTTATTATACACAATTAACAAAACCCTTACAACTTATGCATACTTCAGATTAAAACAAATGTCTCCAAATTTCATAAGCTCTACAAATGCTTTGTAATTTTAGAAAATACGTGAATTACCCTAACACATGCATGTACATGTACAAGTAGAGTTCGTAATGTTTGTCTATTAAAATAATTTCTTACCTAATTCACATTGATGACCTTGGTACCCAGGTTTACAACACTGGCTATAGCCCGTCTCTATGTGACAGTACTGACAGTTGACATCTGGACAGGGAATGGAGCAGTTAGATCCGTAAAACCCTGTATCTGGACATCCTGTACATAAAATGTTTGTCATTACATATTTTGATTATATTTAATCTATTCTAAATAAAATAAGACACAAGAGGCGTTCATTCACGTGACTGTGTATATTTGTATACATGAAAGTTCTACAAGACATTTAACCAGAAACATATTACAGCATTTAGAACAACAGAGTTAGATTCTTAAAGTCATGTTGCTGGACAACCTTTAACAAGTGTTTGGTCAGTCAAACAACAACTCTTGCAATATTCATACACTTTAACTATGTATAATGTGTTTTATTTACACAAACAGGAATTAAAATCGTTTATACATGTATCTGAATTTGTAAGGAAACTTGATATGCGTTTTATGTCATTGTGTGACTTTTGAGAAAACCGCAGGGATTCAAAGGGTTTTCATATAATTGTTTGTGATTGTTAGTTTCATTTATTGACAATAATAATTAGATTAATAAAAAATATGCATAATAAGTACTGTGGAATCATTAAAATTCGTGGGGGCCAATTTTCGTGGATTCCTTTAATTTTACAGGTTCATGGGGACGTGATTTCGTGTATTTTCTGATACTTACAAAAGGAAATATGACATCACAGTCCTAATTTATTTGTGGAGGATGTTAATTCGTGGGTGAGAGGTACCCACGAATTCCACGAAAATTGAGCCACCACGAAATCTAATGATTTCACAGTATTCATAAGACAACTGTTTAACCAAAAAATATGCTCATGTACTTGACAACATTATGTACAGTTTACTATACGTTTCCATAATGATATAAACACATGTAACTGAAGAAAAGTATAAATAAGCATGAGTTGAAAGTATATCGCAGCACTTTTTTAATTCTCTTGGCTAGCTTATAGTTAGCAGATTTAAACCCAGATTTAAACAGCAAAAACTCAGTCACACTAATTATGTATGTGTGATAGACCAGTTATTGGTTTCACCCTGATTAAGCCATTATGGACCGAAAACCATAGCGAAGATGTCATCAACCTAAAAGGGTTTCATGTAATTGGGAATCTTAACACAATGTACAGACATTCCAATAATGCATTGATGCTAGAAAACCCAATGCATATCTACTACATATACATGACTAACATGTAACAAATTGGGAGAATATAAAATCGCGAGCGTGGAACTTTTCTCCCTATTTCATGTAGTTCTGAACTCTCAGATAATAATGGCGATATTTTTAAATCCGCAAATGGTGGTTCTTGCGATTTTACGCGGATATTAAGTTCTTGCGTTTATTTAGGAATCTACAGTATACTTTGATCTCATAATGCACATTCCCCGTACTTTTTGTCTGAACGCAATCTATTGACAGTCTTAACTGTGCTGCGTATCTCTGAATTGTTTTCATTTTCTTGGCTAGCTAGAAGTATAACAAATTAAAAAACCAAGACACACTGGTGATGTGTGTGTGTGTGTGTGTGTGTGATAGACCAGTAATGAGGTCCACCCTCATCAAGCCATTAGGACCGAGAATCATTGGCCAGAGACGATGACTGTCATCAACCTAAAAGGGTTTTTATGTAATTGAAAATCATGACACAATGTACAGACATTCCGATAATGCCGTGAAAAGCCAATAGATATCCACTACATGACTAGCACACAACTCCGTCTCTCGTACTCAAGTACTCTGACCTCAGAGTTGAACAATCTACAACAACAATAACAAATGTTATTACTATATTGTCATGTTATAAACCAAAATCTGATTGGTTAAGACGCAGCTGATGATCCGATCTATTACACTCAGCCTATAATGCCTTCGCTTCGGTTCACAATGGTTTTTGCGGGGTGTCAATTTCAACTGCTACCTTTTTTTTTAGGGGGGGGGGGTCTTTCTAGAAAAAATAGGCACTTAAAATAATTGAAAAGAAGATTTAATAGTCTCATTACTGATTTATTCCGCAGGGTCTACACACTAGTTTTTTTTTGTCTTATGTTTTGACAATAAAGGTAAAGGTATGTGACCAAATATGAAAAATATTACAACATTTTTCAAAGGTTGTTCAAATTATAAAGAACACTAATCATACACCTCTACTTCACAGAGGTCAATATTTACATAACTCTCATAACCAACAGGGTAGACAACTCCAGGTAGTCTCTCTCTCGTTGTAGTAGATGACATATTGTCCATGAACAAAACAGTTTGCTGTGAAGACAGAAGGTATTCTGTATTTTGTGGAGTTGTTGTCCTTGAAACACAACATCCCATGTGATCTATCAGTGGTTTTGAAAACATACACGGATAAGCCAAGTAAATTGCTACTCAAAACAACTTACTGATTTTTTTTAAAAAAGGGAGGGGGGCAAACATTCAGAGGTTAAAATAGACACTTTAAATGACTTGATGAAAATTGATAGATTTATTTCAATCAACAACACTGTAACTTTATTGATTTATTCTACAAGGTTTGCACACTGTTTTATTGTTCTATATTCTGAAAAAAAATGTAGATATGTTACCACACATGAAACAATTTTCAAAGGTAATTGGAATAAAAAATACCGCTTACCATACACTTCTACTTCACACAGTAAACTGGCAACATATCTATTATGACCGTCAGGGTAGACAACTCCTGGTAGTCTCTCGTTGTAGTAGATGACATATTGTCCATGGACAAAACAGTTTGCTGTGATGACAGGAGGCATTGTGTGTATTGTGAAGCTGTCGTCCTTGAAACACAACGTTCCCTGTGATCTACCCGTGGTATTGGAGACATACACAGAGAATCCAAGTAAATCCTCTGCTATGTACGCCCGAAACATGGAATCTGTACAAAACGTTATCGATCCAGTGAAAAACAAGTTTATATGATTCTTTTTTACAATATCAACTGAAACATTGCCAAATATCAACTGCACTCTAGGTGCAACATATTACACATTATCCATGCATCTATCAATTAAAATAGTTATATAGTTTAACGCACACTTACATGGAATATACATTTGCAAGTTTCATATATCTGTCGTTTAAAATAACAACACCACCATTTTTTATTATGATATCAAATATAATGGTGGGGTCTAAACTATGAGAATTCTCTGAGAAAAAAATATAGTCACGTATTATTAAACCATCTCTATATATAAACAGAATTATGATACCGTACTTTGAACATTTTAACTGGTATTTAACTAACAACACTAGTCGTATACCATTGTGAATTAAAAGTACTGGACAAATATGGAATATCAAGAGTAATATAAAATGTTCAGCAGCTATTGTATATGTTTGTCGTTAGAAAGAATTGTCAGGGGAAAAAATACATAATTTAAACTTCCTTGTATAAAACTATATACGTTTTTATGTCATAGTGATACGATCCTGCTAACAAATTGGAATTCAGTCAGTGTCATATATTGCATGAGAGAGTGTGTGGCAATCAGGGCGGTCTGAACCCTCTCTTAAAAGCTAAGCACGTATAATCCAAACAGTAAAGAACATGACAAGGCACCTAACGCCTTCTTGTTTAACTAAATATCACTTGAAACCTAATAAAAACCTTGAGGTACACTAGTGAAGATAATATTATTATTAACCGTGGTGGGTAGATAACATGAAGCATTTCTTAAGTTAATCTAAAATTCCTAATTCCTTTTTATATCGGACCCTGGAGACACTTCATATGATTTAGAGTAGCTATACATACAAAGGTTTCTTTATCGTGCTAGTGCCTTCTTTAACACAATGTCTTATATTGTAAATCATTGGTTTGTTTTAATAAACACCAGGATATTTGTGCTATAGAGATCATTTTCAAGAATAACATATACCTAATTGTCGCTCATAATTCGAAAAAAAATATGTTATTAACAGAAGGTTAAACTATAATCTGACCATTTAGTGTCACTCTAAAACACGCCAAGAAGTATATCGTGATTGTAAGAATCATCTCTTTACATACAGTAAATTTATCCAGTCGCCATGTTAGTGATGAATAGATGTTGGAGACTGTTTGTGTTAATCTCCATATAGGGGGTTAAAGTATACTCAAGTACAATCTGAAAAAAAAAGGTTAACACGAAAACTTTCGTTTGATTTCTATGTTGTCTACCTGCTATGATTCGATAAATCGCAGTTTTAGGTGAGAGATAAGTCTGCTTTGTTATAACTTTGCCCAAACTGCTGTCGTTTAATTTTGATAGCAATGGACATTTTCGTTATTACACAATCTTTATTAAAGAACATTCAATGCTATTAATTGCTAATAAACTATTGAAAAATAAAATGCAACAATAGGGAAGAAAAATGGAATATTATCATGTAACGAAAATACCTTCATCAAAACTTTCAAAATCCACAGTTTTCAGGAAAAACGTATTTAGTATATGTGTAATTGTGGTGTTTCTCAAATATTATTTCAAATCATGTTACATTGCAAATGTGTGAGTAATCGCCACGTAACTGCAAAGCATACCTCAAAAGACTCTCGGCATATCATCTCATTTAAAACCATGAACAAACATATCTCTAAAGTGAATTAAGCAAACTCTTGTATTCAATGTCTAATGTTCTCTTTAAATTGTAATTTTAATTTAAACGTTGTAAATGTGTTTGATCATTTGTTTCAGTAATTGTCCATGTTCATTGCAGCCCTTGAAACAGTTTAATGTTCTCCAGTTTCTAATGCACTAAAACCAACAACACTTTTTTTTTCGGTATTGCATCTTTCAAACTAACAGGGGAAATCATATTACGATTTAATAATCTGATAAAACCCAAATGTTATCATGTTGATTAAAAACGTATATGCGTGATGACAGTTTACACTACAGAGGCTATCATTTCCAAAATACATAATGACTGTGACTATACCGTTATTGTCCGTCCTGAAGTAGATAGTGATGTGATGAATACTGTGGATGCTGGTCAGGTTTACCCACCAGGTGGCGGTTGTTGAGGCCCATGATACAGCACATTGACCTCCGTTCAAGCTTAGGTTAGATTTACGTCCGTCAACAGCGTTACTGGCGTTATACGTGTCCTTACCGTCATATCTGTAATCACCTGGATTGAATTGGAGTTGTTGGTACGCTGTTTTATTGAGGGCAACGTTAACTGTCAACAAACACACATCCCCATATAAACAGCATTATTTACATTTACAAAATTGAGTGGGTTCATGTAAACTAACATTTAATTTTCAGTGATCTTCATAATCAAAAACAATTAAAGTGGGATTTTATTTGATTTGTCCTAACAGTTGTTGTCATTTCATTTAAAACAAAGACTAATCTCATATATTTTTTTTTTTAATAAAAACCGGAATGTAGCAAAAACATTATTTTATATGAATAACTCTACTGAACCATAATTAAGGATGTTATTTTTTATCTTAATATATTTATCTAAAATATATTTATCTAAAATTGTTTTTTAAAGCAATGTATTTCGTTATTAGAATGTAAATAAAGTTTGTGAAAATACCAAACAAACAGTATTTAGAAAATAGGTAAACCAAATAATCCAACTTATATAACATACTAGTGATGAACAATACAGTTAGATAACCGCCTCAATTAGAATGCTGTTTATGTAAAAGGGAATATTACACTATATGCTAGCTTTAAAATTAAATTTCAAATGACGATTGCATTAGATGCATGTAAACTCACCATACGCCTGTGAAATCGCACACTATCATCAATAAAACATGAACAACATATAGTAAAGTTTAATTATACTCTACAACGTATATAATTTTGCTGGAATATATATTTCACAGTTATCTTTTATGCAGAAATTAATGAAAACAAATACCGGATACAAAAACGTCAGGTAATATCGAATTAGCATTATGAAAGGATTGGCGAGGGATCATGAATGTTTGAAGAGATTGCCCAAGTCACCAGTGGTCTCCGGTGACTTAAACTCAAACGTTATATAAAAGCACCCTTGAATATGTAAACAGTACTTGCGACGCTTGTTAGCGACACACGTTCATAGAATCTCTCAAAAAACCTATTTTGATGTGATTTTTTTTTAGTTTTGATTTACTTTCTATAAAAAATAATAAAGGTTCACCATCCCTAGCACATGATCTATGGCCAACATTGACCACTGTCCAAGCTCAGGTCAGATTTACGTCCGTCAACAGCGTTACCGTCATTTCTGTCGTCACCTGGTGACAGAGGGTACTGCTGGTATGCTGGTTTGTTAACGGCAACGTTAACTGTCAACAAACACACATCCAGCACATATATTACACATATAATACTATCAGATGTGGTATAAAAACATGTAAATTTTGATATTATTTCTCAAACAGAGGAATTAATTTTTTTTTCATTTATGTATTGGTCCTTTTTTTTATTATATAAAATGCAATTCAGTAAAAGAGATTTACAGAAAATTATGAAGTCTAAATACACATAAACATCACGATTATATAAATAACATGTGACATTGAAATTGTTTACACAGTATACATTCATCCATATTGAGCGTTACAAATGTAAATACATGTACATGCATTTAGGTTGTAAAATATATTAATATACTTTAATGTTGAATACATAATACAACGGGTAACATAACGAATTGTTACAGGCGCGTAAATGATGGGCGTACGGTTTGCTGTAGAAGTCAAGTCATTTCTATAGAAAACGGTAAATTTTTCTTTAAAATTAGGACATTTTAGTATAATAAAATAAATAGTGCCTGTTGGGGGGGGGGGGGGGGGTACGCGTCAGTTGGCAATGGTTTTCTCGGGATGTTGATTTGATTTGTTACCCTCCAAAACAGGCACTATTTATATATTATTGATAAGCAGTATATGTACATATCCGTCTTGATTAGAATGCTTTACACTGTACGTTAATAAAAATATTACAATCAATGAAAACTATTATTAAATAATATAGCAAAGTAAGATGACATCATGAGAATGTAATCTTACCATAAGCCTTTGAAATCGCCAAAAGTCCCATGTAAAAAATCACAGATAACATAGTTATAAGCGATTGCATAGAGTGAAATTTAATTCATCTACAGCATATAGTAACTGGCCGGGAGTTATATTTCATAAACACTATGATACAGGAAATAATGACAGGAAACAAAAGTTTAGCACGAAATCTATAGAACCGAAACATATTATCAGGATTAAATAACTTTAAATAACTTAAAGATGCCTTTCAAATTTATTAACCTTAAACAGAAATTAACATTATTTTTTTTATAGAAATCCAATATATTGATTTTGAACTTAAAGTAGCTAATAATTGGAAGATGTCGAAATAACAAATGCTCATCTACATAGTGCAAAATAAAAATGAAATCTATCTTCGTAGAATTCTAAAAGAAAAGTAATATTGAACATGTTTAACGTCAATGAAAATAATTATACAACTTCAAGAGAGAGAGAGAGAGAGAGAGAGAGAGAGAGAGAGAGAGAGAGAGAGAGAGAGAGAGAGAGAGAGAGAGAGAGAGATAGAGAGAGAGAGAGAGGAAGAGAGAGAGAGGGGGACCTCTGTGAATATTGATAATTACTTTGTAAGCAATCTGGACTTAAACATATGGGTATTATTTGCAGTAGCTAGTTAATCGTTCTGAATGAAAAAAGCTGACAGATACATTGGAATCATTAAAAGTCGTTGGGGCCAATTTTTTTGGATTGCTTAAATTCTACAGGTTCGAGGGGACGTTATTTTGTGTATTTTAGTATACATGCAAAAGGATTATGACTTGATAGCCCTAGTTTTATTACTTCGTGGGGGTGTATATTTGTAAATGAGAGGTAGCCACGGATTCCAGGAAAATTGTGCCACCGCAAAAATCTAATGATTCCACAGTACTCTACTTTTACAACATGCAATATGATTTTTTAAAATTAGAAATATCTCTAATTAATAATTCGATATCAATAATGTTTATTTCATTCTTTACAGGTCTAATCTGATTAAACTGATAAAGTCATTTGGTAATATGATCTGTTTGACTGTGTCATCGTTTTATGAATTTCTTATTATAAGAAGTATGTTTGATAACGATTAGATTCCTTTATTAATTATAACTTTTTGATACTAACTTATCCTTAAAAACGATATGGTCGCACAAGCGTATTATTCTAAGTTGTCAAACATCGCAGAAATCTCAAATCATTCCTTGATTATGAAAATGATTGATGATAAAATAGTATACTAGCTCTATAGTTGTGCGACAGCTAAGTACTATTGACATTCTGGACAGGCTTCTAGTATCACTGTCTTCTGTATTCTGGTTACTAAAAATGACATCTTAGGGCTCTTTTTTATTTAAACCAAGCCATTTATGCATAGGTTTTCCATAAAAAAGGAGAAAGCTCGAATTGCTCACACCCCAAAGAACAACCCAGCTTCTTTTCAGTCCTGTTTTATCAAGACCACAACAAGGGTGGATGTCTGGTTATGACATCGATCAGCTTGAAGTAAGCTCTCAGGAAAAAGCTAGAAAGCAAGTATTAGTAATTGTTTTACTGCAAATGCAAGGTGTTGTCCGGTGCAAGCCCTGTAAAAATGTCTCAGTTTGTGATGTGCAAAGGATCAGCCGTTGTTTTGTTACAGGTCAAGAAGATCGTTAAAAAGATAAAAAGAAAAAAAAAATTCTAAATGTTAATGAGTCTTCGTCAAAATACGACTGAATGATATTTAAAAACATACTAGAGTCTAGAAATATGATGAAATGTAAAACCATAAGCCTTTGAAAACGCCAAAAGTCCTATGTAAAATATCACAAAGAACATAGTTATAAGCAAATGCCTAAGGTGATGTTAAAAATTAGCTACAACGTAGAATAACTGACCGGGATTCCTATTCCATGAACACTTTGATACAGGAAATAATTACAGGATACAAATGTTTAGTACAATATCTATGGAGCAGAGAGAGAGAGAGAGAGAGAGAGAGAGAGAGAGAGAGAGAGAGAGAGAGAGAGAGAGAGAGAGAGAGAGAGAATGTCTGTAATTGTTAGTGTATAATTCATAAGTAATCTGAACTAAAACATTTTAGTATCATTTGCAGTAACCAGTTAAATATTCTGTATGAAAATAAAGCTTACAGATTCTAGACTTGTAAACATGCGATATGATTTTCCCAAAATCGAATTATCTCTAATAAATCTATGTTTAGTCCATAATCAATATCTTATTCGGCTTATTATTATTGTCCTTATTGAAATATTTTTTTCTAAATAGTACATTGAGTGTTTTGACTATTTTTCAGTTCTTTAAGCTTTCATCTTATTAAATTGTTGCATAACCAGTTATGTATATAAGTATATGTATATGTACACAAAGAATTTAAAGAGCATAACCAGATCACTGTTTCGCTTGTGAAAAAAAGTGTATGTTTAAAGTTTGCCTTTTGTGATTTTTTTTTACTTTGGATTCAGAGCTCATCTATCTTTGCGTAGTAAAGGATTTAGATACGTTATCGGGATGTGTACAAATAATGTGAGCCTATTGTTTCCACGGAAAATAAGTGTGCATTGAGCAAAATTAACGTCAAAAACATTAGATGGGAAATCAAATGCACAACCAATTACGTTACTTTTAGTCACAAATGTTTTTAAAGATATAATACAACGTGAATAACATTTTAATACAATATTGTTTCAAATCGCAAAAACGAACTTGTATAAATAAAATTTAAGGGACAAATACAATAATAACTAGTCACGATCTCGTTGCGAGCAACGAGTGGGTCTTCCGTCCGATTTTTGAATAGATTAGATTAAACTTATAACTTCAAAGATAAAATCGTAGATCTAAGCGAAAAATAGTAAAAAAAAAACGACTCTATCGACTGAGCTACTCAGACTCTCGCTTCAGAATTTTGACGCTTAATTTCTCAAGAATGCCTGAATTACCTGAAAGCACCTTGTTGCGTGCAACACGTGGGTCTTTCGTTTGATTTTGAATTGATAGGGTTCAGTTAAACTGTTGACATTTGGTATGATTTACTATCATATTAACTTCCTTTTAAACTAATTTTCCAACCTACACTGCGAACTGCAGATTTCCAGAAAACGTCATTTTTAAACTTCAATATCTCTGCAATGCGTTGTCCGATTTTAAAACGGTTTTCATTTTTGTATTCAGTACAAAAGTGTCAACAAAATGCATATGCTTTAAAATTCCAAAAATCGAAATATTAGAATCACTTCCGGTGACGACCGGAAGTGACGGACGACCTGCTCATATTAAAATTTGATATGTTTAAAACATATTCTGATGGAAAATAAAATTGTAGATTATTTGATTTAAAAATGCTGTTTGAGCGGACCGGAAGTGACGGACGATGGTAGTTTTACCTGATCGGCCCTAGAAATTCAAAAATCTACAATTCCTGAAACTTTCAATTTTCTATCTTTAATCGTTTTTGCGAAAAAGGGAGGACAAGATTACTTTTTACAAATAGAAAAACAAATATAACGGCCGGCCGGAAGTGACGTCATCAACAAAAATATGCATGATAAAAGACCTTGATATTTTGTATTATTCGTGAAATTTTCATAAAAATCCTTTGTAGCATATTTGAGATATTTGAGTTTTAAGAAAAATGTTAAGAAAAAAAAGAATAATAATAGTGAAAAATAGAGAAAAAGAAACCTAACAAAAACAATAGGGTCTTCCGTTGGAAACGGAAGACCCTAATAATTTTCTTATCATGACCCCGTCATTAAGGTAGCTAAACACAGTGTCGTATAAAATCGACGAGGGTTTTCCCCAGTCGAAAGCATGATGGGTAGGGATTTTCTTGCTGTTTGTATGCGCTATACATGAACTATTTTTTTTTTATTTATTATACAGATATATATGCAACACGTGTTTACAGCATTTTTTATAGGGGTCAGTTTTGTTTGACCCTTCATGTGATGACGTCGCGATATCGTCGTATAGAAAACTGTGTTTTACACCCTTAGATATATCAGAATAATACAAGTTTTTAATTTGGTTTTGATTTTTATTAACGTCATCATTCATGTGAGGGTCGTCTTATTACTAGAATTTTATTTTTAATGCAATTTATTTCCTTGTTTAGTTTATTTTAGTAAGCAAGTAATTCAACCAGTATCATTTAGTTCAAGTTTAGGTCTGACGTACATTTTTTCTATTGCATTTTGTTTATTCAATAACATCTTTGTTTTTCTGTACGAGAAGGGTTTCCAGCAGAACTAAAGTAGACCTTTTCTATTGCCTATCTAAAAATATTAAACCATTTTAGACAAATTACTAATGCAACAACATAAAATAATGTCAAACAGGCATACAAACGACACGTTATTTAAAGACCCTTTTATAAGTTTTTAACTTAAAAAAGAAAACAAAATGAAATGAATTTTTAAAAGTAATAGATAATTCATGATATTTCTAGAATGTATTAAAACATACCCAATTGATTTTAATTAAAAGCAAACTAAATTACCACTTACTTTCAATAATCTAAAAAAAAAAATTTTGCTCATTTTAATTAAGCAATCCCTGATATAGACGTCAATATTTCTAGACATCACTATGCTCCTTGTTCAGTTGCGTGCCCGGACTAGGTCGTATGGTGACAGTCGGTTCGACGTGGCCAGTTCTACATTGTGGAACGAACTTCCCTAAATCTTGGATAAGAAGACAATTTTATTCGTTTTAAAAAATGATTAAAAACTTATCTTTTCAGCAAGGCGTATCCAGAACATTCTTAAGTAATTACACAGTTTAAACTTTATTTTATTGAGTACAGAGACATCACAGCATTGATTTTTACATGTAAACAAAATATATGCTATATAAGTATGTAGTTTTAAAAATTTAGTGTATTTAGGTATCTTATTTATGTTCTTAGCTTTTTATGTCAATAAGTTTTATATGTACAGCGCTATAGAGTAATTTAATATAAATTATATATGGCGCTTTATAAATTTTGTTTAATAATAATAAATAATAATGATTTTTTTTAATTTGCAAAAAAATGACTTTATATTTCACAGAGTATGATCATTAGCGTTCAGAAAACGATAAACCAGGTAACACTTTTTGGATAATTAAAAAAATCCAGGAAATATGAGAATAATTTATAATGTTTTCAAGCATCTAACAACAGGATATGGTTCTAATTAGCAATTACGCACAATTTGATTCTAGGGAAACTAACCTGACATTTTGACGAAACCGCAATTAATGATTGATTGGATTCAATTGTGCCATATGTGAGGCAATCTCTCTCTCTTTATCTCTCTCTCTCTCTCTTTCTCTCTCTCTCTCTCTCTCTCTCTCTCTCTCTCTCTCTCTCTCTCTCTCTCTCTCTCTCTGTACGTTTGACTAACCGTCTAATGAAACCAATTAGACACATACAATATACTGGAATGTGCATCGATGATTTATATTATTATATAAAAAAAATTTGCAGACACTTGGTAAGAAGAATTAAGAATTTACAGCGGCAATCTGAATACGTTTTTTTTTTATTTATGGATTAAAATTCTATTTCAATAATTTTTTCACATTCATTAAATCATAATGGATTTATAGTTTTCTTTAATCAGATTCGTTGGTTTCGTTTGTTTCGTTCCGATTTTGGGTTTCGTTTATTATACCCCCCGCAAACAAAGTTTGGGGGGGTATACAGGAATCACCTTGTCCGTTTGTCCGTCTGTCTGTCTGTCTGTCTGTCTGTCTGTCCTTATGTCTGTGCAATCGTGTCCGGTCCATATCTTTCTTATGGAGAAACATTGGAAGTTCTTACTTCACACAAAGATAGCTTATGACCTAGGGGTGTGTCATGACCTTGACCCAAGGTCATTCGGGCAAGGTCAAGGTCACTGGCAGAAAAAATGCAAAATTCGTGTCCGGTCCATATCTTTCTTATGGAGAAACATTGGAGGTTCTTACTTCACAAAGAGATTGCTTATTACCCAAGGGTGTGTCATGACCTTGACCCAAGGTCATTCGGGCAAGGTCAAGGTCACTGGCAGAAAAAATGCAAAATTCGTGTCCGGTCCATATCTTCCTTATGGAGAAGCATTGAATGTTCTTACTTCACACAAATATTGCTTATGACGTAAGGGTATGTCATGACCTTGACCCAAGGTCAATTGAGGAAGTTTAAGGTCATTGTTTCGAAAATGCTTAATTTTGTCTGTGTCATTGCTTGTATTAATGGAAATATTATAAGCTAAAATTTGACACAAAGCTTGCTCTTCTCAGGCCACATAAAATTATTTTTAGATTTTCATCCCCGTTTCTCTGAAAATGGCCTGCCCCGATGAAATTTTTATTTGGAAAAAAAAATTGTTGAAAAAAAATTCGGAAAAAAGCGGGCTCAGTATACCAATAATTCAAAATGTTTAAATATTAAATGGCTGCTTGACATGTGGATTTTGTTTGATTCGAGTTTGATTTGAGTCATGGTTGTTCAAGGAAGGATGCAAATGTCCTCATGCATTAACAGTTAACTTAAAATAAAATGGAATTAAAGGATAGAAATTGGTTTGTTTACTCCTATTAGCATTAACAGTTTTAAAAAATAGAGCAGTTGTTATTTATAGAAAATGGTCAGTGAAATAGATTCATCCAATATTTTCTATAATAGCAAAAATACACGCGTTATGATTTTTTTCTTAGCGGGGGCTATCAATTGTGAGCTTGCTCACAGTACCTCTAGTTTTAGTTTTGTTTCGAATGGTTTTTGTTTCGTTTCGATTTCGTTTCCATCTTAACAGGTAGCCATTCGACATTACCTAGATGTTGTGTATCGAATATCGGCATTACTGGGCCTTCAAAGAAAGGATTGTAAGACCGATATGTATATCTTCTGTCAACCAACACCTTGTCTACAGTAGTGATTGCGCAATGTTGAGAACTAGTAAATTTTTGCCTAAAGTTAAGCAGTACATGGCAATGCCCGACGGCACAATTTTCTATCTATACTGTGATCTTATCTACCTTTTGCGGGTTAATCTGATAAATGTCTTTCAAAGGAGCAATATTTTAACGGTAAAATGTCCGAACGTTTCTATAGCTTTCGGGAAGACTTTTGGGGAAATTCTCTCTCTGTTTGCTTCTGACTATATTGTATTTGTGTCTTACTAGAATTTTATTTTTAATGCAATTTATTTCCTTGTTTAGTTTATTTTAGTAAGCAAGTAATTCAACCAGTATCATTTAGTTCAAGTTTAGGTCTGACGTACATTTTTTCTATTGCATTTTGTTTATTCAATAACATCTTTGTTTTTCTGTACGAGAAGGGTTCCCAGCAGAACTAAAGTAGACCTTTCCTATTGCCTATCTAAAAATATTAAACCTTTTTAGACAAATTACTAATGCAACAACACAAAATAATGTCAAACAGGCATACAAACGACACGTTATTTAAAGACCCTTTTATAAGTTTTTAACTTAAAAAAGAAAACAAAATGAAATGAATTTTTAAAAGTAATAGATAATTCATGATATTTCTAGAATGTATTAAAACATACCCAATTGATTTTAATTGATTTTAATTAAAAGCAAACTAAATTACCACTTACTTTCAATAATCTAAAAAAAAAAAAATTTGCTCATTTTAATTAAGCAATCCCTGATATAGACGTCAATATTTCTAGACATCACTATGCTCCTTGTTCAGTCGCGTGCCCGGACTAGGTCGTATGGTGACAGTCGGTTCGACGTGGCCAGTTCTACATTGTGGAACGAACTTCCCTAAATCTTGGATAAGAAGACAATTTTATTCGTTTTAAAAAATGATTAAAAACTTATCTTTTCAGCAAGGCGTATCCAGAACATTCTTAAGTAATTACACAGTTAAAACTTTATTTTATTGAGTACAGAGTCATCACAGCATTGATTTTTACATGTAAACAAAATATATGCTATATAAGTATGTAGTTTTAAAAATTTAGTGTATTTAGGTATCTTATTTATGTTCTTAGCTTTTTATGTCAATAAGTTTTATATGTACAGCGCTATAGAGTAATTTAATATAAATTATATATGGCGCTTTATAAATTTTGTTTAATAATAATAAATAATAATGATTTTTTTTAATTTGCAAAAAAATGACTTTATATTTCACAGAGTATGATCATTAGCGTTCAGAAAACGATAAACCAGGTAACACTTTTTGGATAATTAAAAAAATCCAGGAAATATGAGAATAATTTATAATGTTTTCAAGCATCTAACAACAGGATATGGTTCTAATTAGCAATTACGCACAATTTGATTCTAGGGAAACTAACCTGACATTTTGACGAAACCGCAATTAATGATTGATTGGATTCAATTGTGCCATATGTGAGGCAATCTCTCTCTCTCTTTATCTCTCTCTCTCTCTATCTCTCTCTCTCTCTCTCTCTCTCTCTCTCTGTACGTTTGACTAACCGTCTAATGAAACCAATTAGACACATACAATATACTGGAATGTGCATCGATGATTTATATTATTATATAAAAAAAAATTTGCAGACACTTGGTAAGAAGAATTAAGAATTTACAGCGGCAATCTGAATACGTTTTTTTTTTATTTATGGATTAAAATTCTATTTCAATAATTTTTTCACATTCATTAAATCATAATGGATTTATAGTTTTCTTTAATCAGATTCGTTGGTTTCGTTTGTTTCGTTCCGATTTTGGGTTTCGTTTATTATACCCCCCGCAAACAAAGTTTGGGGGGGTATATAGGAATCACCTTGTCCGTCCGTCCGTCTGTCCGTCTGTCTGTCTGTGTTCACGAGAGAATATTTATTGGGTTCAATTTATGTCATTGGAACACTTATTGGGTACTTTTGACTTATTGGGTATACCCAATAATCCAATTGCTTTCATTGTGTTCCAGAGACATTTACTGGGTATTGGATAACACAAACCCAATAAATGTTTGTCTGAGATTTGTCTATAAAATCTAGTCCATCTAATGGACTTTACTGTTTGTTGAAATCAAATTCTTTCGGAATGCCTTTGGTTTTATCATCAACAATGAAGAATTCAGAAGAGTTCCAAACAACTATGACATGTGATAAGATTATCCAATCAGAAAGTAGCAATGGCTACTGAAACAGATGCTTGATGAACATATCACCTGGAACTAGAGAAAACTCATTCAAGGCCTTATTGCTATCTGGATAAGAATGTAAGTTATTTTAAAGTCTTATATATTTCTTTTCTTTTCATATTTTTAAAGATATATTGACAAAATCTATTTTAATCATAAACAACACTACTGATATGGAAGAATTAGTCTAAGTACCCAACAAGTTTGTCAGTGCTTCTTGTGTTTGTTATTAAGAAGTTTTATTGTAAAACTTTCCTCCAAGAAGATTTTTTCTATCTGCTAGTTTGTTTTTGGCATAAATTTTCATTTCCAATCGTTTTACACATTGATTTCAGTTTTACAACTGGTCTTTAATGTATGTAAACAAAATCATTGCACAATCCTTGTTTACATTACAAAGCCTAAAATTGTGTCACAGTGAACTATCTTGCATAAAACTTAACAACTGACAATTATTTCGATTAATCAATTTGTGCATTCAAAACAGCAAAATAAATTATGACAAAAATTGTGACCTTGTCCCTTTAATACTTTTTCCATAGTGATTAATTGTTTAATTAACTTTTTGTCTTAAAAATTGACATTGTTTCAATGATTAAAATTTCTTTAGCTGTTCCAAATCAACTATATAACCACTTCTTGGGGTCTAACATAGAAACATTTCGGGAAAATTGTAAATGGTAATAGATTGAAAATACAGGTAAACATTGGTATCTTGAACTTAATTGAGGTGACTTCAACAAAATTTCGAGATACAAGTATCCAGGGGTTCAAAATATCTAAAGTGGCTTTCTGATTAATTCCATTCTTATATAAATTATTAAATCAATGTTTCCTTTTAAATATGACTTATATTTTTTGATTATTAAATCAATGTGACCTTTTAAATATGACTTAAAATTTTTGTCACTCGACAGTTTACAACTTGCAATGGGATGAAGCACTTACCATGTAATTACTGAAATTTATCACGTATGAAATGAAAAATACGGCTTGAAATTAAACAAATAACACATATAATTTTTATTATCTAGCTAATACACACAGTATTTTTTTGTATTTTTTGTGTCTGTGAAGCTAATGTATTTTATATTAATTTATTGTGCTCATCAGTCCTCATATCTAGTAATTATATTGAAAAGTGGAAACATTTCACATGTATGATAAATCATAGTCACTTCACAAGCTGTGTATTCAATATGTCCGTATACAGTACGTGTGTTTTATTAAACACATTTGCGATAATCATGGCTGTGTTTAATCTAAATTTTATAGATATGTATTAAGGTGGTATGGGATGGGACATCTGTCGATATTACTGTGGATTCAAGTACATTTATTAATTATAATTAGAATACTTTCACCGGTTAAAATTTTCAAATTTTACAATAGTGAACCCCAAAAAAGCTTTTGAAAAAAGATGTGCCCCACACCACCTTACATGCCCAAAACACACAAGCTGCCATCTTAATAAACTATGTCTCGCATGATTGAGGTAACAATAGTTTTGAAAGGTGTAAATATTGCCGTGTGAACGTGTGAAGTAATGATACCATGCAATTATGTTCAGCTGTTAAAAATGTAAAAATGACTCCACTTTTAGATAAATCAGGTAAAATTAGCGTTTTAGCCCTTCAATATACTTTTACATAAGAAGGGTAATCGAAAATATGTACCATATTCAAGATATCAGGAGTTTTTAAAATCATTACATTTTTATAGAGATTAAACGGTCGGGACCAGCGGTAGACTTCAACATAAGCAGGGTATTCGAGATATCTCTTGTTCGAGCTACCAATATTTACCTGTGATAAGATTCATTGGTATGGGATCTTTAGAAACCTAATGGCTATATATGTACATGTATATATTGGGTGCAGTAGGAAAGTTGTATGGACCTCTTTGGACCCCAAAATGAACAAATAAGCTAACTATGTCATATACATATACTTTTTCTTTGTTTTTTGTAGAATCATGTGATGATGACCCTTTTGATTTAGCAGAATCATGTGATGATGACCCTTTTGATTTAGCAGAATCATGTGATGATGACCCTTTTGATTTAGCAGAATCATGTGATGATGACCCTTTTGATTTAGCACCTGGAAGTAGAAGTCAAGCCTGGATAAGCTTTTTAATGGTAAGTCAACACATGCACGATGTATGTACAACATTTGTGTAAAGTATGTACATGTTTCATGTTCACAGGCACCTGCATGATGTAATATATCTTTTCCATAATAAAAAAATATACCCTATACCTAAAAATACACAAGGTACACAACGCTGTCATCTAATAGCTTGGATTAATTTATTTAAAACTAACACTTCAGTCCGACTTTAAGCCTGAAACTCAATCATAAAACTATGTTTGATCCTCTTGGTTTTGCAGTCTTTCATATACATTTAATTAAACTCAATTTCTTAATGACCATACTAGGAGACAGGCTAAGTGCCGTCACTAAGACCTTTCCGAGTTCCGACTACCATTTCTATCATGTTCTGGATCAGCGTTCCTTTCAGCATGAACCTCTTTGTTGTTATTAAATTCACATTAACTGCCTTAAATAATTATAATTATATTGGTTAATATATCCTGGTTCGGGAGAGATTTTATGATTTATTAAGTGATATCATGATTGACATCAATTTCCCCGCCGTAATGTTATGTTTCATTGATATTCATTGGTTAATCATAAAGTGTTGACCAATGATATTTTGGCTTTTGTATATATAGTGTGCCATTTTTTCTTCGGAACATATTGGGGGTCTAGTAAATAAGTAAGCCTTGAATTGTTGGTATCTGTATCATTGCTTTATTTGGAAGGGATTACCCTAAGTATGACATTTAAATGTCAACTTCTGTCCTCTGTTTAACCATTCATCCCATATCAAAAGCAGTAGATGCAGGATGAGGGGTCATTTTCATTGTTGACAGATGAAATGCATTGATTTGGTTGAATTCGTTAAAGCTTATGTAGATGTCGAACGACCATTTGAAGATGGAGAGTATTGCAAATTATTTAACTTTATCAATGAATCTCCACCGAAATTCCTGCAGGTATGACTGTCCTAGAAAAATCCGAAATGGCGGCGAGGTGTACCTTAATTGTGTAATATTAGAGTATTTTTGTATTACAAGAAAATTATATAAGGTCAAATGCCTGTGTTATAACTTTATAAAAAATCTAAAATATTTCTTTGTTGTTGTAGAATCACATGATGATGATCAGAGCTATACTGACATCAGGACAAAGAGCAAAAGTGGATCGAGGCCTGGATTCACAGTTTAAAGGTATGTACAACACTTGTATAATTATGTATGACTGTTTATAATTATATTATCTTGTACCTGTCAAACAATTTAAGTTTTTTTTTTGATTCTGTAGAAAAAAGAGTTGAACCTTGGATAATATAAATAATAATTTTCTAAACATACCTAAATACATTCTTTAAAAAAAAAGACTTTTATTGTAATTTGTTAACTTATTATATTGCATTATTTCTATTGGAGACAAAGACAAATTTTCTAATTCATTGTGAAGTGTCAGCTGTACACAATCATAAAAGAATGCTAGGGGTCATATGAAACACACACACATAAATATTAATTCTAATTTTAGATTGAAAGTTTTTGTGAACAGAATTTAGGTTAGCAGCATAGAAAAATCACTGCATGCAGACCTTTCAACTCTGGAAAAGAAACCTTGGACACGCAAGACCTTGTTGAGGCCAGGGGCAAGGTATGTGCATTAAATATGTATGGGTTCCTATGTGTAAAAATAATCATAAGAGAAAACTGCTATTTGTAAACTGAAAGGTTTCTGGCAAAAATATGTCATTCAGTCAAGTTTTTGTTAACTTTCAGAAGGGCAAAGGTTTATCCTAGGCCTAAAAAAAAAATTGTTTGTGTCCGCTTTCCCGACCGACCCTTGCTTTTACCCCCCGACTCAAAACTTTTTAAAAGGATTTTTGATGGAAAATCGTTAATTGTCGTTTTTATCCGATTTTGAAAAAAATTGCTCAAAATTTTGGTCACAAAAACGCTTGAAGCAGTTACTCTTCTCAAATCAGTGTAACACAAATGTTTTGTTTCAATATGGCTGTATGTTTCCATGTGTTGTAGATTTTAATAATGCTCTCATCGTTGTCAGAGGAAGTATGTTATATATAGTATCATTTTTGTGTTTTCTTAAGACCAGCTTAATGGTCAGGAATGATATGAAAAGTATTTCTCATTTTATACCATTCAGCAGTGTCAGTATCTAACCGACATGTATGGATACTGCAATATTGAAGGAAAAAAAAATATTTGAAAATAATAAAAAAAAATTCCGACCGACCCGACGCTACTTTTTTTCAACATGAAAGCGGAAACAAACAATATTTTTTTGATAGGCCCTATGAATTTGATTTATGATATATATTATTAGGGTTAATCATCGGGCAGTTACCTTGGATCTGAAAATTTTGAATTAAGATATGCAAATAAATAATTATGTATGTATATAAATTAGTTTTAAATTACATACATTTTTATACCACTTTTTATCGGTAGTACATGTACTCTAAGCTTGTACGTTAATTTGTGAACCATGAACAGATTGTGTTAACAATTCTCTGTCTATATAAATAGATGATCTATGCATAAAACAAGGAAGTTGAATTATCTGAAAATTCTTATTTGGGACAGTGATAATATTTAAAGTGAAAATTGACCTAAAAAAAAAATTAGAAAAGAGAGAGATATGATGCACTACAGTATACATCCACTCCCTGATTTGATATAAAATAAAACAATTTGTAATGAATGAATAAAGGTCAAGTACATGAGGCATTGTATCATATTAATGTACAAATTCCAGTGCTTGTGCGGGATATCATCTATGTTATTTAAATAGAAATTAAATTTGATTTCAATATTTAATCAATATATTTTTTTATCAATTGCAGAAATAGCAAGCAGTCTACCTGACCTACAACTGTGAAATTCACTACATTGCATTTTCAATACAGACACATTTTGCCGGAAAACGAATCTGACTTCACATTACGAAATTTTAACAAGAGAGAGGCAATTTGATGAGCTTTCATTCAAGAGGTCCCTCGTTGCTGAACGAAAATTAAGGCTTTGGAGCTATGAACTTGAACGTTAACATTACCGCCTATGGAAATGCATTAGTGGACTATACCAATATTGAACTCCATGCTGGTAAGGTATATTCCTTGTTTATTTACAATTATTATGATAAACATGCATTTCTCTGTTGTACATCTTCTCAATTATGTGAACAAACTAAATTTCCAAGAAGTTCAATCATTTAAATAACTCATTCTATAAGAAAAAATCCATCACAACCCCCACCCCCACCCCCATCCCCTTTGGGATTTTCAGAAAACCAATTTAATGAATTGAAGAAATTCTGATTTTGACTTGAATGTAATTTATTTTGAGTTTTTATATTAAAAAAAATAAAAAATATCGCATTTGGTTTTTAGTGCGATCATTTCAAGCGAGTAAAAGTGAACGTAGATAAGTAGAAAGTTTCTAGTGAAGGAAAATAATTCATTTATTAATAAGCAGTGTCTAGCTATCTACATGTAATATTAGTTTGCATTGTTAGGGAGTTGCATTTCATGCCTGGTAGGTTCCCATTCTATGTTTATGATTATAGATGTGCATTAAATTTGTGTAAACAAATCTGCCATGTATGTGACATGACTGTAGATGTACGTATGCACACTTTAATATGTGAAAGCCTACCATGTTGCTTAGTACTAAATCCATAAAACCTATCCTTGTTAATCAGGCCTAACAAAAAAAAGGTTTGTTTCTGCTTGAAACTGACCCATTGAACCCACTGACCCCAAAAAAAATTTCGAGTTTTTTCGTAAATTTCCGTTTTATCTGTTTATTGTTAAAATTTCGTTTTTATCCATTTAAAAATTTATTGTGTCCTCTGAATTTAAGTCATAAAAATGCTTATAGAACTTATTTAGATGTCATCAGTGTTGTGTAGAGGTTTGTTATTTACAAATGGCAGCACATGTCGTGCCAGTTGAGGTCGAGAAATGTTCCCACCAGCCGTGGAAAAAGTTAATCAGATCATTTAAACAATGACAACAAATACTTGGGTTGGTTTTTTTATCTTACCCAGTTTAATAGATAAATTGTTTAATATGCACAATTGAACAGATGGAGAGGGGAAAAAAAAAGAAAAAGAAAAAAAGAAGCCGACCTACCGCCCCTATTTTTTTTTTAGCCTGAAAGCGGAAACAAACCTATTTTTTTGTTAGGCCTCATAATCAAAATATTGAATGAAATTATCTGTAATCATTTTATGTAGATAATTACCTGTATTTATCTATTCATACTTTTAAAACAATAGATTAATTTTTGGGGGAGGGGGTTGATATTGAATGTTTGAAGGGGGGGAGTGTTGGTGTTTGTCTTTAGGTTGTACAAATGTGTCGGAGATGTTAGAGTAGTTGTTTGTTGTGTCTCTCTCTCTCTCTCTCTCTCTCTCTCTCTCTCTCTCTCTCTCCTCTCTCTCTCTCTGAGTATTAAATAAATGGCCGATTGTGACATAAAAATACAAATGTTGGGGATAGTGTTTGATACATGTAGAATTAAATTCAAAACATTTCATTTTAGATACCTTGTCTATTGAATTGGAACTTCATCAAAGATTAAAACACAACAATGAGGCACACTAGATGTAAGTAAAATTTATTTTTGTAACAATGATGTCTACCGGGTAATTACACTTGTCCAAGTTTGAAAGAAGGAACCTGTAAAAACTATATATTCAGTATTTGACATGCAGATAATTACTGGGAAACTTTATATTGATTATACATATTTCACAGACTTAGTGGGTATTTTTATTCTTTTAGTAAAATCTAAGTCAAAGTTTAAAAATTCTTGCTTTACTGTGGCTTCAAAGGCCAGTACATAATGAACACAACAACAGATGTTACAAAATTTTGGAGTAATCAAATTATCACGCAAATTAAAAAGTTATAGTAAATTGTCATCTTTCCAAGACTTTGCATACAAATAGACATACATTCAATGTCTCATTTAAAAGTAAAACAAGTAGGGGTCACATCTCAAAAATTTGAGATAAAGCATGGAATAAGCTAATATTAGGCCAAAATTTGAGTTAATTTTTTCTTAACTTCTATGAAATATAAGCTAAATATGCCAAAATATACCGATAGGAATATCAAAATATTGTTTAAATATGTTTTTTAGAACATTATGAATATATCGTAATACACAAACTATCTAGAAGTTTGGTCTGCGCTGAAAATTAGGAAGCTAAAGTAACAGTACCCAGTACTCTAAAACTAGTGAGTTTCCTTCTTGAAAACCTGAAAATATGAATATACTACTAGAATTAATATGTGATGCAAAATTTTCAGACTAGAGGTGACCCAAAATGGCTACCCAAAACCTAATTTTGAGTGAACCTCTTTAAGCAAAAAAATTGCTAAATTGCAGAGTGTATATACATTTATTGGGACATTTGAAATCAGAATGCTTGACACATGTTAGAAAAAAGGATTTGCAATTTTAAAAGCAAGTGTCATGATTAAATTATCATTTGAAGGAAAGAATTGAAATTGTCTGACGTACACCCTGTCCAAAACTGTGAAATTCCCTACTTTTACTTTCATTTTTAGAGACTTTCAGTACAGACTTCACACCATAAAATTTTAACAGGAAAGAGGCAATTTGATGAGCTTTCATTCAAGAGGTCCCTCGTTGCTGAACGAAAAATAGGGCCGGAGCTATGAACCGGAATGTTTACAATACCGCCTATGGAAAATGCATCAGTGGACTATACTCAGGCGTTTCATGTGGATAGTAAGGTAGAGGGCATTGCAGGAAAAATACACAGCTAGTGTTAGAAAGCCTTTAATGGGTTTTACCATCAGAAAAATCTGGTAATTGAAGTGGTGAAATGACGGGCGGTTGCCAAAAGGGTACCCCTTTGTCTGGACAACTCATACAGTTTTCAAGATATTAAGGTTTTTTGTTTTGCAGATCAATTGTATATATAATCGAGATATGCATTATTGCTAGGATTTTAACTTTATAAATTTTTGCAAAAAATACCCACTTTTGAACTAGTCATTTGCTTATAGGGTACATCTTTTGTGCAAATAACTCCTCCCAACAGTTTTGAAGATAGGGATATCGTAATTTTGCAGATTAATTGTACAATCTCAACCCCCATAAACTTGAAATGATGACCAAATATCTTAAAAACCAATGGGATCTTCACCCCAAAACAATAAATATTCTTGTTCATTGTGTAGGTCATGACCTTAGAGGGTGGTTATGAAGATAAACATTTACAATTTTCTTCAATACAGAATGTTGATACAGGAAAAACATTCGATATTTTTATTTTATATATTATATATAGCAACAAGAGTAAAATGGTCAAACAAGAGGAAAAGGAAGTAAGGGAATATTTTTCAGACTGTTGCACATCAAATACACTCCCATGAATGAAAATGTGCCCAAGACTTACAAAATGTAACTAAAAGTGCAGAAGAATATTGTGGAAAAGGATATATGGGAGACCATAAAGAAAAAATATGGAATGACCTTAAGAGAGTTAAAAAGTAATAAATTTGGTA
This sequence comes from Magallana angulata, assembly GCF_025612915.1. Lineage (NCBI taxonomy): Eukaryota > Metazoa > Mollusca > Bivalvia > Ostreida > Ostreidae > Magallana > Magallana angulata. The sequence continues at coordinate 43,021,147 of NC_069112.1, forward strand.
AGATTTGCACTTTTGATTGAGTTATGTCTTAGTGTACATATAACTTTGATGAAATTGTTAATAATATATGTGTGTGCTCATAGAAAAGAACATCACGCATATGCATTGTAATACCAGTAAATATTGTATTGAAATTGTTGATCATGTTAAGATTTTCAAAGTTTATGATGAGTTAAGGTATGTGAATTGTAATTCCACACATACAAAAATCTTTGTCACTGTTTTAAAAAAAAACCCGAAATGTACCAGTATGTGGATATGAACATTTTTTGAATATCTTTGGATGTGTATGAGTCAGCCAATAACTGTTGAATATTTAAACTTTCTCTGCATTTTTGTATGCGAGCTGAATATTATGCCAGTTTTAAGGTTTATGGAATGGTCTGTTTGATCTTCTTAACAATACATGTAAGATGTCTGACAATCTTTCTGCAAGATTTGATAAATGTGTACATGCATATGCATTTGTGTATATTACATATTTGATGATAATTGTTGAAATTGTTGATAATGTTGAGATTTTCAAAGTTTATGACAGTTATGTAAATTGATTAATTTTGAGTTTATGATCATAAATTGTTGTTTAAAGTTCCTTTAAGTTGTTGTTTTTCACTTTCCTTTATAATAAAATATTAATGATGCTCAATTTTCGTTGAATATATGGGTGCCTCTTATCCACAAATTAACGTCCTCCATGGATAAATAATTAAGGGTTATAAATTACGTCCCTGCAAACTTGTAAAATTTAAGCAATCCACGAATTTTAATGATTTCACAGTATAGTCGATGCATTTAAAGATGAAGTTATCAAAAACTTGAGTGTGTTAAATTTTTTAAATCAAAGTACTGAAGTAATGACGGGAGTTAATTTTATTGATTATTGTTTATCTTAAAATCAACGATGTGTAATTTTGTATGGTAAGTATAATATGTAGTTTCATAGCTGTATTAAAACAATTTTTCTACTATGAATTATCGGGCTTTTCCGAGCTATAGACGGAAAACCCCACGTGAATAATGTTGTGTAATATTTAAGAATAGATTTAACGCCATCAAACTCTGCCAAGCATTATGTATCAGTAATTGAAATATATCTTCAAAATTGCATCCCAGCAATATTGAACTTTGGCGAAGGAATACATACGACTACAAAAAATATCTAAATTGTTCGTACCATTTAAAATCTGACTAATATTATAAGGTATTTATAAATAAGTTTCTGTGAAAAACAATGGTTCTGAATACATTACAACAAAATTATTAATTATTTCCAAGTACGAAGTCTTGTCGGCAGTAATGATGTGTGCATAGGTACAAACTCTGTTTCAATTCCCGTTTGCCATAGTAACTGCATAGGAGAGTTGATTAAAATCAACTCACAAAAATTACTCGAAGGAAAAGCATACATAACTGCAAGTTAAAATACCGCATAAAGGGTTTTTTTTACGTGTCACAAATTTGCGAAAATGGGAGAGATATGTAATATTTTTAATTTGCGTCAGTCATTTCTTGCGTTTTGAAAAATTTCTAAAAGAAAAGAATACGGGATATTATTTCTGTGAATTTAAAAAATTAAGATATAAAAGTGGTCGCGAAAATTACATGTAGCTCATTGCAAAAATTACACTATATGCGGTATTGCATACATGTTGCAAAGACAGTACTTTAACTCAGATGTTTCCCTGAATTACTTTGTTGGCTAAAATTGCACATATGTGTATTACCCAGTAAGCCACAGACTTTTTCATGCTTTATTGGGTAAATGTTATAAGGAATAAACCCAAAAAAACATGGACAAGTCTCTGACTTAATGGGTAATGAATACTAGTATAGGTATTTACCCCCAAAACAGTGAGTGTTTTACTTACTGTTTACTTATTGGGTTATTATAAGAACAATACCCAGGAAAGCATGGAGAAGTGTAAGACTTATAAGGTATAAACAAAGAAATAATGAACAAGTCTGTGACTTATAGGGTATTACCCAACAAAGCATGGGCAAGTCTGTGACTTATAGGGTATTACCCAACAAAACATGGACAAGTCTGTGACTTATAGGGTATTACCCAACAAAACTTAGACAAGTCTGTGACCTATAGGGTATTACCCAACAAAACTTGGACAAGTCTGTGACTTATAGGGTACTACCCAACAAAACATGGACAGGTCTGTGACTTATAGGGTATTACCCAACAAAACTTGGACAAGTCTGTGCCTTATAGGGTATTACCCAACGAAACATGGTCAATGATCAATGCTTACTTGGGTAATACCCTATAAGTCACTTTATATGGTAATCCCCATATCTATGACCTAGCAGCCCCCCCTTTCTTTAATGTTCCTATTAATCAAATAAATTCCTATACTAGATTAAAACAAAGTAGGTCACAGGCCTGTTCGTTCTCTGTTGAGTATTACTTTATCTTATCTTGTAACACATGCTTTGTTGGGGTACTGTAAAAATATACTTTAAAAAATTACTATTTTATGCTTTGTGAATTATTTAAAAAATTTCATGAATTAGATAAAAATAATTACTTTAATTAGTTTATATCAAAAATGCATGGTAATATCTAGAATTATGTACCCAAGAAGTTGATGGACATTTGTTGATACCCAATACATCTGCAAAGAAATTTAACCCAATAAATGTATTCTCGTGTGAAACCATATCATGTACCCAATAATGATACCCAATAAAGTTTTGGACACTAAGTACCCAATATATGTCTAAATGTGTGTCCGTCTGTCTGTCCGTCTGTCTGTGCAATCGTGTCCGGTCCATATCTTTCTTATGGAGAAACATTGGAAGTTCTTACTTCACACAAAGATAGCTTATGACCTAGGGGTGTGTCATGACCTTGACCCAAGGTCATTCGGGCAAGGTCAAGGTCACTGGCAGAAAAAATGCAAAATTCGTGTCCGGTCCATATCTTTCTTATGGAGAAACATTGGAGGTTCTTACTTCACAAAGAGATTGCTTATAACCTAAGGGTGTGTCATGACCTTGACCCAAGGTCATTCGGGCAAGGTCAAGGTCACTGGCAGAAAAAATGCAAAATTCGTGTCCGGTCCATATCTTCCTTATGGAGAAGCATTGAATGTTCTTACTTCACACAAATATTGCTTATGACGTAAGGGTATGTAATGACCTTGACCCAAGGTCAATTGAGGAAGTTCAAGGTCATTGTTTCGAAAATGCTAAATTTTGTCTGTGTCATTGCTTGTATTAATGGAAATATTATAAGCTAAAATTTGACACAAAGCTTGCTCTTCTCAGGCAACATAAAATTATTTTTAGATTTTCATCCCCGTTTCTCTGAAAATGGCCTGCCCCGATGAAATTTTTATTTGGAAAAAAAAATTGTTGAAAAAAAATTCGGAAAAAAGCGGGCTCAGTATACCAATAATTCAAAATGTTTAAATATTAAATGGCTGCTTGACATGTGGATTTTGTTTGATTCGAGTTTGATTTGAGTCATGGTTGTTCAAGGAAGGATGCAAATGTCCTCATGCATTAACAGTTAACTTAAAATAAAATGGAATTAAAGGATAGAAATTGGTTTGTTTACTCCTATTAGCATTAACAGTTTTAAAAAATAGAGCAGTTGTTATTTATAGAAAATGGTCAGTGAAATAGATTCATCCAATATTTTCTATAATAGCAAAAATACACGCGTTATGATTTTTTTCTTAGCGGGGGCTATCAATTGTGAGCTTGCTCACAGTACCTCTAGTTTTAGTTTTGTTTCGAATGGTTTTGTTTCGTTTCGATTTCGTTTCCATCTTAACAGGTAGCCATTCGACATTACCTAGATGTTGTGTATCGAATATCGGCATTACTGGGCCTTCAAAGAAAGAATTGTAAGACCGATATGTATATCTTCTGTCAACCAACACCTTGTCTACAGTAGTGATTGCGCAATGTTGAGAACTAGCAAATTTTTGCCTAAAGTTAAGCAGTACATGGCAATGCCCGACGGCACAATTTTCTATCTATACTGTGATCTTATCTACCTTTTGCGGGTTAATCTGATAAATGTCTTTCAAAGGAGCAATATTTTAACGGTAAAATGTCCGAACGTTTCTATAGCTTTCGGGAAGACTTTTGGGGAAATTCTCTCTCTGTTTGCTTCTGACTATATTGTATTTGTGTCTTTTGTAGTTGTAGAATTGATTACAATAAAATTTGTGACGGAACTTGCGGATGTGATGCCGTAAAACGTTTTATCGTACATATACCTTTCTGACTGGGGGCTTCAAGTTTTAGCACAAGGAAATCAATGAGAGAGAGAGAGAGAGAGAGAGAGAGAGAGAGAGAGAGAGAGAGAGAGAAAGAGATTGGGTTAAGAAATTGGTTGTCTTGAATATTCTTTAACATATTTTTTCGTCTCAACTTAATCTTTGCCGACTAACTCACGTGTTTTAAAAAAAAAATCGGCTAACTCGACAAATAAAATGGCATACATTGTATATTACAAATATAGTACGGTTAATAACCCCCCCCCCCCAAATCTACTCGAATTACCATGCAGTGTTACGTCAAAACGATCCGTGTTAAAGGGACTTGGACACAATTTGTGATCAAACATTTTATTTTAATTTTTTTAAGTATTAAATGGTTTACTGGTGCATTTTAAATGATTGACCAACATATTGAATGTTAAAGTCAAGTTACAAGCGAGATACAGAGGTAAGTATTGACTGTTATGTTAACAAAGCTCGAGTCTTATAGTACGTTGTTTACAAAAATGTAATGTATGTGATGTAATTTGTGTTATCCGGAATTGGTCGGGTCGACCATGCATGTTTTTGTGTATAGTGGGACAATAAAAGAGCATTCTAGAAAAGACACATGGCGGTGTTGGTCGTCTGTTAACACGTTGTCTAGATGAAAGACAATACATGGTGTCAGAAGTGAACAGTCACTGAGTTATGGAACAGTTAAAACCTCCGTCGCACCTAAGTTTTGAAGGGAACTTGGCCGAAAATTGGAAAGAATGGTTGCAAGGATTTCGCCTATACTTGATCGCGTCAGGAATCGACGAGAAAGCAGGCAAGGTACAAGTTGCTACGTTTTTACATGTTGCTGGTGTTGAAGCGAGACGCATTTATAATACATTCAACATTCCGGAGGAGGATGTAGATAAATTAGATGTATTGATTCAATGCTTCCAGGACTACGTCGAACCACGTAAGAATTTGACATATGTACGTCACATATTTTTCACACGTAAACAAGAAACTCATGAGACTATTGATAACTATGTCACAGACTTGAAAAACAAAGCATTACAGTGTGAATTCGGGGATTTGAAAGAGTCGCTAATTCGGGACAGAATAGTATGTGGTATATCGAATGAAGCATGCAGAGCGAGACTCTTGCGAGAAGCAGATTTAACACTCGTTAAATGTATAGACATATGCAGAGCATCTGAATTATCAGAACATCAGTTGAAGACCTTACACCAAGAACCAGTGGCAGCTGTATCCGCTCACGCTGTATCCAAGAAGCATAACCATGAAAAACAGCACAATAGTAGTGAGACTCACAGAAAACAGAAAGCCAATGTCCAAAGTACGCACACAGGCAAACCATGTGGCAGATGTGGTAGACAACATCAGAAGGGAAAATGCTTTGCATACAACAAACTCTGTTACAAGTGTAAAAGCCCAAATCATTATGCTAAATATTGCAGGACTGGATCTAAGTCAAGTGTACATTCGCTAGAGGAAACGGAAGAGGACCTATACCTTGGCACAGTGAGTGTGGACAGTGTTCATGAAGAGCTACCGTGGACAGAATCTGTGACTATTAACAATGTACCAGTTACATTCAAGCTGGATACAGGGGCTCAAGCAAACATAATACCGCGAAATGTATTCAACTCGCTACAGATTTCTCGGAAACACTTACAGAGTGTGAACGTGAACCTGATTACCTACAATGGTGACGTCATGAAACCAGATGGAAAAGTTGACATTAGATGCCGCATTCGTAAAGTGGAACATACACTTCCGTTTTATGTCACAAACAAGGGAAGCACTCCTATCCTTTCTAAAGAAACATCTGCTCGTTTGGGATTAATACAACACATACCAGCAGAGTCAATAGACAAGGATGTGTGTATGTCAAAAGATAAATTAATCGAACAGTATGCAGATATTTTTAGTGGTTTAGGAAAACTACCAGGAAAGTACCACATTGAAATACACAAAAGTGCAAACCCAGTGGTTCACCAACCAAGGAAAATACCCGCAGCGTTACTTAAACCTGTACAAGATGAATTGAAGCGAATGGAAGATCTGGGCGTGATAACGAAACAAGATGGTCCAACAGATTGGGTCAACAGTATGGTGACAGTACGCAAACCAGGAAAAATTCGCATATGTGTGGATCCAAAAGATTTGAATCAGCACATTAAAAGAGAACATTATCATCTAGTGACAGTAGAAGAAATTATTGAACGACTGCCTAATGCCAAAGTCTTCTCAAGATTTGATGCCACACATGGCTTTTGGCATATTCAGCTTGATGAGGAAAGTTCTAAAGCACTTACCTTCAATACACCATTCGGTAGATACCGGTACCTGAGACTTCCTTTCGGAATCTCGTCAGCTTCAGAAGTGTTTTCAAAACGTGTACAGGAACTATTTTCAGACTTACCTGGTGTTGAGTGTTTAGTGGACGATATACTGGTACATGGAGAAAACAACGCGGAACATGATGAAAACCTTATTCGTATGCTGGAACGCTGTCGTAAAGTAGGACTCAAACTCAACAGGGACAAAGTTGAACTTAGAGTTCCTGAAGTAAAGTACGTCGGTCACATTATTGGGAAAGATGGACTCAAGGTGGATCCGGAGAAAGTACTGGCCATTGTGAATATGCCGGAACCAACAGACATACAAGGTGTCCGCAGATTCCTGGGACTAGTGCAGTATGTGTCCAAATTCATTCCAAACTTAGCAGATGTTTCGGAACCACTCCGGATACTTACCAAAAATGATGTTGTATGGCACTGGGAAAAGGAACAAGTTGACAGTTTTGCTAGATTAAAAGAAATACTGACACAAGCCCCTGTGCTAAAGATATATGACCTTGAGAAGGACGTCACAATTTCCGTTGATGCTAGCTGCAAAGGATTGGGTGCTGTATTGTTACAAAATGGGCAACCAGTCGCTTATGCCTCACGAGCTCTTACTGAAACTCAACAGAGGTACGCACAAATAGAACGCGAGATGCTGGCAGTTATATATGGATGTGAAAAGTTTCACCATTATATTTACGGTCGTTCGATTACCATAGAAACAGATCACAAACCGTTGTTAGCAATTCATCGCAAACCATTATACCAAGCTACTCCAAGACTACAGAGAATGCTGATGCGTTTACAGCGCTATGATGTACAATTGAAATATGTACCTGGAAAAGAAATGTTTATATCCGATGCTTTGAGTAGAGCATTCTTGAAAGAGTGCAAAGAGACATAAGTAGATGAGGACATTGATGTGAACTTTATTGAACAAGAACTTCCAATGACAGAGAAAAAGCTTCAAGAATTAAAGGATGCCACAGAAGCCGATGAACAGTTTCAAACATTAGCGGACATTGTTAGAGTAGGATGGCCTGAGACTCGTGAACAAGTTCCAACTTGTGTCAGGATGTTCTGGAACTACCGTGGTGAAATTACTGTCCTGAATGGACTATTGTACAAGGGACAGTCTGTAATGATACCATCATCACTGCAGCGCCAGATGCTTACCAAACTGCATGAACCTCACCTTGGTATCGTGAAAACTAAGCAGAGAGCCAGGAACATAATATTTTGGCCGAACATGAACTTTGACATAGAACAGTTAATTCAGTCTTGTGGAGTGTGCAACTCGTTCCGAAAATCAAACATCAAACAACCTCTTATTCCACATGAAATACCTAATACTCCTTGGACAAAGGTTGGAGCAGACATTTTTCATTTCAAGGGCAAAGACTATTTGTTATTGGTGGATTATTACTCGAAATACCCAGACATCATACCACTTCCAGATTTACGAGCCCGATCTACCATTGCAGCATGCAAAACAGTATTCGCTAGAAATGGCATACCACTAGAACTATTTTCAGACAATGGACCGCAATTTAGTTGCCATGAGTTTAAGTGTTTTGCATCGGATTGGGAATTTGCACACAGAACATCAAGCCCTCGTTATCCACGTTCGAATGGTCAGGCAGAGCGCTGCATCCAGACCATTAAAAACTTGCTCAAAAAGGCAGAAGAGAGCAACGGTGATCCAAATATTGCTCTCTTAGAGTACAGAAATACACCTATTGATGGAATTGGAAAATCACCCGCACAGCTGTTGATGAACAGAAGTCTTCGTTCAAAGATTCCTACAACTCGAACATGGTTGGAGCCAAAACCTTTGGAATCTCAACTCTCCAAACTTCGACTTCGTCAGATGAAACAGAAATATTTTCATGACCGAACCTGTTCTAAACTACCGCACATTGAAGAGAGAGAGATCATTCGTATGCAGAATCCAGAAAATCGAAATTGGGAACCAGGAGTCATTCAACAGAACCTTGGAAACCGTTCATACAGCATATTGAACCAACATGGAAGAGCTCTTCGGAGAAACCGTAGCCAGATATTGAAATCGCGGGAAACCAACTTCCAGATGTTACCCCCAGAAGTTGAACCACAATTGAGTGAATCTGTACCAAGTGAAAGTGAAAATTCTGGTGATGTGTCCAATGTTAATACCCCACATTCAAGTCAGGAAAATCCCGTGGCAAACAGCAAACCCTCGGTAACCAGATCAGGAAGAATCTCGAGACCACCCGCCTACCTATCAGAATATGTGAAATAACTTGATGTACTTGTGTTCATGTTTGTACGTCTACTATTCGTTTGTAAAAAAATATTACTTATGAAATCCAATTGATTATAATTTTGAAGAAACAATTTTGAATTTTAAGAAACTCTAAAATTTAAATGTGTGTGATTTTCATAGTAAGTAAAGAGGGGGGATGTGATGTAATTTGTGTTATCCGGAATTGGTCGGGTCGACCATGCATTTTTTGTGTATAGTGGGACAATAAAAGAGCATTCTAGAAAAGACACATGGCGGTGTTGGTCGTCTGTTAACACGTTGTCTAGATGAAAGACAATACAATGTAGAGAACTACCATGTCATGGACAATATGACATGTAAAGAACAATTTAAACTAATTCATTATCTTCATAAATACTATTATCAACAAAAAAGATACATTTGAGTAAAGCTTACACCAATACAACACATATATAAAAATTGACAATATTCGAGCTGTGTCTACAAAACAAAGAATTATGAACTCTGTATCTTGCTTATAACTTGATATTTGACTTTCAAATTTTGACATAGCATTATAAACTTCTTTATTTATCAGTATAAACATTGAAAAAGGAAAAATGAATTTTGAAAATTTTAGGTCAAATCGTGTCCAAGTCCCTTTAAGCGATCGGTCAATGATTTTTTTTTTATTTGTACTTCGATAGGTAGGTGCAAATGGGGTAAGTAAACACATTACCGGTTTAATTGGATTCTGAATACTTCTAATCTGAACAAACATTTTCTTATAATCTTCTAACTAATACTTCACGCTTATTCCTTTGTACAGTAAACTATCTCTCAACTTTATTCAAATGCTTTGGAAGATATGGACTTGTGTTAATGTGTATTGTTATTTCATAAATGTTGTCTTTACGCAGCTAGGTTAAGGACGCCCATGGATTACCGTATGAAATAAATACACTAAAACGGACTTTATTCCAGACAAAGTAAACAAACTCATCCAAATATGGCAATGATAAAGTTTATACATCATTATGTTACTACCGATCTCCACTACATTTTTCACCGGAACACAGCCACCGCATCATCTGTTTATCACGTGATACGCTAAAAATAGAGCAGCTACATCTGACTTCATTAATTGCAAAAGTTCGACGATATACGAATAAAATATTAAATTGTTGTTTATATCACTTAAAAGAAAATTAATTGCTTAATCTAAAAAGTGCTGGGAGCAACTATAGCAGTACCAGCAACATGCTTAACTTTAGCATTAATCGTTCAAGTTTAATAAACAATTTCGATAACCGAGTTAATTCACGTGTCAAAAAAATGTTTCCTTTCAAGCAGCAACTTGCTCCCAGCACTTTTTACAATCACTGGTATTTGATGAAAATAAAAAAGTTAAACACAATCCTTAAAATTGACGGGATATCGTTGAACTTTTGCAATTTTAGACAGATGTATATGATTTTATGCAAATTAGCCGATTTTCAAACGCACTGATGATCAGGATCAAGGGCAGATAATCTGGCGTTGTGAAGCGCGGAAAATTTAAAGATTTACATTGTTAATCGTTGGTTATTCCTTACCTGCACATTTCATTATCCTTTTAAACCTTTCAATTCGTAAAATACACAGAAATATTACAAAATTATTATTTTTTGTTCAGTTTAAACAGAATAGAGTGATAGATTCGTCAATGCACCAAAACACCCCATGCGCGGATCTAAGGTCTGGGGTGGGTGCTGGTTTTCTTTAAATGTCTTCCTTATAATTTTAGACTATTTAAAGTGTATATATAACAGGCTAAAGAAAAAAAATAAGAAGCCAGATCCACGCGTACGTAGGATCGTTTTTGAAATGGGGGGGGGGGAAGACTCATCCAAAAAACCTTGACAAGCAAAGAAAAAAAAATATTCCTTTACATACTCTCAAAACAGTTGGGGGCCAACTCCATGCATAGTAATTTCTTATATGTAAATTAAAAAAAAAAAATTCGGCAAGAAAAACCGGGGAGGGGGGGGGGGGAAAGATCCCCCCCTTCATCGTATGCTACGTGCCTGCTTCAATCTACCCCTGTTTATTAAATATGTAATTTGATATTGTTATCAATAGTGTCCATGCGCAGATCTAGAGGAGGGGTAAGAGGGGTCCCAACCCCCTGGAAAATGAAAATTTATTAAATTTACATACGTCTAGTAAAATCATCGCAAATATGCCTCGGATACGACCATCCCCCCCCCCCCCCCCAGCGGCAATCACAATTTCATCCTTCAGACAACCCCACCCCCCCCCCCCCTGGAATTTTTTTTGGATCCGCGCATGGTTTCTCTGCCACGATATAAGTTAATCTTGCTTATAACTATAAGAGTATCTCTACCATAAAGTCAGAATATTTTTTTTCGTCATATTAAGATACAGAATTCTTTTAAAGACACAATGAACCTCATATTTGTCATGATTTTCATAAATAATTGTATAAAATTGTCATTAAAAATAGTGCATATGATATCAAATGAATTAAACAAAGTAAAGGCATCAATATATACTTTTATTGAAAAGCAAACTTTCAAAACTCACAATTGTATTTTTTTAAACAGCTTTAATTTTGTTTTTAATAATGTCTTCACACTTTCAAAATACACCAAAGCATGATGATGAGCACCTTTTTATCCATCTTGTTTATGCATTATCAGATTATTTTTTTTATTAAATAGTCTGTAGAACACAGGGAATATGTGGGTAGGGAAGACAGCTAGGGTAACCTCAAGAGTTGAAACCACAAGAATCGACCCGCAAAACCCATGTCGCCAGGTGGTAGCAGAAGTCCATGTCGGGCTGAAATAAAAATTTTAAAAAATCAATTAGCTGTGGGAACATATGCATAGCAAATACATGATAATTTGTTACCAAAAAATTACACTGACCATGCAGTGTCATATGTATGAAAACATGCGCGGATCTAGAAGGGAGGAAGATTTTACATTGTAAAATTATCGCAAATATGCCTCAGACCACATGAAAAAAACCAATTACCCCCCCCCCCCCCCCCGAAAAAAAATTTCTGGATCTGTGCATATGACAAGATGGCAGTACAAAAACCAACCAAATAGCTTAGGTCTAAACTATTAACACATATTAAATTGAGAGAGAGAGAGAGAGAGAGAGAGAGAGAGAGAGAGTCTGCTTTACTCAAAGTGTGATACATGTAGTAAATATTTAATTTCTTTTGATATACTATATATATCTCTTCTCGAAATAATCTTTGACATTATAATTCCATTAGTTTCATTTTTTTTCTATCAATGAATTGCCCATAATGTCACACATAAGCTGATGTATCTGAGCACAGTAACAATTAATCCAACATACACATGTATTTGTTATCTCAAAATTGTTTGTATACAATGTACATGTTCATGTGCTATGCATGAACACTTTACCGAGGAGTGAATCAATATGTATTTACATAAAGATAAACCATAACTCAAAACAAATAACAATGATTCTGTAAAAAAAAATCCAGAAAAGACTGTATTATGAATATTAGGGAATATAAATACCCTAAAATTCTGACCTTAGGGTAATGTATATATTAAGTTCTTTTCAATTTTAAAATGAAAATCTTCTTTAAGAAAATACATAAATGAATTCTAGAATAGCATATAAGTTTAATTTACATTGGTTAATTTAAAAAAAAAGGCTGCTATTCAGGAAATGTATATGTTATTGTATGCATGTACATGTGGATAAGGTAGTGAATAATAATAACAAACCAGGTCAGTTTAAAGCTTGTGCCCCTCGAATATTATCTAGCCACTATGCAACCTGGTCTCAAGTGGCCGAGTCTGACCACCACGTATGTTAGATTTTACTGGTTGGGGTTTATTATCATATTATTATGAAGCATAACTGCACATATTTAACACATCAAATATATTAATCATATAATTTTAATGCAGCACATACAAATTGAATATGTAGTACAATTAATCTTTCTGAATTCATAAAGGAAGCTGTGGAAAGCAATATGATACAAAATTATTAAAATAAAGTAAAGAAATCATGATGCATACATGCATTTGATGATTACATCATTCTACACTTGTGAACCATGGGATCCCACATGTGTATGCTACATATATTATGGTGTGTATATACAATAGTTCAATACAAACCCGAACTAAGACACACATGAACATACAGTTTGTATATATAGCATAATAACAAATAAGAATTCAAAACAGTGTTATAGATATCTACTGTAAACTATACCAGCAAAATGAATTATATCATCTAAGATCCAAAAATTTACTGAAGTGCAAAACATACGTATAATCACCATGCAAACATGAACTTTGTAGGCCCTAATGAATTCTACAATTGTGTACCCTGGGGAACCCCACCTATTTCAAGTGCAATAATTACAGTGTCTGGTGTGTAGTTCAATACACAAAAGAATAGCCTAATAAGAAATAATAATTCAAAACAGCGATGATGTGCAAAACAACACGTGTGTAACGTACAGGTAACGTTACACTGCATGGACTGAAAAGAGCAAATGATTTGAAAAGAAAAGGTCAACACTACATATCCTGTATTAAAACATACCTTTATTATCTCTCAAACGATGGTTGAGCTGCATTTTCCACTCTCGGCGTCTTGCAGGTCATGCATCTTATGAAAATGTTGTCACACCGCTGTCAGCTGTTCGCAACCAAAACAAGGCGAGTAAAAGCGCTGTGTTGACGCGGATGATAAGCAAACGACAATGTAATTTTAAGAAATAAACACCTTTAGTCACATATTTTCGATACAATATTCTTTAAAATAAAATTCAAAATGATTATTTAAAGCAGTCAATCGATAAATTTTAACAGCGACCGCTTTACTATATCGAAAGTAGGAAAAATATGAAAACATGAATAATGGGCGGAGCTAACGTCATGAAATGTCACGTGATATTCATGAGGTGAAATCTATGGGAGGCCTTAACCTAGCTGCGTAAATGCACATTTACACAACAGTATACTTAATTACTTATGGCAAATTTACAAATCTGTTTTCTATTTTTTTAAAATGTAGTTTATCATTTCAAAATTGGATTCAAAAATATTGAAATGCATGGGTTTTGGGTTTTTTTTTTTTTTCAAATTTAATGGCATAGAATTATAGATCTAATTCATTGACAGGTTTTTTGACAACCGTTTAAAGCTGAAGTACATTTTAGAAAATTTCTAACTGAAAAATTAAACAAATAGCTTTTTAGGTTGGTAACTTCGTATGTTTAATACGATACATTACATCAGTTTGAATGATCACGAGGCGTGTTATAGTGATAATGCATATGAACCTCTTTAACGTGATTAAACACCGTATTTGGTCCATAGTTGGTATTTGTAGCACGCTCTGTTAGTATTTTCTGAACATAGGTGGAGCTACTGGTACTAGTGGCAGCAAGTGACGGGTTTGGAGAATCAGATTCTGGAAGGTTAGTTTGAAGTAAAACGGGTTCTTGTGAAAGACTGAGCTCTAACAAATCCATGTCATCTGCAAATGACTGAAAATTATATTCATCCTGACCTGTATTGGATAGCAAAATTATACATATTAATCATATTAGTTCTGTTATAAAATGTCTTTATAGATAAGTTCACCATTTATAAAAATAAAACAGTACCTGCACTAGAAAATTGTTGCCTCCATCATCTGGTGGGGAAGATTTTTTACTCTTCTGCGGTGCACCTGTAATATAAATAAAGTAGCTCTCTCTAAATAAAGTTGTCCACTATATTTCAATATGTTCATATGTAGATTGATTACCTGTTTCTCTTTGACACTTCCTTGCTCCTTTTTGCTGTTGGGTTTCCTAAAATTATAAAGGAATACAATTTGAATTAAAATTATCAATCAAATCAAAATTCATGTTGGTATTAAACATAAAAGAAAGATGTATAACATTACATATCAATATATCATAAAGCTTTTATAAATTTATAAGCAAGAGCATCTCAATCTTAAAATAATGGTGGATAAAATGATATTGCCTAGAATGTTGTTACTAATTGTTTCTGCTATCATCATCTTTTTGGATTCTCCTGTTCTGCTGTAATGTTTTATACTTGTCTCAGAAATTTACATGATGTACTTTGCCTCAAACCCTTCCTCATCCAACAGAGTAATTGTAGTGGCGCGCAAAGAAAGGTTTTTGTAAGATTTGCTTAACTTGTACTTCTCACTTTAAACTTTAATTTTATTTCCCAATGTGTTTTTACCAACAGGCATGTTTTCATACCAGACAAGCTCTGTTTTCTTTTCTTTTGTTTTAGAACGTGAATTCGTTTAGGGTTTGTTGCAACCACTATTGAAATAAAACCACTATTGAAATAAATTATTTCAATAGTGGTTGGGAATGTATTTCATTTAAAGCTGCTTGGTCCGATTTTTTATCAAATTTTATGCACGCTTTTAAACGATGGTTATGCTTAGTATATGTATAATAATAGACATTGCAGTTGTTTTCCCAGTCAATTAAGCCAAATTTCAATGAAGAAAAATACGTACACATTATTGCTAACAAAACAAACGACATAAAAGGGTACCGCGTTTTCTCGCCTCATGTTAAATTTCACCCCTGACGACGAGGCGGGTATAGTTGTATTACGACTTTGTCATCGCTTTGAATAAAGGTCGAAATGATCAGACAAATTACAAATAAACATGTGTACGTTTTGTTCGCTAATATTTCTGAAGTTTGTTTTCTTTACAATCGATGCAGAGCATGCGTGTTGAATGACCCCAATCATTCGGGGGACGAAACCAAATGGTTTCTTTTTCTAAACATTCCCGTGATGCATTTTGGTTTGTTTTTTCGTTTGCCCAAAGAGAAATTATTTTTATTTACTTTGAATATTTTTAACTTTGAAAGGAGATTGATTCTGCTGGTGTAAATTGGAGAAAGTCCATAACTTTCTACGATAAATGGTTTGTATGGACAAAAATGTGATACTGTAATAACAAATAAATCGGACCAAGCAGCTTTAAAAAATCACCTTGCAACCACTATTGGAATAAAACCACTATTGAAATAAATTATTTCAATAGTGGTTGGGGACGTATTTCATTAGAAAAATCACTTTGCAACCACTATTGAAATACAACCACTATTGAAGTAATGATTTAATAGAGGTTGGGGATGTATTTCATGATAAGAACAACTTTACAGGCACCATTTAAGTTCAACAACTATTTTTCAATTATTCTTTATAATTATACAATTATTCTTTTTAAATGTAGAACGGAATGAATTTCTTATAAATATAACTATGTAATCACTATTATGTTACACATTTGGAAAGAAAGAAGTTGTATATCATATTTGCAAACTATTTTGAAATGCAAGAAATCTAACGAATAATATCAAATACACAATCATTGTACAATTTTCACTGCTGTGTAGAAGTAATGACCAATTCTCGCAGATAAACATGCATATACATTTGTTTTTATTTAACAAACAATTCAAATACACAATTAAGGTACTAAAGACTTGCATATTTTATGGTAATAGTAATCAAGACTATGATATAAATGAACTTATTTTAGGATTTTCACTGGTTTGCAGAAATAACCAATCCTTGCAGATTAACATATATAATTGTTTTTATTTTTTTCTTTACCTTTCTCTTTCTATAGATACATCATGTTTTATGGAAATTGTAAGTTATTTGTACTAGAAGACAACGTTGTAAATTGCCAGAACCTCTATTTAAAACCCCTACAAATTAAAAAATAATTTATAGCTTATATATCATTATAGATTTATGTAATAATGAATACCACTATTAAGATAAATAATTTCAATAATGGTTGGGGATGTACATCATTATGACCAATATTGAATGAAATAGATTATTTCAATAGTGGTTGGGTATGCTTTTTATTTTAACCACTATTGAAATAAGTTATTTCAATAGTGGTTAGGTATGCATTTCATTATATCCACTATTGAAATAGTTTATTTCAATTGTGGTTAAGGATGCCGTTCATTACAACCATTATTGAAATAAAATATTTTAATAGTGGTAGGATGTTATTTTAATGCCTATTATTCCGACTGTGCATAACACTTTCGGTTCCAGAAGACAGGTGGTATTGAAAACATGACCATATAGAGGTAAATCAAAGAACATAATAATCAAAAAGGAATTCATTATCTCATAAGGCATACTTCTTTTCTTAAGAAACTCCGCTAGCAGAAAGAAAAGTGCTACAAACAGACAAAATAATAGACATAAAAGTGAAATGCATCATCAACCGCTATTGAACTACTTTATTCCAATAGTGTTGAAATGAAAAGTATCGCCAACCACTATTGAAATAAATTATTTCAATAGTGGTTGAAATGAATTGCATCCTTAACCACTATTGAAATAATATATTTCAATAGTGGTCGTAGTGAAGTAACCCCCAACCCCTATTGAAATAATTGATATAAATAGTGATATTTATAATAATATTTATCAATAAATAATTGTTCAATATACAGGGGGTTTGAATAGAAGTTCTGGCAATTTACAAGATGTTTACAATTGTGCAAATAATATACAATATCATAGGACATGATATGTTTGTAGAAATATAAATGTAAAGAAAAACATGTAAAATTTCAAAGAAAAATTAATAAAGAAATTCATTCTAAGATACGATTGAAAATATAATTTTAATTGTAGTTGTACTTCAACAGTGTCTGTTAATTGATTTTCAAAATGGAATATATCCCGGAATACTATTTAGATATTTTATTTTAGTAGTGGTTGTATTTCAGTAGTGGTTATAAAGTGATTCTTCAGATGAAATACATTCCCAACCAGTATTGAAATAATTTATTTTAATAGTGGTTTTATTTCAATAGTGGTTGCAAAGTGATTTTTCTAATGAAATGTATTCCCAACCACTATTGAAATAATTTATTTCAATAGTGGTTTTATTTCAATAGTGGTTGCAACAAGGGTTGAGCACAGCTAAATACTTCTCAATAGATTTCACTGGGCACAAAACATTGCTTGGTATAGTGTACAACCATCAACCCTGACTTCCATCAGTATCTGTAGAATCTCCTTGCGCAGCTAGGTTAAGGCCTCCCATAGATTTCACCTCATGAATATCACGTGACATTTCATGACGTTAGCTCCGCCCATTATTCATGTTTTCATCTCTTTCCTACTTTCGATATAGTAAAGCGATCGCTGTTAAAATTTATCGATTGACTGATTTTAATAATCATTTTGAATTTTATTTTAAAGAATATTGTCTCGAAAATATGTGACTAAAGGTGTTTATTTCGTAAAATTACATTGTCGTTTGCTCACCATCCGCGTCAACACAGCGCTTTCACTCGCCTTGTTTTGCAATTGGTTGCGAACAGCTGACAGCGGTGTGTCAACATTTTCATAAGATGCATGGCCTGCAAGACGCCGAGAGTGGAAAATGCAGCTCAACCATCGTTTGAGAGATAATAAAGGTATGTTGTAATACAGGATATGTAGTGTTGACCTTTTCTTTTCAAATCATTTGCTCTTTTCAGTCCATGCAGTGTACATGTACGTTACACACGTGTTGTGTTGCACATCATCGCTGTTTTGAATTATTATTTCTTATTAGGCTATTCTTTTGTGTATTGAACTACACACCAGGCACTGTAAACATTGCATTTGAAATAGGTGGGGTTCCCAGGACAACAATTGTAGAATTCATTATGGCCTACAAAGTGCATATGCATGTTTGCATGGTAATTTTACACATGTTTTGCACTTCAGTAAATTTTTGGATCTTAGATGATATAATTTATTTTGCTGGTATAGTTTACAGTAGATATCTATAACACTGTTTTGAATTCGAATTTGTGTTCGGGATTGTATTGAACTATTGTATATACACACCATAATACATGTAGCATACACTGTATAAACATGTGGGGTCCCATGGTACACAAGTGTAGAATGATGTAATCATCAAGTGCATGTATGCATCATGATTTCTTTACTTTATTAACAAAATGTTGTATCATATTGCCATCCACAGCTTCATTTATGAATTCAAAAATTCAGAAAGATTTGTATTACATTTATATGAATTAATTAAAATTATATGATTAATGTCACCGGGTTCACAGGTGTGTGACTGTCAATCAATACATGTATATCGGGTCTCAATAGCTCAGTGGTTAGAGCGCTGGCACGGTACGCCAGAGGCCCTGGGTTCGAGTCCCGGTTGAGACTTGACTTTTCACCACCTGTGACATTTGGCGCCCATCGTGAGTCAAGTCTCAACCGGGACTCGAACCCAGGGCCTCTGGCGTACCGTGCCAGCGCTCTAACCACTGAGCTATTGAGACCCGATATATTGATTGACAGTCACACACCTGTGAACCCGGTGACATACTCCCCCTCTTGGTAGAAATTCGTCCTCGAATTTACGAGTAGAACTCTACGAGTAAAGTAAATGTTGTGAAACATGTTCCTAGGGAGTGACCGTGGGATTTGTACGTTGGGCGCCAAATGTCACAGGTGGTGAAAAGTCAAATCTCAACCGGGACTCGAACCCAGGGCCTCTGGCGTACCGTGCCAGCGCTCTAACCACTGAGCTATTGAGACCCGATATATTGATTGACAGTCACACACCTGTGAACCCGGTGACAGATGCATACAATAACATATACATTTCCTCAATAGCAGACTGTTTTTTTTAATTAACCAATGTAAATTAAACTTATATGCTATTCTACAATTCATTTATGTATTTTCTTAAAAGAAAATTTTGATTTTAAAACTGAAAAGAACTTAATATATATATTACCCTAAGGTCAGAATTTTAGGGTATTTATGTTCCCTGATATTCATAATACAGTCTTTTCTGGATTTTTTTTTTACAGAATCATTGTTATTTGTTTTGAGTTCTGGTTTATCTTTGTGTAAATACATATTGATTCACTTCTCGGTAAAGTGTTCATGCATAGAACATGTACATGTACATTGTATACAAACAATTTTGAGATAACAAATACATGTGTATGTTGGATTAATTGTTACTGTGCTCAGATACATCAGTATATGGGAGACATTATGGACAATTCATTGATAGCAAAATAAAAATGAAAGTAATGGAATTATAATGTCAAAGATTGTTTCGAGAAGAGATATATAGTATATCAAAAGAAATTAAATATTTACTACATGTATCACACTTTGAGTAAAGCAGACACACACTCTCTCTCTCTCTCAATTTGATATGTGTTAATAGTTTAGACCTAAGCTATTTGGTTTGGTTTTTGTACTGCCATCTTGTCATATGCACAGATCCAGAATTTTTTTTCCGGGGGGGGGGGGGTCCAATTACAATGTAAAATTTTCCTCCCTTCTAGATCCGCAAATGTTTTCATACATATGACACTGCATGGTCAGTGTAATTTTTTGGTAACAAATATTCATGTATTTGCTATGCATATGTTCCCACAGCTAATTGATTTTTTAAAATTTTTATTTCAGCCCAACATGGACTTCTGCTACCACCTGGCGACATGGGTTTTGCGGGTCGATTCTTGTGGTTTCAACTCTTGAGGTTACCCTAGCTGTCTTCCCTACCCACATATTCCCTGTGTTCTACAGACTATTTAATAAAAAAAATAATCTGATAATGCATAAACATGATGGATAGAAAGGTGCTCATCATCATGCTATGGTGTATTTTGAATGTGTGAAGACATTATTAAAAACAAAATTAAAGCTGTTAAAAAAATTAAAATTGTGAGTTTTGAAATTTTGCTTTTCAATAAAAGTATATATTGATGCCTTTACTTTGTATAATTCATTTGATATCATATGCACTATTTTTTATGACAATTTTATACAATTATTTATGAAAATCATGACAAATATGAGGTTCATTGTGTCTTTAAAAGAATTCTGTATCTTAATATGATGAAAAAAAATATTCTGACTTCATGGTAGAGATACTCTTATAGTTATAAGCAAGATTAACTTATATCGTGGCAGAGACACCATGCGCGGATCCAAAAAAAATTCCAGGGGGGTGGGGTTGTCTGAAGGATGAAATTGTGATTGCCGCCGGGGGGGGGGGGGGGATGGTCGTGTCCGAGGCATATTTGCGATGATTTTACTAGACGTATGTAAATTTAATAAATTATCATTTTCCAGGGGGGTTGGGACCCCTCTTACCCCTCCTCTAGATCTGCGCATGGACACTATTGATCAATATCAAATTACATATTTAATAAACAGGGGTAGATTGAAGCAGGCACGTAGCATAAGATGAAGGGGAGGGGGGATCCCCCCCCCCCCGCTTTTTCTTGCCGATTTTTTTTTTTAAATTTACATATAAGAAATTAATATGCATGGAGTTGGCCCCCAACTGTTTAAGAGTATGTAAAGGAATATTTTTTTTTCTTTGCTTGTCAAGTTGTTTTTTTAAAGTTGTATTTTAAAAGATTGTTTTAGCATGGTGCCCCCCCCCCCCCCCCCCCGCAGGAAGAATGCCTTACAGTTAACAAGGCCAGCAAACAATTCATTTTTCCCGAAGTTGAATGATGTTTTACAACCACGATACAACAATACAAATCTCAGAAATACAATTCTTCAGGCAAGATCGTACACACTTGTCGGAAACAGGCCTTTAAATTCACCTCATTTACTTACAAGCATCTCCATTTTTTTAGTTCACTTAAAAACTCAGGTGAGCTATTGCTATCCGTTTTCGTCAGTCGTCGTTCGTCGTGCGTTAACAATTTTACATTGTTAACTTCTTCTTAACGACTACAAGGCTGATTGTTACCAATTATTGGTGTAAGGCATCTCTATGCTAAGAGATATCTAAATTGTGAAATTTGTGGCTCTACCATCCCCGGGACGCCACAAGTAGGGCAAAATATACAAAAAAAAATCTCTATGGTAAAAGAAATCTAAATTTTGAAGTTCGTGGCTCTACCATCCCCGTTTAGTTATAATGTTCATGAAGCCCTCTACAAAAATTGTGAAATCCTTGACTCCTGGGTCTGGGGTTCAGGCTCTAGGGTGATGCCAAAATTTCCATATAGTTAAAATGTATTAAATCTTATAAAACATTTTCTCTGCTCCCATATATATTTTTTAAAAACTAAATGCATGATTATGATGTCCATGAATCCTTCTACCAAAATTGTGAAGTTCATGACTCCTGTGTCAGGGGTTCTGGCTCTAGGGTGCGGCCAATATGGCCATATAGAAAACATGTATTTAATCTTAGAAAATCTTCTCTACTCCCATATATATTTGTTAAAAACTAATTTCCTTGTTATAATGTCCATGAAGCCCTGTACCAAAATTGTGAAATTCATGACCCGTTTGTTAGGGGATCAGGCTCTACGTTTGGGGCAATATCGCCATATGGCCAAATGTTTTAAATCTTAAAAAAATCTTCTCTGCTCCAACACATGTGGGCACAAAACTGAATACATGGTTATGATGTCCACTAACTCCTCTATATAAATTGTGAAATTCAAGGTCCCTGGGTCAGGGATTCAGGACATGGTGGGGGGGGGGGATTTGGGAATATAGTGTTAATGCATATAATGATTAAAATGTGTCTTCTCTATTATCACACATCTGTATAAAAACTGATTTATAACTATGTTTACCAGGAAGTCCTCTACTGATAGACTCCTCGACAAGTTTGTGTATGGGTTATATGCTACTCACAGGTGACCGTTAGGCCAATTTAAAGTACCAAGATGTACCAACCTCTTGTGCTCTTTTAATTGTAATTCCAACTACGTTCATAAATTGTGTGTGTGTGAAGGGGGGGGGGGGGCTAGCTTGATGGCTAAATCTGTGGCGGGGACTGCGGTTTATGTTGTGATCAAGTGGCGGGGGGGGGGGGCGTGTTTAGGATATATGTTTTACATCAGTGTTTATGAAATATAAAACCTGATATGTTAATTTAGTGGTTCATAGCTTGTTATGACTGGTTCCACCTCCACCGGTACCTTGCACAAGCGGGGGGGGGGGGGGGGGGAGAGAGAGACCGCAGTCTGGTAAGTAAATAAGGTGGCACGGGAGACAGGGAAGTCACTCATTCATCGGTCCAGAACCTGGTGACCGTTCGGATCTGCCACCTGTGCATGCTTACACTCGGCCCCTTAAGCGTCCAAAGTGGTATTGTACTCTTGTAGCTATCCCAAGTCCCTCACAAAAAACTGCGGCATTCTAATGCCATATTTGTTTTTATGGTTTAAAATTGTTGTGTTTTGTTCAGCTGAGCTTCCAGTGAAAATAAATGTATTTCACCTCAGCACTGTGTTATTTGTATAGGCCTATAAATCCTTTAAAAGATTTGGATCGGGTTAGTCTGCTGGTCAGTCATGTAAATATTATATATGCTTTGTGCATAGGTAACTCCATTGCGCATCCAGCAGGTGGTGGCAAGATGGCATCAGCAACAATGGATAGAAACTACCTGTCTCTTATAATTAATTTTGTTAGGGTGTTTTTCAATTTTAAAAATTAGAAATATGTCGTGTTAATTTCGCAATTTTCCGATCGGCCTGGGTCGGCCGATCATAGTTGTGTCCATATGTGGCAATTTGCAAATTGTAATATATGCGCACGCACTGCGCTCGATTTGCACTACTTTATTAACAATGAAAGCCTCATTTGAATTTTTGATTACACGTAGATTACTTTTTTCCGTCAGCCTTAAAAAAAACACATTTTAAATGAAGTTACATATATAATGTTTCAGATCAGTTTTTTCTTTACACATGAGTACAAATTTATCGGAAGTCATGCCTACGAAAAGTAAAGCCTACTCTTGCCTTGCTATTTCGAAAATCAACAAACAGTGTTATATATAGTTTATTGAATGTTGCCCAGTGATTTTGTATTACAGAAACAGAGTTTAACAATGATATTACATTCCGATCATTCCTTTAAAAGGAATATTTGTTTTGATTATTTGTCTTTTATTTCTTTATAGGAAGTATTTTTTTGAAAATTTATTTCGTATATTTTTGGTTTTATATAAACTGAAAAAAATTTCAATATGCTAAGCATGCATGTTAATTTTTCTACATTCTTATAAAAGTCAATAAGTGGTTAGTTTCATTGGTTTAACTGAAAACTTATTAAGAATACACGTAGTTTTTAACCAACAATTGAGTATTCCGTTGGATGAATAAAAGTCAAAGCGGTTCTACGGTGAAATTTTAGCCCTCTTTGGGTTTGGACAGATTCCCTTGGGCGGTACATTTATATTGTTGGCTGCACAGCGATTGTGAAGTTCTCGAAATTCTTTTGACGCGTCTGCATTCGTCAAAGTGACAATCCGCCTCCCTTTGCTTGAGTTTCCTGTAAATAAATTAGGGATTGATTCAAATTGGCATTACATCAGGAAATATAGTTGCAAAATTAACTAGAGGCTGTCATTAGACAGTAATACCCGCACCAAGTGTTTGCCCTTAAATAACACTATATTGTATCAGTTTAATTAAAAATGAAGGCCACATGCAAGCTCCGGTAATACATTTAAAAATTATAATTTTCATAACTGAAGGATGAGGTCCCTTACCACATGATAATACACATGAGCAGCACTTTATGTGCAATTTTGGGTTGAACTGTTTGCAGTGAATTTTCAGTTAATCAATAATCTTAACATTTCATGTCATAGACAGTATAATTGGTCTATATAATTATTGCAAACAAAATTGAAAATTAAATTATGCCCCCTCCCGTGGCGGTTGCCGGTTTTAGATTTGCTTCTGTGTGCCTACATGTACATCATCGTGTGCGCAGATTTAGAGAAGGGGTGTGAGTAAGGGGGTCCAACCCCCCCCCCCCCCCCCCACACACACACACACATAAAAATTCATTTATATCAATAGTACAATTACCAAAAAAGACACATTGGACCCCAATGCTCTTACAGACAAGTAAACGCTCTAACACACTGCGCTTCAATGTTAGGTGACATTATTTGGGGGTAAATATTTATACTTTATTGTTTATCTCAATAGCATACATCACAATACGCAGGTGTCCTGCACCAACTTAAAGCTGTTATTTACCTAATAAAATAGTGCAAGGGTTTTGAGAATAGGCCATAATTTGTGTATTACCATATAAGTAAGAGTAGACACTCTATCATTTCTATATGAGTTATAATAGGAAGGAAGGAGTATTTCTTTCTTAATGTATTATAATGCATTAAATACAATGTAGGTCATGACCTTATGGGACTATTCTGACCCAACGAAACAGGAAAATACAAAATATATTCTGATTTTATTATGATGCATCAAATGATGTAAAGTACATTAATGACCCCCAGGTGTTGTCTTTAACCACCTCTCTTTAACAAAAAGGAAATGATGATACACTGTATATTTTGTTAATTTCTGAGATCCTCATCCCTAAACCATATAATTTATTCTTGCTCTTTGTGTCATTGCGCGTTAAATTGTATATAGGTTATGGCCCCTTGGAGACACTCTGACATTCTAGAACTAGAAATAATAAACTATTTTATCTTATTCATATGTAGTGTTTGATCCATGTGGGTAATTCCTAGCCTAATGATGACAGTTCCCCCCTCGAACAGGAAGTGCACGAATATCTCAAAAGCGGTTGAGATTCCCACCCCTTAACCATATATATTATTGATCCTTAAAGGGCATAAAAAGGATTAGTTAAGATCATCTAAAGGAATTCATTATTGTGTTTAAATTGGATTATCATTATGATGCTGACAAATATAGGTAAGCATAATACATGTAGTAGCAGTAGCACAATATATTGAGATGCCAGCATGCATAAGTTCTACTTTCACTTTCTAAATGTGATCTCCCTTTGACAGCATACTGTATCATTATCTTTTAATATTTAAATAAGCTTATCATCGTTACCTATCCTATCGCATTTGTAAAGCTTCTGTCATTTTAGTCGTAAAAGTTTTTTTTTCATTTGTCAGACTTGTACTTTTGAGTTGACCCTATCTTGACCCTGTATAAACAATTTCTTATTAAATTTGTGTATTACATGTAAGTTAGTGTATAAGACAATTAATTATCATTTTTATATGAGTTATAATAGGAAGGAAGGAGAATTTCTTTCTTAATGTATTATAATGCATCAAATACAATGTAGATCATGACCTTATGGGACTAGCTGTTCTGACCCCACGAAACAGGAAAATACAAAATATCTTATAATGTCATTATGATGCATCAAATGGTGTAAAGTACATTAATGACCCCTAGGTGTTTTCTTTGCCCGAGTAAGTGCATAGCAGAGTTGATTAAAATCAACTCCCAAAAAAGTATTTTATCTTATTCATATGTTACAGTAGTGTGCCATGTAAGTAAATCTTAGCCTAATGATGTCACTGCTTTGTTAAGGAGACTTTACAATTGCCCCAAATAGTCGAATACACATGCGTATAACATTTTGTTTATAAATCTTAAAAAAATGAATTCAGCAATTTCAAAATGTTAATGTGCATCAGGAGAGAAAAAGCAATCAAGAATGATTTAAAATTTGCTACTGCACACATGTAAGAATGTAACAAGAAGACTGAATCTTAAGAACCAGGTTAGATTGGGGAGGAGGGGTGAATGTGGAGTATAAACATTTTAAATTTAAATCATTTATTGTTATTAATTTAAACTTGTCAATGAAAACTAGTTAATATTGATTCCAAGGTAGAAATATGACCTCTGATCATATAGCTCAATAGATCATTTGTTAATTATGCAAGGTGTAATATAATTTTTTTTAAGAAGAACATTTTTTACCAGTTTAAAAAAGTTTTTAGACACCCAAATTATATTTTGATTTAATAGATCATTCGACAATTAAAGGGGGGGGGGGGTTATATTTGAGTTTGTTTGGGGGTGGGGGTTCCAAGTCATATATTTGACAATTTTTTAATGTAATTTAAAATAAGACTAAGCCATACTACAGTCATGGACATGAATAGTATAGAACAAAACACAAACTAATACATGTATATATACATAGGTATTACAAAACATAGATGATTGATCAATATCTTGGTTCTTAAATTGAATCATATATCATGTACATATTATATTATTGTTTCTTTGTTCAAGGCATTTCAGATGGTATGTACGTCATGATCCCAAGTGCTCTTCCTGAAATTATCAAATATCATAAAAACCATTGAGCTCCCCACCTTTATCTAAAGATATGATTCCTCCTTCATGTAAGTCATGACCCTAACGGGTGTCAAAAAGGTGTGGGGTCTAACATTGAACCTTGAAAACGGACAAAAGATAATAATATAGGGTTTTCACAATCATATATTGTCTGTTACTGGCAATATATGGGGTTTATTATATCTGACCCCTGGGGTCATCCCCATCCCCCAGGAATTTGAAATTACCATATATCTCAGAAACTGTTATAATCATGACCCCTAAACCATATATATTCATGTTTCTGATGTCAAGGGGCATCACATGGTATGTAGGTTATTGGCCCTGTGGGTGGTCCTGACCCCCTCAAACAGCAAATTCCTTAATATCTTCAAAACAGTTGAGATCCCCACCCTTAAACCATATATATTCTTGTTCCTTGTGTCAAGGGCATCAAACGGTATGTAGGTCATGGGCCCCGGGGGTGGTCATGACCCCCCTCGAACAGGAAGTACACGAATATCTCGAAAACGGTTGAGATCCCCACCCCTTAACCATATATATTCTTGATCCTTATAGGGCAACAACAGATATGTAGGTAATGGGCCTTAGAGTTAAATTTAATTTTTCAAAACCGCAATGCATATCTACATTGATCTATGGAACAGACTTCCTATCATATCCCAAGATATGATGTGTCTATCCATTAAATCATAAAAGGAGTTCTAGGATCTATGTATTTTTGAAGTGATAAACGTCAATTTTCTGCTACTTTTTGACTCCCTGGATGAAATATAAATTTTAACAACCTTACTGCACATCTATAGAACAGTCCTTATCATATCCCAAGATATGATATGTCTATCCATTAAATCATAAGAGGAGTTCTGGGATCTATGGGTTTTTATTAGTGATAAACGTCAATTTTTACTATTTGACTCCCTGGATGAAATTTAGATTTTTAAAATCTTATTGCACATCTATAGGACAGCCCCAATTATATCCCAAGAGATGAGCTACCCCAAAAGTTCTAAGAGGAGTTCTGGGAACCATACTATTTTAGCAAAAAAACGTAATTCTTGTTGCCCACTGATCCCCTTAATACAAATAATTTCTGGAACATGATCACACTTCAAAATGACACCCCCAATCATATTCTAGAAGATTATTTGGCTACTGCAAAAAGAAAATGACGTTTTTAAAACCAGGGTTTTTTTTTTGTTTAAAAAACGTCATTTTTTAGCAATTAATTGACCCCCAGGACAAAATTGAAAATACCGAAACCTTATTGCGCATCTATAAGATACCCTAAAACATATTCCAAGAGATGATTTGTCTACTGTTGAAAATGTAGGAGGAGTTCGAGGAAGAAGGTTTTTTGTGAAAAATGTCATTTTTTACGAGTTATTTGACCCCCAGGACTACCAGATAATTTTTGAAACCTTTTTACAATACAACATGACACCCCATATTAAACTCTAAGAGTTCAGATTGCTGGTTAATAAGATGTAAGAGCAGTTTGAGAAAGTAAAACGTGACAGGACAGACGGATGGACGGACGGAACAGAGTAACAACAATATACCCGAACTTTCTTTAGAAAGTGCGGGTATAATTATGATAAACACGATGGATTCAAAGTAAATAAGTTAGTACATACCCTGCAGAACAATATACATTTACTATATGGTTCTACCCACAACATAAATTCATAAATGACAAATAAACCATCAATCAACATAAAACCCAAATGTTCATAAACTTAAGATCATTAGACATCGTTGATCTGGGGAATTTTCCTAAACCATAACATTTATTTTCTGCAATGATTATTTACATATAATGCATAGTTCTTGAACAGTTTATGAACGTACCTGTCTATTTATATCACCCATACAAATCAAATGTTTGTTTTTAGTTACCGCCCACTTAGAGTGATCTATCCCATGGTTGAACTCAATTGTATTGGGAAAACAAGCATTGATGACGTTTGATACCTATAAATAAAAAGAAACAAAGGCAGATGATAATAATAAAGTTCGTGCTTTTGACATAAAGTTGAGTTTTCCATTAAAGTAGATTAAGGTATTTTTTAAGCGTAATAATCAATGTGATGTTACAACAATGTATTCCATTAAAAAATCAACAGAAAGTGACCAACAACTAAACCATGGGTATACTTTCTGGGTCTACTTTAGGTTAACTCCGGTTTACTAGAGTGGACCCAGAGTAAACCCAAAGTAAACTCAGAGTGGACACAGAAAGTAAAGCTCGATCAGAAGTATACCCCCGAAAGCAGGCGTATCATGTGTATTCGGAATATACAAGGGACAGGAATAACAGGCAGTAAGATGGTTAGATAAAACACTGGTCTGCTTCACACATCAGTGCGTACAGTTGACCCCAAAAGCAATTCTCGAGTAAACCCAAAGTAAACCCCGAATAAATCCAATTTGAAATAAAACGCCAAGTGGACCCAAATTTTAAAAACGTCAACCCGTAGTAAACTCAGAAAGTAAACCTAGGGTTGCGTTTGGGTTTACTCTGGTGTTAAGTTAGTTTGATAGATACTTTTCAAGGATATGAAGAAATTATATGAATGGCCAAAACAGTTAAACTCTCCTAAAGTTATATATGTATATGAAAGTAATATATGTATACGTATAAAATATTACCATAGCAGTGTCTAAAAGCTTAGGTCTCCATGTTCGAACCAATAAAGGGTCTGCCAACTTCGGAGAAATCAATTTATCATAAATATCTGCAAGGAATAAAGTACATGTACTTAATAAAATACATGTGATGTGAATCAATAGTGGATTAAATACTGTGTGTTTATATGTAGGATGTTACCTTGTCCAAACGAAGCTGACTTAGCAAGTATTTCCAATTGAACATTTCCAAAAGTTTTGATTGGAATGTGTACGGAATTCATTGGGTTACTGATTTTTATATCAAAGTTTTTCTTGTCATAAATATAAGGATTTGTCGTTCCGAATACGGTTTCTGCAATAAAAAATATAATACAAATACATGTAAGTATTTAAGTAAACTTAATTAAAAAACCACCATCAAATGAAAGTTATTTTAAATTTTGTCAACGTACTCAAAATATTCTCAACTGTTTTTGCAACAGTGACACAGAGTATACTTTGTCCAAATTTTGTTTGCGAATCCGAAAACATGAAACCTTTCGCAACGGGAGATGGAAACCTCGGTACACTTGAGACAATCCAAAATCCCTTAGTATTGTCAAACGCCAAAACACCTGAAAAATCATAAAACTTGTAGACTGTTAACACAATTACGGAAACA
Source organism: Magallana angulata (assembly GCF_025612915.1). NCBI lineage: Eukaryota > Metazoa > Mollusca > Bivalvia > Ostreida > Ostreidae > Magallana > Magallana angulata. The sequence goes on from NC_069112.1 coordinate 43,051,505, forward strand.
ATATCGATATATTTTCAATTTTTTAAATTCTTTTAGCAGTGGCAGGTGGTGATAACGAACAGTGTTCAAAACGAAAGTCCGAAGAAAAAATACAAAACAGTGGCAGAGCGAACGCGGAGCTCTAAAAAATAAAGGTAGAATCAGAAGAATAATATGTCATATTAAACTAGTAGATGTTTTCCAGAAATATATTTTGTCCTAATTGTATTGGAATTGATCTATTTTCAAAAACGATTTTTCTTATCGTGTGCTTTATTTAAAATCTTCAAAGTATCCACTACACATCCTAAACTAGATGTATACATGTATCTTTGAGCATTACCATCAAGTTATTAAATGAATAACGTTTATCATTGTTTTTTTTCACATTTGATACATTATACTTTGATAACCCATCAGTTTGCAAAAGATAATAAAGTATAAAAATCCAGTTACTGAAGTAATTATATCTATACTACTATATTAAAACAATAATACTTTTTTTTTTGGCCTTTTATATCGATAAATCGGAGGAGTACTATACTTTGTTTTATATATTTTTATCATCATTGGTACATGAAGATTACCAATTTGTTTTATGTTTGGTTCAATCAAGCTTTGCTAATAAATAATCAACGAAAATTGCTCCAAAAATTCCGGAAATCATCTGAATTATTTTTAAATTTTACAATCCTGCGCATGCGCATTACATTCACACTAAATCAAGTGAGGCTTTTTAGTTTATGTTTCAACAAAATCCCATTTGCATAGATAAACTCAGAAACGATAATACAAATACTTTTAAATTGTTATTAGTCCCCTACCGGTTTTCACCGGATGGAACTATAACTTTCCTCTGTGTCCGTCCGGAATTATTTTTTTTAGATGAAAGGTATTTACAGCCTCAAAATGGTTTGTTATAAATAATTTGACAGTAATTTGCAATGCAGCTTCATAATTTTCTCCAAAATCGTTTCGGAGCTGTTCTGCAATTTTTGCTACATTACGGGTATATGGTAGGCACTTGAAATGTGGTGAAGGCGTGTTCCGATACACAATTATATTTTTCTAACTAAGCACAGGGCAGTGAAAATAATAAAATTGTTGTACGTTTAAAGCTTGGTTCTGTAAATGTCAACAATACGGTGTGTCGATGAAAAATTTCATAAATTTCCAAAATACATGCAGTGTCCACCCGTGTACGCACGGGTCAAAGTCTACATGTAGTATATTAAAAGGAAAAATAACATAAATGATTTAAATTCCAAACCTTTGGAGTGGGCGTGTCTACCATCTGCAGCTTTAACTGTGGGTGGTGGTTGGTCATTATACATTGCATAAGTTACGATATCTGGAGACTGAATATAACACAAATACACGTCAGGTACTTATCATCAATATTTCATAATATATTGGTCACAGTCATAAATCAAAGTAAAATTTTCTATTCATGCAATTGAAAAATGTAAATGAGCGATACAAGTGTTCTATATTAAATTGCTAGCTTAATATATTGTTTTAAATGTATGTATGAAATGTATTTTTCCATTCAAAAAATGCAATAAAAAACGATTAAATAGAATCCATGTGGGATAACTCTGAAAGACTATCCTGCAAAAAGGCAATCTAGAATAAAATAATTAAGACACACATTTTAAGCTACTTTCCGTGTTAAATGAGCACATGCCTTTGTTGTCTTAATTAGGTAAACAGTTACTAAGAGGACTAAATCTAAAGGCACCGTTCATCAATTGGTCGAATCTTTTAGCGAACTCAGGAAAATCACAGACTGCACGAAACAATAATAATGATGTGAGACTCAAATTTCCATGGGGAACGATTAGCCTGTTTCTTTTAACTAATCCACTGATCTATATTAGCAATTATTTTATAAATTGTACTTACTTTTTTACAACAATTTAACACTTTGTTAAATAAAAAATGTAAATATAAACAATTAAAATTTTTTTTCAATGATGATCCATGCAGGTTATGAAGGTAGCAATAATCACCAAAAAAAGGCATTTCATTGTTTAAATAACCTGACCGTATAGTGCCTTAAGCGTCTCATATAAAGGGTTTTCGATGGTTTTTGTGATATATTGTTGTATGTAGGAAAACGATGGCGAAGCAGTATCCATGTAAAAACACCCGGTTTCGCCTGTTTAAATAGGATACCCATCACTTGTTAACGTTGGTACTTTGTAGATGATGGACGTCTGTGAGTACATTTTTCTCTTAATGTGAAGCAGACAAACTGGTCGATAAAAATATAAACTTCCTGCATTGTATACACTCGAACTCATAAAAGATAGCTTAAGCGACAAGAAAGGAACACTATTAGTGTATTCCTTGAGAACGTAAAACATAGTTACGTGTAGACATTCACAATTTCTCACTTTTGCTTTAAATTAGGTTTACCTATAACATTAACTTCACACGGTCACACAAATCTCAAACTTCGTTGAGTTAAAGAAAATCGTATACAAATTTTGAAGGCAATTTCCATATACCATATTGTTTACTTAATTATTTATCCGTTTAGCAAAGTCGACTTAAAATAAAAAGGCGCCACTCATAAATAACAGCAATGAAACACAGAAACCACTTACACAGTCAGCATGATCATTCTTATACGTTAAATGCATGCATGCGTTAATCTACCAATATTTTTTTTCAGCAATCGAACGAGAAATCGTCATATTATTTTAAAATTTGACATTCTTTTACCTACTTTATATGTTTCAAAAAATATATAAATAACTTACACGCCGTAAACAATGAATTAAAGATGTAAGGATGGGTAGCCACTGTTCAGAATGTTGATTACGTCAATTTGTGTGAATTAATAAATATTGAAATCAAGTATCGCCAATTTTAGAGCAACAGTAAAAATAGTATAATATTTTTAACGCAAAAAATAATCAAACCGTTAAAAACAAAACAAATTATGAGGAAACATAATTAATATTATTAAACAAAGGACGAATATTTGTGTAAAAGGTTAACAAATTTCAACAAATTTGTTTTCCGTTTGAAGTATTTTAGAAGATGTCAATCAATTGTACTTAGTTTAGAAATTCATATAGAAATATGTCATCTTTATTCTGGCGTTATGTACCTTTGTCTTTTTCGATGGGCTTCATACTTACTTTCTTAAAGCAAATTAAATCTAAGGAGGTTTTTTTTAACAAATCCTTCTGTGGCCATGTATTGGTGAAATATGTAATGTCGTTTTTCCTACATTATTATTGTACATTTTCTCTGAGGCAAACCTTTTCAATCTTACTCTGGAAATATGAACTAAATACTTATGAATAATGTCAAATTTTGGTCAATTGATAATTTTATAGGTATTTTTTGATATATGATAAGTATATGAATAATTATTCATAATTGATCAGCATCGTTCTTTTTGTGTATTATACACTAAATATCAAGATATGCTGGGTAATTCTAAAGTGATAGAGTAATATTGTTTGATATAGAGATATTTATTCCATCTTGCTTTACATCATTCATTGATATTAAACTGAATATTGAGTTAAAATATTTTTTTATGCTGAACTGAACGTTGTTTTTTGTCCACTATTAAGAAAATAATGTTTTGTCTGCAAATAAAAAGAACAATTCAAAATTATACAATCCCCCTTTCTTAGAAAATAAACGTGTGAAAAAGTGAATTATAATGTTAGAAGCATCTGTCAATTTCAAAGTACATTTTAATTAATTAATTTAAACTATTTACAGTGTGAAAGATGTTAATTTTTACTTACGTTTTCAAATATTTCAACATAGACATTTTTTGTCGACAAACAAATCTGATATTATGCTCTGATAGCTTGACATAAATTAGATAATATTGAAAGCTTGCATTGACTTGCTTAAATAACATTACTGCCGACGCAATAACTTATATAACATATGGTGCATTATACTCATTGCATGTCTTTTAAAATCCGTGTATGGCTGTAATTCAACTATCTTTCACGTGTAAACTATTAAAAATACTGTTATTACTAATATAAATAGTTTTTCAAAAAGATATTACAATTTAAATAAAATGAAATTTTAATTAAATATTTAAATGAAAATAGATTTACAATAAACATCTCAGTAAAAGTTAATTGAATAAATCAGTGAAATTCTTTAATTACTTAAATCCTGAAACATAAACATATTTGATTAAAAGTTTACAATTAATCTAAGAATGTATGTAGTTGTAAAGCTTTGTTAGATGTTGGTAGTATACACCTTTTACTTTTTAGCTAGACTGACAACGACAGGATAGACTGCTGTAACAAATTTGCATAACATTTTTTCACTGATTAATTGTTCTTACAGTTTACCAAAAGCAACACTAGAAATTGCAATATCTTAATAAAAGCTTACCTTGTCTTGTTATTTCAGTTTTTCTAAAGCCTTCGTTTTCACGTTTTTTGCTAGGTTTATTGAATAACTCCCGTAGAAATTCGCTGTCATTTTATTAAATTTGTCGTTTGAAATACTTTGATGGCGCATAACAATTTTAGGAGTATATTAAATTAACCCATTTTTATACTTGATACATTAAAACTAGCGGGGGAAAACATGATTTCAAAAACATCAAATAAGTCTTAAATACAAGCAAACTTTATAATTTGGCACTTCGGTCAAAAAATAGGTCATGAATACTTTGACGCAATAATAAAAAAATACTGCTATAGTTAAATCACGCCTAAATATACAGATATAGAAAAAAAATAGTAAATTAAACATATAACTTTGCTATCTTTTTAATTTTTTCTCATATCAAATGTTGTACTTTCAAACTAAAGAAACACATATAATGCATGTACTATTTTTTCTTTAATCAAAGAATTTATTATGATGTAATCACTTTTTATTCTACTCACTTGTGTCTAGTATGCACCTTTGTTTCAAACCGTAATAAGAAATTAAAATACGCATTTCCATATATTAACAATATGTTGACAGACACAAATATATATATATATATATATATATATATATATATATATATATATATATATATATATATATATATATATATATATACATTGTATTGTTGCTTTAATACTGCAATTTTTTTATACTGATAATAAGATCTGAAAATGTTGTAACAAAAGAACACCTCTATTTTTTGAATTATATGGCTCAAAATTGCCTACTCACGTGTTTTACATAAGGCTCCTTCATAGCCAACATCACATCCAGTTAAGCAAGTACCATTAATCGGAAAGCAATAACGTTTGTTTCTACAGTGCCCGCATGTTTTATTGCATTCATATCCATAAGATCCTCTATTGCATTCTAAAACGATTACAGATACAACGAATGTCAGACAACTGTTGCTTTTTAGCACAGGTTAATACAGTAACAATAATTGCATTGACTTGCATCAGTATTGTCTTACAACCATAACAAACCTAAACATTAACGTTAGTGAACGTCATTTTTTCTCGTTAAATTGCAAGTCACTTTTATGAGTTTCAACTCTAACTCTGACATTAAGTTGACATACAGCTTGTTTTCTTTTGTTTTATGTTTCTTTTTTGAGTAAAAATAAATCATAGGTTTTATTTAAATTTATTATCAAAAATCGTTTACAATGACACTTGCTTTGATTTAAAAACTATTATTTGATCGTAAATAACTGTGTCCTCCAGTTCATATGTAAACGGTTATTCTGTTGGCACCTGCTTATTAACAAGTCATGTGTTCATAGACTATTTTTTTTATAAAACTTTTTTATAAATTCACTTTGAATTCTGTCATATCATCATTCCAATACATAAGAATAAAAAAATAATTCTCTGTTTATTTTCGTTTTAAAAGAGCTAACTGGATACTTACACTTATGGCAAACGATATGCATGTGATACATCTCCGTTTTTTCAATAAGCTATCGTCACTCTCCTAACTAGCTGCTGCATCTCTAACTAGTTGTCCAGATACATTTCTACTCACCTGTTTTACACAAATCCCCCTCGTGGCCAGCCTTGCATCCAGTGAAGCATGTTCCATTGATATTAGAACATTGACTTTCACTGAGACAGTTTCCACACATTTCGTTGCAGTCAACGCCGTATGAACCACTGTCACAATCTTTGAAATGAAATGATATGAAATGACTCCAACTTTATATTTTGAGAATGATATATAATGCTACCTTAAAATTAATGCACTTTTCTGTATATCATTGCAACAGTTGCATGTTGTCATGCCTTTGTAAGAATTAAATAACTCGGTAAATAGAAAAAAAAATTGAAGGCCTTTGTTCCTCTCCTTGTACCTGTATTTTTTCTTACCTGTTTTACATAAGCCCCCTTTTAAACCAGCTTCACATCCAGTTAAGCATGTCCCATTGATATGGGAACATTGGCTTACATTAAGACAATGTTCACATGTTTCATTGCATCTAATACCATACGATTCTCTGTTACATTCTTCAATATAATGAACACATGTCGATCACAATGTTGTGTCTCATATTCTTAATTACAAAAAAAAATATTTGGTAAGCAGTGTGTTGAATGCTTTATCTACATATATTAGCCAAACAAAACAAACAAAAACCTACATTTTTAGCTTGTTTCTACCATTTACAATCTTAACAAATCTAAACATTAACGTTAGAGAACGTCATTTTTTTCTCGTAAAAAATGCAAAAAGTCACTATTATGCGTTTGTAGTCTAATTCTTACATTAAGTTGACATCAGCTTGTATCCTCTTGTTTTATGTTTCTTTTTTTTTAGGTAAAAATAAATCATAGCTTTCAATTAAACAAATTATAAAAATCTTTTAACAATGGCACTTGGTTTGATTTAGAAACAATAAAATTTGATCGAAAATAACCGATTCCTCAAAATCATATGTAAACGATTATTCTATTGGAACCTGATTATTTACATGTCATGTGTTCATAATTTTTTTAATTACTTTTTTCTCAGTTCACTTTGAATTTTGTCATATTATCATTACTATGGATATAAACGAAAATTTACTTCTCTGTTTATTTTGGTTTTAAAGGAACTTACTAAATATGTTATAACACTTATGGCAAATGTAATTCATGTTATACATCTCCGTGTTTTCAATAAATTATCACTCCCCTAACTACCTGCTGCATATCTAACTAGTTGTCCTGATAACATTCTACTCACGTGTTTTACACAAGTTTCCCTCAAAGCCAGCATTGCAACCAGTGAAGCATGTTCCATTGATTTTTGAACATTGACTTTCATTCACACAGTTTCCACAAATTTCATTGCAGTCAACGCCGTATGAACCACTGTCACAGCCTTTTAGATGAAATGATATAAAATGACTCCATCTTAATAATTAAAGGACCTATTTGTCTTGTTATTAGGTCTCTATATAGTGCTACCTTGAAATTAATGCACTTATCTGTATATCATTGCAACAGCAACATGTTGGCATGCCTTTATTAAGAATAAATTAACTATGTGATTAAAAAATAAATAAGAAGGCTTGTGTTCCTCTCCTTGTACCTGAGATATTTTCCTTACCTGTTTTACATAAACCCCCTTTGAAACCAGCTTCACATCCAGTTAAGCATGTCCCATTGATATGGGAACATTGGCTAACATCACGACAGTGTCCACATGTTTCACTGCATTCAATACCATAAAATCCTCTCTCACATTCTGGAATGATTAGAAGAAATAATTTGTATTGAATCATTGTCACAGCCTTAAAATATGTAAAAATAATCGGCTACAAAATGACCGATACAGATGTCATGTACTCAAAGCATGCATATACATGTATATTCTGATTTTTTTAATATCTAATAAAGTAATTAAGTTGACTACTATTGTATATATTTTAGACATTTCAAGACGCACTAAACATACTTTAGATTATCATCAATGAATCGATCTTCATTTATTCAACTTTTGAATTTAGGTTTTCATTACCAAAATTTCATTAGCGGGGTCTTACATATACTTTCGTTTTATTATTTTTTTCATTTTAGTTATTTAGGGCCGTGTTTGTCATATACGGCAACTTCCTTTAGGTTTTGTAAGGACTTTACTGGGACATAATTGATATTCTCTACATTTGTTATAGCCAGTTCGTTACATTCAACTTTTACTGTAGAAAATGTTTCCCAATATGTAAAAATAATCGGCTACAAAATGACCGATACAGATGTCATGTACTCAAAGCATGCATATACATGTATATTCTGATTTTTTTAATATCTAATAAAGTATTTAAGTTGACTACTATTGTATATATTTTAGACATTTCAAGACGCACTAAACATACTTTAGATTATCATCAATGAATCGATCTTCATTTATTCAACTTTTGAATTTAGGTTTTCATTACCAAAATTTCATTAGCGGGGTCTTACATTTACTTCGTTTTATTATTTTTTTCATTTTAATTATTTAGGGCCGTGTTTGTCATATACGGCAACTTCCTTTAGGTTTTGTAAGGACTTTACTGGGACATAATTGATATTCTCTACATTTGTTATAGCCAGTTCGTTACATTCAACTTTTACTGTAGAAAATGTTTCCCAATTTCACACTAACATTACTCTTTTAAACATTTGTGAAACTTTTAAAAGTCAATACATGAACTAATCAGCAAAACTTTTTTTTTTTTTTAATTTAAATCGAATTGGTTTTAAAATAAAGGATTTTAATGTTTTTGAATATTTTTTATTCTAAGTTCACACAATTAACAAAACAGTACATGTTTGAATGTATACATGATTCGTATGACTGCTTCAAAAAAAAAACAAATATTTTAAAGTCTCATAAGTTCTATTAATGCTTTTTAAGTGTAGCCAATACGTAACGAAGCCAGATACACGCATACACACGTGTAGTAAATAATGTTTTTTTTATTGAAATCATTTCTTACCTAATCCACAGTGATAACCTTGATATCCAGGTTTACATCCCTGACAGATGCCCGTCTCTATGTGACAGTACTGACAGTTAACATCTGGACAGGGGATGGAGCAGTTAGATCCGAAAAACCCTGTTGCTGGACATCCTGTACATGAAATATTTTTTATTACATATTTGATTTTGTTATGAGTATATTCAATATATTCTTAATGAAAAAAGATGAAAGAGGCGTTCATCAACGTGACTGTGTATATTGTTATGGATGGAAATTCATCCAGACAATATCCAGTCTAACCAGAAACATATTGCAGCATTGAAACATTTATTACAAAACAGTTAGACACCTAAAACCCTGTTGCTTGGCACCTTTAAAGAAATACTAAATAAATTAAACAATACCTCTTGCGATGGTCATCAAACTTAACTGTGGATCATGCATTTTATTTACATGAACAGGAAGAATAAGAGTATATCTCTGAATTTGTAAGAAAACTGGAGATGCGTGTGAGGTGACTGCGTGATTTTTAAGAAGAGAAGAGGAGGTCAGAGGTTTCAATGATATTGTTTGTGATTGTAGGCAAATTCACCATGTGGAATATTTATTTAATAAATAATGTTTCCATTTATAGGCAATAATGATCGGATTAATAGAATATGCGTACATAATATTCATAAAAAAGTGCATGTTCATGATGAACACCGTAATCAAAGTTCAAAAGTTCAAAATTATGAATTAGTTTAAAGCAATTGGTAATAAAAATGAGAAACGGTACGGTTAACCTATGCATATCTAAAACAACAGTTTTGACAATGTGTAGCGAAAAGCATCCCCGTGAACTTTGAAAAATTTGGCACAGTTAAATATACATTTACATAATCACATAAAAATTATCATGATAGTAAGAACTCAATGCATGAAATCTACATATTGTTTACGTTACTAGGTACATGCATTCAAATAACAAAAAGCACTGTACGGCCATTATTTACATCCCTTCCCATGTAACTCTAGTACAATATAATTAAGCATGAGTCAGATATATGACGGCAATATTTTCATTTTTTTGGCTAGCAAGTAGTATAGCAGAATTAAAAACCGAGACACACTGATGATACACGTGTGATAAATCAGTTATGAGCTTCACCTTTACAAAGCTAAAAAAAGGTGTACATGCATTTGGAAATCATGACACAGTAAACAGACAAAATGTTCATTAGTAAAAAAAATGATGATGCATTAATGGTAAAACAATCAATGAATATCCAGTAAATGACTATTGTAACATACAGATCCGTCTCTTCAACTTAAGGACTCTGACCTAACATCTTCAAAATGTTAACCAAAGGGGAATAACTCAAAAAAAAAAAAAAAACTCGGCAAAAGAAGAAAAAAAGTCGGAGAATCATCGGACACATTTTTTAAATCTTGCCATTAAAGAAAAATATGCTTTATTTCTTTTTAAAATGTACTTTACAGGAAAAAAAAATGTTACGGCGGCCATTTTGGGAACATACTTATGGCCAACTACTGTACATATATAAGCACATTGGAATTAGGAATTGATGCTTGCTTAGCCAGAGAAACTTTAAAGGAATTTAGGGGGTATTTTTCAATGTTAGTTTGAATATGGTTAACTTTACATTTGATATTGTACATGAAATATGATTATCAATTTGTCATAATCATCCAAATTGTTTTTTGTCAAAAAAACTTCGATGGGACGGTATTGCGACATTTATCATCAAATTGCGAAAGTTGTGGGCATTTTTGATGTTAATTGGGAATCGGGTTCCGAATCGGGTTATACTGTGTTGTTTAAATTGACAAGGCTTATTCAAATAACACGTTGTCTGTCTAGTTTTCTAATGGTTTGTATTGCTATCCTGTATTGCTACGAGACCATTGATAATTAAGTGTTTTCATGCATTATTTGTTTCAAATGAAATATAATCACATAAAATAAAACGACCAATAATGTGTTCAACTGCACCATATGCAATCTTAAGAATAAGGGAAATGACAAACAGGAAAAAAAATAATTAATTGCGGTGTATAAAGAACAAAATGACATAAACGGTATAGACAAAATATATCGACACAATTAAAAACAACTTATTAAACATGCACCAAAAAAATGGGAATTATAAAAGCTAAAGACAATTGTAACGTAGAATGGAGTGATCGATGTTTCTGTGGCTTCCGAAAAGAAACTTTATTTAAAAAAATTCAATAAGATACGCATAACGAGGCTATAATATTCGCAAAAGCCATTTAAGAGACCTTTTTATAAACAAAACACTTTTATCAATACAACAGACAATGATAATGAATTGTCTTAGGTAAAGATGACGCTCAAGCAGACGAGCTGATGGGATAAAAATAACTAATTGAATCTATAATGTAAATGGGTGACAAAGTTCTGTCTCTCAATTGCTTTACGGATATTTAGTATACGTTTTTGTGGGATTATCTTCCGCAATTGTTTTGGTTAAAGTGATGTTGTTTTCCTCCAAAAATAATTACTTTAGCGCGGCATGTATTTAAAACAAAAAAATGCCTGTTTTAATATACACAACGCATTAAATTACAAATTCATAGGCAATGTTTCAATTTATTTTCAATTCAATCCCATGGTTATAATCATATTTTGTGCGCTTTATCATTTTTTTAATAATTATTTATTTATTTTTTTAGTTGATATGCTTGTTTGTTTTCTGTATTCATAATATGTTTCTTGTGTATTAAATGTTTATTATGCAAGCATTGTAGATTATTTCATCGTATGAAGCAATTATAACTCTATATTTAAAAAAAATGAAATAATTTCTGTTCGATTGTGTACCAATAAAAAATGTTTAACTCATTGCAATGTTAAGGCGTCTCGAGGCTAAATTACGACTACAAAACGATATTATTTGAATCATCGCAAAAATACTCTGACCGGGAGTATTTCTTAAAATCTATGTTACATTTATTGACAACGATGTTAAACATTAAATTTGATGTATTTTTGTGACGTCATATACACTTTGTAATCACGAGGCGGGCGAATCCCAATGTTGCAAATGATCTATTTAAATTGTATTGGCGCAGGTAATTAATGACATTAAATCGGAAATATTTTTTTCAGAAAAATCCTTTGTTATGTCATATACTTTGACGTTCTTGCTTGGGCTTGAAATAGATATTTCGTTTATTATTATCAAAGATATTGTTGAAACATTCCACAAAATCATCAAAATAATGCACATTAATCAAAAGCGATTTCCAAAAAATGGGGTAAATCCGTAGGTTTCGCAAGCACGATCCACATTGGTACTTATATTCTTTACCAATTTTAAGTTAAATACTCTAAAATTGTGTTGATCTTTCACCTGAGCCAAGCTAGTTTTTACATGCAGTCAATTTTTTTCATTCAGTTTTTTACACGTAACAGGGATCGTCTCAAAACCACAAGTTTATGAAATAGTCTTTTACTTAAGACAAAGCTTTAAAACTGCCAATTATTTGATACTGGTTTTCAATATGAACTACTTCTGTAAGTCTAGCATTAACGGCAGCATTTATGTAATGGTAACATGCGGTTTTATTACTGGTTTGATATAAATCACTTTAAACTGTAATAGAACTGTCGACAGGAATGCAGATCGTGAGATCAAAGTTAGCGATGACGTCATATCGTATTAAGTACGAAAAGTGTCTTTCTACACATCGCTGTAAAACAAGTTGCTGTCCTTTTAAAAAAGGACTACAATACGTGGACCATTTGTATGTGTTTCCAACGAAAAAGTGAAAGCCTTAAGATTATCAGAAATTCCACCGACTCTAGCCCTCTGATTTTGACCACTAAATGTGTACGTTGTATTACGTATACATGTATGTATAGCCCTGACTTTTTATCTCAGAATTTAAAGGATTCATATTTCTAAAATAATTATGATCTACCTATGAATAAATTTTGCTTGTACAGTATCAGGCAATCGGTGAATTCTACTATTTGCGCACACATTACAATTCGCACTACTTTGTTAACTATTCAGTAACAGCTTTATGTAAATTAAAAATTTCATATGATGCATTTTCTTAAGATTTAAACTTTTATACAGTGACATAATTATTCAATCATACTTAAATGCTTAAAAAATTTAATCGGGAAGTTCTCTACCCTCGCCTACCATAAAAGTAAAGTTAAGTTACTTGTGTATCCGGAAAACAACAAACCATTGCAAATTATGCTATTTGATGCATGTTGTTGTTTCGGCATAACATTAACTTATTTCATAAAACTGATAGTTCATATCACATGCCAATCATTTTAAAAAGGAATACTTTGTTTCTGTACTGTTTACCGACAACTTTACAATTACAGCGCCTTTAAACTTATGTGTGAATATGGCACGGAATCCCGATCCCGATTCAGATAAACATGTGCTAGCCTGGTTCCCTGGGCTACCCATTAAGAACAGGAACCAGGCTAGCTCATGCTCAGGCTAAATTTTCCCCGGGCATCCGGTTTAACCTCGCTTATTTATTTTCTGCGTGGACCTCAGGGTCCACGCAAACAACCGGGAAGCCTTAACATGCCCGCGGGGATACAAATTCTTTTTACATACTTTTAAAAGTCAACTTTATCAAGTGTTATCTTATCATTACTAGTAACTTAGCAATGTTTTCAGCAATAAGATATACTCAATGATAAAAAAAAGCAATTGAGTATTGAAAATATGTAATTTGGTTGCGTTCTTTGGTTGTTTGAAATATATTCATCTTGTAACAGTTTTACAAAACAAAATAACAACAGACAACAACAATCAATTGCATAAAATAAATACATTGATAATCAAAATTTATGTACAATGTCGTATAAATTTGACTAGAACAACTAAAGTAATTAACAAAATACATGTTTGTACATTTGTCATCGGTTTGCCATTTAACCTTTGTAACCTGTGTAAAGAAAACGTATACATTATCAAAAAGCAAAAGAACAATCACAGAGAACACAACATCAAACATAATGGTATATTACAAAACAGTTTTATCATAAAAGCAAATTCTTATCAGTCAATCGCCATTTAATCACAAGTTTTTTATACATAGTTTTTAAAGAAACTATATCTGTTTCCGGAAAATCAGACTGATTTTAAGTCATATATATAAGTACTAGGTTTTTTATCAATGCAATTTAATTGTTTCTTGATATATCCTTAGAAAAATGCGGTGGGCTTATGACTCAGATTTCTCTTCTTCTTTTTTTTTTCTTTTTTTTTTGTTTGGGGGGGGGGGGGGGTTACATTGTGACTCTGGTATTTCCATCTGATTTGGACATTTGTATTGGTAAACTAACAGATGTAAGACATAAATACGCTAATTGAGAGACAAATATTGAAATATACATTAACAACAAACCAATACTAGTACATGTATATGCTTACAAAATGTATATGTATCTCAATTTTCCTTTATTTCGCCGACAAAGTTCTATATAACTATCAATTAGAATTGATATTCCTGTGTATATTCTATGTAGCATTCTCTGATTCATAATATTATTAATGAATGTAACTAATGCCAACAAAGTTGTCAGTGAAAACAATGGATTACAATGTATTTTGTTTGCAACACAATAATAACATGATTTTATTCAATTACAATATTAATAAAGTTATACCGATTTTTGACGATAAATATACATGTAAATTCATATGTAAACCTAAGTGTACTTGTGAAAAACTTGTGGATTTAAAGTTGATTCAAATATTCCCTAAAAGTTATCTTTGATCAAACTTCAAAGCTTAATCAAGATATATCATGTAAGTTATTTTAAGTACTAATAGTACATTGAAGTAAAGACGTAAAACAAAGCCTATTAAGATATGTCCTAAAACATTAACAGTCACATTTGATATTAGAATTATATTAAGTATTTGAAGTGTCCATTTATGAACAAAAACCTATCAAGATTATTTTTATTATTTTGACAACTTACGCTTGACTCATAGTCTGCAAAGTGCTCCAAAAAGATATTATATGCATGCATTATTCATATTACTTTTTAAATCGTTGAAACATAATGCAATTGCCTAGCACACATTACTTTAAACCAAATCATACTAAGATAAAATATTTACTTACAATACCTTTTACCCAAACTGTCATCAGTACAATGATTGCCACTAAACAGTTGTTAAAAAATCCTCCTGCGCTCTGCATTTATAATTTTCGGTCCTCTATTTGTTTTTCTCTTTAATGTATGCGATATACACAGTACATGTATAATTTACAAATGTATTTCGATAAAAATAAAGTTAAGCTGAAGAGAATTCGTATATCAGCGGTATATGACACAACAGAATTCAAGATCTACGTTTGTTTTGTTGTTACAGAGGCAAATATTTATACTACGTATTACTACATGTACGCCGCTGGAAAATGTAAACAAAAATAGTACATGCATGATTTAAGGAGACAAAAATGACGGAATAAGCTAATCTATAAATCTTTTGCTTACTTGACTACAATATATCATATTTTCATCGAAGATATTGTCGTATACCCTTTTTTTGACTGGCACTCTTTGTAGCACGCGGATAGATAAACAGAAAGAAAACCTTTGGACGTCAAACGATATTTTGTCAGACATCGTTTTTCATGTCAAATAATGGAAAAAATAGTCATTTATTACACACTCCTACAAGCATGGGATAGCGAAATTCCACCTTGGGACGAGATACACGGTCTAGGACTCGGTTGAATCTTGTCCCCTCGGTGGAATGTCACTATCCCTAACACGTTATAAAAAATGATTCTGTTAACGTATCTATCTATCTGTATGACTGCCCGTCAATAGTCCATCCATACAATAATTTATTCATCATTTCTTTCTATCTCTCTATCTTAACAAAATGCATTTTTTCAGCGATAAATGTGTGTACTCACGTATGTTGAACAATTTTTCTTGATAAACTTTATCGCATGCAGTAATTAATTTCCCATTAATATGGCAGCACTGATTTATGCTACGACTATTCTGTAGGTTTGCATTAAGTTTATCGTAAATGTGTTTATGCTATTTCTTTTAACCCTTTATCCAAATTTTGAAAACAAAATACCAATATGCCGTAACCTTTTCCGCACCATCATTTTAATTCCGTATATATACACGCCATACGTATGAGTAAGTTTACAAGTTTAAGGGTTGCAAAATGTTCAAGACATATGCGCTCTCATATACCCATCTCTGATTTAGGGACGCCATTTGGGCTCCTTCATTTTACCTTGAATTCGTATTTTGGGTGGTTTTGGATACCCTCATTTTTCATTTACTTTCTTGGGGATGCCCAATTACAAGGCTCTTTCATTTATTGAAATCTAATTTTGGTGATGCCCATTTACAAGGCATTTAGTTTTAATGTCTGGCTCCCCCTTGTTTGATGGGGATATCTGATTTAGACTCCCTCAATTTTTATTTAGGGATGCCAATCTAGGCTCCCTCATTTATTGAAATTTTATTTGGTGATGCCCATTTACAAGGCATTTAGTTTGAATGCCTGGATCCCCCCTAGTTTGATGGGGATGTCTGATTTAAAGTCCCTATACATTTATTTAAGGATGCCAATCTAGTCTCCCTTAATTTATTGATATTTTTCATTTATTTCCTCTATGTCCAAAAATCACGATATCTTAAAAGGCGTGACTGGCCTTCTCTTTTATTTGGGGATACAAATTTCTCCTTTTACTATTGTAAAGTACTTAACTTGTTTGATTATTCGGGCATCTTTTGCTCCTAACTTCTGTAATACTTAAGCTCAATCACTTTTGTTTGTTTTGTTTTTCTTCAATTATATTGCCAAGATTATTATTGGTCTAAATTACACTCATTCTGCCCTACTGTTGGATGTAGCATAGTTTCGTGGCGGAATGTGGCTTCCAGTAGTGTTCATTTCAGATTAATTCAATTTTAGTAAGGCTATGGTTAAAGATTTGCCACCAAGGTGAACGTCTGTTCCCAGGGTACACCTTGTGACAATTTTTTTTTTATACCTACATACCCTTTTTTATAACTTAAGCAGCCATAACTACGCCGCATCTTCATCGGGTGTGGTTATAAGTCATACCATATATGATGTCATCCGAGTTTTCAAGAAACTATTCACCCTCCCTCCACAACCAAATTTAAACTCTCATCAACTTTTGTTATTTAAGAAAATTAGAGCCATTCGAGCTAAAAAGTTACTTGTGAATGTTGATCTATATATTAGGTGGTACTGGTTTTTGTGTGCTTCTGCTTTTGGATTTCATTTCAGGTACCCCCACTTCCCGACAAACTGTAATGGCTGCTATTCGAAGACGTCTGCTGCCTTTCAAGCTGTTTGCCGATTGCGGGATTTGGCTTACCAGTAGTGCTCATTTCAGATTAATTATACTTATGGTTTAATTTAAGTAAGGCTATGGTTAATGATTTTCCACCAAGGTGTACGTCTGTTCCCAGGGTACACCTTGTGACAATTATTTTCGTACCTACATATACTTTCTTATAACTTAAGCAGCCATTGCCATTATCGCAAAAAAAAAACAAAACCAAAAAAAAAAAACTCGTCTCCAGTAATGTTTTGGCTGTCACTCTGACTCTCAATATATAGATTTATCTACAGTACAAACTTTTTTAATATCTTACACAATACAAAAACACTATTAACTTCTTCTTTTCTTTGGTTGTGTCTTGAAAGCTGAAGCTGAAAAGGGGGCGTTTATAAACAGAAATTTTGACGTTTTTGTATTTTAGTGATTGTATGTTTTTTAGGCACAGAACTATTTATGATTATCGAAATATTAAAAAGAAGTGGTTGACACAGAAACTTGAGATAGATCATCTATCAAGGTCTGTTTAAAGAGGCTCATTAAATTTGAACGGCCATGACAGGATAATAAAGTTTATTAAAATGTTTATAGTTATTTTTTTTTAAGCTAAAGAGATAAAACCTTAAAAGAAAATAATAAATGTAAGTGGAGTGGTGCGAAACAATCCGTTTACGCTGATTTGTAGTTTTGTTTAAAAATAATAAGCAAGTTAAAAAGTCCCTTGGGCTTCTCAGAAAATTTGATCACGAACCAACCAAGTTCATATCCAGAATAATTTTTTAACATTGCTGTTTAATATATATATATTTACGACTGGAAAATGCAAGCCGTTCAGTTTTTAAATTTCAGAGACTTTATGTTTACAACTATCCAAGTGACAAGCAATAGGCGCGTTCATACCGAATTGAACGCCTTCGCTATTCTATAGGCTTA
Source organism: Magallana angulata (assembly GCF_025612915.1). Classification (NCBI taxonomy): domain Eukaryota; kingdom Metazoa; phylum Mollusca; class Bivalvia; order Ostreida; family Ostreidae; genus Magallana; species Magallana angulata. The sequence continues at coordinate 43,069,674 of NC_069112.1, forward strand.
AATAAGGAAACATATCTGCAAATGTTTAAATTAAATATGAACATATTTTATTGAGAAAAACTCAAGACCATCAAATACAAGTTCTTGCAAGTAACTGGATCTTCTCCTTAGAGGTAACAATAACTGTCATGCATATAAAATTATATATGTACTGATATACACTTGACAAAAAAAACCAACAAATTGCTTGAACGTCAAAGATTCCTCATAAAATGTGTGCACAGAAGCAAGAATGATTTTGTTAGGATGTAAAGAAAGGTTATCGTTACCACATACAGGTAAACTAGTACATGTATATATGCAGTAATTATGTATCATTATAGACTAAATCAAGCAAAAACAGTTCGACAAACATCGCAGCAAACTTAAGGCTTCCTATGAAAATATCTACAGATTCAAACGTTCATGAAACGATACAAATATTTCTACAAAATATTTATGTAAAGTAACTTTATCATGACATATATTTTGTATTAAATAAAACAAAATAGTAAAAGTTACTTTGTATGACAGTGTTGTCTTCGGAATTGACAGTCATGTTGTATGTGTTGATAATTCTCCCGAAAGCAGGTCATAAAAAAATTTCAATATTACAAAAGCATAACAGGTATAACGGTTCGCGACGATTAACTTTCGTGTCCACATAAAAATCCACATACCTTACGCATTAAAAATAAGACATCCGAACAGTTGTTGTTATTAACACCTTTACGTTAATGAGCTGTTCTTACGTATTACTTTTAGGCATCGGACCGTGTAATTCATGTGTGGCAGGGTATTGGGTTTAAGTCATTTTACCTGAATCTTATGCACTGAATTTCTCGTATCTGATACCAAAACTAAAGAAATAGACGACAAACAAAGGAAAAGCAAAATCACATATCTATCTCGATCAGATGCAAATATGAATTATAAATATTTCGGATTTCATTAAAAGTAATGTGTAGTTGATATTGTACCATTTCAGCAATTGATAAAGATTATCTGGGAAAAAATAAAAGGAACATTTAAATAAGGACATGTTCACGGTGAGCAATTTTTGAAACGAGGCGGCTATCGCGAATCTCGCGAAAATTTCTCACACGCTAAAAGTTGGTTTACAGTTACTCATAATCATTATAAGTTCCAACTTCCCCAACACGTTTGTTTCTGAAAAAAGGCAATTGATTTGATGAATTTAAATAATAGACCTGTTTTTATAACAAGTGATTATAAAGCTCGAAGCCAAGTTCAAACAAATTGCGTAGGAGTTGTTTCCTTGTCATAGTTTTACTATCTACCGACATTGGTCCACTGCATTATTAAAAAGAAGATTATCTGAAATGATTGTGTTCTAATTAAACACAGTTTTGTTTAAATCAAACTCATTCGACAAAATAGCTAAAACCTAACAAAATACTCCGACATATGTGTACGATTATACTAGTAATATTTTTTGTGTCGACATTGCAAGGTAAAGTTTATGTTTACAATTTTAAGTATATCACAATAACAACTTTTTTACATTTATCATTAATATTTATAAAGGTTTGTCTTTGCTTACATTATGCATGCATCATATACGAAGAGAAAGGATGCGTAGATGAGCAAATCAAAGATACTTGAGTGTTGTATACTTATCACGTTTTATAATAACAATGGAAGATAAACGTATTCTGTAATAAACGTATTTTCAAAAATTGTCATAATATAGAGTTTCTGTGTAAATAAAAACTAAGTCCTTTAGAATTGAAAAGCTATTCTTATTGATTTGAGGTTCGTATCAAAATTATGATTTTATATTAGAAATGATAGATTTTACTTATCTCCAATTTAATTTCACGAAAATTAGCGACTTTGTAAAGTCTAATTTAAGTACAATATGTCTATTAAAATTTGTATGGAGCGTTAAATGGTATTTGATGACGTATTTAGAAATGATAGAAAAGAACAACTATTCCTATAGTCCTACTTTATGGTGCAGTCAAACGGAAGATCTTTCGTTGCTTGCAACGAGCGTCTTTTTTTATTTTGGTTTTTTTTTTTTATAAAACATATATAAAACATTCCAAAGAAAATTACTGAATACATTGATGTTACACTGAATATGTATGGAACTTTCATGGTCTTCATATGATTGTTATAAGCCAATGGTTTTCTTAGAAATTAGCAAAAGTAAGATATTTGTAGACATACATGTTACATATCTAAAAATAAATAAATAAATTATAAAAATAAATAAATAAAAAAATAATAGAAATAAACACACTTACCTTTAATTGATTGTGTTGGTTTTTGACTTCATTATTAATAAGAAACCATTAACGTATAACTTTTATGGTCTACAAAACAGTGTTATAATAATTTGTAGAGTTATCTTTTTTTTAACTATACAGCTGCTTAAATAAAATTTCCTGCTCGCATAAGATAAGATATCTAAAACGTGCGCCGTGTTTGATTGTTGTCCTTAAATTTAAATCTTAATTTTTACTTTAAAAATGTAGAACTATCTGCCGAATCAAGGGTCATCTGCTTTCTTATTGTTTTTTTTTTCATATAAAACAAATAACAACATTGTGATCATTTTTAACCATAAACATAAAATTGAATTCAAATCATAATTCAAATTCTTTGTTTTGTTGTTTTGTTGTTTTTTTGTTTTTTTTGTTTTTTTGTTTTTTTTTTTTTTTTTGTTCAAGCACATATTAAATGAATCCGAAAAAAAAATACAAAATATAATATACAATTATTTGCAGCTTCAAGGGTCCTTTTCTTTCTTTACCGTTACTCGTGCGTTTTGATGACCGCCGGTAACTGGCGCATTATAACGTTCATTTATTTCAATATGTTGTTTTTCCTTGTTGTAAGTATACTACACAAAATCAAGTAGATTTGTTGAAAAATAAATGTTTAAAGTGTTTCTACTCAGTAATTTGCTTTTGCAAAGTAATGTTTTTTCCTCATGAAACAAATAGACAACAACTCATAGAAATTAGAGCAGAGAAATATAAAGTTTTTATATATTAAAAAGATTGTTTAAGCTTTTGTTTCACAGAAATGTCAAAGAAACTCGTATAACAGGATATTATAAGGAATTTCACATAGCTACATCATAGTAACTAACAAATAGAGATAAATGTTGCCCATTAATTGCAATAATATCTTGGGTTTTTTTATAATATACAAAAGCATCATGATGAATTTGTTAATTTCAATAAAGAGCAGTGAAGTGGAAAGCTATATACATAAAAGTGTGTATCCAAATATTTCACTACGTAAAAAATCTGTATAAAAAATATGTACACTACAACTATCTTTATTCAATATTATGTATTGTGATAACAGGAAACATTTATTCATAAAAAAATCATCATTTAAATCAAAATATCTTTAAAAAAAACTCAGCACATATCGAATTCCCTTCCCCCTCGAATGGATATTACGATAATCTTAAAATATTATTAAGCTATATAAGATTCACAAATTGACAAATTACAAATGATTTGCATTAAAACAATCTTATTGTAATCTGGTAACAAAGGTATTGTGATTCAATAATTATTAACATATTAAGAAAAAAACATAAATAAATAATTAAAAAATACGTCAGAGACTTTGGATTGAGTATAATACATGACTCTGTGATTTTCAAGTATCCCTTAACATTGTAATTTATGAACAAAAAAAAATCAGAAATCCCAGGGGCTGGATAGAAACACAATGACTGCCAGTTGTCCTAAAAGAGTAAACGGAAGGATAAGAACAGGATATCATCTAGAAATAAAGTTTTAAATTAACAGGAAGAACTTCATCGATCCGTGACATTCTATGTACCAAATGTAGAAATCCAGCATCACATCAAAATGGTAGAGGGATCCCTGGTCTACATGATTATGAAATATGTTTTCTTTCAGCTGTGTTGAAGGAAAAGACAACATTTTTAAACATTATATGCATAAGTACTATATGACCATTTTGGTTACGCCCTAGCTAGAGTCCCCGGGGAATATAAAATTTACAAATCTTAAGTGAGAGTCACAATGAAACGTTTTTACGTAAATGCCTATTGAAAAAAAAGGCAAACCTTTGCTGCAAGATATGATTTCGAAGCTACGCAGGACGTTTCAATTTAATTTGCCAAACCAAAACGACATCTCTATCCGCCATACCTAACAAAAGAAAGTATTGAACACATTTGGAACATAATGTTTTACATGTACACCCAATGTTAAAGACAGTAAGAGGCTTATAAATGACATAATGATCGGTAGTATGGTTTGATTTTTCTTAGGTACATATGATTTACATGCAGACAAATCTAATAAGAAATTTTAAATAAAATGATTTAATGATAGATAAAATGTGGATTGTTGACAGAACGTTGCCTCTCAGATTCCTTTCCAGGCCTGTCAGTGAACATTCGATTGACTGAATGGCATAGTTCCATCGTGTAGAGCTCTCTGTAAATCTAACAACTCAACACTTATCCAATTAAAATCAAAACTGATATATTTTTTTTAAGTTTTTACAAAAATTATCACAAAATACCCGATCTGTGAATTGTAATAACAAAATTAAAAAAAAAAACAAAAAAAAGTACTTCTTTTTCAAAATACTTTGAATATGGGACAAAATGAATGCAATTTGCAAAAAAAAATTTAAAAAAAAAAATAAAAAAAGAATAAAAAAAAATAAAATAAATAACTAAACAAATAAATATCTACTCTGCGTTGATTTGGGAATTTTTTTCTTTGATATGTTTGGAAAAAAATACTATTATTTTTGCTGAATCGTCCTTCTTTCTCCGCGTATGGTAGAGAGCATACATATCATTGAGTTTTTTTTTATGCTAAGCAATTATTCTTTCGTAATCATTACATTAAAATCATAACTAATTAAGAGCTTGGTAGAGAGTTAGTGATTCACACATTTACATTATTTTTTAGTGCATTAAGTGTATCTGCGATAAAACAAAATGATAACATACATGTACAACGATTTGTCGCGTCATTGGTCGTTTTCATTCTTAAGGACCACTTGTGTGTTTTAATTGTTTATTACTAAATAGAAACTGGCATTGGACTGATATCAAAGTCCAATGTCAATTAGTTATTATGTTGTTGAATTTTGGTATATTTGTCTTCCTGTTTTGAAGTGTAATTTACAAATCTTATTTGTTAAAAATTATATGTTTAGGTGGGTTTCAATTCCGTAATGGGCTTTGGTTAAACTGATGTTGTTTCCCTCCTAACATAATTACTTTAATACGGTATGCATTTAAAACGATTTAAAAAAAAAAAAAACATGTCTGTTTAACTATACACTACTCATTGGATTACATACATATCTATTTCTTTTTTTTAACCCCATGGTTATTATCCTATTTTATTATCCTTTATTATTTGTTTAATAATAATGTTTTTGTTTTCTTTTTTGTTTTTTTTTTAAGTTCATTCGCTTGTTTGTTTTCTGAGTTCACAATACGTTTTTTTTGTATTAAATGTCAATTACGCAAACATTGTAGATTCTTTCTTCATATGAAACAACTATAACTCTACATGTTGAAACGTGCGTTAATCCTGTCCTATCGTGCGTGTATACCGTTTACGTGCGTTAATCCTATCGTGCGTTAATCCTATCAGGTTTGTGGTTAAATTTTAAAGGTTTTCCGTTTATCCTATCGTGTTAATCGTTTCGTGGCTTTTCATAAGCAAGTAAATTTATTTCGAAGTTGCAAGTCGTTCAGTGCGCCGTATACGAAAATTTATTGAACAAGAACTGTAAAATCCTTTCCAGCATTCTATTATTATACTAATTTCTTAATGTTTTAGATCAAAATTAACCAATATTACATGTAGATCATATCTGTAACCTTTGAAAATGAAACATTAATGTAAACTATCGAAATTCTTAGAAACAATGTCACATATTTACCTGTAATACGAATCTATTAAATCGTACGCGGAGTGTATACCTGCGTAAACATTAACTTTAATGCAATATAATTTGTGTTTTATTCAACATGTGTTACAGAAACAAAAGTATTTATGATATAATTTATATTTAATTAAAACCAGAGTTGTTTATAAATTCAACCCGTTATTTTTTGTGTGATAGTTGATTTTAGGGTGAAATGTTCTCGGCAGTCGGCTAGGGTGTGTGGTAATGGAAACAATGTTAACAAATCGTAGGCAGAATGTGAATCTGCGTAAATATTTATTTAACTTGTATGTAATATAATTCGTTTTTAATGCATCATTTTCTTACACGGAAAGAAATTTAAATGCACTTATGATAGATTTTATATTTACTTAAACAAGAGTTGGATTTTTATAATTGAACCCGCTATTTTTCCGTGTAATTTGATCTCGGGCTGAAATATTTGCGGCGATCGGCTAGGATGTTCGGTATTGAAAACAATGTTAACAATACATAAAATTTATTGATTATTTAAGCTTATAATTTTAATGAAAATCTTTTATGCATTCTATAAATAATACAGCGATGGTTAACAACTCGACAATTGTTACTGAAAAGAAATTCCACGTAAATCTTTGTTTGTATGTGTTCTTGCTCAAATTCTGTCATAATCAGTATTTGTTGCCAATAATATATTAATGTTTATGCTAATACGGGAATAATCATTTTGTGTAAAAAAGCCATCATTAGCCTGCTTCACGAATACATACCATCAAATTGTTTTAATATAAGTGGTACGTTTACCACATCTTCAGTTTACCAAAACTATTTGAGTACACATCTACAGTTTTATTCTCAAGACAAAACATAAACCTAAAACAAAAGAAGAAAAAATGTGTTACCACTTATTTGTTTTAGTTAAGAATAAGATCATTCTAAATCAAGCTATAGCTAACAAAGTCGTCAGAGAAAAAAATTGATAACAATATATTTCAATTTCGTTACAAACAATATAATACGATATATTTAAAGTACAAACAAGATATCTGTGAGCCAATGCTCACTAGTGATACCCCCGCCCTGATGTGAATATGCAAAATAAGCTAAGTCGACATTTAACAGAAAGCTGGCACCCGATTGGTAAAAAAATATATCCCACAATATGGCATGCCTAAACACATAGTGTGTTAAAATTTCAAGCATCTTCGATAAATAGCTGCTGAGAAATCTTTGAGGAATTTTTTTTTGAAAATGTTGGCAAAAAAACCGACCAAAGTACTCATTTAACAGGAAGTTGACGTCCGATTGGTACATAAAATATATCCCACGATACGGCATGCCTTAACAAACACTGTGTGAAAATGTCAAGCATCTGCGATAAATAGCTGCTGAAAAATCTTTGAAAATTTTGGCTAAAAATAAACAAAGTCATTATTTATTAGGAAGTTGACGTCCGATTGATACAAAAAATATCCCACAATATGGCCTGCCAAAACAAATAGTGTGTGAAAAATTTGCGATAAATAATTGCTTAGAAATCATTGACAGAAATTTGTTTGAAAATATATATTGAACAGGAAGTTATCGTCCAATTGGTACAAAAATATGTCCCACGATATAGCATGCCTATATATATTGTGTAAAAATTTCAAGCATCTGCGATAAACAGTTACTGAGAATTCTTTGACAAAAATTTGTTTGAAAATTTTGGTTAAAAAATAAGCAAAGTCGTCATTTAACAGGAAGTTGACCTATGATTGGTACAAAAATATATCCCACAATATTGCATGCCTTAACAAACACTGTGTAAAAACTTCAAGCATATGCGATAAATAGTTGCTGAGATAAATGCGACAGAAATTTTTGTTACGGACGGACAGACGGACGGACAGACAGACGGACGGACAGACAGACAGACACACAAGAGTAAAACAGTATACTACACCTCCTTCGGAGCGGAGGTATAATAATACGTAAATAAATACAAATCTTAGTGCTAAATATACATGCCAATTCATGAATAAACTTCAGTTTTTTAATAGAAATTACTTGCTCAAAATGTGATTTATTTATTCCTTAAAAGATAGTAATTATACGAATCAAGATATATCATTTAATTAATGTAAGTATTAATAATATATTCAAGTATTAACAGATTAATTGTAACGTAAAATGGAGCATAAAATACTTCCTAAAATATTAAACAGTTACATTTGATATCGCAATCGATGATGTTTCTTTTGGCAACTTAGGGTTTAGTCATAGACAGTTTAGATCGCAAAAAGATATTATGTGAGTGCAGTTTTAAAATATTTGTTTTAAATTGTTAAGAAACATTGCATTCGCAAACATAAGTTGAAATCAAATCATGTTAAGAAAAAAAAGTTACTTACGATACCTTTCATCAAGCTGACACGTTACAATGCTTGCCGCTACACCGTTGTTATAAAGTTACCTTGCGCATTGCAGGTACAATTAACGTTTTTGTTGTTGTTTTTTCTTTTCTTTCTTTTTCATTGTATACAATTATCAAAGTACAGTTTGCAAAATAATTTCATTCATACAATTTTTTAAAAAGTAAGCTAAATAGGATTCGTATATTATAAACTGAATTAAATATCTTCGGGTGTAAACCTTTTTCTAAATTTAAATATAATAATAGAGGCAAATGGTTAACTATAACAATACATGTCATATTGATTAGGTATTAAAACACAATATAATTCGATATAAAAATAAGACGATATGAAATAAATGCTACTGAAGCTGTATGATTTTTTTTGTATATAAAGGCTTAAAGAAAAATAAATTTCATAGATCAGATAATAAAACGATCTATCTATCTATCTATCTATCTATCTATCTATCTATCTATCTATCTATCTATCTATCTATCCGTAATTTTAGAGTATTTTGTGTATTCACGTATGTTGCATAATTCTCATTGATAACATTTTATAACATCAAGTAAATCATTTTCCATTAATATGGAAGTATTGATTTATTCTACGATCATTCTATATGTTTGTCGTAAGGTTATCTTAACCATGCTTATGTTATCTTTTTTAATCGAATAGCGAAAATGTAAACAAATTCCTGTGTATTATACCATTTGTTTTTCAATGAGCTGGTGTTATTGTAGTAATGTCATAGATTGTTCTTTTTATAAAAAAAGCAGCTAGTGTTGCATATGCCTTAGTGGTTGTTTACTCATGTGTTTTACATTACTCCCCTGTATAACCAATACCACACCCAGTTAGGCAAGTTCCATTGACATTGGAGTATTGGTTTATATCACGACAGTGTCCACATGTACCATTACATTTAATACCAAACGATCTTGCTTCACATTCTTAAAATGTAAAAAAAAAAATCGTTATTGTTATTTATCAAAAACACCCATCTGAAGAATACAGTGCCATGAAATGTTAACGTTTACCGGTAGCACACAATTTAATGTTGTTTTTTTTGTTTTACCTTGTGCATGTACACGCATTACCACTGCAAATGAGTTTTTCATCTGGTTGATACAGTGATACAGTGCTGTTTTGTATGTCTTACCACTTACACAACACAGAATGTCATTCTTTCTGGCATTTGTGCTTTCCCATTGTACAGTGTATTTAGGTCTTTCCACCTTTCAGGTGAAAGACCTTTTGTATTTCTTATGTTTTTTATTATTATTTTTTTTCTTCTCTTTTTTTCCAGGGACAGCTATTTTATTTCAAGAGATATTGAAACAATTTTTTCTTTAAGTCATTGGCCATTAAAAGTTATGGTACCAAATGACCCTTTGCTTGATAACTCCCAGAGCTTACAAAGTTATTGCCCTTGAGTACGAAAAGCTTGTTATCGCTACTCCTCCGAAACCAAAAGAGATAGAAACTTGGAACTTTTACCAATGTCTTCAGAACACTTAGAGGGTTCTTCAATCTATTCATAGCGAACGGATCTAAGCCCCTCTTCTAGTAGTTATTGCCCCTGAAAGTATTTACATTTCTATAAATTCACTTCTAACTTTTTTATTTTTTGTCATAGAGACTTCCGACCACTTGGGATGGAAGCGTCTACCTTGGCCGAACAAAATGACATAAAGGTCAAAGGTCAAGGTCATTTGGAAATCCGTTAATTAATGAGTTTTTAGATCTCTTTTGTTTAGCGTGGTAGAGAAAAACTTTATCATGGATGTAATAGGACATCTTAAGACATTTCAAAATATAGCCCCTTGGCTCCTTCTTTTAAATAGTTACAGAGTTATTGCCCCTATTAATGAAAAGCTTGTTATCGCTACTCCTCTGAAACCAAAAGAGATAGAAACTTGGAACTTTTACCAATGTCTTCAGTACACTTAGAGGGTTCTTCAATTTATTCATACCGAAAGGATCTGAGCCCCCCTTCTAGCAGTTATTGCCCCTGAAAGTAATAACATTTCTATAAAATCACTTCTAACTTTTTTATTACTTATTAAAGAGACTTTGGACCACTTGGGATTGAATTTTCCTACTTTGCCGAACAAAATGACATTAAGGTCAAAGGTCAAGGTCATTTGGAAATCTCTTAATTGATGAGTTTTTAGAACTCTTTTGTTTAGGGTGGTAGAGGAAAACTTCTTTATGGATGTATTAGGACATCATAAGACATTTCAAAATATAACCCTTTGACCCTTACCATGTAACATTTATATAGTTATTGCCCCTATTATACAAAATACTTGTTATCGCTACCCCTCATTAACCGTTAGAGATAGAGATTTGAAACTTTTACTAATGTTTTCAGTACACTTAGACACTTCTTCAATCTATTCATACCGAAAGGGTCCAAAGTCCCTTTCTAGCAGTTATTGCCCCTGAAAGTTTCGAACATTCAATAAAAACACAAATCACTTTTGAATCAATAATCATAGATACATCGGACCACTTGGTATTGAAGGGTCTACCTTGTGAGATCAAAATGACATAAAGGTCAAAGGTCAAGGTCAAACAATAAAAAATTGCAAACTTAATCGTTTGACATTTTTTTATGAAGTAATGCAGAAAAAAAAACTTTATTCTATTGAAGCAATCTTATTTCAAACATAAAACACAATGAGGTGGAAAGACCTCTAATTGTTCGAGGACAATTAGTCTACTAGTCTATTTTTGTGTCATTGTGTCATTTGTCCCTTTTTTGTGACCTAAAAAGTAGCTACAGCAACCACATACAAAGAAATCCATGTTTCTTTTCTAAATAAACAGTGGTGCACTTGTCCAATATCGTTTCAGGATACAGCGGTTTTCAAATGTAGCGGGTTGCTTTATGGTTTTGTGGAAGTTAATGCCCACGCACCCCATTATTCGTGATATACAGATATGTAAAATATCCGATGTATATGTAAAACATTTCCAACCGTAATTGAATGCGAGTTGTTCGCTATATGGAGCGATATCATGACATTATGTAAAAAAAAAAAAAACATTAATTTTTAATGTTTGGTTTCTATTTGTTTAAACTAGTTGCGTTTTAATTTGAATTTGATTTAGAATAAATGTATGCAATACAGTTTTGTAATGAAAGTATAGGAAAGATCAAGATTATTTCGATTTTATTTTGATTTTAAGAAAAGTGAAACTTAAGCGGACAGTTCAGTTTCTGCTACAATCATAATAATTAAATCTAATCAATAAATTTTATAAAAAGATTGTGCATGTTGAAATCGTTGTCCAATGCACCTCATAAATGCTGAAACTTTAATTACAATGTATATATAAGGAATGTAACATAGCATATTGATAAATCGTATTTTTTATGCAAAAGGTATCAAGAACACATTTAAAACGTAGGTCGAATTTAGGAAATTTCAACAAAACAAATTTCCAATATGTTGGTACATTTGTATTACGTATTGAACCCTTTATGAAACGTGTAACAAAAACAACATGGTAACACATTTTATAATATATGATAAACAGAAAATACAGAAGAAACTAGAACTGTCCTAATGGGACTAATACCCCCGTAAGGCTAATTTCAAATGGAGACAAAAAAGTGAATTTAATAATAAAGGTTTGGAACACATACAAATAAAAAAATGCTAGAATTGTTAACAAAAAATTAAAATCAAAATTGTCAGAATTTCACTTTAAATGCATATGTATAACAGTAATACATTTACAAAATGTATCTGATGACTTTTTTTTTTATTTAATTGATTTAAAGAAAACCCAACAAAATGACAATAACCCCTCCCTTTGCAGTAAATGGAAATACAAGTAGCCAAGCAATGCTCTTCTGTTTGAATCTCTTTCTAATAAAAGTCTTGACAGATGCAATTAGTTGTTTCAAATTTTCCCCACTTTCTCCTGTGGTACAATGGAACTCCATATCAGAAAATTTATCCCATAGGACAATGATTTTCTTTGATGAGCTTGTTAAATTTAATAAACTCCCAAAACATTACCATAATTACCATTCTATGTAAAGATATGTAAAAAAGAAAATTTAATATTACAAACAATTTTTAAATTGTCAAAACACTACAATCATATCAATAATTTTGAATTTCATTTACATTGATGCCCTATAGGGTCACTTCATCAATTTGCTTGACTTATACATTTAAACAACATCTAAAAATAGTTAACTTCTTTATTAATTAATAATAACTTTTGGTTTACATTAAACAGTTTTAAAATAGCCCAAATCACCTCCCATTTTACAGATAATCAATTTTCACTAAACACATGATCCATCTAAACCATGGCTTAGATAATGGCTCCCATGGGACAAATAAATTCAACCACACTTGTCTTTGATGTTCTTATTAGCTCCTAAGAATTTATCATTGACAAACAAAAAAATGCATTGTCAGTTGAAAAAAAATAAATTTAGTTAAGACATAAAGACAAAAAAACCTCCATCTAGATGTATTTATATAAAAATATATTAGAGTGTTTTAATACTATCAATTAATTAATAAAATCTGTAAGGATTACCTCCCTTACTTTTCAACATCAGTGTACAATATATAGAATAAGGAAAATGAAAACTGTCATAAAATCTTGCCTAATCTTAAAATAATTGCAGGTGCACATTTGCAGATGGTGATCAACATATGTACACATTTTCAGACTGTTCCATAAAGTAGTAAATCAAAGTATTGAAGTACTGACTGGAGTTGATTTTATCGAATATCATTTATTCAAAATCAACGATATGTGAAATTGCATGGCAATTAGTATCAGTAATCGAAATATTTCTGAGAAATTATATGGATCCAGGCAAGATTGAACTCTTGTCTTGTTCAACCAAACGCTCGACTGTCTACGTTTATCTACGACAAGCAAGATAGACTCTGTTTTGTCGGATATTGACGGAAACAGCCAAGCGTCTGTTTGAACGAGACTACATTGAACTCTAGCGTAGGAATACATACGACTTTAAAACATATCTATACTTTTTGTACAATTTAAAATCTTAATATTTTCATGGTATTTATAAATAAGTTTTCTTAAAAAAAACAATGCTTCGGAATAAAATCAACTCCCAAAAATGCTATAGGGGGGACAAAGTTGCGTCTATAGACAGACGGACAGACAGACAGACAGACAGACGAACAGCCGGACAGAGGGACAGGATGAAACCAATATAACCCCTAAACTTCGTTTGCGTGTGTATAACTATAATATATTTTGGTACATGTTTTACAGATTACCTGATGTTGTTTATATCATATCAGTAAATTCAATGTACAGGTCGAATTCTGCTTTCACCCGTATTAATTATACTGACCATGTATAAACTATATTAAAAATCAATTACAGTTGTCACACAAAGGATTTAAACAGTTCCAAATTGGATTGGTTATATGCTTTACGTTGAATTATGAATTGAAATTTCATCCAAGATCTTTAGGAAGAAATTCGATTATCCCAGAGGAATAAGAATTGTAGTTTGATAAAAATCACCGATTTTTTTTTTTTCAAATTATGTTTACACATTTTTTTTTTAAATTTTATGTTTTGTCTATTTGTTGGTTTTTTTTCGTTTTTGTTTTGGTTCATGTCATCTCATGATTGCAAGGTTTTATATTATAATAATTGTTCTTGTTTTAATTATCTCATAGTTGGAAGGTTTTATTAAAGGTTTTTGTTTTTGTTTTGTTTTTAAGTAGATTTTTGTTTAAGCATACCCATGTGCCAGCTTCCTATGTCCCATTTCTTTCAACACATTGAAGCAACAATACGGTTGCAAACTCTGTATAAAGTGTAAGTAGTCAGAAGATTTCCTATATACAGTGTACAATGTGTTTAAGTGGTGTTTTAGCAACTTGTCAAAGAATATGAATTACAAATAAGAAAAAAAGAACATTGATAATACATTCATAGAAAACGATGTACCTAGTTCACAGCGATGACCTTGGTACCCAGGTTTACAACCCTGACAGGTGCCCGTCTCTATGTGGCAGTACTGACAGTTAACGTCTGAACAGGGAATGGAGCAGTTAGATCCGTAATATCCAGTTGTTGGACAACCTGCAATTATTATTCATGACAGAAAATCTCATTTAAAAAAAGATCCTCGATTTACTCCTTTCGTATGCTACCCGGTGATTTGAAAAAATCCAATTTGAAGTCTCCTTCTGGTGAACATCTATTTATGAATATTCTTGAGTTATTCTAGTCATCCAGAGCTTTTAAGAACTTTTTTTTTCGGGTAACAAAATTAAAATGGAGTCGTCGGACAAATGGTTGGCACAAGGTTTTAAACCCTTTGGTGTCAGCGAGCTAGAGACGGAGCAAACGTTGATATTAGATGCCCTCAGGATTTTGCATTGGCATATCTTTTGAAATATGCAGCTAAGTAATAGAACCGACGAATGGATGGTTCTGAATAAAGTAAACCAGAAGGTGACGTCAAGCGGTATTTCTTCAGATTCTTGTTTAGCGACAAAGTAAATAAGTAGCGGGTCAATTATTTGATTGTACATAACGTAATCAGATTTTAATGCCAGATAAATAGATGTTCTTTTAAATTGTATTGATTTCAATTTCCTGCAATAAATCGAGTCATTATGCATATGCGTATGCACGTAAATATATATGAGTAATGACAAAATATCCGTAAACCATAAAAACAACAGTCGTATTTTTAAAAGCACTACAATATGATTTGTAATCACAATAAAATTAATAGTGTTACCAATACGGATACATACATACATGTACATTCTTTATTTCAGTAATTTTATCATAAAAAATAATTAAAGTATCCGATCCATAATAGCCCCAGATTCAATGAATCTTGGTGCATAATAAATATGTATGAGCCTAATACTCAGTAAACATGGACATAATTTTCCTATTTAAGTATCAATATGTAAGTGTGGAATTCGTTCTAATAAATGATCTGTTCCTTTTTTGAGGAGTTGTCCCCTTTGCTTTTATTCTACAAAAAATAGTACTAAAAAAACTACACAATTTATAATTTATTTTCAATAGTTTTTGTATTCCTAATGATAAAAAAAATCGTTCCACCAAAGCCCTTTTTTTATAGTAATTACCTTTTATTTCAAAAAATGTGCTTGTCTCCGTAGACCTTCATGCAATCTTTATTAAATAATTACTGCTTAGTTTATAGTTTGTTCGAAAATTTCTCTCGATAAATCTTTTTCTAATCTTAAATGTTTTAAATAAATATCAAAGTATTAAATACATGATGCATATTCAAGGTTGGAAAAATTTGGCCCTAATATGGATCGGACACCTTAATATAAGATACCACATACAAACTGTTTTGCACATACTATTTTCTTTTTTTTAACAACTGCACGCTTTTAACGAAATTGTTTTTGTTATTTACTGAAAACAATTAAGTAATTTGAATTTAGTCCACCTCCAATAAACGTTTTTGTTGAAAAAGTGTTCACGCTATGCAGGTTTGTAAAGGCAACTTTCAACAAACCGATTGGGTAAAAAATTCTCAAATCAATATGACGTCACATTAGGTATAACGACGTCTTTTTAATTCAAGAGACCTGCTATTGTTTACTCTTGTCCAAATTATACAAACTGCAGGCGTGAACTGTCACATAAGAGTGTATTGAATAAATATATCTTCAATCTCTCTGTTGAATATATCTAAATAAATATGTCTTTAATATTTCCCTGTTACGTGTCATTTTCTTAGATGAGGTCACAAGCATGTTTGATAGATAAGATCGATGTCGAATGACAAATCATCGGCATGCAGTATAAACAATGTTAATATAAAACTTATTTAATACAGTTTCCCAGATTTAAATGCTTGTCGGTGAAATATAATTAGTATACAATGGACGTGGATATTTTATTTTTCCAGCAAGGTAAGCGGATAAACATTTATATGGTTTGACCGGCATTTCCTCTGTCAGTGTGTACATAAAGGCAATTAATTAATAATATGTATTTGCAATTTTAAAAACCTTATGACCACAAATACTTCAAAAGTGCTGCTATAATCATATGGCTATTTGCTGTTAAAAAATTGTATTTTTAATGAAATAGAAGAAATTAAAAGGGTTAACGATAAATAATAACAATATTTATTTTATGCAAAAAGCTTAAATGCTTTAACATTATAAATAATTAATTTGAACTAATTGCTGATCGAAAAATCATAAAAAAGTAATAAATTTTGATTCAGTCTTACACTGAATGATTTTTTGAAGAATGAAGAAGTTATTTTTTCAACTGGCACGTTATACCATGACAAAACATTTTCAAAGACTCTGAAATACAACTACAATACTAAAATGAACACATTCATTTGATATTACGTTTTGTCATTGTTGTGCATTTTAAAATGACCGTAATATTCACGATCATTAAGCATGAAGTTGCCTTAACTTACATGCGTAACACCCTATAAAACTTTACACTTCTTTATTATTACATTTGGTTTAGTTAAAAAATATATATTATACGTTTCACTGCTATAAATGTTAAAAGTTAAAAGTGTCAAGATATTGATACTATTACCGGTATACAAAACACTCACCGTACACCTCTACTTCACAAAGAACGATCAGAACATATTTTAAAAACTCATGGTAGACAACTCCTGGTAGTCTCTCGTTGTAGTAGATGACATATTGTCCATGGACATAACAGTTTGTTGTTAAGACAGATTCTTTTGGGTTTCTTGTGAAGTTGTTGTCGTTGAAACATAACGTTCCTTGTGATCTGTCCGTGGTATTGGAGACATACACAGAAAACCCACGGTTGTGATATTCTATATTCGAAAAACTAAACCAGGAACCTGTGAAAGGTGTTACAATATTTTAAGTTTAAAAAGATCAAATAATTGATTTCAGAGCATTGGTTACATTATTGTTTAATATCAACTACATCCTTGTCGGTGCAAATCACGCAATTCCAAGTGTCCGTCATTTTACAAATCAAAATGGTTTCGCACATGCATCCACATAAAACATGAGAACGTAGTTCCAAGTTTTGGTTTTGAAAGAAATAACACCGCCATAATCAATTTCAATTTTGAACATAGTCGTAAGTGGTTAACTCTGATGCAATCATTTATCTGACATAATCATCTACTATTCAATTATTTAATAAATAAAAATATGATATCGTATGTTAACCATACAAGGCACTTCGTAACTTCACTGTTTATATTATATTGTGTGTTTGAAATATTGAACAACAATTTTATAAATATAGTTAATATAGAGATTGTTATGTACAGCAATCATGAATATGGTAATTTGATTATCATCAAAACAAATGCCGAAGGAATTATATTATTGAAATAAATAGAAATGCCTTGTTTAAATTTAAGATAGGACTACATTTATTAAATCGTACAACCTTTAAAAAATAAAACCGTTCTAATCACATATAAAAACACCCGAAAGAAGCATCCCATACCCTCACGGCTATGAGATTATCACTTGATCACTACCGTTTTGAATTTGCTTGTTTCTGTCCAAACGTATCAAAAGAACAATTAATCTATGGGTCCGAGTAGTATGCATGTCTTAGTATGCAGTTATCAGTGACCGTTCTCAAGCCTGTGTGATCCATTTTATGCTATTGTTCATTATATGCATTATGCCAGTTAGAATATTGCACTTTCTATTACACTAAAACCAAGAACAAAAAACGTTCCGATAATAATTTCCCAACATACATAAAACACAATGTGAAACCGTGTCATTTAGTAAAACAATATGTAATTGAAAGGTTAATGAAAGGTAGCTTTCCAAAACGTTCAGTAAACATTCATATGACTGAATACAGAGCTTGATCCTATGTTATAATCAAAATCTCAACAGTTATTACCATAATAGTAACTATAATTTTTCACATTAATATCACTGGGACTTTGTGTACCTTTAACGCTGCCCATCGGGAAGTAGCTGGTGATGTGATGAATACTGTAAATGCTGGTCAAGTTCACCCACAGGGTGGTGCTTGTGTTTGTTAGATTTGATATAGCACATTGCCCTCCATCAGCACTCAGGTCAGATTTACGTCCATCCACCGCGTTACTAGCTTCATATGTGTCGTTACCAGGTATCAATGGATAATGCATGTATGTTGGCTTGTAGAGGGCAACATTAACTATCAAAACACAAAACCACACGTAAACAGTATTCAATTACATTGTATGTTTGATAGGTTATATCAAAACTAGCATTTACTTATAAATGATTATTTCTTTTTTTTTTCTTTGATTGTTTTTCAAACCTACTGTCTTGTTGTATTCTTATAAATGAAATTTGGATAAAAGCTTAGATATTCTGAATGGATCAAAAAATATTGTTTTTATGTGAATTACTCTATCTATATATTAATAAATGTATTTTTATTTGTATTAATCTTTTTTTTATATTGACCTTAAATAGTTCCTAAAATAAGAAAATATTTTTTTGTTTCTAATAAAAGATTACCTCCATACAAAGCAGCAGCATTTTTTAATCTTCATTATGAGAAGAATTTAAGAATTATTTTAATTTTCAATTGAAAAGAAGGTATTGACATTTAAAATTGTTTATGACCATACATTCCAGAGAATAACAAGGTATATCAAGTGACTGTCTATTTAGGGAACAGCAATAAGTGTCACACTAAGTGTCATTTATTATGCTGTATTTTGTAATGACAAATTAATATCATGATAAAATAACTATAAAGTAATAGTTTGTAATAACAAATGAATCGTTTTATGAACATTTTAATCCGTTGAAATTTTCATAGTACATGTAAGCTTTAACAGTACTGCGTTAACTAAAATGTTATGTCTTACAAAAGAAGTACCAAATTATACATGTACATGTGTATACGATCTTTTTAATATTACAAATTTAGATTTCATTATATGTAGGTAAACTCACCATAAGCAAGTGAGATCTCCGACACTCTCATCAATAAAAACATTGACAGCATTGCTAACGGCAGAAACATTGAGTAAAGCTCAACAACACGCTGCAAAGTTTAAGGGCTTATGTATATATGTATCTCAGTTACACTTTAGACAGGAAATGATAAAAATACTTAAATGATAAAAAATCTAAAACAAATAGCCAATAAGCATAAACTGTAAAACTGGTTGGGAGTTTGAACTTAAGGGTTCTGAATTTGGAGAAGTCTCCGGTGATGTGCTTTTAAACATTTTATACAAGCACCCTTGAATATGAAAAAACAAGGAAAAATAAAAATCCCAAAAAACTTATTTCAAATATTGGAGTGATTTTACCATGCATCTTACACCTTTGAAATTTTCTTATAAATTAATAAAATTTGTTCTGAATGTCACAGATTTCTCCTTGCATAAAAATTTGAGAAAAATTGTGAACATGTTGAAACCTAAAGATTAAAGCAAACTAATGAAGTGTTGAACTATAACCCATGGATTTGACAATGTTTACCACAAATCGGACAGCTATACAAGAGAAATTAACAATAACAATACGTTCTGGTTTTAATGCTTAAATACAGAGGTTCGAAGTTAAATTTGTTCAATTGCTTTTTCGATTTGTTCTAATGAAAATCCTCGATTCTACTGTCAGGAATTCAGACTAGAGATTCTGTTAAAAAGAATAATAATCATGAGGGGTTATATATCGTACAAGCATCTACAGAGACTATGCGTTATCAGTAAAGTCATGCAGAAAATGAGAAAGGAGAAATTGTTTGTCTCAATTGAAAATAGGTTAAAAAAGGCAGTATCCATAAAACTGAATTTTATGTTTTTTGTTAAACATTTCGTATTTTTTTAAATATTCAAAGTCTATAACAAAGAATGTGCAGTAAACATGCCAATTATCAGGAAAAAAAAAACAATGCATAAAAAGCTGTCCAATGCATGCTTAATTTGAGTCCGATCCAGGGTGAAATTAATATATGGAGCAAAAAAGACCTTGACATTAATTGTTTATACTTCTTATATTTATCAAATAAAGATTGAAATCTTACTTTTTTTCAAATTATTTTAGATAGAGGGTGCATTTTCACTAATTCACAATCAAATGCACAACATTCAAACAAAATAATGTAAAATCTTTCCAACAAGAGTTTCAATGATGGCGTATTTGACATCATTTTACGATTCCTATTTCTCTGTCATTTTGACTGTCAAATTCTTAATAATGATAAAGTTCATAAGTTCTAGTCCAGGGTTATAGGAAGCAACCCATGAGCGTATTAACATTTATTTAAATATGTTTGACCAACATTGTCCGATCCCAGGTATGTGTCCAATGTCTGGTTAACTTGCCGTAAGTATTTATGTTGTAGTGAGTTTTGATTCCTTTTCGATAAAAAAAAAAATACCGATTCACAGCCGCCATTCTTATTACCGACCAACGACTAGCGATAACAACACATTGTATTCAGCGACTCAGTCAATTAGATAAATGAAAAAAAGTAACACAAACAATAGCAATCAACCATAACCGATCATGATACATGGATACACTAAGTGAATGTTTTATTTGAAGAAAATGCCATGACTGAGTAATTTGGGCCGTGCATTCTAAGATATGTAACAAAAAACCTATTCATTGCATTAAGAAAATCGGGCTTTAAAACACAAACATTGGTGAAATTGAGTCTACCATGCAATTAGCAAATGAGAAAATTCAAGAACCACTTGTCAAAATTTAACTTATATGTATCTTCAAAGTAAGTCCTCATTAAATATATTAAATCCTTTAAACTCATTTCATTGCAAATATATATTTTGATTCTTACTCCAATTAACCTGCATCCGCAAAAGCGTGTCAACCACGTTTCTTACATTTTCCCTATTTTGGGCTGGTTTATCGCAAAGTGTAGGTTTTTAAATACGTTCACAACAATAACGTAGCAGGCTAGATTCAGTTATAGCTAACGGACATCATCTCACATTGTTGAAATACCAAAAATATGTGCAGTTATTCTGATGCATGCATTTTGTAATTTATTAGCAAAGTATCGATTTATTTATTTTTTTCACGTGGGGGTTGCCTTTTTTGTTGTAACGTCCGCGTTTCTTCGTGAATGGTAAAAATAATATGTACATACACACGTTCTGTATTCTTTTCTTTATGCGTTATGTATCTCCAAGATAAAATAATGTAAATGCAAATAAACATTAGACGCTTCAAGTGCTGTTTGCTTTCGCTGGGATCACTTAACCGTTTAAGTTGGGTGTGTATTGAAAAGCCGCTACAATGTAGTTATTGGCACACGCAAGAATTTAAAAACACGTGATTCAAACAGGTTGTTGAGTTTGGTATATTTTTCTCTTTGTTTTGAGTGTACTTCACAAAGATTGAGGCTCATTTGTTGAGAGATAAACAGTTTAAGGCGGGTTACGCTTTTTTAATATGCTTTAGTTGAAGCCCTTTTAAACTATTTGAAGTCGTTATATTTGGAAAGAAAGATTATAATTATATTTTTTGTAATTAATTTGAGAATGATAAGGTCAATTTAGTTATTTTTTTTTACGGGGGGGGGGGGGGGGGGGCTATGACCTTTTAAAAAATAATTAAGAATTTTAATTGCAGTCTATTGAGAAAAATCCATATTTTTTTTTTAAGACTGAAGTTTGTTCGTTCTTTGTCTTGCTTTATTTATTAATATACATGCTTTATTTATTAATATACATGATTTATCCCTCTGTCGTGAGTATTAATGCATCATACCACTCATAGGTATAACAATTACTTCGATGTTCTATAACCGTTGTTATAACTCAACATCAGACGTTTCCCAACCCCTTGAAAGATATCGCATTATAACTGTATTTTACGAAATTTCCTATTTTCGCCAGGCTAGCAAAGCCTGTTAATGGTCGTGTAAACCTAACTCATTTTGAGGGTCGTTTGGACATATCCAGGACATTATCCTCACCAAATATGGAGGCCCAAATATGGGATGCATGATGTAAGTCAGTCCCTTTAAAGTTATCGCATTTTAATTGTATTATACGAAATATACTATTTTAGCCAGGCTAGCTAAGCCTGCTTATGGTCGTGTAAACCCAATACCTTTTGAGGATCGACTGGGCATTCCAGGGGCCTCATCCTCACTGGATATGAAGGCCCAAAAAATGATAAATGGAATAAATGATAACTTTATTCTACGAAATTTCCTATTTTCGCCAGGCTAGCTAACCTGTTAATGGTCGTGTAAACTAAATTCCTTTTGAGGGACATAGGGATCACTTTGGGCTGCGCCTTTGCCGCACAGTATTTGTAAATGACGCACTAAAAAATTGGAAAGGGGTCAGTCTTGCGCATGTCTTACAGATATGGCGCTTAAGCTGCAAAACTGTAGGTCGAAACTCTTATCTTGGTGCATTTTACGACCGTTCTGTAGATCTATTATAAAGCTGACTCAAACGAACACTGGGGAAGTTTGACCGATCATGTGACGAATCTGAGCAGGCTGTTACTTCCTTCCATCATACTCTTAAAAGTTGCGTATGTTCTTTTCATCGGCAGAGCGTCTGGTTAATTAAGACTAATATAGGAATTGAACACGGAATATTTCCTTCGTTTAGATTACGCTAGAATTGTTTTCCCCAAATACTGAGTAAGTTATATTTATTAAAATTATATGTAATGATTTAAATAATAAACATTTGAAAGATATACTCCAGCATGTAATATGTTCTAATACGTAATATTGATTTTTTAATTAAAACTTTGATTATTTATTTCGAAGCAAAACAAGTACAAGTTACTAATTTTGTAATCAGACGCTTGCCCACCTCCGAAGGCGAAGATTGGTATTGGTCCAACTGACCCAAAACAACAAATAAATCGACAAAAACTTTTTCATCTCCTGACTCGGCAGAGGTCTCTGATTTAAAAGAACAGACCAAGACATTGACTCCTGAAGCCAACGGCAACGATATTTGTCATTTTCAGTCCAAGTTGCTAACTTTGCACCCGTGGGTGGAATTTGATGGAACTAAAATGTTTTGCAAACATTGTAAGCAGTTTGGGATGCAAAACATTTTTACTACAGGAAATACCAATTTCCGAACAAGCACACTTACAAGGCATATAGCATCTAATGACAATCAAAGGGTAATAATGACCCCACAGAGCAGGAAAACTTGAAAAAAAAAACCAGTCGAGAATGGTCATAAAACAGAGGAAAAAGTCATAGTAATTGCTATGAAAGCGGTTTCCTGGTTATCGAAAAAAGGTATTGCCTTATCAAAATTTGAACAACATAGGGGTTTCGGACATTGATTCTTTGAATGTCAACAAACATGTAGACTTTTCGTCATATAATACTGCCAATGATTTCCTCAATTCAATACCCAATGCCATCAATAATGACACGACAGAAGGGCTAAGGGGATCACCTCACCTTACCACCTTAACTGACGAAAGCAGTAGTGACGAATTAAAATATAACTTGTGCTCTAATGCTTACATGTTAATCTCTGCAAGCTTGCTAACCTGCCTGTAACATTTGTTAAAATGCATGTCTGGTGATCGATCTTGCTCTTTAGATTTAGTTTTTCAAAACTTTTATAGAAGTTTTCATTAAAATTGTCATTTATGTTTAACTATTCTGAATCTAAATTTGGCAGATTTCCATGGATGAATGTGTTCAGAGCTTATGTGACCTGAAAAATGACACCAATCCTTCTGGCAAACCATTATTTCTACAAAAGCTGTCTGATGATTTAAAAGATGGTTTTTATAAAGAAACCCATAAAGTTTCAAAGATGTCCTGTAAAACAGAATTTGAAAGTTTGAAAAAGAAATTCATTGATGCTGTAATCGAAAATATTAATCAGAGGTAAAGTGGTCATTTTCTAATATTTGTTTTTTGGATACAAGGAATTTGAGATCATTGTATTAAAACATTGAAAAATATCTTTTCACCAGGTTCCCAGAAACTGATTTTCTCCGGTACATGTCTGTGTTAGCTCTCAGACCAATCAGGTTTCTGGATGATACAGAATTTGCTCTGTGGGGAAATGAAGAGGTACAACAACTCGCTATCCTCTACGTTTCAGAACAGTGCCATTTGTACAAGGACCCAGATACCAATGAAGTGGTTACTGTAACTTCTGAAACTATAGTCAATACTGAAGCAACCATGGTACAATATTTAAAAATTTAAAAAAATGGTTTTGAGCGAATTTAAATAAATTATGTTACATATTATTTATTAATAGAATCTTCACTTCAAAGTTTTTTTTTTGTTTTTATTTAAGACGGAATGGATGACTCTGAAATGAGTGGTCAAAGCACAACAATATCCTCGATCCTCAATGGCCTCACTATGGAATCTTATGCCAGTATCACTCTGAAGACTTTCCAAACATGCAAAAGCTGGCTGGGTTAGCACTTTGTCATCCTATCAATACTGCTGATAACGAGAAGTCATTTAACTCAAACTCTTATAACCACGAAATAGAGATGCCGTCTCTCAGGAGAGCATGTGGACGAGTTAACGAGAGTTATGATTGAAGGGCCAACTAATACAGAGTTTGATTTTAATAGGGCTTTAAAAGATTGGAGAGACAGAAAAACAAGAATTATTTTTCAGCGATTGTTTAATAATAAAAATGTGATCATGTGATGTGTTTTTGTAATGCCATTGATGAGCTAGCCTATTTGATCACTGTATTACTTTACAAAAAAAATTCTCTCATTTGAAATTCAGTTTTTTCATATTTTGCTCAGAGTTATTTGAATACAAAACTAGTCCCTACAATTTGAACCAAATGTAATTTGCAACTGCCCAAGTAGAGTAATGTGCATATAAGTTTGCATCCTTTAGTTTAGCTCTTCAAAAACTTTCAAGAATTAAATCGATAAAATCAAAAGGATGAGGAATTAAGTATTCTGTTTATCAATTATACTCTGTTGTATGAAGTCTCTAAAAATTCTCCAATGACATTTTTCTGTATTGAGAATCATTATTGATGAAAATTGAAAAAAAAACTTTCTTTTAAATTATTTATGTTATTATAAGAAACTGAAATTGGTTGTTTCAGAAATGGCATTTAAAAACCCTCAAAGATCTATCAATTTTACTTGAAATTCATCACAAAATAGTATAAAAATCACCTTTTTTAACGCGGCCCCAATACTCCCGGCGGATGGCCCATGGATTTTAATGTTGATGGACCTCAGGCAAACAAAAACAGTGCACAAGCCTTATTTACATGACAAAGATTTGTGTGCGCTGCATCTTACATACGACTTCACGACTTATTAGCATTGTAAGTTAAACTTAACAAGCGATGGTGTCTTAGACAGTAGTTCACGCACCAAGTCTTTGTCCCCAAATAACACTGTTTTGTACCAGTTTAATTAAAAGTGAAGGCCACATTCAAGCTCTGACAGACTTGAAATTTTGACAATTCACATCAAAATGAAGTTTCAATTAATATCGTTTATACCGTATCGGTATCCGTGTCAACCTCTTAAGCATCCTCTGGGTGGGCACCTTCGATAATCTTCAAGAAGATTGTCAAATGTAAATATTATGCAATGAAAAGCCAAAAATAGTTTAATTTGTAAGAAACCACGAATATTTATTAAAAAAAATAATAAAGTCATTCAAAGCTTATGTGGTCAAAACTTCGGCAGCAAATAGCGTATCCATATCCTCTATTACATCTGAATCTGCGGGGACAGCTTTGTGTGTCACAGCTAATGGCATCATCGTTACGTCGGTATGGACTCTCAGAGTCACACGGGTTGTTAGCTAGGTTTAAGACGATGCAAAAATTATACAAAATTAGACGCACAAAAAAAAAAAAATGTTTCAGTAGTATAAACCTAATTGTAGGTTCATTTTTTGTAGAGTAATAAATGACCGGTATTTTGAAGTATATTTGGCATAATGTACACGTGTATCTATAAGTACATGTTTTTGAAATAAAAAAAAACTAATAGGACATATCTAAGATTCCAGATTGACTGTAAAGTAAAAGTAAAATTTTCCCAGCCTACTTATTTATTTAAGTACATTTCTGTTAAAAAGAAAGATGCATCGTAACCATACATACTTAAATTTCAGTTTTATTTTTCCTACATTTCATTGCAATTAAAGATTACCAGACTCGAGCGACTCCTTCATAATTTAAATTAAGGATTTTAAATTGTCAATTTGCCATTAAAAATGGTGTGTGTTTTTACTGTAAGGATTTGCAAATCCAGTTATCAATCTTTTTTTGATATTTTTCAAACCTTAAACATTATTGAAATATCAATTTTAGTCCTTATATCTACCTAAAAAGCATACTCCAGGTTGACCTGGGTAATCAATGTTGCAGTAGAATCCCGATATACAAGAAGACTGTTGCCCGGGATACAGTGTCCTGTAACAATAACCATTTTGATCCAGTTGACGTCCAAATGTGCATGGAGCAGGATAGGATGAAGACAAGTGGTGTCCGTTGTTTCCCTGTCCGCGGGACGACGGGTATACGGGTCTGGAACCTCCATCGTTAGCCTCTGTAGGGCGGCGATGGCCTGAAATCATCGAAAAAATTAGGCGCTTAAACATTTTGACAGACCCTTAAAAAATAATTTATATACAGAATATGAACATTATTCATGTCAACAAACAGAACAAAATTGTCATTATCTTCACATACAAAAATGCGCATTTTTTATATATTATATATTATAGTTTTATATGTTATGATCGAGCATACTAAAAACATTATTTAAATCGTCTTACTAACCAGTGCCAAGAACGAAGGTCAGACAGAGGGCAACACAAACCAGTGTTAGAGCATTCATCTTGGTTGAATGATCTCTTGTGAAGCTGCTGATATTTATACCTAGCATGAGGGCTGTGGAGGCAAATTTTATGTAAATTATGAAAGACCTATCATCATATTTTATGTAGATTAAGACCATTACAACAAGCATTCTGAGAGTATTGCATAAGCAATACACGTCCCCTACCGGTTTGTATTATTCTATGAAAGCTTCCAAGCACACAACTATTTCAGAGCTATTGTAAACGAGATGTCATGCTTTAATCAGAGATAAAAGAACAGAGGAAATTAAAACTATATAGTTGATATAGAAAATAAATACAACATAGGTAAAATAATATTCTTTATTTCATTTCCTGTAACTTCGCCAAGTCTATTCTGTATCTGCTGGTAAAAATTTGTGAAAACAATGCACTGTTATGCACAATATCATTGCTTACCGTCTTCTGTACCCCGAAACAAACCAAACAGTTAAACAGCAAAACCCGACAACAAACCCGAATGTATTAATAATACAAAAAAACCTGCCGATTTGTACAACACAATGCTTGACACTATTTTACAGAATTTATTTGTTTGCTAGAAATGATAAAAGGAATGGTACAGGAAAAGGAATGTTACAAGTAACGCACGATATTATTACTGACTACATACTGGCCTTGTTTATTCAATACACACCGAACCCGATGACGAACCCGAACATTAAAAAAATGGAATATAAAAAATTAATTTTCTCGAAAATATGTCAATCAGACGCTATAAAAGTGTAAACTTGATCTGTAGTTTGACATTTTGAAGCTGTTCAGCAAGTTTCATATTATTCCTCACATGCATTAAGAAAAAAAGTGTGGTAAACTGAAGTGGGACAGACAGACGGACGGACAGACAGACGGACGGACGGACTGACGGACGCAGAGGAAAGCTATAGTCCCCTCCGGTGAAACCGGTAGGGGACTAAAAACAATCGTCTCTGATGTTTGACAACTGAAATTTAGTTATGGCTGCTTACTAAACTGGATTTAATATTAAGCTATTGGTTGTTCCAGCAATGTATTTAAGGTCTTCCGTTTCCAACGGAAGACCTTATTGTTTTCGTACTGTTTCTTATTATTAGGGTCTTCCATTTCCAACGGAAGACCCTTTTGTTTTTCTACGGTTTCTTTTTTTTTCTTATTCTTATTATTAGGGTCTTCCGTTTCCAACGGAAGACCCTCTTGTTATTCTATTGTTTCTTTTTATTATTATTATTATTCTTTTTCTTTTCTTCTGACTCCTTTTTTGCTTCATAACTCAAAAAGTTTTTAACCGATTTTGATGAAATTTTCAGAGGTGTTTGCAATTTGGCGTCCCTCAAAAATGTTAAAGTTTTATAAAGAACGTCACCTCCGTTTTGACGTGACGTCATTTTTAAAAATTTCAAAAAGTCATTTTGTCCCGGACTTTTCTCAAAAACGCTATAAGAAAGAGGCTTGAAAATTTCAATGGTGATGATTTGGTCGATTTACCTCTGTAATAAGGCTGGAAATGAAAATCTGTCACTTCCGGTCGAAACCGGAAGTGAAACAAATTTTTCGAAAAAATGAATTTTCTGATCAAATGAAAGATGAATATGTGTTTTGTAGAGCTTAATTAGCTGAATCAAACACTGAAAGCCGTTTTAAAATCGGACGATGCATTACAGAGATATCGGGGTTTAAAAATTGATTTTTCCGGAAATTTTGATTCCGCGTCCTTGGTTTAAAAAATAGCGTAATGTTCAAAGTAATATTAACTCGTACCAAAAATTATTGTTAAGTCGTACTTGAACAATTCGGATTTTTTTTGTTAAGTTGTTCTTGAAATCGGAAAGGTGTTTGTTAAGTCGTACTTAAAATCATTCGTATTTTGTTAACTCGTACCAGGAATAATTCGATTTTTTTATCTTTTCATTTTAGTTACTCTTGTTATTGGTTTAAGAGCTCTGCTTCTTACAGGAACTTCCAGCTTTACTTCCGACATTAACGGAAGACCCACTCGTTGCTTTGCAACGAGCTTTGCTCTAGTTCTTATTCTTTTTATTTTTTTTCCAACTCAAATATTTCAAAAACGCTGGCATCGATTGTTTCGAAATTTACAGGTTTAATGTGTATCTAAAAGATTTGTATGATATGAAAATTTTTTTTAAGACGTCATCAATTTCGTCAGATATTGACGTTTTTTACGTTTTAAAAAGTGATTTTGTCCGGAGCTTTTCTCACTTCTGATTTAAGATAAAGCTATGAGATTTACAGAGAAGGTAGAACTATCGTTTTCCTTATGACATAAGGCTGAAAACTCAATTCGGACACTTCCGGTCGAAACCGGAAGCAAAACTAATTTTTTTAATTTTCATGTTTTTCAATTTAAAAAATTTTACGTACGTATCTTACAGTAATTTTCATGCTGAGTTCATAACTGAAATCCGTTTTTGAATCGGACGTTGCATTACAGATATATCGGGGTTAAAAAATTGATTTTTCCGGAAATTTTGATTCCACGTCCTTGGTTTAAAAAATGGCGTTATGTTCAAAGTGAAATTAACTCGTACCAAAAATAATTGTTACGTCGTACTTGAACACATTCGGATTTTGTTAAGTCGTACCAGGAATACTTCGATTTTTTTCATCTTTTTATTTTAGTTACTCTTGTTATTGGTTTAAGAGCTCTGCTTCTTACAGGAACTTACAGCTTTACTTCCGATATTAACGGAAGACCCACTCGTTGCTTTGCAACGAGCTTTGCTCTAGTTATTATTATTATTTTTTTTTTTCCACAAATTTTGTGCATGCGATATCTCGAAAACTATTCGGCCGATTTCCACCATTTTCTCACAGATGATTGCCAGTGGTCATAATTCTAGAAGTTTTTTGAAATTTTGGAATCGTCACTTCTGGTTCCGATTTACGGCCGATTTTGTAAGTTTTTACGACCCATTTTGTGCAGACATAAACTCAGAGACTATCAGAGATATAATTCTGAAATTTTCAGGATAGGTAGACCATAGATTGTAGTTGTGCACAAAGTAGTTTTTTGGCGCCAGTGGCGCCATTCCTTTGAGCTCGCCTAGGCTCGAAAATTAAGTACGAATTTTGTATCAAATTTTTCATACAATTTGATCTGTATCTTTTTATCAGTTAATATTTTGATAAGACATATATAACAAAAGTAGTAGATAATCGAAAGTTCTTTCCAACGAAATCAAGAAAAAGGGGCTGGCTCCTTTTTTTAGGGACCAAGACACTCGTAAACTCTAATACAAATAACTTAAAAACGATTAAGATTTTGTAATGCTTTATAGAAGCAAAGTTGTTAAACGTCACAATATCTGTCAGGAAAAAGTATTGCCACGCCCATTTGTTACGTAATTAGGGATTTTTAGGGGCCAAAGTAGTTAAACTTTGACGCAATATATCTAGAGAAGGAGAAATATTTTGTTAAGCATTGTAGAAGAAAAAGTGCTTGCATTGATGATTCTCATCGATTCCATCAATCAAAACACCAATTTCTGTCCCCATTAGGGATCTAGAGGGCTGGCCCCTTAAATATTCAAACATTTGTATCTCAAAAATGATAAACAATTTTAAATAGATGTAAGAACAAAAAATGTTAGAATTTGTAAGACCTTTCGATTGAATTCAAGAAAAAGGGGCTGGACCCTTAAATTAGGGGCCAAGACACTCGTTAGCTCTATTACAGATAACTTAAAAATGATAAAGATTTCGTAATGCATTATCGAAGCAAAGTTGTTGATCGTAACAATATCTATCAGGAAAAATCATTGCCACGCCCATTTATTACGTAATTAGGGATTTTTAGGGGCCAAAGTACTTAAACTTTGAGACAATATATCTAGAGAAGGAGACATATATTGTTAAGCTTTGTAAAAGAGAAAATGCTTGCGTTGATAATTCTAATCGATTCCATCAATCAAAACACCAATATCTGTCCCAATTAAGGATCTAGAGGGCTGGCCCCTTAAATATTCAATCATTTGTATCTCAAATATGATCAACAATTTTAGATACGTGTAATAACAAAAAATGTTAGAATTTGTGAGACCTTTCAACTGAATTCAAAAAAAAAGGGGCTGGACCCTTAAATTAGGGGCCAAGCCACTCGTAAAGTCTTTTTCATATACCTTAAAAACCATATAGATTTTATTATGCATTACAGAAACAAAATTGTTGATCATTACAATATCAGTTTGTAGAACGCATTGCCTTACCCATTGATGACGTAATTATTGATTTTAGGGAACTAAACTCTTAAATCTTTAATATGCAAAATGTGAAAAAGCAAAACACTTTGTTATGCATTTTAAAGGATATTGACAATCGTATACATTATCTGAAAGGGAGTGTTTGAGGTGGAATTCAGAAATTTCATTGATATTTTAATCGTATCGTTTAAAAATTGAACGGAAGACCTACTCGTTACTCGTAACGAGATCGTATCTAGTTACAATTGTTATTCTGTTTTACAAGCGTATTTCCAAATTCAAACAATGAGGAAATCAATCGCTATTGTTGACAAGCATATAAATCTCCATTGCAGGCACAAACGTCAAATGTCATGTTTTTAAAGACATTGGATCCTGCGATCAAAAGTCTAAACAAAATTTTCTAAAGTATTCTTTTTTTTAAATCTACACACACAGATAAACAAAAATTCAAAACAAAATTTTATTTTATATTATGGAATCCGGATATGGCCATGGAGTTCACTATCGCATCATCGCACCATCGACGTTTGAGGCAATGATGCGATAGTGCGAAGACGATGAAACGATAGTGCTATGACGATGATGCGATAGCGCAATGGCGATAATGCGATGGCGCGACAATACATGACGATGGTGCAATGACACGATAAAGCAATAACGCGATGATACATATACGATGGCGATAACACAATGGTGCGAAAGCGATGATGCGATGCTCTATCGCGTCATCGTTAGTTCTTTATCGCGTCATCGTCATCGTGCCATCGACCATCCCGCTATCGACTGTTTTGCGCATGCGCCATTGAAAAGAGAGACCGCGCTAGGCTGTGAATATATGAACGGATTTTATTTGAGACATTGACCTTACTACGACGATAAAAATAATTAGGTATTAAGAATTAATCTTGTCCTTCTAGCTAACACTATAAATATTTTAAATTATAGGTAAATAAACAAAGGAAGCAATGCATTTCGTTAAGACCACATGATCTTGGCATGGAATTAAATGGGGTGTGTGATAATTAACATTCAAATTAATTAAAAACAAACATATACGCTACATACATTAATCGAAATAAGGTTCAATTCCAGTATACTAGTGAGATATTTGAAAAGATGGTGTCTTTAATATTTTAAACCAGTACTTATTGTTATGACTATTGATTAAGGGTTAAGTACGTACTCTATATTCATTGAAATTATCAGAGTTACCTTCCTTTAAATATTTAAATGACTTGTGTCCATAATATTAATTATGATATTACAATAGTATTATACTTTTATTTAGATTTAGATGGAAATTGTGTACAAGTTAATTGCATAATAGTTATTTTTCTTCTTATATATATTTGCAGGGTTTATATTTATACATCAACAAACACACACATTTGCACGTTCCTATGTTCGTTATAAATTTATTTCATCTTAAATACCATCCATTTATAATATTTTCTAGCATATCTTCGTTATCAAACGCCGAGTTGTGCAATGGCTGCTGGGAATGTTATCCTTATGTTATCGCCATCGCATCATCGTCATCGCCATCGCATCATCGTCATCGCTATCGCATCATCGTCATCGCACTATCGACTCAAACGTCGATGGTGCGATGATGCGATAGTGAACTACATGGCCATATTCGGATCCCATGCTATATGCTTTCTTCATTTTTTTCTTGACTTTTGTATGAAATATAAGTTAAAATTTGCCAATATGTGTCCATAGCAATGTTGGAAATTTGTAAAATTATGTGTTCCGTAACAAAATGAAGATATCCTAATGCACAAACTATCTGGAAATTTTGTTTGCACTGAAAATAGGGAAGCTAAGGTGACGGTACTCTAAAACATCCGAGTTATGAAAAATGTTCACTTTCTTCGTAAAAGCATTCCGCCACAAACTTTACCCCCTTACTAAATTCTGTAAATATGTATTTTTTTTCCATTACTATTTTATTTAAGATAGTTTAATTGGCATTATAAAATTTAAATCTATGGGTAGAATCAATAAATGATGCATAATTTCTAGAATAGAGGTGACCGAAAATGGCTTCCCCAAAACAGAGAAACGAACCTCTTTAAGATCCTCTTTTTAAATCACTTATGTATATTACTTTATATCTTTAATTTAAGCGTTTCATTCATTTTAACACTTACGGTTTGCACAGTTTTAATAAATGTGTGCAGTAATAATTCAATGTGTTTTAGTAACATTTATAGGAACCAAAGAATCAAATTGCTACATTTTTGATCTTAGGTACTATTGTGTCTCTTTAAAAAAAAGTAGTTGAATTTACAAGAGCTTTTTTTTAATTGAATATCGACTTTCCATACACCATTTTCTTTATGTTTAATGTGTAACAAAAAACTAATTAAGTGCAATGAAAATGCATGAAATAAAAAAAAAATACGGAAAAAAATCAATATTGAATTTATAACAAGCTTAAGTAAAGGGTTTTCCTCATCAAAAAATTGAAATCGGCCAAGGACAAACGGGTAAATTAAATGTTTCTTAAAATATTTTAATTCATTTTTGACTATAGATAAACATAGTATTCGAAACTTTCTTCATCAATGACTCATAATTTTGTTTTCCTTTTATTTTGCTTTGATTTCAGCAAAAAAAAAAGTTGTCGTTGAATCAATACATATATGCGTTTTTGTTTTAATTTAGATGCTGGAAAGCTGTAAATAAGTATTTCTCTTCTAATTGTTTTACATTAATTTACAAACATTTCTTGCATACTTTGATATAATTTCACTGTTGAACATATATTTTAATTGAAAAATTCACATTATGTACTTTGCAAAATAAAAGTAATTGACACATTTTGTATTACATACATGTACATATGCATAATGTGCACACGGCTCATTCTGAAAAGAGAAGAAAACTGGAATAAGGTTCAGTCATGCATGTTCGTGTCTATATAAATAACAAACCAATTTCTTTAAAAACAAATCGATGGGAGAGTACTAAA
Organism: Magallana angulata; assembly: GCF_025612915.1. Taxonomy (NCBI): domain Eukaryota; kingdom Metazoa; phylum Mollusca; class Bivalvia; order Ostreida; family Ostreidae; genus Magallana; species Magallana angulata. Next base: position 43,104,020 of record NC_069112.1, read on the forward strand.
TGGATGTGAATTTATTGAGTAACAAAAAAAGTTGTTGGTAACAATGGTAATCGTAATCTATATCTAAGATTTTTGATCCAAGTTTTTAAATGTATATATACTTCACGTATTTCCCTTCTCTCAATTTATTTCATTAAACTAAACATATGCATTTCCTCGTAATTTGAAAAAAAAACAACAATTTCTTTTGTTATGAGGTAAAGTGAAAGGCTACTTTCTTATTAGCACTGACGCGTTTTGGCATATTCAATTATAATAATTATATTTTTAAAAATTTGCCCACCACCCCCCCCCCCCCCAAAAAAAAAAAATATAATTATCCTATGTGAACTTTCAATGCTTTGCTTCCATTATTTTCCCAAAAATGTAAATTTTATCTCACCGATTTAAGATAGCAATTTTGTTTATCGACATTTTTGTAATCAAACTCAAACTAATCAGGCATCAGAAGCCGCGGGTAACTAATTACATTTCTGACATGCGAGACATGACATTTACATTTTTTTTAGAATGTCGATTTGTTTCGAAAACATTGTACGTTATCGTTAAGCAGCACAGTTAAATCTGAACTTTGGAGGCGGGGCTTATTTTGATAAACTTTGAACTTATGAATATTCATAAGATCTGTCATTTAACCTTAATAACATCTATAATGGACATTGATTAATGTTTGGATTTGGTTTCTTGTTAAAGAGACTTAAATAAAATTCATTTCAACGTTAATTGTCTTAATTGGTAAAAAAAAAATAAAAAAAAATTAATCAAACAAAAAGGTGCAAGGCTTCGCTAAATATAAAAAGGTAATGCACATCGTAGGTATTTCTCATGGTTTTTTTTTTCTGTTGATGAAATACTGAACCACGCTGTTACTTGAAATTTATAAGTGTATGAAATTTATCTATACAGTATTTACAGTTTTTCTTCAAGCTAGGAAAAATATCGCAAAATGCTCGAAATGAGATTCATATTTCCGCAACACTATCTACCTTAGTCGAAATCCAGATCGGCATTGCGTTTGAAAAGGTGTCGAGAAAAGGAAAATATATGTGTATCATTTTCAATGCATTTTCGCAAGAGCATAATTAACCTGCATGGCTACTTTTGATATTTTACACAGTGATCATAAAGGTTTAAAGGTAAATGATTTTTACGATTAAGAATTGCACTATATATACAAAATGGCATTTCCGGTGTAGTATTTCTTGAGAGAGATGTTTAAACATTTTTTCTACATATTTCTATGTTAAACTGTGGGGCCCCAGTTTTTATCTGGGGTCACGATTGTAGGTTACTCGGTGACCTAATGCAATTGGCAACTGGCGTCGTGCGTTAACAGTTTTACATGTTTAACTCCTTCTTGGAAACAACAAAGCCATCTGTTACCATTCTCGATGTGTAGAAAGAATCTAAATTGTGAAATTCATGGCTCTACCGTCCAAGGGCACAACGGGCATGTTATCCAATAAGAAACAATACTTATCTTTGTTTGAAGCATCTTTAAAATATACTTTTTTAAACTTTGTGATGTATAATGTTTACGATGCAGCCGAGAGAAATTTTCAAACGAAGAAGAGTTCCACTTTCAATAAATTAGGTCGTAAAATCGCGTGATTTACTATGACGTCTAAGCTAAGACAAATCTTAGCTAAGTTTTTTCTTAGATCGTTTTGTAATCTATTGAATTAAGCAATCTTAACCAAGTATAAAACTTAGATTTAAAACAAAATTCTAACCTAAATTTGAGACAATTAATCCTGGAGCCAGGTCATGCACTCTACTATGATCTTTATAATTTTTTCGCTAAAATTATAGGTTTCATAGTCCTTTTTCAAAGATTTCAGACAAGATGGTGGTCGTCATTATAAAATCATAATTGTTTTATTCCAGAATGAATATAATTAAATGCATATATGAAGCTCCTCGACAAGTTTGTATATGGGCGTTGGTACTCATGTGATCGTTAAGACCTATTGGCATATTGTTACAACTTAAAATCTCCACTTTAGATAATTCCTTTTGAGAATCTGCAGTTTCTCTGTAGTGTTTCGTCCGATTTTGAAACGAATTCCAACGTTAGATTAAGCTTAAACAGTTCATTGTTTTTGCTTAATGATTAATATCAACTTATTGCTTAGAAAAAAGTTATTATAAAAAGACTTAGTAGCCCTTTTAGCTCCTAATTGGAAGGACAAGCCCTTTTTAATTGATATCAAATAAAAGGTCTCGCAAATATAAATATATTTTGTTCATCATGTATTCACGAATTGTTAAACGTTCTTGAGATATCTGAACAACTGTGTTTTAGGGGCTGACCCTTTAACTCCTTATCGGGGCCACAAACAACAAAATTTAAGTTGCCATATTGTTGAGAACATTCTTCATAACATTTTTTTTGTTCTACGTCGCTTTTCAAAATATTTCTCTCTGTTTTAGATATAAATGATCAAAGTTTTAAATTTCTGGCCCCATGAAACCCTAAATAAGTAATATATGACTTAAGTATGGTACTGTATAAATAAACAACAATGAACATTTTTGCTTCTATGATTAATAACAAATTATTGTTCAGTAAAGAGTTATTGTAAGAAGACTTTTTCGCCCCCTTGGTCTCAAATTTTAGGGGCCAGCCCCTTTTTTTTAGTATCAAATTAAAGGTCTTGCAATGTAAACATTTTTTGTTCAACAAGTGTTTACAAAGTGTAAACCGTTCTCGAGATATCTGTACAAATGTGTTTTAGGGGCCGACCCTTTAACTCCTAAATGGGGCCATCAACAAAAAAATTAAGGTGGCATATTGTTAAGAACATTATTCTGAACATCGTTTGTTCTATAATGCTTTTTAAAATATTTCTCCTTTTTTAGATATAAATGATCAAAGTTTTGAACTTCTGGCCCCTCGAAACCCCTAATTACGTAATATATGACTTAAGTATGGTACTGTATAGATAAACAGCTCTACAATGAACATTTTTGCTTCTATAATCGATAACAAACGATTGTTTAGTAAAGAGTTATTGTAAGAAGACTTTATAGCCCGCTTGGCCCCTAATTTGAGGAGCCAGCCCCCTTTTTATATAAAGTTAAAGGTCTTGCAAGTACATATTTAAACATCTTTTGCATTAAGTGTCTTAACAAAATATGTATACATCAAAAGTTATTTTAGAAAATGTTCTAAAATTTTGTGGAAAATGTTGGTGCTAGTTCTCAGTTTCGGGTGAGCTTCGAGGCCTTGAGCAATTTTCATTAATGGAAGCAAGGGGGTGCTAATTCTCAGGTTCGGGCGAGCTTCGAGGCCTTGAGCAATTTTCATTAATGAAAGCAAGGGGGTACTTCTACATACATTCATCTACAATCCCTGAAAATTTCAGTGCAATGCAAAGATTCAAGCTCAAGACGTTTATCATCTGGAATAAAAATAGTTTGCGAAATAGTGTCGGCCTATTCCTAAAAAACAGATTAGAATAAAGTGCTGCTATCGTGAAAGTTTACAAAACAATCCTATCATATACTATATCCTGTATCATGCATCCTATTCTACAAATAAACTCTATCATATCCTATTCTATTCTATCATATCTCATTTCATCTAAAGATAGAAAACAAAGTTAAATAAAACCAAATCTGAGAAACAAATGGTTTTATCAACTAATGTAATACTCAAAACGACTGATCAAAAGGAAAACATAAAACCAAAAATTCCTGTAACGGGATAACTTATAAACCTGTGCTGTGCATTGGTAAAATTTAATTGTACGCGGGTTGTACACAATAACGTAGACAAAAATTACTAAGTGATTCATTTTTTTGATTTTTTTAAGATTTATGCATGAAAATAGATAAATGACCAAGATGCATTTGTAGTTAAACCGATCGGAGTATAAATTTATACGCATATATAGCTAGGTAACATTTAATAATTTGATCTGTTAAGTTTAAAACTGGACAGAAATATACGACCCTTTTATCGGGCATCGAAAAAAATTATATGAAACGTGAAAAGTACACACACACTCACACACACACACCATGTCTCTTTCTTGCTTACATGTTCATTTATTAATATAACACATTGTTTATCTGTAAATTCAATGTAATAAATTTAGATTTTAACATATTTTAGACTTAAGATGAAGTAAGGAAAACTTTTTATGCAGTAATCATATGTGACATTAAATTCTCACAGTAACTCCTAACTTGCATACCAATTGACAAACATGTAGCGCCGAAAGAGCGCATCAATGTTCTGCACCATTTTATTAAAAAATATACATAAAAAATCATTCTTAACTCTTTTAACTTGTAAAACGAATGAAATTGACATTGTAAATGTAATGTTTTATTAAAAAATATACATAAAAAATCATTCTTAAATGTTTTAACTTGTTAAACGAATGAAATTGACATTGTAAATGCAATGTTCCGTTAATTTTCGTTTTGCAAAATCACCCTGAAATTTATACTCGGATCTGATTGGCTACAGAATGCAGGGTAGGATAGAACTTAAATTTTATATTTCTGTCTTGTATCGTGCATCCTGCATACTATCCTAACCTTGTCAACTTTTTAGAATGGCAGCACTGTAGTAGTAGGGCCCTGAGTTTTATCTTGATTAATAGTATGCCAAACTTTTTACATATTTTCTGAAATGACTCTGCTAGCTACGCAGAAAGAAATGTGCTTCTACTACCTGAAATGTGAAAGTAATCTAAATACCCGTACTAACACCACTCAAAAAAAGTATTGCTTTGTCTTGTCAAGGAAAAGTGCTAAGTAATCTTGCAAAATTGAGACGTGTCTAGGCCAAACAAAACTTTGTCTTGGGTATTGAAGATTTTGGCGTTTGAAGTAAACGTGGAGGTTAAAATGGTTGGCTTCAGAGGGTCCTGATAATTATTAATTGAGTTGACTACAATGACTAGCATAGTATTTGTAAGTAATTTTTGTGACAATACATGCACGAATAGTGATAGAGACAAGGCTGTCTACTATAAACTGTAGTCATTACAGTTGCTGTTTTACTGAGTTTGTTAAGGATTTATTTGACATGTAAACACAGCTCTGCTTCTACCGAGGCCCCTGATATTGTTGATTTAGCCGACATTTTTAAACGAAACTTGCATTAGAATTTCTACCTGCCCCATAATCTAATGATGTGCATACATTTTAGAATGACATTGATGTCTGGTGGATGTCATGTTATATAGATTTTACCAAAGACAATGAATACATCCGTCTATGGAAAGAGAGATGCAAATATTCTTTGGGTTTGTCTTATATGTTACAACAAACTGACCATCTATAATGGCAAATTTCTGTTGGTGTCAGGGTATGGCTGTATTAGCCTAAATAGGTCAATATAATCATTTTCCAAGAACTCTTCATTCATTGGTTGTGCGACATAGATGCCTAAGCAATGCGAAACACTGATAAGGGATAACTGGGGACATATTATGACCATTAGTTGAGGGTAGAATGTGAGGTAATGGATATGATTATTTAATTCCACCTGAAACAGTACCCGAGGTTATACTAGGCACTGAAACTACTGGTGGATTGTTGTTTTGACGAATCTGGGGCAAGACATTGCCTTGAGCAGGTGTAAACGGGTCCCCTGGGGGCAGTGCAGGTGGTTCCTCAGTGGCAGCACTTTGAGGTGGCAATGTAGACGATGCACCGGAGGTCCTATTTCTTCCTTGTCTTGATGTTGGACTCGAAGCCGCATATGGAGACGTTGACTTTCGCATAAACCTTCTAGCCCTCAGCATTTTGGTTTGGATAACAAAAAAATGTATTTAGGATATGCCAAAGATTTTTTTTTTTTAATTATGAACGTGTATAGCGTTTATAAACAATACATGGAATTATACTGTTATTGATAAATGCATTATATATAATACTAAAGTAAATAGTGATGATTACTAATAGTGCATACAGCAATTGCTTATAATGAACAACGTTTGACGATTGCAATATTTTTAAAAAAATACCAAAGTGACACAATTAAACGATAAAAGATAACCTAATTGCAAGTAAACACTTCTCTTCGCTAGCCAATGGTTTCTTACTGCACCACTCCTCACGAACCTTTGCCATTTCGACATATCAAAAGTCGGGAATTTTTTCGTCACAGGATCTTCCAGCCTTTTTATACATCATAAAAGATGTCGTGTTTTAATGTCACTAGCATCCTCAGTGACCCCTAACGGAGAGATTCTGTAATTTGATAATTGCCTTTAGAGATACCGAATATACCAGAGGTGTTTTCTTTCCGATTGAAAACGTCCCAGAGAAAGAAGAACACCAAGGAAAATTAACTGTTCCTTCAATCTCCTTAAAAATTCATCGTACAAAAAAATTCGATATACAGACTATGCAAAATACAAAATATATCGGCTTAAGAAAATACACTACACGTGATTACTAATAATGCACACTTCTCTGGATGCAGCAATAACTGATGTGCAGAACTCTGCATGTGACTATAATGACTACGGACAACTGGGTGTGTGAAAAGAACTAATGCACACTACTCGCTAGTGACAAATAATTATGCTTACTACTCTGCAAGTGACTAGAATAAATGCTTATTACTATGCATGTGAATTGCACATTACCCTATGTGTGACTACAGTAAATATAAGTGCATACTCCTGACTATAAGAAATGCACACTAATCTGCATGTGCCTAACAAATGCACACTTTTCTAACTACAACAAAATGCACACTACTCTGCGTGTGACTACAACAACTGCACACTACTCTGTGTGACTACAACAACTGCACACTACTCTGTGTGTGACTACAACAACTGCACACTACTCTGTGTGTGACCACAACAAATGCACACTAATCTGCAAATACTTGCATAAGCTGTTTACTTACAAAAATGTGTAAGTGAGGTGTCTCCGGCAGGTGACACAAATACCGTTATTGATGACGTCATAATTAAAAATAGCACGCAAAACACAAATGCTATATAATTCAGACAAACAGAAAGATTTATTTATATATGCAATTGCAGTAGAAATTACACAATGATTAAATGCTATTATCTAACAATATTGCTATATTGTACTTGTTTCTTACATAATACTTACTTCAGATTAAACTGGGATAAAATATATACTTACTACGTATTTCCCCAACTGTCATCATTACATTGATTGCCACAACATTTTAATTGCATATACAGTATCAGTTTGCAAATGAATCGATAAATGATAAAGAAATCCGATTATGCTAAGATAAAATATTTACTTACTCTATATTTCCCCATACTTTTATCGTTACAATGATTGCCACTACATCGTTGTTAAATCATGCTAAAATAAAATATTTATTACCATACCTTTTCCAGAACTGTTTTTACTTCAATGACTGCCGCTTAACCGTTGTTAAATGTCACCTTATGCATTACATGTACAGTTCGCGGTATCCTTTTTTTAACTTTTTAATTGTATACGAAAATTAAGTATCAGATTGCAAATGTATTGTTAACAATTGTTAACAAACGCGAACGTAACTGGATGTTTAAATTAGCGGTATTTATTGAATCGGATTTTTAATATTAGATGTAAAATTTAAACGTTTGTGACATGAAAAAATGCAAATCTATCTATCTATATATTTATCTATATACCTATCTATATGCATCTATTACAATAACATTTTCAGATGTTTTATTTACTCACGTATTTTGCACAAGTCTCCAAGATAACCTTTACGACATCCAGTTAAGCATGTTCCATTAATATGGGAGCACTGACTAACGTTGTGACAATTTCCACAATTTTCCTTACAGTCAATTCCGTATGAACCGTTAGCACAACCTTTAGAATAAAATGATTTGGGCTAGAGTCATAAAATTTAGAATCGTTGTGGATGTAAAATACATGTACATGATAACTCACAAAAAATACCTAACTATACAAAAATACAACTTTTATACACAATTGTACGAAAACATGATATTTTGAATAAATAACACTGAAGGCTTTGAATTAATATGTATAAACAATCTTTATACCCTTAGGATCAACTTAAAAATATGTATTACATTAATATTTCAAGATCAACGATGACACAACAACAAGAAACTCGTAAGGATATTACAGTTTCTTCATGTATGGACTGATATTGTTGTAGATCTTTTCATAAAAAAACGTCTTTCAGCTCAAACTTGGTAATTGGCATAATGCCACATATAGGTAACTAAGTTTACCAATACAAATGATGTTTAGAGTTATTAAACACAGTTCACTTCGTATATGTAATAAGTTAGTAAATGGAAGGTAAAAATGCTCACCGGTGAAATATGAATGAAAGACCTTAACGTTTTATGTATGTATAAACATCAAAATTACATACACACTTAGACAATGTTCATTTCTCATCAATTTGCCATAAATCACATCCTCACAATTCTGATTTATTATGTTGTAATGGAACATAAAATGTAATGTTGACGCTTTTCATCAAGTTGACAATAGATGAGATTCACAAAATAAAATATACTTATCAGAATATTTTTACAACAGTTGACTTTATGGCACATCTGTTCAATATCTAAATGTATGTTATGCATGTATACTGATTAACTCTTGAACCAATATATTTAGTAATCCATCTATTGATAAACATACATGTATGTTTCTTACAGTGCATATGTCTACATACGTTGTTTACACAAGTTCCCCTGATAACCAGCAGCACATCCTGTTAAACAGGTACCATTTATATGGTGGCACTGGTTAATGTCGCCACATTCTCCGCATGTTTTGTTGCAGTCATTACCATACGATCCTATCTCACAAGCTAGAACATAACAATTATAACTGCATTCAATGCACAACAACTGTTTTCTTTTTTCGGTTTTTATTTTGAGCAGTGAACATAAAGCAAAGTTGAATACTTAATTGTTTTGTTTTTTTGTTTGGCTTTTTTATTGAAAACAATCGCAATACTAGTTTACCATTACCCTAAATTAAAAATAATACTTGAGTCTCCAGCAAAACTGTTAATAAATATATTCTAGAGTTTACAGTTTAGTTTAAAAAAAAATATGGGCTCATTTACACGTATGATTTTATTTAAAAAAAAAGGTAATACAAATTCATTTTGTATATTATAACAAAAATGTTTTTATGAGAAACTCATAAAAGTGTTCGTGTAAACATAGAAATATATAACTTAACCAATCTATTTTTAAATGTAAACAATACATTTTCATTACATAATTAAATAATTTAAAAAAAAAATATGGGAGTTTTTTTTAATCACATGTAGTCTATGTAAACATTTTTTTTACCATCGGAATAGCTAAATTGCAACTAAATTTTGTTTACTTGTCTTTCTCACTCTCTCTTTTTCTCTCTCTCTCTCTCTCTCTCTCTCTCTCTCTCTCTCTCTCTCTCTCTCTCTCCCAGCACCCTGATTACGTGTTTTTGCAGTTGCATGAACAGTCTTTACCAAAGTTATATGTGGACAAGCTTGTTAAATAAGATCAAAGTGTGACCTTTTTCGTCCTTTATGTCCAACACTATGAAATACGACTGTTCGAATGGTAAGGACAAAGATATATCATCTTATATATTTTAAAGCAGCTCAAAGGTATTTTCCTTCCGATAAATTCTTTTTAGCACTAAAGATAAGGGTTTTTCGAATAAAAAAATAATTAAAAAAAAAGATATATGTGAGCCAATGCTCACTAGTGATACAGCCGCTCTAATGTGAGTATTGGAGTCGACAATTAATAACAGAGAGTTGGCATCTGATAGGTACAAAAATATATCCCACGAAATCGCATGTCTAGACAAATAGGGTGTAAACATTTCAAGCATCTGCAATATATTGTTCCTGAGAAATCTTCGATGGAAATTTGTTTGAAAATTTAGGCTAAAAATTAACAAAGTCGTCATTTAACAGAAAGTTGACGTTCGATTGGTACAAAAAAAATCCCAATATATGGCATGCCTAGACAAATAGTGTGTAAAAATTTTAATCATCTGCATAAAGAGTTGCCGAAAAATCGTTGACGGAAATTTGTTCGAAAATGTTAAATATATGCTAAATATAAACAAAGTCGTCATTTAACTTCTCAAAGTTAAAGGTACAGTTGTTAAAGCTGCTTGGTCGGGTTTTTTTGTAATAACAGTATCAATTTTTTTTCCATACAAATCATTTATCTTAGAAAATTATGGACTTTCTCCTATTTATACCAGCAGAATCAGTCTCCTTTCAAAGTTAGAAATATTCAAAGTAAATAAAATTAATTTATCTTTGGGCAAACGAAAAAGCAAACCAAAATGCATCACGGGAATGTTTAGAAAAGGAAACCACTTGGTTTCGTCCCCCGAATGATTAGGGTTATTCAACCCGCATGCTATGCATCGACTGTAAAGAAAGCAGACTTTGGAAATATTAGCGAACAAAACGTACACATGTTTATTTGTAATTTGTCTGATCATTTCGGCCTTTATTTAAAGCGATGTCAAAGTCGTAATACAACCAATCCCGTCTCGTCGTCAGGGGTGAAATTTAACATGAGGCGAAATAACGCAGTACCTTTTAATGTCGTTTGTTTTGTTAGAAAATTGTGTCCATATTTTTCTTTATTGAAATTTGGCATAATTGACGGGTAAAACTACGGCAATGTCTATTATTATACATATACTAAGCATAACAATCGTTTAAAAGCGTGCATAAAATTTGATATAAAATCGGACCAAGCAGCTTTAAAAGTTGAACTAGACATAAAGTGTGGAAGTGTGAAGATTGCAGGGGCAGGCCTCTTTGCATAAGCCTCACCTCTTACCTTGGGATTTTACGAGATAAAGGTATTTCGGTAATTATGGAGAATTTCCACACATTTTAAAGAATAAACATTTGGTTAAGCCTGTTGTGATATTATTGAAATTAAAGCTGCTATTAGTATGCACAATAATTGAGTTATTTTCCATTCTCATGTTAGGTTTAGCACAATAGTGTGCTAATTATGACATATCGTTCATTTTCATGGTAATTTGAGCAGTAAATGATCTACTGAAGACACTTTTTGGGGATGTAGTGAAACGAATTGAACGCACCAATAAAAATGGAATGACCTGACATCCCTTGGAATGAACTGTTCCAAGGGTATATAAGTCATCTCAACCGGCAGCTGAGGCAGTCTAGTCGAAACCTCGATGACGACACAATGGAGAAGCCGGGGCAGAAGAAAAGTAATAGAAAGGCAGTAGTCAGGCTAGGGTGGGAATTAGAAATAGTTTTACCAGCAGTATTTGTATCTTGGGAATCAGGACATAATAGATCTGCATAAGATTAAAGCACCTGGTTTCCAATATTTATAGGAACCCAGTACAGGGATGTCTGGGGTGAAAGTATACCCAGTCTATAGAATACCTGATAAAGTCTCTGGTAAAATCATTTTAATAGAAGCAAATCATTAAAACTCAGGGATAGTAGAGGAAAATCTATTTTATAATCATATTATTCAAAATACTTAGAGTTTCTTAGGAAGATTTTTTATCCCTTAAAAAGAACCTTCTATGGTTTGTTGTTAGAGAAACACGTTACAGTTGATAAAAAGTAGGAACTCTATAAATATTTGGCTGTTTTATAAAATTTTATTACTATATAATGTAACCTATCATTATATTTTTCATTGATACCTATTGAAATTAAATTTGAAATTGATAAATATTCATCATTTGAGGCATTGGCTTTTTGATCAACTGCACTGCCTCTCAATATCAAAAAGACAGAAGAAAAGAACATGTGCAAGAAGAATAGGCCAAAGTTGAATTAATTTTTTCCAATTTCAACAACTGGTAATGATGACTGGTGTGAGGAAAAACAATATTCTGACATCATTGTAGTGAATTTTGTAGTTTTTAATTATTTTGTGAATGCAAATTAAGATCATATCTTAGTCAGTGTTGCGTTTGAATGTCACGCAAATGACACCGAAAGTGAAAGGGGCCAAATAAAATGCAGTAGTGCAAGGGCATACACTTGATCAAATACATTGAAAATTTACATGTTTTACCATTATATCCCCATCATAACAAAAAGTGCTTGAAGCTGTATGAAATCGCTACGTATTTTACATAAATGAGCGTTAATTATCGGAACCCCCTGCAAATTGCTGTTCATACATTGTTTACGTTGAATTGAATAATTTCTCTTTCTCTTTCTTTCTTCCTTGCACTTTTCATTTTTCGTATTATTCCTGAGTCATCTATTTTCAGCAGAATCACGTGGCAGGATATTCCCAAGAGACTCAAAATTTGCCCATGCGATAACGAATTATCTAATTTGTATATCGATAAATTATCACTTAGTAATACTTTTTTTTGGAACTGAATGTCAAGATTATTCAAATGCTAAAATTTTATGTGATAAATATCGCTATTTCTATGGATGACTTTAACATAGCTGAGTTGATGAAGCACGCGTCAAGTTCATGTTCAGAGATCGACTCGGATATTGGGAGCAGCGTGTGAAAGGACCGAGCATGCTGAAAATGGATTGTTTGTATTTTGTCGCTTTACAGTAAGTACACTAAAAGTTTTCCTCATTTGATTTCTCTGAGCCATCGAGATTGTAACTGCTAACAGAGGATTTATATCAACAGTTTATGATTTATTTCCTGGTTTTGGTTATTTCACCTGTTAACAGTCTATGTAGTAATGGGGGACGGGGGGGGGGGGGGGCTCAAACAGATGGAAATGTGCTCGCCAAACGTTTATACGAAAAGACGCATCTGAATATTAAAACCACATCAAAACACCACCATAAACCTAGATAGCTTAATAGTTAAGGGCTCTGAAAAGAGAGATTTGGGTGCAATTCCCCATTTTGAGTTAAAATTTCGTGTTTTGGTAAATAGGCGCTTATTTTTACGATGGTATAAAAATTATTAATATTTGTTTATTCATCCTTTACATACCTTGAAACAAATTCAACCCCCCCCCCCCAAAAAAAAAAAAAAAATGTTTGCTCCTTTTCGTAGAGATTCAGTTTTATCTGAGTTGAAGATAAATGGTTGCTGAAAAAAATGCAACAGAAATTTCTGTAACGGACAGACAGACCGACAACCAGACAGAAGAACAGACGGACGGACAGACAGACACACAAGGGTAAAACAATGTACCCCCTTCTTCGGAGCAGGGGTATAATAAAAGTTTCTTTTTTATCTGTTAACACGCAAGACCGATTTGATATTTTTTTTAATTTGTTCTTTGTTTTTGCTTTCTTTTTTGTGTGTGTTTTTTTTGTTTTTTTGTTTTTTGTTTTTGTTTTTTTTGTTTTGTTGTTGTTGTTTTTTTTTGTTTAGTCATTTTTGTTTTTTGTGGGTTTTGTTTTGCTCTGTGTTTTCAGAAAGATGTAATGTAATAGATGTTAAAGAGTGACAAATTGCAATTTTTGCATAATTGCCACCGATAATTCCCCTCTTTTGCAGGGGCATACACTGAACTAAATCAACTTCTCATTAACAACTTTTAATACATTTCAATAGAGAGGTTTTTATTACGGACGGATCTTTAGGTGAACTGTTACCAATAATTAAAAAATACACAGATTTGAAAAAAAAAAAAAACTCAACTAAACTACGTTTAGTTAGAATCATTCAGTGACTAATGTACTTACAACGAATACTTACCATATACTTCCACTTCACATAGGCCAATATAAACAGAAGTGTAATAATCGCTAGGGTAGACAACTCCTGTTAGCCTCTCGTTGTAGTAGATGACATATTGTCCACGAACAAAACAGTTTGTTGTGAATACAGGAGGTATTGTGTTTATTGTGAAGATATTGTCCTTGAAACACAGTGTCCCATGTAATATATCTGTGGTATTTGAAACATACACAGAGAATCCGAGATATTCGTCTGCCAATGACCCAAAATCTGTAAAAAAAAAATGGGCTATTTTCAGTTTGAATCCATAAAAAACATAACTTAAAACGTTATATGTCTAATACATATGTCAATATTACAATGACTATCAGTTGCAAAACCGTAAAGTCACTGCCTTACCTCCATTAGCCGTTAAAAAGTATATGGTGATTTTGTGGATGTTGTGGATGCTGGTCAGGTCCACCCACCAGGTGGCGGTCTGCTTGTTGTAAGCTGATGCAGCACATTGATCTCCCTCGAAACTAAGGTTAGATTTACGTCCGTCGACAGCGTTACTTGCGTCATATCTGTCACCACCTTGTTTGTATGGGTACTGCTGGTATGCTGGTCTGTAGAGGGCAATGTTAACTGTCAAAACACATAACCATCACATAAACAACGTTAGTTAAATTCAACGATCCTGTATAAGCAATATCAACTAATGTGTTTTCTTTTTTTTATCGGTCCTCACATTTATAGTCTTTTCAAAATAAAGGAAATGTAATCTTATGATAAAATAAATTTCGATACATATGAGGTCTCTCATGATTTGAGGGTATATGAGTTTTATCAATCGACTTGTGTTTTCTATCCCATAGCTTTTTCGAGGGGATAGAAAATAAACAAAGAGTTAGATGAAAATAATATATCATCGCAAATTATGAGATATTTTTTTTATCACATGTTTACCTATATCTTTTGTTAAACCTCATTGTTTTTGAAGAAATTATAACTGTGAGCCGAACAATATATTTACTACAAGATGTCAACAACTTTACGCATAGAAAAATGTTTCTTAAAGATTAACGACGAAACATTTCTTTTTTCTAACACATTTTTATCAATTCATATAATAAATAAAACAACATTAAATGATTCACATTTATTGCAGCAAACATTTCAAATGAAATAACGTTTGACTCTTTCAATCTACGTCAATTAACCGCCTTAACCTACGTATTGTTTAAAAATGACGTCATATGTGAAAATATTAAATAAAAAGAAATTAGTCAATAAGTGAATTAAAAATGATATACATAATACAATACAAATTAGCAATACATGTAGATAACCGCCTTAAAGAGGAAGGAAACTTAAAATATCTTGTACAATAAATCATCATCTACTATAACTGTAAACTGTATTGTTTTAATTAAAACTCCGGCACAATAAAGTAAGACCAAGAAAAATGGGAACTGCCTTTGAACTCTACTCTATGACGTCATTCCATCTATTCCGGTTTGTTTTATCAACATATTTTCAGTATTAGCAAATCATAATATTCGCTCTAAATGACAAGTTCTGGAAAAATTGAAACAATATCGATTGAAAACCGTCCTTTTTTCTTTTAACTTTCTTCTAAATTACAATTAAAACCAAAGTCAAACTGAGCATGATTGCTGAAATCTTAAAACGGATGTTAGTGTCGGTGGAATATAAGTATGTCAACGTAAATGTTAACAAATGTCAAGTATCGTAGAAACTATGTGTGTTTGTTATGTTGACATGGTTAATCCAACTTTGGGGAATGTATTTTAAACATCCGGATAATGATTACAAAATACTTAATATTCAGGAAGCGAAAAAACTTGACTTGGAACAAAAATTTACTCGAGGTCATTTTATAAATGGAATGATAGCTGATTAACAGCTGAAACTTATTTAATAGACGTACATATATATTTATGCATGAATATATGTGTTCTTTAGATGACCCGTGAAACTCAACATCACCAATTTTGTTCAGTAGATAACTTAAGTAACAGAAAGGAATAAACCAGGTTTTTATTCAGAGCACTGTGTACGTGAACCAAACTGGAATAGATAGTGTAATATAAAAGATTTATACATCATGTCAGCTTCCAGTAAAGCCAATTTCTCTTAACTTAAAACGCACATTTATTATCAAAACAGCATGACTACATGCGATAATCAAAACACTTTATAAAAATAAATATGACTTTTGTTCCCCTTCCTTCCCCTTCAATTAGAATGTTATATCTTAAAAAGAAAAATTAAAAGTTATACATTCTATATTGTTGATGCTCTTGCAAAGTTATATTACATTATATGCATGTGTAAACTCACCATAAGCTTCTGAAATCGCCAACACTACCATCAAGATATATATTGACAACATGGTAAAAAGCAAATGCATCGAATGAAGTCTAACAATACACTACAACGTATAAGAGCTCACCAGAACATATATCCCAGTTACAGGAAAGAAGAAAAATAATTAAAGGATACAAACACTTCAATAAACATCTTGCGGGGCAAAAATGATCCTGGAGGGAAATTTTAATATATATAGAGTTCCGCATTTAAAGAGGTAGGGCGTGTCAACACTGGTCTCCGGTGAGTTGCTTTTAAACGTTGTATAAAAGCATACTTGAGTAAGGAAGTAATTCTATCGACGCTTTCTATTCCAACATATATGCATCATTTCAGTCCGAATCCAAAAATTGAATATATATATGTGCAAATATGTGTGCAAATGGGTTAGTAAAATCTTTGAAATAAAAAAAAGAATATGATAAAAACATGAAAGATGAAAGTCGACATATATTCAAACAAATTGTTTTAGAAGATGTTTGTCATTTTACTGTATACCTTACCAGTAATTTATTTTTTTATGTGAAATTAAACCGCACATCCAATTCTTCTGACGTCATTAGATTGGAGACTGGCATGTATACATTAAAGCTAACATGAAATATGCAAGTAATTTTTCCAATTGCTTGCCACTGCATCTTCAAAGTAAATAATGATATAATTAATTTCAAATTCACTTACTCCCCTCCTCTATTATTTAATGTTAAAATAACAATAACAAATACTCTATCTGCCTATTGTTAACGCAATTTTAAAAATAAAACATTTTTTTTAATAATTTGAATTTAGGACTTATTTGATTGCATTGATATGGTCTATATTTTTAGGTTACTTACGTTGGATCCTGTGTGTTAAAACTGCATGAACATTTATAAGATGTTTTGGAAAAGAAATGGGCTGTATATTTTTTTGTCCCATTCCCGTTTCTTCACGTAAGGTAGAAAAAAAATGTGTCATTGTATGTAAAGCAACATAGTTTTTTTTAATCATTACATTCTACTTATTCGGAAAAAGGTTAGGAATTTGTGATTCATTCATAATATAATTCATTTTTTTTCAAAGTGCGCCAAGTATTTCCTTATTGAAAAAAATGCACAGCCATTTGCCGCTTCAAGTGTCGTTTGCTTTCTCTGGGATCACTTGAGCGTTTTAATCGTGTTACAATTCAAAAACCGCTGGTATTGGCTGATCTAAAAGTTCAATGTCACGTAACTCAAATATGTTGTTAAATTTTGTAAGGTTTTCTTTTTCTTTTTGTTATATGTGTATACCTCAAAGAATGAGGCTCATTTGTTGAAAGATAAATGTTTAAGGTGCGTAATAAATGAAGTGGAAGAAATCATGTCTCAACTTATTTTTCTTACAATATGCCCCCATAATATATATATATATATATATATATATATATATATATATATATATATATATATATATATATATATATATATATATTTATCTCACAGGAAAATAACTATATTGGAGCTCTACCTCTGCCCAAGTAGGGGCTTGACCTCACGACCTATGGGACCCACTCTCCTAGCAATGAGCGGCCAACACTCCAACCACTCGGTCATATACATCGCAGCTAAAATCACTAGAACAACGCATCAAACAACGCATCAACAATGAATGATATGTGGACATAGTAATGCTGCTGTAAATTAAACTGGTGCGAAACCTTATTTTTCTTTTAAAACAGAAGACTTTGTTCGATGTTTATAAAGCTTTTAAAGATATGTAGTTTTGATACATTGAGGAAAAAGGAATACATGTGATATTCGTTCCTGACGTTATGTATTAATTATAGACTTCAACCTTTAGATGTACAAATCAGGGGGAAATTAAAATCCTTTCTAAAATCAAAAAACCAAAGCTTTTATGCAGGCGATGTAGCTTCCGCATTACAAAATGTTGTAAATGTAGAAATTGCAAATATTGATATACGATTATAAAAAAATATCCAGCCCATTCGTGCCACATAGCTTCTATATTCAATGATGAGTTTAGCCGATCGTGACCTGAACAGTTTTTTCGATGATATGGATGTTTTTGGTGGTCAGAATAAAATGCTGGAATCATTTATAAATGATTTATATTCTAGCAGAAGAGTTTATTAAACAGCCTTCCCCCTTAACCGCTACTGAACAATACTTATGAAACGCGCTGTTTATTGGCATCATTATTTATCTCAACTATCAAAATGTTCCGGATGTTATTAAATTTTCGGAAGTTTGAGTATTTGCAGTTTGAGTATTTATACTTTCTTTCTTCTAAAATATTACTTGAACACATAATTTTAAGGATTATACATTTAAAACAAGAATACCAATTTAACACAATTTTTGTAAGTGGTTGTTTACCTTAATTGTGGCGGAAACCTTCCTTGTTACACTCCAGAAGTACATACTTATATATTTTTACTTTATCCGCTAGTGTGTGGCGCTGTGACAAAGCTAAGCACTACCATGTTTTGATCAATAAAAGTTTACTTTGATGCAACTAAACAAAGTGTTCACTACTACATGTATTACGCGTCTAAATGATACTATTTTAAAACATACCGCAAATTTAAACATGATTTGTTCCATTTATCACTCACTGTATAGCAATGCGTTTCTATTCTTGTGTTACAATTTCATCTCATTGTCTCGGGCTTATGGTAAGTAAGTTTTATTTATTCTAATTTATTTCTTTCGTCCATGTATATTTTAAGGCAATTTCAAATGTCACCACACATGTATGCTTCCTTTCATTATAAGATTAATTACATTAAACAGAAAATATGTATTGCTTGGTTATTTAAGAATAGAAACAAAATTGCCTGTACTCTTTTTAGATAATGATTTCGAAATGTATTTACTTTAAGTCAATTCATCGGAGTATTGAACACATATTTCAATAAATTGTCTTTTAAAGAGATATATTATTGGACAGAAGCCAAAAAAATGCGATATGCATTTAAAACAACCATATATTAATTAATTTCATCACAAAAAAAAAACAACATAGATCCAAGAGCTCCTCTTATGATTATGATAGACACATCATATTCTGGGATATGATAGGGACTGTTCTACAGATGTGCATTACGGTTTTGAAAAATTAAAAATTAAATTAAACCCTGAGGCCCATTACCTACATACCTTTTGATGTCCTTTAATTAAGGATCAAGAGTATATATGGTTAAGGGGTTGGGATCTCGACCGTTTTCGAGATATTCGTGCACTTCCTGTTCGAGGGGGGTCACGACCACCCCTGGGGCCCATGACCTACATACTGTTTGATGCCCCTTGACACAAGGAACAAGAATATATATGGTTTAAGGGTGGGGATCTCAACTGTTATGAAGATATTAAGGGACTTGCTGTTCGAGGGGGTCAGGACCACCCACAGGGCCCATGACCTACATAACATTTGATGCTCCTTGACATCAGAACCATGAATATATATGATTTAGGGGTCATGATTATAACAGTTTCTGAGATATATGGTAATTTTAAATTCCTGGGGGGTGGGGATGACCCCAGGGGTAAGATCAAATAAACCCTATATATTGTCAGTGATAGTCAATATATGATTATGAAAACCCTATATTATTATCTTTGTCCAGTTTCATGTTACGAATTACAATAGAGTCTACTATTCTTCCTTTCTACAAGGTTCAATGTTAGACCCGGGCACCCCACACCGTTTTGACCCCCCCCCCCCCCCCCCGAAAAGTGGTTGTCTAATCAAAATGACAAAAATCAAACCAGGATGCACAACTAGATATGCAGGCCTATCATATCCTAGAGTTTTGTGCAATTCTGTTCAGCCATCTCTGAGAAACAAGTTCAGAGCGAGAAAGAAGAAGACGAAGAATAATAATACATGTATTAAGAACCGTACAAAAACAAAAAGTCTTCAAATTTCATTCAGGAAACCTAATAATAAAGATTAAATAGAGATAGGATCATCAAACATCAATAATCTAAAGATAATTGACAATTTCTGATTCTATAGGGGTCAAGATAATCCCTTTAGGGTCATGACTTACATGTCATAATGATCTGATGTGACATGACCATAGGAGGAATAATATCTTTGGATTAAGGTGGGGATCTCAATGGTTTTTATGATATTTGATAATTTCAGGAAGGGCACTTGGGATCATGACCTACATACCATCTGAAATGCCTTGAACAAAGAGACAATAATATAATATGTACATGATAATGATTCAATTCAAAAACCAAGATATAGATCAATCATCTATGTTTTGTAATACTTCCTATGTATATATACATGTATTAGTTTGTGTTTTGTTCTATTCATGTTCATGACTGTAGTATGTCTTATAGTTTTATTTTAAATTACCTGGTACATTAAAAAATTGTCAAATATATCGGGATGACTTGGAACCCCCACCCCCAAACAAACTCAAATATAAACGGCCCCCATCTTAATTGTTGAATAATTTAATTCTGGTTGTAACGCGCTATCTGATTGGCTAAAAAATTATTTTATATCGTATAAAGAATGTTGCCTACGTCATAGTAGGAATAACGTCAAAAACGTATCAATACGCCTGACGTTACGTTTGAATTTTGTACAATTTTACGTCATTTTAAATGTCAAATGACCGTTTTCATCTACAATGCAGAGAAAAAAAAATTAAATTATAAGCAATGAATTCAATATTTATTAGTTTTATACGATATAAAATGGTTTGAAACAGTTTACGCTTTTTTATAAACCGCTTCGCGGTTTATAAAGCGTAAACTGCCCCAAACCATTTTATATCGTATAAAACAAATAAATATTGAATTCATTCCTTAAATGATCTATTAAAATCAAAATATAATTTGGGTGTCTAAAAACTTTTATAAACTGGTAAAAAATGTTATTCTTAAAAAAATTACATTACACCTTGCATACTTGAAAAATGATCTATTGAGATATGATTATATTCCTGTCAAATCAGTACTATGCGCAATTTGATATGTTTCAAAACGATCAAGAGAAAAGATAAATGCGTCACCGTTGTAGTATGTGCTACCTTCTATTTTTAATGACGTATACTGTTTCATTCGAAATCTTATTGAAATTCTGGTGTTGATTTCCAGTGCTGCCACTGCTAGCTGGCTTTTTCGAGATAATGGCTGTACTGTTATCACTACATGTCGTGTAGATAGTTTATGTATTGGTTTATTTGTTGTTCCATCACCAGAAGCATCGTCGCGAGCTAAGCTAACAACAAACACGTCATCGGAAGTATCAACACTGACTTAAATTCCTTTTGAAAATATTTTAGTTCAATTTCATTCAGAAATAGGAAATGATGACTCGAAGAAATTTTCAAACTCTTGTCTATCTGCATTTTTAACGAAGGGTCTAGTAGATAGGAAGTTGTAATATTAATCTGAACTCCTTTTTCTGAAGTAACGTAAACATTCTTTGGTGTACCCTCATAATGTTTCATGAATAATACTAGAAATCCTTTTCCCCTAGACCCTGCAAAATCAATTATAAAACGTTGTTTTATGAGATCTGGATCTCTTTCCACAAAGTATACATAATGATAATAGTTTTCCTAACACTGAACTGTTTCTTATCTGTGTTGTTATACCCGCACTTTCTAAAGAAAGTTCGAGTATATTGTTGTTACCCTGTTCCGTCCGTCCGTCCGTCTGTCCGTCTGTCACGTTTTATTTTCTCAAACTGCTCTTACATCTTATAAACCAGCAAACTGAACTCTTGGACTTTGATTTGGGGTATCATGTTGTTTTGTAAAAAGGTTTCAAAAATTCTCTGATAGTCCTGGGGGTCAAATAATTGGTAAAAAATGACGTTTTTTCACAAAAAACCTTCTTCCTCGAACTCCTCCTTCATTTTCAACAGTAGACAAATCATCTCTTGGAATATGTTTTAGTGTATCCTATATATGCGCAATAAGGTTTCGGAATTTTCAAATTTGTCCTGGGGTCATTTAATGGCTGAAAATGACGTGTTTTTTTTTTTACAAAAAAACTGGTTTCAAAACGTCATTTTTTTTTATCAGTAGCCAAATGATCTTCTAGAATATGATTGGGGGTGTCATATTGAAGTGTGATCAGGTTCCAGAATTTTTTTTTATTAAGGGAATCAGTGTGCAACAGGAAATGACGTTTTTTTTTGCAAAAAAAGTATGGTTCCCAGAACTCCTTTTACAACTTTTGGAGTAGCTTCGTCATCTCTTCGGATATAATTGAGGCTGTCCTATAGATGTGCAGTAAGGTTTTAAAAATTTGAATTTCATCCAGGGGGTCAAATAGAAGCAGAAAATTGACGTTTATCACTAAAAAAAACATAGATCCTAGAACTTCTCTTATGATTTAATGGATAGACACATCATATCTTGGGATATGATAGGGACTGTCCTATAGATGTGCAGTAAGGTTTTAAAAATTTAAATTTCATCCAGGGAGTCATATAGTAGCAGAAAATTGACGTGTAAATTACGTAAAATAATATCCCATATTATTTGACACGTTTTGAGATCAACATTTTCTAATTCTTTTTATGTATAAAATGGTTTACTTGCTCATTTTGAATGATTTACCAAAATTTGAATGTTAGAAGCCAAGTTATAGAAGAGATCCATAGGTGAGAAATCATTGTTATGTAAACAAAGCTCGAGTCTTATATTTGTTTACAAATAATGTAAAGTATGGAATAACCATTTCTTTGATCAAATGACTCGTGGCAAACAAGGTAAATTGACTCAATGTGTTCATAGATAATATGATAAACAGAAAAAGCAACATTTGATTGAGACTTATACCAATAAAAATAAATGTAAACCATCACAAAGCTCGAGCTATGTTAACAAAACAAAGAATTTAAAACTCTGTATCTTGCTTATAACTTATTATTTGACTTTCAATTTTTGACAAAGCTCTAAAAGTACCCATATTTACCATTTTAAACATTACCATTGGAAAAATAAAATTTTAAATTTTGAGCTCAAATTGTGTCCAAGTCCCTTTAAACTCATTATCCTATTAACTAATTTAATGATTATCTTGAATGAATTCATACATTTCATTCTGAATCAGATCTTCATTATTCGTGAAATCAGAATAAATGTCAGTATCATTAACCTGAAGAGTGTGTGCAACTATTGAAACTACATGTGGTACATGTATGAAAACCTATTATAGTGTGAATGATATATGCTCGAGAATTAAAGTATGATCACATGTATTACTTTAAATGATCTAAACGTTTTTATAGTTGATTTTTTTTTTTCACAGAAAACGTCGCCCTTCACAAACCTGCTTACCAAACAAACCCATATAGGAAAGATAATGATTCCTTTGACGCTAGCAATGCAGTCGATGGTCTTAAATCAAACCTAGCTTGGAGCGGAGGTCAATGTGCTGTATCAGCCCTTGAAAAAGAAACTGCCACCTTGTGGGTTGACCTTGGCAGTATTTACAGCATCCACCACATCACACTTTATTACAGGACGGATAACACAGATTGGGGTAAAATAAATCTATCCAAAGTCCTTTTGTGTATTTTTCTCACTGTTAATCAGTAAAACTTAAGAAAATGCAGGAAAAATGATTTAAAAAAAAAAATAATTTCATTAACAATATATTAGTTGTAAACATTGTTAATAACTAAATCCATAAAAACACATGTTTCAAGTTCATTGTTCAAAATATTATTTTTGAATTCAAAGCTACCTGATATAAGAAACTACAAAAAGAATTAACTTGCAGAAGCTCTTTGAAACTGAAACAAAAGAGATGTAATGGCAGTACTATTGATTTTAGAATATAGCAGTTACAATATAATTGTTGACAAAATAGCCCTTTTCAATTTAGTATCGTAAGTTCAAACTTAGGATTTCGTCGTTTTTCACAAAAGATCTTATGAAATTCTTACGTGTAAGTTGATAAAGGTGTATTTTAACCCCCGTTGTTTACTTGAACATCTATACTTCTATATTAAAATAATATACTTGAATGTCTGGGCTGTACCGAGAAATCGGAAGAGTACAGTCTCTTGTTTTATATATTTTAAACATCATTGGTATTTGGAGATTACCAATTTGTTTTTATCTGTTCTCAATCAAGCTCCACTAATTAATAATCAACGAAAATTTCTTTTAAAAAATCCGAAAATCATCTGAATTGTTTTTTTGCTTTACAAATCTTGCGCATGCGCATTACATTCACGTTAAATCACGGGAGGCTCTTTAGTTTATGCTTCCACAATATCACAAAATACGTGTAAATTTTCATTAAAATTTTTTCATTTGTTCTGTTCATCAAAGGAAATACGGTAGATAACTCTTACTTAGTTTGCATTTAATATAAAAAATCCCGAAAGTTCCGAATGTCAACATGGTGTGTAATTCGAAGTGAGTGAAAAAGTGTTGAATTCTTCATTAATATAAATGAGATTTTTTGATGAAAGGAACGGAACAGCCTCAAAATGGTTTGTTTTGAATAATTATTTTCAATGCAGCTTTATCAATTTTCTCCAAAATCGTTTTGGAGCGATTCTGCAGTTGTTTGCTTCATTACGGGTATATGGGAGGCATTTTAACTGTGGTAAAGGCCTGTCCCGATACATTTAGATTATTCTAACTAAGCAGAGTGTTGTGAAATTAATAGCATTATTGTAGGCTTAAAGCTTGGTTATGTAAATGTCAACAATACGGTGTGTCGATGTATCTATTTCGTAAATGTCCGGTATCATATGCAATGTCAACCAGTTCACGCACGGGTCAAAGTCTAGTGTTTTTATTTAGAATAAATGCTATGTCATCCATTAATTATTTTTTTTACCTCATCTTGAAAACAACATAGTAAATTGTCACTTGTCAATATTAAATTGATGTGTGTTCTATTTTAAGGAAACTACTTTACTTTCAAATACGTCCTTCGTGCTTAACAATTTTACATTTTTAACTTCTCCTGTTATTACTATTGGTTTAAAGCATCTATATGGTAAGAGAAATATAATTTGTGAAATTTATAGCTCTACCAACCCCAAGGCGCCACAGGTTCGGCCAAATATGCAAGAAAAGGCCAAATTTTCAAAAATCTTCTTCACTTCTCTACTTCTATTGATGTGAGGAAAAAATTGATCGCAAGGTTATTAGGTCCATTAAGTTTTCTATCAAAATTGAGAAATTCATGGTCCTGGGTCAGGGGCTCAGGCTCTAGGTTGGGGCCAATATGCCCATATAGTAAATTGTATTAAATCTCATAAAATATTCTTCTCTACTCCCATTTAAATTTGTTAAAAACTAAAGGTGTATTCATTTGCTACCTCCAGAATTGTACCTGAATATCTCCAGCACATCTCCATTGTCTTCCTGCTTTTTTTTGGGAAAGTAGACAATGTAGATCTTCCGGAGATCTCCATACTGCAAACGAGCAAATTAGGATTACGCTTGCGGCTCTCCAATTGAACAAACGAATACACTCTAAATACATGGGTATTATGTCCATGAAGCCCTCTACTAAATTAATTGCCCCTGGGAGGGTGTTGCTAAAACGCGGAACGGAAAACGGAACGGAAAGCGGAACGGAACGGAAAACGGAAAATATCATATTACGTTTATCGCTTTTAAAGGGTATAGACTGGCCAGAAACAATTTACTTCGTATCATTTATTCAAATCTAATGAATGATTATCAACATGTGGCTATCTTATTGATATTTTTATGAATGTCTATCAAATATAGCATTGTGTTCAAAGCTTTAGTTGAGTACAAAACGGAAAAAATCAAATGTAATATACGAATTGTGAAATATTAACAGGATTAAGCGAGTAAATTAGCTATAAATTGTTTACTTTTTTTTCTTGTATGGTAATGCTGGCATTTCAGCGTAACGTACGCTGTAAGTGAAAGTGTTTCATGTGATTATAAATTGGGATTATAGTCTGTTGATCCCAAAATATTCATGCAGCACAGTAGGACGATTAAAAAAAATATACACATACCTGTAAAAGATGCAATTGAAATAGATGATACTAGAAAATACCCAACAAAACTTCATTGACACATCATCATTTTTTATCGGAAAAATTCACAGGATCGAAAACAGATTTCTTACGGAGAATTATAAAGGAAAACGTTGACGTCTATTCTCTTTTTGGAAGTCACTATGAAGACCTTGCACAATTTTTCAACGTTATCATCTGGGTCTGTTGGAATGCAATACCCCGTAGACTTCTTTATTTTTAGACGTGTATTGAAACCAGCTGATGAGCTAGAGAGGATGTTCTAAACAGGGAATAATGAGAATATTTCATGCTTGTAAAAGAAAATCGCTTGAACCCTGAGGTATATATAAATATCGAGTAATTCAGCAAAATGTGAATCGAGGATATATCGGAACAGAATATAGTGGTCAATGCATGTACTGTTAAAGAGACAGTACAGCGCATCTTATATAAAAAGCGACTTGAAAAAAATTTCCGATAGGGTTCGGTATTTTTGTACTACTCATGAATGTATAAACTTTTAGAAAATTACAAAGTTCTTGAAATAAATCTAATTATTTCATTAAAATTAATAATTACGTATAACCTATCACGTATTTACATCGCGACGTGTTATGGGGTCAGCCTTACTATACTATTACGCAAGCGTATTTACTGTAAACAAAACACGTGCAGGGCTTGCGAAGATTCTCCTGTACATGTTTGTTGATAAAAATATGTCTTTTCTACTTCTCACAGGTAATAATTGTTCAAAGTTTTTAAGATAACCACAATTATTATTTTGTAAGCATGTAATTTGCGTGCTTATCATAGGAGTTGACTACAACCTTAATTCATTTTTGGGAGTTGATTTTAATCAACTCTCCTATGCAGTTACTCAGACAAACCGAAAGTGAAATAGTGTTTGGACCTCAGCACAAATCATTGCTGCTGACAAGACTTAGTTCTTGAAAATAATTGATAAATTCGATGTAATGTATGCTAAAGCATTGTTTTTCAAGGAAACTTATTTATAAATACCTTGAAAATAGTCAGTTTTTCAATGGTACGAACAATTTAAATATTTGTTGTAGTCGTATGTATTCCTACGCCAGAGTTCAATATAGTCTCGTTCAACTCGACGCTCGGCTGTCTCCGTAGATCCTTGTCGGAGATTTACGGTGTCAGCCGAGCGTTTGGTTGAACGAAGCTAGAGTTCAATATTGCTTGGATCCAAACAATTTTCGAGAAATATTTCTATTACTGATACATAGTTTGATTGAATTAATTTTATCTTTAAATATTATTTAACATGATTCATATGGGAGTTTCTCGACATTCTTGTCGAAAAAGTCCAAAAATTCATGTTATAAAAATGTGCGTAATTCAAATTAAAAACTACATGTACTTGTCATGCAAAATAATATATCATTGATTTTAAAATAAACAAAATCAACTCCCGTCAGTTCTTCAGTACTTTGATTGTTAGTGAGGCCCCTTGAGGGGTTATTTGACATACTTATGTCTGTTCATTTTAAAATGAACCGAAATTGGGAAACCATTAATAGATTTTCGAGAAAGTGATGATGTGTTCCTTTTATAGAGTCTTTTTTACCTCGTATACCATGATGATCGTAGTCGGGCGAGGATCTTGTAATGTTCAGCTCGTGTTAATTACTGTCGATCAAAATCCAAGTGGTACAAATAAACGATATAAGATTGTTCCGGTTTGTACGACTCTTAAATTTCCGGAAGCTCTTAACTACATTAATTAGGTACGTGAAAGGGGTTTTCATCTATTTCAACTGTTACAATCAACGTTATTTCTTATTTCCCAACAAAACAATAGGTGAATCTGAAGTTATTCACACGTGTTTTCAGCTGTACCGTCTCTTTAATTTTGAGGAAATAATCATTCTTAAATAAATAATCAAATATTGCTAATCTTAAAAAAAGAATTAAAAATTACATACAGTATATCATTTTCAGCATGATTAACAAATCTATCAAGTACATTGTAAATAACATTAGATAAGATTTTCCGTTTTCCGTTCCGTTCCGCTTTCCGTTCCGTTTTCCGTTCCGCGTTTTAGCAACACCCCCCCTGGGACAGGGCTTTGCTCTATAATGGGGCCTATATGACCATATAGTAAAATGTTTTAAATCTTATAAAATTGTATTCTCTACTCCCATATATATCTATTAAAAACTAAATGCATGGTTAGGGTATCCATGAAGCCTTCTACCAGGGCTCTGGATTAGGGCCAATATAGCCATATAGTGAACATTGTTAGGTTTTATGTGTTTATTCAAAACTCAACAACTAATGACGTAAGCACTACTTGTGCACAATATACAGGGTGGCACTAAATACATTATCTAACATCCCCCTTTCTTTAAAACGAAAGAAAAAAAAATGCACATTTCAATTAAAAGTTCATACTGTTTGTATGTATCTTAATTCATAATGAAGTCCTTGAATTTTGATGGTAATCTGGCAATTCTTGAGCTGCCACGCAATTTAGTTGAAGCATTCACTGCACAATTATTGTCACTTGCGGGAGATGTGATAGTCTCTCTAGAAGATCCCAATGCGGTTTGTGGTTCTGGAGCAATAGGCTGCTTCACACTCTCGTACTGGGGAGGTTCATTTGTAATCATGAGTGGATCATCCTCCGGCTTGTAGGGTAAAGGATCTGTTCTTTCTGCATCATGAGCCTCCTTGGTTGGGCGCATCTCTCTTCTGTTTCTACGGTATGACTTTCCATTTAAGTCGATGAGGTATGACCTGTTCCCGAGAGACTGGGTACATGTTCCAAACTGCCAGTATTTATCATTTGGGTGTTTCTTCATTCGAACGTTTTGTCCAATCTGTAGTTCTGGAAGGTCCTTAGTGTGTTTGTCATACTGCTGTTTTGAAAGTTGTCTCTTACGCATGATCTTTTCATGGGTATTTGTGCTGATATTTGGTTCAAGTAGAGCAGCAGCTGTTGGTAAGGAATGTCTTGTCCTCCTAGACATCAGTCTTTTGGCGGGACTACAATTCATATCCTTTGTAGGAGTGTTTCGCCAATCTAGAATTGCTTTCCAGATATCAGTCTTGCTAGAAATACACTTCTTCACTAATTTCTTCGCAATTTTTACAGCAGATTCCGCCTTGCCATTAGATTGGCTGTGATACGGTGATGAAGTAGAATGTTCAAATTCCCAATCACAAGCAAAGGTGTGAAAGTCTGCAGATTTAAACTGAGGTCCATTATCAGAAATAACGGTATCCGGAATCCCATGGCGAGCAAACTGTTGCTTGAGACAATCTATTACGGTCATTGCTGATGTGTCTGTTAGGATATCTAGCTCAAAGAAATCACTAAAATAGTCCACAGTAACTAGATAGTCTTGATTTTGGTAAGTGAAGATATCAACTCCTAACTTTGTCCATGGTATTTTTGGTACATCATGTGTGATAAGAGGCTGCTTTGATTGTTGGTCCTGCATTTTGTTGCAAGTGCTGCACTTTGATATGAAGTTGCGTAGCTCAGCTGACATATTAGGCCAAAAAACTGCATCTCTTGCCTTCCTTAAACATGCTTCAGTTCCAAGGTGACTTGAATGAATTCTACTGAGCATCTCAGGGCGAAGAACTTTTGGTATCACGACTCTGTTGCTCTTATAGATCAATCCATCCTGAGCCGATAACTCATCACGTATGTTCCAATAGTCTCTGACTGCTACTGGGACATCTTCTTGACGGTCATTCCAGCCGGTAAGTATGACAGTCTTGAGTGTTTGTAGTACTGGATCACTGTTAGTCATCTCTCTGATCTGCTGAAATCTTGCATGGCTGATCTTTGGAATCCGTTCACTTTGATTAATCTGTGAGATTTCTTGCGAAAATGCGTTGAAAATGTATTCAGTATCTGTCACAAAGGCTCTTGACAGAGTGTCTGCTATGTAAAGTTCGCTTCCCTTGGTGTATGTTACTCGTAGATTGTACTTCTGGAGACGAAGTAGCATCCTTTGAAGACGTTTTGGAGCTGCTAATAAGGATTTCTTGAAAATTGTCTCCAAGGGCTTGTGATCAGACTGGACTGTCACAAGGTCTCTGCCATAGATGTACTGATCGAAATGCTCACATGCAAACACTATTGCCAAACATTCTTTCTCAATTTGGGCATAGCGTTGTTCAGTCTGAGATAACGCTCTGGACGCATACGCAACTGGTTGCCCTTGCTGCATTAGAGTTGCTCCTAAACCAACTTCAGATGCATCACATTGAATAGTCACTTCCTCATTCACGTCATAGTACTTTAACACTGGTTCGGTGCTGACTAGTTGCTTTATTGCTTTAAATGCATTTTCTTGTTGTGACTCCCAGTGCCATAAGGTATATTTAACGGTAAGTCTGCGTAGAGGTTCACAAGTTTCAGATAAGTGTGGTAAGTATTTGGATAGGTAAGTCACAAGTCCAATAAGTCTCTGAACATCTTTAACATTCTTGGGTCGTGGCATCTCGACAACAGCTTTCACCTTATCTGGATCAGGGCACATTCCTTCAGAGGTAAGTATCTGACCCATATACTTGACAGAAGTGAGTCGCAGCTTTAACTTCTCCTTGTTGAGTTTCAGACCTACTTCACGTGCTCTTTGAAGAAGCGCTTGTAGGTGAAAATCATGATCCCTAATTGCATCTTCCATAGTCTCACCAGATCCATAGACCAAGATATCATCCATAATGACCTCTGTATGTTGAAGGCCCTCTAATACTTCATGCTGCTTTCGTTGGAACTCCTCTGGTGCTGATGAGAGTCCAAATGGTAAACGTGTCCAGCGTTATCTTCCAAATGGAGTCCAGAATGTGGTGAGTAGACTGGATTCCTTGTCCAGCTTCACGTGCCAGAAACCTTCTTTTGCATCCATCACAGTGAACACTTTGGCCTTTGATATCTTAGGTAGAATATCATCTACAGTTGGCATTTGGTAATGTGGTCTTTTAATAGCAGAGTTTAAGTCTTTGGGGTCGATGCACAGTCTCAGTTTACCAGGCTTTTTGACAGCAACCATGTTACTAATCCAATCTGTGGGTGATGACACTTTCTTGAGAACACCTCTTTTGACTAGAGATTCAATTTTTTCCTTAATTTCTCCCTTAAGAGCTTGTGGTACCCTTCTTGGCTGTCTCTGTACTGGCTTCACTGTTGGGTCAAGTTCAATGTGGTACTCGCCTTCAAACTCACCAAGTCCTTCAAATACATCCTTGAACTCATCAAGAATTTGTTCCTTGGACATTGGCTTAAATTGTGATGACGTAGCTGTCAGCTTGTGAACTACATTGACAGTCAGTAATCCAAGTTTTTCACAAGCTTCTGCCGAATGGATAGGTGTCTGGTCCATCTCGACTACATAAAAGTCAAGATTTTCTGTTTTTCCAGACTGGATCACCCGGCATTTCAAGGTTGCAATGCCAAGTGGAATGAGTTTCGATTTCCCTCCGTAGAGCTTTAGTGTCTTCTCGGTAGGTTTCAGTGGGGGGTCGCCTGTTTGCATGATTTGAGCGTACTGCCTAAAGTTTATTACGTTGCAGGTAGACCCACTATCCAATTGACAGGTAACATTAGAACTGTTTCCACTAGCACTCATGTGGATTTTTACGAACCACTGTTTTCCAGACGAAGAATTCACAGCATATAGAGAATCAGAGTCTGAGTCACTTGTGTCTTCATCTTGGATACTGTTCACAGTAGTCTGTTTACAAACTTTTGGAAAGTGATTCTTCTTCTTACATTTCCAGCATGTATGTCCGAAAGCTGGGCATTTGTCTCTGTCTCGTGGATGTGTGCCTCCACAGTACTTGCACTTAATAACCATTGCACTGTTCTTTGGCTGTACAGTCTTCTGCTGTTTCTTCCCTTGACCTTTGAATGGATGTTTTCCTCTGGGTTTATAGGCTTTGTCTCCTTTTGAACTGACGTATTTCACTTCTGCTTGTTCTGAATTGGCTGTATGACTGGTGTTGTGTTCTAACTTCTGCAGCTGTGATGAAGTTCTTTCGCTTGTCAAACACATTGTTATAGCTTTGTCCAGTGTTAAGTCGGCTTCTCTTAACATTCTGCCTCTTGATGCTGTGTCTTTGGTCCCTAACACTAGACGATCACGTATCATATCATCAGTCATGTTTCGAAATTCGCACGACTTCGCGAGTTCTCTCAGCCTGCAGATGTAGTCATTTAGTGTTTCATTGGGCAGTTGATCACTTGTATTGAAGATATATCTTTCATAGATAACATTTAAAGTGTTTTTGAAGTGCTTCTATAACTGCTGCTATATCCTGTCTCTCTTCTTCCGTGAGGTTTAAGTTCTCATAAATATGATAACAATCTTTGCCAATGACCGTTAATAATGTTGCTATCCTGATTGCATCATGTTTCTTGTCCAGGCCTGTGGCTATTTCATAATTCATCCATTGTGATTTAAAGAATTTCCAGTTCCCTTTGAGGTCTCCCTTCACATTCATAGGTAAAGGAATCGGTAATTCACTTCGCACTACAGACATTTTGAAATGTCACCAACTGCACACCGTAGTTTTTTCCCAGAATCGATCGTTCGGTATAAAAATGCAAATACTGCTATCAATACACTATTATGCAGTTGATATTGTATGTCTGATGCACACTAACATAAAATGTTGTCAAACTCTCAGACTTTTCTGATAAATAAATAAGTTCAAATCTGATTGCAAATGGCCGCCGTAGAAAACGTGCTCACCAGCGTGACAAACTTTAAAGCGAAATTTCAGTGTCGTTGGGTAAATATGCAACGTTACCACTTGAGCCTGAGGTAGATATGAAGCTCTTTCGACGAAATAATCACTCGATTGGTGTTGTCTTGCTTCTGTTTGTGGAAATTGTGGCTTCGAATACGCCAGCTTCTGACACCATGTTAGGTTTTATGTGTTTATTCAAAACTCAACAACTAATGACGTAAGCACTACTTGTGCACAATATACAGGGTGGCACTAAATACATTATCTAACAAACATGAATTAAATCTTAGAAATGTTCTTTTCACCCATCTTTGTGGGGAAAAACTGAATGCATGGTTATAATATCCACGAACTCCTCTACCTATATTTTTGTCCCCCGCCGCAACGCGGAGCGGGGACATAGAAATGCCGGGCGTCCGTCCGTCCGTGGGTCCGTATGTCCGTGGGTCCGTGCGTCCGTGTGTCGTGCGTCCGTCCGTCACACTATTTTGTAAGCGCTCTCATGCCTACAAATTTTGACGGATTTTCATTAAATTTATACCAAATGTTTATACCACTATTACCTTGGTCAAGTTCGAAAATCAGCATTGGTCGATACTTTTTGTTGGAGTTATGGGACTTTGGCCACAATAATGACTCCATTTTTTCCCAAAAATTGACCTTGTAAGCGCGCTCATGCCTACAAATTTTGACGGATTTTCATTAAATTTGTACCAAATGTTTATACCACTAATACCTTGGTCAAGTTCCTAAATCAGCCTTGGTCGATAGACTCGATACTAGTATACTGCTTGACCGGCGGGGGACCCTGGAATTCTATTCTTGTGAAAATTTGGCCCCTGGGTCAGGGGTTAGGACCTAAGGAGGAAGGGCAAAATTGCCATATAGTGTTAATGCATATAATGTTTAAAAATCTTCTCTACTTTCGAACATCTGTTATAAAAACTGACATCATTAATTATCTTTTACTAGAAAATCCTCTAAAATTT
This sequence comes from Magallana angulata, assembly GCF_025612915.1. NCBI lineage: Eukaryota > Metazoa > Mollusca > Bivalvia > Ostreida > Ostreidae > Magallana > Magallana angulata. Next base: position 43,137,757 of record NC_069112.1, read on the forward strand.
TGAATTTCATATACCCTGGAGTATGGGTTTCGACTCTAGGGAGGGGCCAAAATGGTATTATAGTGTTAATGCATACAATGTTTAAAAATTATTTTTCTACTCCCTAACACCTATAACGATAATGTATTTAATGTTCTTCACTTTAGCTGATACTGAATAAAACTGACTGCATATAAAAAAAGACAATAATGCCGTCTATTAAAATTTTAAATTGCATGTCTCCTAATGGGTGTTGCTTAAACGCGGAACCGAACGGAAAATATCATATAACGTTTATTGCTTTAAAAGGGTATAGACTGGCCAGAAACGATTTACCTTGTATCATTTATTCATATCTAATGAATAATTATCAACATGTGGCTGTCTTATTAATATTCTTGGGAATGTATATCAAAAAAGGCATTGTATTCAATTGGCTTTAGTTGAGTACAAAACGGGAAAAAATCAAATGTATACGAATTGTGAAATATTAACATGATTAAATGAGTAAATTAGCTTTAAATTTTTTACTTATTTTTCTTATATGGTTTTGCTGGCATATCAGCGTAACGTACGCAGTTAGTGAAATCGTTTAATGTGTTTTTTGAGTATCTTTATATTTCAAATATGATGTATATACTTACATCGACACTGAATTTTCGGTGTTCTATACGATCTTAAATCATACCGAAGATACAGTATCATTGCGATGGGAAAAAACCGTACGACATACGATATTCAAAATTAAAATACATTGAACATTAAAATATCCGGTACTCCTTCAATTAAGGTTGAATATTCAAAAGCTGGAACAGGAGAATTGAGTAAACTATGATGGCTTTTATTAACCTGTATATTTGTTTTTGTCTAAATACCCACAGTTTCAGTCTGCCCATGGACATGTAGGATAGGAAGGTTGTTTTAATGAAACTTGTTTATTGGCCATGTTGTTTTAGATTAACCATGAAAACGTATAAACATATTGGCCTCTTGTTTCATACTGATATATGTTTGTATTAAATATTGTGTATTGCCGCTATAAAGCCATCATTTGCGCCCTTAGTATGAAACATACACATATCAGCCATATTAACATGTTATTTAGTTAGCTTCTGCGACAAAAATATAGTGCCAGAAAGTTTGTGAAGAAAAATCTTTTTCTTTTATTGTAAGGAGAAGATATATACTTCTATATATAGATATAAAGACTTTTTTTTTTCAAAAGTACATATCAAATTGGTTATGTAAGATTGAAAATTTCATTTAGTCTTACAAAATAAATATACTCAAAACACGTGAAGACGTTTGTATTTGTAGTCAAAGCGTATTCATAGAAAATTTAACGTCACAAATTTCCAATGCAAACATAAGCTTTAATTGCTTGATTAATTGCTTGATGGATTGCTTCTTTAAAGATTACAGAAACGACGCAACGTCCAGTTTTCTTGGATTTTCGTTGTATGTGTCCAATACAACAAACAGATTACAAGGGACATTGTGTTTTAAGGATGATCATTTCAATAAAAGCACCATACCTGCAGTATTTAATACTACGTGTCCGGTACAAGGACAACATGTCATCTACTACAACGAGAGACTAAAAGGGGTTACATATCCTAGCGATTATAACAAAAATGCCGAAAATGATTTATGTGAAGTCGAGGTGTATGGTAAGGACCATTCACGTAAACCATTCTCTTATCAATACAATGATTGCACTTAAATGTATAGATAAATATTTCCAAGTTATAAATTTTAATTTTATCCATGCAATGTATTGAATCAATCATAATGACAAAGCGATAGAATAAGATATTAAATGATGAGTTTAATATGTAAACAGTTACTCAATCAAAATGTAAATTTTGTAATATTTTTCAAGTTGCAACAGGAGTTATAAATCATGATACCCATGTTTAAATTTTTCAAAGGATGTCAAATCCAACAATCCCACTTAGATCAGTGTGCTGTGTCAGATAAAATGACGTGTACATGTCCGGAATGTCAGCCTGGATTCCATGGTCATCTATGCAAAACTAGTAAATAACGTTTTTATCAATGTTCATTGTGCGTTATCTATATCATGATCATGTAGTTGATTGAAAAGTGAAAAAAACTCAAATAAAATAAAAACAAACAAAACGTAAATATATCTATAAGGTTATATTTTCAAATATATATATATATATTTTTAAGTACCATCATTTTTCTCACAGAATGTGACATTGGTCATTATGGATACAACTGTAATGATACATGTGGTCATTGTAAGGATCCGATACAGTGCTCTACTGTCAGTGGAACCTGTCTTACAGGATGTGCAGCCGGATATATTGGGCCACTGTGTAAAGAAGGTGGGTGTTTTGTTCTTTTGTATTGTTTGTTTGTTTGGTTGTTTTTTTAATGTTTTCTTTTTGTAAATCTGAAGTCGGTGTATGTAGGCATATAAGTAAATTGTTTATTGTAAATGTATATTTGATCATGAGAAAATCCTACATTTATTTTCAATAGAACAGAACAAATTTGATAATTCATTTAAGATTAATGGAAACAATAACACTGTTTTTGAACTGATCGCATGTGTTTAAAAGACATTTACTCACAAACAAGTTTTAGGTTAATGAATCAGCATCATCAGTGCCTAAATGAATACGTTTTTTTTAATCTAATATGATATCTTATTTGGTCGATAAATTTATTGTTCTGCAATGCTATAAATGTGTATATTTTGCTTTTAATGGGTAATTCATTTTAAAAACTTTTAGTGAACTCAAAGGATTCTCTTTTTTTTCCAGAATGTGACATTAGTCATTATGGATACCTGTGTAACGAGACCTGTGGGCACTGTTTGGATCCAGCTCATTGTTCTCCTGTGTATGGAACTTGCCTCACTGGATGTAGAACAGGATATTTTGGAAGTTTATGCAAAGAAGGTGAGTAGGTTTTTTGTTAAAATAACCATGTTGACATTTGAAAATATATCAATTTCTTTCACAGGTGAGTGATGTGACCCTTGGGCCTCTTGTTCTTTATGCGTTTGCGGAATAATATAACATTTCCTGAACAGCTTCAAAATTTCAAACTACAGATCAAGTTTACACTTTTGTAGCGTCTTGTTGACATATTGTCGAGAAAACTAATTTATTTTTTAATATTCTAATTTTTTTATTTTCGGGTTCAGGAGATCAGGAGCTCATTTAAATCCGCTTTTGGAGAAACTTTAGGCATTCTAAACATATCTTATTTGTCAAAAAATGGGCAAAACTCTAAATATCAATTGGAAGTATAATTCGCCTACTAAGAGTAAAGCTTCTACATGGATTGCAATTTCGAAAATAAACGAATTAGTTCTGTATATCTTATTTATCACGTTAAATGCATGTACCGTAATGCTTTCGCATTACATTAACATAGCTGACCAATGATATAACATGCCGATCATTCCTTTAAAAGGAATACTTGTTTTTCAGAATGTGACACGAGTCATTATGGATATAACTGTAATGAGACTTGTGGTCATTGTAAGGATCCAGCTCATTGTTCTCCTGTGTATGGAACCTGCCTCACTGGATGTAGAGCCGGCTTTTTTGGACGTTTATGCAAAGAGAGTAATTAGTTGTGTTATTTTTTTTTCTTTGAATAACCATGTTGACGTTTGATGTATCAATTTCTTTAAAAAAAAACTACGAAAAATGTGTATTGTCATATCTTGCATTTTGAAGAAAAAAGTTCCACTTCTTTTCTAAATATGTTTTTCTTTCCTTAACTTGTCTATCCTTTTTAATCTCATTTATCTAAATAACACGTGAACATCAATAAACTGAATTGCATGTTTATTTTACTTTCGATAGAACTAAGTGTTTTGAAATGTGGACAATTAAAAATTTAAATAGAGAATATTTCTTTTAGACACACTATAGATGTACACTGCATGTTTCACCCTTTTTACATTGTACAAACGTCCTAAATTATTGACCTAACAAAATGGTTCTTGCGATGGTGGGACAATTACAGTCGTGCATGTGATCGATTTTAAAATTATGAGAATGTTTAAGCCAATAATGAAAAATATAGGACTTTGTGATGACCATGATGAAAAATACTTTAAATGGTTATCATTAAACATATTTGCTAATAATACTTTTTATTAGGTCTTTCCACATTTCAGGTGAGAGACCTTTCGTATTTCTTATGTTTTTATTATGTTTTTTCTTCTCTTTTTTTTCCAGGGACAGCTTTTTTATTTCTAGAGATATTGAAACAATTTTTATTAACGTTATTGAGCATTTAAAGTTATGGTACCAAATGTCCCTTTCCTTGATAACTCCCGGAACTTACAAAGTTATTGCCCTTGTGTACTTAAAGCATGTTATCGCTACTCTTCTGAAACCAAAAGAGATAGACACTTGAAACTTTTACCAATGTCTTCAGTACACTTAGAGGGTTCTTCATTCTATTCATACCTAAAGGATCTGAGGCCCCATTTTGGTAGTTATTGCCCCTGAAAGTATTTCAATTTCTATAAAATCACTTTCAACTTTTTTATTATTTGGTAGAGAGACTTTGGACCACTTTGAATTGAAGCGTCTACCTTGGCCGAACAAAATGACATAAAGGTCAAGGTCATTTGAAAATCTGTTAATGAGCTTTTAGATCTCTTTTGTGAAGGATGGTACAGAAAAACTTTTCAGGGATGTAGTACATCTGTAGGACTTCTTGAGAGTTATTGCCCCTATTGAACAAAAAGCCTGTTATCTGTACAAAAAGCCTGTTATCGCTAATTCTCATAAACCTGTTATCTGTACAAAAAGCCTGTTATCGCTAATTCTCATAAACCGTTAGAGATAGAGACTTGAAACTGTTACATATGTATTAGTACTAGTTTAAAAAAACCGAAAAGGCCTAAGTACCTCTTTTAGCAGTTATCGCCCATGAAAGTTTCTTAAGTTTGTTAAAAACACTTACCACTTTTCAATCAAGAAATACGAAGACAATGGGGCTGTCTATCATATATACTAGCGGAAAAAAGAAGCTGTGCATTATAAAATTTAGTATAATTTTTCAATATCTATTGTTTGTATTTATAAAATTTAAACAATCGATAATGGTAATGTTTTTGACAATATCGGATAGTAACCGTCCGGGTGCACGGTGTGTTTCATGGTTCGTGAGGACCTGTTGTTTATTGAAGAATTTGTACGCACGAGATTTACGGGCCAATGCTGTTTGGAATAAGAACTGTAAAGAACTTGGTTAAACTTTTTTTTGTTAAGGAAATCACTTAAGTTTCAACAAAATGTACACCTATACATGTATCATGCCACGACTCAACATAAACCAACGTAATCGTGCTGTTGGGATGCTGCAAGCTGGAATGCACAAAATACTGTAGCAAGAAACGTTGGAGTACATCGGAACACCATCCAGTCATTATGGAGACGTTTTACAATCTGGCAACACTCGGGATTGACCGCGCTCTGGGCGACCTCGTGTGACGTCACGTCAACAGGACAGTCACATTAGACTTGTGCATCTGAGAAATTGTTTCCAAACAGCAAGTTTGACTGCCCGTAGCATTCCAGGGCTTCAACCAGTTACTCCAAGAACTGTGCATAATCGTCTGTGCGATTCTGTCCATTACTGAATCCAGATTTCATTTGGATAGCAGTGACGGCCGTTGTAGGGTGTATCATCGCGTTTGGGGGCGTTACCAGGACGCTTATGTTGTGCAACGTCGACAATTTGGTGGAGGTATCGTTATGGTGTGGGGTGGAATATCAGCAAGTGGAAGGACCCCATTACAAATTGTCAATGGAAATCTTACCGGCGTACGCTATCGAGATGAAATTATTCAGCGTCATATGATACCCTTCATACAGAGACATCAAAATCACATCACTCTGCAGCAAGACAACGCAAGGCCACACGTTGCACGTGTAGTCAGGGACTTGTTTGTTCAACAGAATGTCGATGTCTTGCCTTGGCCAGCTGTTTCCCCCGATTTGTCGCCGATCGAGCACGTCTGGGATGAAATGAAAAGACGTTTACGCCGTTTACCAGATCAGCCAGTGACATTGGCTGATTTAAGGCCAGGCTTTAACCAACATCTAGAACAACATCCCTCAAGCATTTCTGAACACACTTTAGTGGCATCAATGAGGCGTCGCTGTGAAGCAAGCGTGAACGCTAATGGTAGACACACGCATTATTAATTTTGTTAATTCAATTGCAAATAACAGTGACTTTCGAGTGTGCTGAAATTGACGTTATTCGGCGTTGACATTAATATGTTATGAGATGTTGTTACGAATACATGTCTAAACAGTTTTACAAAAAATAAAATATGTTCGTTGTAATTTTTAAATGTTTGTTTCATATATTAAATAATGCACAGTTTCTTTTTTCCGCTAGTATATTTTCAATGAACGTCAAACCTAACAGATTAATCTGTTCACCAACACTTAACTTGCTGATATGCGAAGTTTTACTCCATTTGATGAAACGGTATTGTTGTTACCCCTTTTTAAAAACACCACGTTTTGTCAACACGGCGCACGTTAACGTTCAAAACATGACGTTAAGATTAAACATGCACAGTTTATATTGATAAAGCCCATCTTTATATCACGCTTAGTCTCTTTTGCCCTGCACCTTACACTATTGAATGGCACTGTACCACTTAACATCTTATTTGCACACATTTGTTCGAGAATCATAAGTTAGTTCTTCGAAGTTTTCATTGTTTAATCCCTTAGTTTAAAGTAAGGAAAACTTTGAACGTCGGTTGACGTTACTTATTATTTAACCAAATATTTACGGATAATCTATTCTCTTTCGGACTGTTTGATATTCAAAATACAATTACCTACCACCACCCCCCCCACACACACACACACGCACACAAAATGTATTTCAGTTATACACATATATATTCGTTGCGCTGTGACGTCCGGCGACGTCAAGGTTTTCAGTCAATTCTAAAGAGGACTTTATGTCTTTAGTGTCTTTAGTGACTAATATCTGTTCAACAAAACAATATTACCCGTCATTATTTGGTACATAGAATACCATGACTTTACTTAGTTTGAGGTTTCAAAATTACTTGGTTTTTAGCCCAGTCTTGGAGATATTAGTTTCAACATTATATGGTTCATTATTGACCTAACACGAATTTTGATTGTGCGCCGTGACCCCATTTTTGCAGGATTAGATTGTAAATAATTGTAAGAAATAAAGACAGATATAAACTTTTTTTCTTGCAAATTGTTTGAAACTATTGCTTAATTAGGCCTACCAAATTTTGTGTTGATATGACGTAAAGTAACATGGCTATGAAAAAAGTCTTCGTATTTTTTGATTGACCTTCGTAAATCGTAGGGTCATCAAACCTCTTCAAACTAAATGTTGGCCTTTACCAGTCAATGTGACATATAGGTAAAAAGTCAAAGTTACGGATATAAATGTTTTATTAATTATATTGCAACAAAACATAAAAAAAATGAGATCGAAAGACCTCTAATTGTTCGTAAACAATAAGTATATTAGTTATTAAGGTCTTCCGTTTCCAACGGAAGACCTCATAGCGATTGTAAGGTTTTTATGTGATTGTAATGTTTCTTTTTATTAAGGTCTTCCGTTGGAACCTTATAGTGATTGTAATGGGTTTTTTTTTTATTTCTTTCTTCCTTTCTTTCTTATTTTCCCCCCTTTTTTGTCGGCAGAATTGTTCAGAGATGGCTGAATAGATTTCTCTGAAATTTTCAGGGATGATAGAGAAGGATAATATCTCGAAGCGTTTTATTTCATTTTTTTCAAAATTCATTTCCAGTCGTTCGTTTCCTGTCCCGCGTCAAAAAACCTTGTTCCCTCGAGATCTCAGAATCGGCAAGTACATGGACGTCCAAACTTTGTGGGATGATAGATATATAGTTGTAAATGTGTTTAAACTATTTTGTTTTGTTCGTCGTTACTTCCGGTCGTCACCGGAAGTACTTAAAAAAATAGTTTTTATACTGATTTATTTAATTTTCCAGAGAATTAATATTTAAGTATAAATCAATACAAATGTCATCTGTGCGATGTTAAATCAACAATACAATTATTCCATTAAGATATCCCAGTTAGCTTTTTAATAATAAATCATGTTCCTGCGAGATCAAAAAAACTACTAACTGGACTCTTGTTGCTATAGCAACAAAAAGGTCTTCCGTTCCTCATGTATTAATCTGTACAAAAAGTCCATTTCTCTTGTAAACAGAAAATGGATATAACATATCCTGTAAAGGAATTCAAAAGATATAAAAAAAAAACAAAAAGACAAAATGTCAATTTTTGAGTACTTTCTGTGACGACCGGAAGTTACGCCGGATCATTTAGAGCATACATTGTTTTGTCTTTCCTCGAAGTTTTGATGTTCAAGTTTTTGTAAGTTATAATATCTCTTTGAAAAAAAGTTTTTAATCTCGGTACCGGAAACGAACAAACGGAAGTGATTTATGAAATTAAAAGAAGATGTTTTAGTACATTTACCTACGGTACGTTTAGATTAAAACAATATTAAAACATTAAAAAATAATAAAACAATATTAAAAGAAAACTAAGTTAAAAAAAACCTTCTATTCCTTGAACGCTTCAAGTGAAAACCGAAAATGACGTACGACCAAATGAAACCCGTTAAACACATGTTCAATCAAATGTTAATTATACATATAAATTTTGTTTCTTGATCTCTCACAGTTTCTGAGATCTTGTGGGTACTTTGTTTTTTTAAAAGGAAGGCTACCTGAGATATTTGAGATATCCCACCGGAATTGTAACTTTTTATTGTTTATTTATAATGTGTATATGACCTTTTGTATTTTCATAGCTTAAATGTTACTTCCATGCTAATTAACCAAATATTTAAAAAAAATCAAAATTGGGTGTACTTCCTGTGACGACCGGACGTTACGCCGGATAAAACAAACTAATGTGAACCCATGTACATACATAGATCTATCTTCCTACAATGTTTGGTTGTTCAAATTGTTACCGTTTTTAAGATCTCGTCGAAATAAGGTTTTTTGTCTCGGGACAGGAAACGGACAAACGGAAGTGCTCAGTGTAAATTGTATTAAATATTTCTTGTATATTTGCCTTTTGTACATAATTGATAATTAAAAATACTTAAAATATCTAAGGAAAACAGTTAAACTGATAAAAAGCTTGATTTTTTTTACTCTTCCTGTGTGGACCAGAAGTGACGGAAGACCAAATGAAACCGGTTAAACACATCTTCAATCAAAGGTCTATCATTCATGAAAGTTTCATGATTTGATCATTTATAGTTTCTGAGATCTTGCGGGTACAAAATGTGTTTTAAAAAAGCTACCTGAATTAACTGAGATATCTCACCGGAAATATAATTTTTTTGCTGATATAACATCGCATAGATAACTTATGTATAGAATTATAGTTTTATGTTTATTCTATGGAAAAGAAAGTTAATGCGAACAATATTTATTTTTGAAGTGCTTCCGGTGACGACCGGAAGTTAAGACGAACAAAACAAAATAGTTTAAACACATCTACATCTATAGGTCTATCATCTCACAAAGTTTTGGTGTTAAAAACTTTACCGTTTCTGAGATCTCGAGGTGACAAGCTTTTTCAACGCGGGACAGGAAACGGAAGACCGGAAATGAATTTTGAAAAAATGAAAAAAAAAACGCCTAGAGATATTGTCATCGTCTTTCATTCCAGAAAATTTCAAAAATATCTATCCAGCCATCTCCGAGAAATCTTGTGGACAAAAAAAAGGGGGAAAAATAATAATAAAAAACCTTACAATCACTATAAGGTCTTCCGTTTGAAACGGAAGACCCTAATGATTACGAAACGAAACTTTCATGGCTGATAGACATTTGACTGAACAAGTTTTTAATTTCTTTTCTTTTGTGGACCGTGACTTCCGGTCTACACCGGAAGAGTTCAAACAAACGAACTTATTTATAAGTTAAACTGTTGTTCTTTAACAATTTTTGATTAATTGATAAACAGTAAAGTCTTGTTGTATAATGTTAAACAAATACTGACCTTCATTTTCAGTTAGCACTTCCGTTTGTCCGTTTCCTGTCCCGAGCTAAAATACCTTGACTCTTCGAGAGCTCTGAGACGATAAAGACTTGAACATCCAAACTTTGAGGGATGATTAACCTATCATAGTAGATGTGTTTAAACATTTTTGTTTTGTTTGGCGTAAATTCCGGTCATCACTGGAAGCACTTCAAATTTGTCTTTGTTTTTACATATTTGATTTATTTCCCGTAGAATAAATATATTAGTATAAACCCTTACAATGTTATTTATGCAATGTTAAATAAACAAAAAGATTCTACTTTCGGTGAGATATTTCGATTATCTCAGGAAGATTTTTAAAAATATATTTTGTACCCGCAAGATCTATGAAACTGTAAGTGATCAGGACACGAAACTTTCAATGATGATAGACATAAAGATATGTTAAAACACCGGAAGAGTTCAAATAAATACAGATACAGTGCTGCTATCCTGAAAGTTGACAAGGATAGGATAGGATAGGATGCACGATACAGGATAGACATATAAAAGTTAAGTTCTATCCTATCCTATCCTGCATCCTGTAGCCAATCAGATTCGAGTATAAATTTCAGAGTTATTTTGCGAAACGAAAATTGGCTAAACAATGTATTTTCAATGTCAATTTAATACATTTTACAAGTTAAACCATTTAAGAATAATTAGTATATCAAGAACGCGGTGCATAACATTGATGCGCGCTAAAATGTCGGCGCTACATCTTTGTCAATTCGTACGCAAGTACGGAGTTACTGCGAGAATTCGCTGCAACATTTGACAACGTCAAAAATAGATTTCTGTATTTACTTCATTCAAAGTCTGGAAAGTAATAAAAGCTTGAATTTATAAACGAACAATTCGGCATTTTAAAAGATAAACATGTATACAAGAAACAGACATTGTTTCACGTTTCATGTAATTTCTTCGATGCCCAATAACAGGGATGCATATTTCTGTCCGATATTAACCTGAACATATCGAATTAATAAATGTTAGCTAGCTATAAATGCTTGAGAATTTATACTTTAAAATTAACTCTGAGTGGTTTAACTATAAACGATATAAACTTCCTGAAGGAATTATTTATTTCCAGATCGTGTTTACATTTATCGCCGAACGAATCGCTCGAATGATGATAATTACGCTCAGTTATATGTGATAAGAAAATGATTTGATAACAATATGTGACTACACAGTTCCTCAATAAGTGCATCGAAGCTTTTTATCTGTTTTTAATGCATGAATATAATAAAATCAAAAATCGAATCGCTTACCTGTTTGTTTACGTTATTGTGTCCATCCCGCGTACGATTCAATTTTACCGTAGCACAGGTAAGTTATCCCGCTCGAAGAATATTCGGTTTTAAGATTTAATTATTCTTTTTGAGTTCTACATTAATTGATAAAATCATTTAATTCTTAAATTTCGTTTCATTTAACTTGCATTCGTATATTTGAAGGTATGGGATAGGATAGGATAGGATAGAGCTTATTTGCAGGATAGGATGCAGGATACAGGATAAAGGATAGGATAGGATAGTTTTGTCAACTTTCACGATAGCAGCACTGTATGTTAAAACACCGGAAGAGTTCAAATAAATCAAGCTGTTTATCCTTTTAACAGTTTTCATCTGATAGTTTCAGTTTCTTCGATAAATAATAATGTAAGATAGGCAAGTAAGCAAAAAATAATAAATCTAATTTCATTGAGCACTTCTGTTTGTCCGTTTTCTGTCCCGAGGCAAAAAAACTTTAATTCGACGAGATCTCAAATATGGTAACGACTTTAACTACTAAACTTTGTTGGATGATAGAACAAGGTTTGTACATGTGTTTTCACTATCTTGTTTTATCCGGCGTAACTTCCGGTCTTCACAGGAAGTTCACAAAAATTTGAGTTCTTAAAAATATTTTTATTACTTAGCATGCCAGTAACATTTAAGCAGTAGAAATACAAAAGTCATCTACTCATGGTTAAAAAAACGAAAACATTCTACTTCCAGTAAGACATCTCTTACATCTCAGGTAGCTTTCTTTTATAAAAAAAATTATACCTGAGAGATCTCAAAAACTGTAAAAGATCAAGATACAAAACTTATATGGATGATAGACATTTTATTAAAAATGTGTTCAACGAGTTTTTATTTGGTCGTCCGTCGCTTCCGGTTCTCACTCGAAGCGTTCAAGCAATAAAGGTTTTGTTTTTTTTAACGTTAGATTTTTCTAACATTTTACTCAATGTGATAAACAGTAACGTATCGTAGGTAAATGTACTAAAATATCTCCTTTTAATTTCTAAAATCACTTCCGTTTGTTCGTTTCCAGTCCCGAGACAAAAACCATTTCTGAACGAGATATTATAACTAAAAAAACTTGAACATCCAAACTTTGAGGAAAGACAAGGCAATGTATGAAAATATGTTTACTGTATGATCTGTATGATTTCTGTATGATCCTGCCTAACTTCCGGTCATCACAGAAAGTTCTCAAAAATTGTCATTTTGTCTTTTTTGTTTGTTTATTTTTGGGGAATTCCTGTACAGTATATATTATATCCATTTTCTGTTTACAAAATAAGTTATAGCAACAAGAGTCTAGTTAAGGTCTTCCGTTTTTAGCTCACCTGAGCTGAAAGCTCAAGTGAGCTATTCTGATCACATTTTGTCTGTCGTCTGTCTGTCTGTCTGTCTGTCTGTCCGTCTGTCCGTAAACTTTTCACATTTTCAACATCTTCTCAAGAACTACTTGGCCAATTTCAACCAAACTTGGCACATATCATCCTACGGCAAGGAGGATTCAAAGTTGTGAAAATTGAGGGCCACACTCGTTTTGAAGGGGAGATAATTAGAAATTAATGAAAAATTTCGAGGAATTTTCAAAAATCTTCTTCTCAAGAACCAGAAAGCCAGGAAAGCTGAAACTTGTGTGGAAGCATCCTCAGGTAGTGTAGATTCAAAGTTGTGAAATTCATGATCCCTGGGGGTAGGGTGGGGCCACAATTGGGGGTCGAAGTTTTACAAAGGAATTTATATATATAGAGTAAATCTTTAAAATCTTCTTCTCAGAACCTAATAAGCCAGGAAAGCTGAAACTTATGTGGAAGCATCCTCAGGTAATGCAGATTCAAAGTTGTGAAAATCATGATCCCTGGGGGTAGGGTGGGGCGCAATGGGGGGGGGGGTCAAAGTTTTATATAGGAATATATAGAGTAAATCTTTAAAATTCTTCTTCTCAGAAACTAATCAGCTAGGAAAGCTGAAACTTGTGTGGAAGCATCCTCAGGTAGTGTAGATTCAAAGTTGTGAAAATCATGACCCCCAGGGGTAGGGTGGGGCCACAATGGGGGGGGGGGTTGAAGTTTTACATAGGAATATGTAGAGTAAATCTTTGAAAATCTTCTTCTCAGAAACTAATCAGCCAGGAAAGCTGAAACTTATGTGGAAGCATCCTCAGGTAATGCATATTCAAAGTTGTGAAAATCATGATCCCTGGGGGTAGGGTGGGGCACAATGGGGGGTCGAAGTTTTACATAGGAATATACAGCGTAAATATTTAAAAATCTTCTATTCAGAAACTAATCAGCAGATTCAAAGTTGTGAAAACATGATCCCTGGGGGTAGGATGAGCCCACATTGGGGGTGGGGGGGTGTTAAAGTTTTACATAGGGATATATAGAGTAAATCTTTTAACATCTTCTTCTCAGAAACTAATCAGCCAGATGATTCTTTATAATTGTTAAGACTTTGGCTCCAGGACAATTCTTTGGCCTCACAAGAAGGTTCAGAGTTTAATGTAGCTTAATATCCTATATATAAACAATTGTAAGGGATCTTTTTGAGGACTGCAATACTCAACATGTGATATGACTATAAAATCATCCTGTTAGAAAAGGGACTAATTAATATAAGCATAACAATATCCAGGTGGAAAAATGGATTTTATTTATACAGGATCTACATGTATTATTGTACATTGTCCAGATTGTTTGTATTATGACTCCACTAAGCTGATTTTATCATACCTCGGGTGAGCGATGTGGACCATGGGCCTCTTGTTTAAGTTTTCCGTTTCCAACGGAAGACCTTATAGTGATTGTTATGTTTCTTTTTATTATTATTTTTTTCCCCTTTTTGTCTTGTGAATTTCTCAATTCTTATCAAATTTTCAGGAATGATTGAAAATATAAACATCTAGAGGTTTTTTGTAAAATATTTTCTAAATTCACTTCCGTTCGTCCGTTTCCTGTCCCGCAACAAAAAGCTTGTCACATCGAGATGACAGAAACGATAAAGATTTGAACATTCAAACTTTGAGGGATGATAGACCTATAGTTGCTTATAGTGATTGTAATGTTTCTTATTGAGGTCTTCCGTTTCCAACGGAAGACCTTATATTGATTGTAATGTTTCTTTTTAAGGTCTTCCGTTTCCAACGGAAGACCTTATAGTGATTGTAAGGTTTTTTATAATTTTTTTTTCCAACTTTTTTTGTCCACAAGATTTCTCATAGATAACAGTATAGATTTTTGTGAAATTTTCTAGAATGAAAGATAATGACAATTTCTCGAGGCGTTTTTTTTCATTTTGTCAAAAATCATTTCCGGTCGTCCGTTTCCTGTCCCGCGTTGAAAAAGCTTATACATTCGAGATCTCAAAAATGGTAAACACTTGAACATCCAAACTTTGTGGGATGTTAGACCTGTAGTTGTAGATGTGTTTAAACTATTTTGTTTTGTTCGTCGTAACCTCCGGTCGTCACCGGAAGTACTTCAAAAATAACTACTTTTACGCATTAAATTCCTTTTCATTAGAATAAATATTTAAGCATAAATCTACACAAAAGTAATCTTTGCGATATTATATCAACAACAAAATTCTACTTCCGGTGAGATATCTCAAATATCTCAGGTAGGTTATTTGAAACACATTTTGTACAATGAGATGTCAGAGACTATAAGATCAAAGCACAAGACTTTTATTGATGATAGACATTTGATTGACGCCTTTTTAATCTTAATTTTCAAGCTCGGGCGGGCTTCGGCGCTCTTTGACATAAAGATGATTAATGACCATTAGACAATATTTCAGTCTTTCATCTATCAGCCCTGAAAAGTTCAACATCATATCTTAAATGGTAAAAGAGGAGTTCACCGTACAAAATACAGTTAAATCCACGATATCTCAAGACAGGAAGTGACGTCATCAACAAAATAAAATTCCAACAAGGTTCAGAACAATACCTATCAGAACTGAAAATTTGACGTAAATCAGTTGAGCCGTTTCCGAGAAACTGCGTGCACAAAATCGGTAAGAAAAAAAAAAATAATAACTAGACACGATCTCGTTGCGAGCAACGAGGAGGTCTTCTGTCCGATTTTTAAAAGGAAATATGACATCATCGACTTTGATTTTCAACAAAAAAACATGATATGGAAAAAAGTGTGAAGAACTTATGCTTTTTTGTATCGCATTTTATAACATATTGCTTTTTTAAATACTTGCATTTCTCCAAATTGAGATAGAAAAGAGTAAATTTGTTTACCTCTGGCTTCTAAAAACCCTAATTAGGTAACGCAAGTGAAAATCATTATATTGTTAGGATATATAAACGTATTATACCTAATTCAGCTTAAATAACCTTTCACAAAATAGCTCTTAGTAAAACGCTATAGATTAAGGACTTTAGAGCCCTTTGATCCCCTAATTTAAGGAGCAAGTCCTTTTTTCTTAAAATCAAATGAAAGCTCATTTAATTCTGAACACATTTTGTCAACAAATGTTTGGAAATTCGTTACCGTTCTTGAGAAATATGGGAAAGAAGGTTTTAGGGGCCAATCCCTTATCTCCTTATAGGGGCCGTTGAACGAAATTTTGAAGGTTGCATATTGTTAAGAACATCATTTATAACACCTTTTCTTCTGTACTGCATTCCAAAATATTTTTCCTTTCTGAAATATGGGTGATCAAAATTTTGGACTTTTGGCCCCTAAAGACCTCTAATTACATAACACATGATAAAATCATTACATTGCTTGGATACATAACTGTGAGATGAACATATTTGCTTCTATAACATTTTACAAAATATCCCTCAGTAAAGGGTTAAACATAAAGGACTTTAGAGCCCTTTGGTTCCCTAATGTAAGGGGCCAGCCCCTTTTTCTTGATATCAAATAAAAGGTCACTTCATTCTTAACACATTTTGTTCAACAAGTGTATAGAAATTCGTTACCGTTTTGGAGATATATGAGAAAGAAGGTTTTAGGGGCCGATCCCTTATCTCCTATTAGGGGCCATTTAACAAAATTTTGAAGGTTGCATTTTGTTAAGAACATTAATTTGACCAACTCTTCTTCTGTATTGCTTTACAAAATATTTTCCCTTCTGAGATATGGGTGATCGAAATTATAGACTTGTTGCCCCTAAAAACCCTTAATTACGTAACACATGACAAAATCATTACATTGATTGGATACATAACTGTGCGATATACATATTTGCTTCTATAACATTTCACAAAATATCTCTCAGAAAAGGGCTACAGATTGAAGACTTTAGAGTCCTTTTGACCCCTTATTTGAGGGGCCAGCCCCTCTTCTTGATTTCAAAGAAAAGGTGTTGTAATTAGAAACTTTTTTTACGTTACATGTCTTAACAAAATATTTTTCAGAAAAGACATAATTAAAGAAAACAACAAAAACTTACGACGTTTTTTATCCCAGTTTTCGGGTCCAGGCGAGCTTCGGCGCCTTTAAAGCTAGATCAAAATGAAAATGAAATAACAAATCTTTTGTCTACTATCCCTGAAAGTTCAAACTCGATATCTTTTATAGTTTAGGAGAACGTAGAGGGACAACCGACCCCTCTAAAAATCGCTTACACGTAAATTTCTCAAAAACGGAGGTGACGTCATCAAATAAATCAAAAACCTTTAAGGTTTAGATCATTATCTATCAGATCTGAAAGTTTCATGGAAATCGGTCGAGCCGTTACTGAGAAATCGAGTGCACAAATATTTGTAAGAATAAACAAGAGGCCAATTGGCCTTAACGGTCACCTGAGTAGCATATATCCAATACACAAACTTGTCATGGAGTCTCATATATGCATCTAATTAATTAGGTTTCATAATGGAGTAGAAAAATTATAAATTTGTAATGACAACCACATTTAATTCAAAAAGAACTGTGAAACCTATAATTTTGGTGAAAAACTAAAAGATCTTGTCTACAAAATAATGAATTCAGTTTTCCTTTCAGGTGTGTGGGAGTAAAGAAGATAATTTTTTAACGTTATATGCATTAACATCTATACATCCATTTTGGCCCTGCCCTAGAGTCAAAACCCATACCCCAGGGGACATGAAAATTAAAATTTCAGTAGAGGACTTCCTGGTAAACATAATTATTAGTCGTTTTTTTTTATACAGATGTGTGAGAATAGAGAAGAAGATTTTTAAACATTATATGCATTAACACTTTATTGCCATAATGCCCCCCCCCCCCCCCTCATGTCCTGAACCCCTGACCCAGGGGCCATGAATTTCACAATTTAGGTAAAAGAGATTGTGGATATCATAACCATGTGTTCAGTTTTTTGCCCACATGTGTGGGAGTAGAGAAGAAGATTTTTTAAGATTTAAATCATTTTTACTATATGGCCATATTGGCCCCACCCTAGAGCATGAACACCTAACAAAGGGGTCATGAATTTCACAATTTTAGTAGAGAGCCTCATGGACATCATAATCATGCATTTAGTTTTTAACAAATATATATGGGAGTAGAGGAGAAGATTTTCTAAGATTTAATACATTTTTACTATTTGGCCATATCGGCCCCATCCTAGAGCCTGAACCCCTGACTGAGGGGTCATGAATTTTACAATTAAGGTAGAGGGCTTCATGGACATCATAACCATGCATTTAGTTTTTAAAAAATATATATGGGATTAGAGAAGAAGATTTTCTAAGATTTAATACAATTTTACTATTTGGCCATATTGGCCCCACCCTAGAGCCTGAACCCCTGACCAAGGGGTCATAAATTTCACAATTTAGGTAGAGGGCTTCATGGACATCATAATCATGCATTTAGTATTTAACAAATATATATGAGAGTAGAGAAGAAGATTTTCTAAGATTTAATACATTTTTACTATATGGCCATATTTGCCCCACCCTAGAGCCTGAACCCCTGACCGAAGGGTCATGAATTTCACAATTTAGGTTGAGGGCTAACCCGGCTTCATGGACATCATTATCAAGCATTTAGTTTTTAACAAATATATATGATAGTAGAGAAGAAGATTTTCTAAGATTTAATACATTTTTACTATTTGGCCATATTGGCCCCACCCTAGAGCCTGAACCCCTGACCCAGGGGTCATGAATTTCACAATTTAGGAAGAGGGCTTCATGGACATCATAATCATGCATTTAGTTTTTAACAAATATATATGGTAGTAGAGAAAAAGATTTTCTAAGATTTAATACATTTTTACTATATGGCCATATTGGCCCCACCCTAGAGCCAGAACCCCTGACCCAGGGGCCATAAATTTCACAATTTTGGTAGAGGGCCTCATGGACATCATAACCATGCATTCAGTTTTTTCCTCACATGTGTGGAAGTAGAGAAGAAGATTTTTGAAAATTTGGCTTTTTTTGCATATTTGGCCCCGCCCGTGGCACCCCAGGGGTGGTAGAGCCATAAATTTCACAATTTAGATTCTTCTTACCATAGAGATGCTTCACACCAAAAATGGTAACGATTGGCCTGGTAGTTTTCAAGAAGAAGTTAAAAATGTAAAATTGTTAACGCACGACGCACAACGCACGACGACGGACGAAGACCAATTGCAATAGGTCACCTGAGTGACTCAGGTGACCTAAAAAGAAAAATAACTAGACACGATCTCGTTGCGAGCAACGAGGAGGTCTTCCGTCCGATTTTGAGAAGAAAATATGACATCATCGACTTTGATTTTCGACAACAAAACATGATATGGAAGAAGGAGTGAACTACTAATCGTTTATTGTATCACTTTTTATAAGTTCTATTACATTGCTTTTTAAAAAATACTTGCATTTCTTCCAATGAAGATTAAAAAGATTAAACTTGTTGACATCTGGTCCCTAAAAACCCTAATTGGGTAACGCAAGAGAAAATCATTATATTGTTAGGATATATAAACGTAATATACCTAATCTAGCTTTAATATCCTTTCACAAGATGGCCCTCATTAAAGGGCTATAGTTAATTTTTTTCGAGCCTTTTGATCCCCTAATTTAAGTGGCCAGCCCCCTTTTTTCTTGGAATAAAATGAAAGGACATTTAATTCTGAACATATTTTGTCAACAAATGTTTAAAAATTCGTTACCGTTCTGGAGATACATGAGAAAGAAGGTTTTAGGGGCCGATTCTTTATCTCCTTAAAGGGGCCGTTTAACGAAATTTGAAGGTTACATATTGTTAAGAACATCATTTTGAACATTTTTTTTATATTGCATTTCAAAATATTTTTTCTTTCTGAGATATGGGTGATCGAAATTTTGGACTTTTGGCCCCTAAAAAACCCTTAATTACGTAACAAATAATAAAATCATGACATTGCTTGAATACATAACTGTGAGATAAACATATTTGCTTCTATAACATTTCACAAAATATCTGTCAGCAAGGGGCTAAAGAATAAGGACTTTAGAGCCCTTTGATCCCCTTATCTGAGGAGCCAGCCCCTTTTTTCTTGATATTAAATGAAAGGTCATTTAATTATGAACACATTTTGTTCAAAAAGTGTTTAAAAAACCGATACCGTTTTGGAGATATATGAGAAAGAAGGTTTTAGGGGCCGATTTCTTATCTCCTTATAGGGGCCGTTGAACGAAATTTTGAAGGTTGCATATTGTTTAGAACATTAATTTGAACAACTTTTCTTCTGAATTGCATAACAATTTTTTTTTTCCTTTCTGAGATAGGGGGACCAAAATTTTTGACTTTTGGCCCCTAAAAACCCTTAATTACGTAACACATAATGAAATCATTACATTGCTTGGATACATAACTCTGAGATAAACATATTTGCTTCTATAACCTTTCACAAAATATCTTAAAGTAAAGGGCTACAGATTAAAGACTTTAGAGCCCTTTGGTCCCCTTTTTTGAGAAGCCAGCCACTTTTTCTTGATTTGAAAGAAAAGGTCTTGTAAATAAAATCTTTTTTTACATTACATGTCTTAACAAAATATTTTTCAGAAAAAAGATAATCAAAGAAAACCAGAAAAAATTACGACGTTTTTTCCATTTCAATTTTCGGGTCCAGGCGAGCTTCGGGGCCTTTAAAGTCAGATCAAAATGAAAATAAAATTGCAATTCTACAATCTTTTGTCTACTTTCCCTGAAAGTTTGAACTCAATATCTTTTATAGTTTAGGAGAACGTAGAGGGACAAGCGACCCCTCTAAAAATCGTCAAAACGTCCATTTAAATAACATATAAGGTTTAGATCATTATCCATCAGATCTGAAAGTTTCATGAAAATCGGTCGAGCCGTTTCTGAGAAATCGCGTGCACAAAACTTGTAAGAAAAAAAGAATAACTAGACACGATCTCGTTGCGAGCAACGAGGAGGTCTTCCGTCCGATTTTTAGAAGAAAATATGACATTATCGAATTTGATTTGAGACAACAAAACATGATATGGAAAAAGGAGTGAAGCCGATCCCTTTTCTCCTTATAGGGGCCGTTTAACGAAATTTTGAAGGTTGCATATTGTTAAGAACGTTGATTTGAACAACTTTTCTTCGTTAGTGCATTGCAAAATATGTTTTCTTTCTGAGATATGGGTGATTAAAAGTTTGGACTTTTGGCCCCTAAAAACCCTTTATTACGTAACATATAATAAAATCATTACATTGCTTGGATACATACCTGTGAGATAAACATATTTGCTTCTATAACATTTCACAAAATATCCCTCAGTAAAGGGCTACAGATTAAAGACTTTAGAGCCCTTTGGTCCCCTTATTTGAGGGGCCAGCCCCTTTTTCTTGATATTAAATGAAAGGACATTTCATTTTAAACAAATTTTGTTCAACAAGTATTCAGAAATTCGTTACCATGAGATATATAAGAAAGAAGGTTTTAGGGGCCGATCCCTTATCTCCTTAAAGGTTGCATATTGTTAAGAACATTAATTTGAACAACTTTTCTTCTAGATTGCATTACAAAATATTTTTCCTCTCTGAGATGATCTGAGATGGGTGATCAAAATTTTGAACTTTTGGACCCTTAGAACCCTTAATTACGTAATACATGACATATTCATTACATTGCTTGGGTACATAACTGTGAGATACACATATTTGCTTATTTAACCTTTCACAAAATATCCCTCAGTAAAGGGCTACAGATTAAAGACTTTAGAGCCATTTGGTCCCCTTTTTTGAGGGGCCAGCCCCTTTTTCTCGATATTAAATGAAAGGACATTCCATTTTAAACAAATTTTGTTCTACAAGTGCTTAAAAATTTGTTACCATTCTGGAGATATATGAGAAAGAAAGTTTTAGGGGCCGATCCCTTATCTCCTTATAGGGGCCGTTTAACAAAATTTTGAAGGTTGCGTATTGTTAAGAACATTGATTTGAACAACTTTTCTTCTGTATTGCATTGCAAAAAATATTTTTCCTTTCTGAGATATGGGTGATCAAACTTTTGGACTTTTGGCCCCTTAAAACCCTTAATTACGTTACACATTATAAAATCATTACATTGTTTGGATACATAACTGTGAGATAAACATATTTGCTTCTATAATAGTTCACGAAATATCTCTCAGTAAAGGGCTACAGATTAAAGACTTTAGAGCCCTTTGGGCCCCTTTTTTTAGGGGCCAGCCTCTTTTTCTTAATATTAAATGAAAGGACATTTCATTTTAAACAAATTTTGTTCAACAAGTGTTTAGAAATTCGTTACCATTCTGGAGATATATAAGAAAGAAGGTTTTAGGGGCCGATCCCTTATCTCCTTATAGGGGCCGTTTAACAACATTTTGAATGTTGCATATTGTTAAGAACATTAATTTGAAGAACTTTTCTTCTGTATTGCATTACAAAAGATTTTTCCTTTCTGAGATATTGGTGATCGAAATTTTGGACTTTCGGCCCCTAGAAACCCTTAATTACGTAACACATTACAAAATCAATACATTGCTTGGATACATAACTGTGAGATAAACATATTTGCTTCTATAACCTCTCAAAAAATATCTTTCAGTAAAGGGCAACAGATTCAAGACTTTAGAGCCCTTTGGTCCCCTTATTTTAGGGGCCAGCCCCTTTTTTCATGATTTCAAAGAAAAGGTATTGTAAATAGAAACTTTTTTTACATTACATGTTATAATAAAATATTCTTTAGAAAAGAGATAATCAAAGAAAACCAGAAAAAATAACGACGTTTTTTCAATCTCAATTTTCGGGTCCAGGCGAGCTTCGAGGCCTTTCAAGTCAGATCAAAATGAAAATAAAATTGCAAATCTACAATCTTTTGTCTACTTTCCCTGAAAGTTTGAACTCAACATCTTTTATAGTTTAGGAGAACATAGAGGGACAAGCGACCCCTCTAAAAATCGCTAAAACGTCCATTTTTCAAAAACGGAAGTGACGTCATCAATATAATAGAAAACCTATCAGGTTTAGATCATTATCTATCAGATCTTAAAGTTTCATTGAAATCGGTTGAGCCGTTTCTGAGAAATCGCGTGCACAAAATTTGTAAGAAAAAAAAAATTATAATAATAACTAGATACGATCTCGTTACGAGTAACGAGTAGGTCTTCCGTTCAATTTTTAAACGATACGATTAAAATATCAATGAAATTTTCTGAATTCCACCTCAAACACTCCCATTCAGATAACGTATACGATTGTCAATATATCTTCAATTGCATAACAAAGTGTTTTGCTTTTTCACATTTTGCGTATTCAAGATTTAAGAGTTTAGTCCCCTATAATCCATAATTACGTCATCAATGGGTGTGGCAATGAGTTTTACAAACTGATATCATTATGATCAAAAACTTTGTTTTTCTAATGCATTACAAAATCTTGATTATTTTTAAGGTATGTGAAAAAGACTTTACGAGTGGCTTGGCCCCTAATTTAAGGGTCCAGCCCCTTTATCTTGAATTCAGTCAAAAGGTCTCACAAATTCTAACATTTTTGTTATAACACGTATCTAAAATTGTTTATCATTTTTGAGATACAAATGATTGAATATTTTAGGGGCCAGCCCTCTAGATCCTTAATGGGGACAGATATTGGTGTTTTGATTGATGGAATCGATTAGAATCATCAACGCAAGCATTTTCTCTTATACAAAGCTTAACAAAATATGTCTCCTTCTTTAGATATATTGTGTCAAAGTTTAAGTACTTTGGCCCCTAAAAATCCCTAATTACGTAATACATGGGCGTGGCAATGATTTTTCCTGATAGATATTGTTTTGATCAACAACTTTGCTTCTATAATACATTACGAAATCGGTATCATTTTTAAGTTATCTGAAATAGAGTTTACGAGTGTCTCGGCCCCTAATTTAAGGGGTCAGCCCCCTTTTCTTGAATTCAATCGAAAGGTCTTACAAATTCTAACATTTTTTGTTCTAAATTCTATTTAAAATTGTTTATCATTTTTGAGATACAAATGTTTGAATATTTTAGGGGCCAGCCCTCTAGATCCTTAATGGGGACAGATATTGGTGTTTTGATTGATGGAATCGATAAGAATCATCAACGCAAGCATTTTCTCTTTTACAAAGCTTAACAAAATATGTCTCCTTCTTTAGATATATTGTGTCAAAGTTTAAGTACTTTGGCCCCTAAAAATCCCTAATTACGTAATACATGGGCGTGGCAATGATATATCCCCATAGATATTGTTACGATCAACAACTTTGCTTCTATAATGCATTACAAAATTGTTATCATTTTTAAGTTATCTGAAATAGAGTTTACGAGTGTCTCGGCCCCTAATTTAAGGGGTCAGCCCCCTTTTCTTGAATTCAATCGAAAGGTCTTACAAATTCTAACATTTTTTGTTGTAAAGTCTATTTAAAATTGTTTATCATTTTTTGAGATACAAATGTTTGAGTATCTAAGGGGCCAGCCCTCTAGATCCCTAAAGGGGACAGAAATTGGTATTTTCATTGATGGAATCGATGAGAATCATCAATGCAAGCATTTTCTCTTCTACAATGCTTAACAAGATATGTCTCCTTCTCTAGATATATTGCGTCAAAGTTTCAGTACTTTGGCCCCTAAAAATCCCTAATTACGTAACAAATGGGCGTGGCAATAATTTTTCCTGATAGATATTGTGACGATCAACAACTTCGCTTCTATAAAGCATTACAAAATCTTAATCGTTTTTAAGTTATTTGTAACAGAGTTTACAGGTGTCTTGGCCCCTTAATAAAGGGGCCAGCCCCTTTTTCTTGATTTTGTTGGAAAAAACTTTTGATAATCTACTACTTTTGTTATAAATGTCTTAAAAAAATATTAACTGATAAAAAGATACAGATCAAAATGTATGAAAAATTTGATGAAAAATTCGTACTTAATTTTCGAGCCTAGGCGAGCTCAAAGGAATGGCGCCACTGGCGCCTAAAAACTACTTTGTGCACAACTAAAATCTATGGTCTACCTTTCCTGAAAATTTCATAATTATATCTCTGATAGTCTCTGAGTTTATGTCTGCACAAAATGGGTCATAAAAACTTACAAAATCGGCCGTAAATCGGAACCGGAAGTGCCGATTTCAAAATTTCAAAAAACTTCTAGAATTATGACCTCTGGCAATCATCTGTGAAAAAATGGTCGAAATCGGCCGAATAGTTTTCGAGATATCGCGTGCACAAAATTTGTGGAAAAAAAAAAATAATAATAACTAGATACGATCTCGTTACGAGTAACGAGTAGGTCTTCCGTTCAATTTTTAAACGGTACGATTAAAATATAAATGAAATTTCAAATTTCCCCCCCAACCACTCCCTTTCAGATGATGCATACGATTGTCAATATCCCTTGAAATGCTTAACAAAGAGTTTTGCGTTTTCACATACAGCACATTTAAGGTTTAAGATTTTAGTCCCCTAAAATCCCTAATTACGTTATTAATTGGTTTAGAAATTCGTTTTACAAAGTGATACGCGGGCATGTTAAGGCTTCCCGATGCGATATGTAGAAAGTCACTTGTCTGTACTTCATACGATATGACGTCATAATTAACTTTGACGTCACGATCTGCATTCCTGTCGATAGTTCTCAGGGAATGTATCTTAACGTTAAAAGTGAATTATATCAAACCAGTATAATACCGCATGTTTCCTTTATATAGATGCTGCAGTTAATTCTAGACGTACAGAAATCATTCATATTAAAAACCAGTATCAAATAATCGGCAGTTTTAAAGCTTCGTTTTAAGTAAAAGACTATTTATAAACTAGTGATTTGGAGACTCTCCCTGCTACGTGTAAACAACTGAATGAAGAAATTTTAATGCATGTAAAACCAGCTTGGCGCAGGTGAAAGATCAACACAATTTTAGAATATTTTACGTAAAATTGGTAGAGAATATAAGTACCAATGTGAATCGTGCTGCGGACACCTACGGATTTACCCCAATTTTTTGTAAATCGCTTTTGATTAGTAAAAATGTGCATTTTTTTGATGATTTTGTGGAATGTTTCAACAATATCTTCTATAAACGAAATATCTATTTCTTCCCCAAGCAAGAACTTCAAAGTTTATGACTTAACAAAGGATTTTTCTTAAAAATATGTATGATTTAATGTCATTAATCACCTGCGCCGATGCGTTTTAACTAGATCATTTGCAATATTAGGATTCGCCTGTCACGTGATTACGAAGTACATCTGACGTCACAAAAATGCATCAAATATAATGTTTAACATCGATGTCAATAAATGTAACATAGATTTAAAGAAATACTCCCGGTAAAAGTAATTTGCCATGATTCAAATAATATCGTTTTCCAGCCGTATTTTAGCATCGGGACGCCTTAACAATGCTGCGTATTGTTACGACCAACAACTTTGTTTCTATTATGCATTACATAATCTTTATCGTTTTTAAGTTATTTGTAATAGACTTTACGAGTATCTTGGCCCCTAATTTAAGGGGCCAGTCCTATTTTCTTGAGTTCATTTGAACGGTCTCACGAATACTAACATTTTTTGTTCTTACACTTATCTAGAATTGTTGTTCATTTTTTAGATACAAATGATTGAATATTTTAGGGGCCAGCCCTCTAGATCCTTAATGGGGACAGACATTGGTGTTTTGATTAATGGAATCGATTAAAATCATCAATGCAAGCATTTTCTCTTCAACAATGTTTAACAAAATATGTCTATTTTTCTAGATAAATTGTGTCAAAGTTTTAGTACTTTGGCCCCTAAAAATCCCTAATTACGTAATGAATGGGCGTAGTAACGATCTTGCCTGAGAGATATTGTTACGGTCAACAACTTTGCTTCTGTAATGCATTACAAAATCTTTATCGTTTTGAAATTATTTGTAATAGAGTTTATGAGTGTCTTGGCCCCTAATTTAAGGGGCCAGCCCCTATTTCTTGATTTTGTTGGAAAGGACTTTTAATTATCTACCACTTTTGTTATATATGTTTAAACAAAATGTCAACTCATAAAAAGATACAGATCAAAACGTATGAAAAATTTGATTCGAAATTCGTACCCAATTTTCGAGCCTATGCGAGCTCATAGAAATGGCGCCACTGGCGCTAAAAAACTACATTGTGCACAACTTTAACCTATGGTCTACCTATCCTGAAAATTTCATATTCCTATCTCTGATAGTCTCTGAGTTTATGTCTGCACAAAATGGGTCGTAAAAACTGACAAAATCGGCCGTAAATCGGAACCGGAAGTGCCGATTTCAAAATTTCAAAACACTTCTAGAATTATGACCACTGGCAATCATCTGTGAAAAAATGGTCGAAATCGGCCGAATAGTTTTCGAGATATCGCGTGCACAAAATTTTGGGAAAAAAATAATAATAATAAGAAACAGTACGAAAACTATAAGGTCTTCCGTTGGAAACGGAAGACCTTAATAAGAAACAGTACGAAAACAATAAGGTCTTCCGTTGGAAACGGAAGACCTTAATAATAGGGAAAAAGAAACCGAACAAAAACAATAAGGTCTTCCGTTGGAAACGGAAGACCTTAACTAGACACGATCTCGTTGCGAGCAACGAGGAGGTCTTCCGTCCAATTTTTAGAATATGGAATGACCTTACTCTTGATCTTCGTCAACGAAACGTATCAGGAAAATGAGGCGGGATCTAAGAGTAATGGATGAAAGACTATCTATCCCTTTGGTGTCCCTTATTTGAAGGATCAGCCCCTTTTCATTCATTTTAGTTAAAAGGTATTTTTGTGTACCGCTAATAAGTGTTTAGAAATTGGTTACCGTTTTTGAGATATCTGGGGAAAATCGTTTTGATATCCGGTCCTAAAACTTATTTTAGGATCCAGATAACAAACAATATATGGTTGTACATTGTTAAGCACATTATTTGGAGCATCTTTTGTAAAATACTGCTTTCCAGAACTTTCCTCTATTTCGAGATATTGAGGAAGTGATGGACTTCTGGCCCCTTAAAATCCCTAATTACATAACATAGGAGTAAATGATTGCCATGTATAGGTAAGAAACCTTATAATGAACATAATTGCTTCTATCACGTATCACAAAATATTTCACAGTAAAAAGTTATCATGAAAAGACTTTAGAGCCCTCTCAGCCACTTATTTGAAGGGCCAGCCCCTTTTTCTTGATTGCAAATGAAAGTTCTTGTCAATTCAAACACATTTTGTTCAACAAGTAATTACAAATTTTGTACCGTTCTCGAGATATCTTTAAAGGGTCGTTTTAGGGGCTGACCCTGTAACTCCCTTTAAGGACCGCATAACAAAGAATGAATGGTTGTACATTGTTAAGCTTAATATTTTGAGATCTTTTGTTAAATATTGCTTATTAAAATTTTCCTCCATTTTGAGATATTGAGGATCAAAGTTTTTGATTTCTGACCCCTTAAAACCCCTTATTACGTAACATAGGAGTAAATGATTGCCATATATACATGTAGGTGAATAACGTTAGAATGAACATAATTGCTTCTATAACGTATCACAAAATATTTCACAGTAAAAAGTTATCATTAAAAGACTTTAGAGCCTTCTCAGCCCCTTATTCGAAGGGCCAGCCCCTTTTTCATTATTTCAAATGAAAGCTCTTGATATTATAAATATTTTTTGTTCTACATGTTATAACAAAATACTATCGAGGAAAGAGATATTGAAAGAAAACCACGATAAATCACGACGCCTTTTTAACCGTAATTTTCGAGCTCAGGCGAGCTTCGGCGCTTTTGGTCAAAGGAAAATATATATACCACATGTCAGATCTACAACCTTTTGTCTACAATCCATGAAATTTTGAACTCAATATCTTAATTTGTTAAGGAGTTTACCCCTGTACAAGCCGACCCTCTGAAAATCGTTTAATTGTGAATAACTCAGAACTGGAAGTGACGTCATCGGTAGAAAAAATTTCCAATCAAGTTCAGTTCACTATCTATCAAACCTAAAAGTTTCGTGTAAATCGGTCGAGCAGTTTCCGAGAAATCGCGTACACAAAATTTGTAAGAAAAAAGAAAAATAATCATAAAAAGAAGAGGGAATAAGAAACCGAACGAAAACAATAAGGTCTTCCGTTGGAAACGGAAGACCGTAAAACTAATAATAGGGAAAAAGAAACCTAAGAAAAACAATAAGGTCTTCCGTTGGAAATGGAAGACCTTAATTACTTCCGGTGAGATATCTTAAATATCTGAGGTTGTATTTTTAAAACAAATATTATGACAGCGAGTTCTCATAATCTGTAAGTGACCAAGACACGAAACTTACATGGATGATAGACATTTGATAGAAAATGTGTTTAACCGCTCTCATTTTGTCAACCGTCACTTCCGGTCCACAACGGAAGAGTTCAAACAATTCAAGTCGTTTAAGAGATCTACTGTTTTTGCTTGACAATGTTAGATAAATTGATAGCCAATAAAGTCCTGTTGTGTAATGGTTAAGAAATACTAACTTTCATTTTTATCGAACACTTCCGTTTGTCCGTTTCCTGTCCCGAGACAAAAAACCTTGATTCCTAGAGATCACAAAAACGGTGACGACTTGAACAATCAAACTTTGTGGGATGATAGACCTATGAATGTACATGTGTATACACTATTTTGTTCTGTTCGTCGTAACTTCCGATTGTCACTGGAAGCACTTCAAAAATTTTGTTTTTACGCATTTTATTTGTTTAACACAGAATTGAAATATAAGTATCAAATCTGTCATATGTCATCTATCCGATGATTAATAATTAAAAAAAAATTACTTCCGGTGAGATATCTAAAATATCCCAGGTCTTTTTAAAACAAATATTATTCTCGCGATATTTATGAACTGTAAATGATAAAGACACGAAACTTGCATGGATGGTAGACATTTGACAGAAAATGTGTTTAACCGTTTTAATTTTGTCAACTGTCACTTCCGGTCCACACCAGAAGAACCCAAACAATTCAAGTTGTTTAAGAGATTTACTGTTTTTGTTTGTCTTTGTAGGATAAATTGATAGAAAATAATGTCCTGTTGTGTTAATGGTTAAGAAATACTAACTTTCATTTTCATCGAACACTTCCGTTTGTCCGTTCCCAGTCCCAAGACAAAAAATCTTGATTCCTAGAGATAAAAAAAAAACGACGACGACTTGAACAATCAAACTTTGTAGGATGATAAACTTATGTATTAACATGTGTATACACTATTTTGTTTTATCCGGTGTAACTTCCGGTCGTCACCGGAAGCACTTAAAAATTACGTTTTTACGCATTTTATTTGTTTAACACAGAATTGAAATATAAGTATCAATGCTTTTATATGTCATCTATCCGATGATTAATAAACAAAAAAATTACTTCCGGTGAGATATCTCAAATATCTCAGGTAGTCTTTTTAAAACAAATATTATTCCAGCGATATTTCATAAACTGTAAGTGACCAAGACACGAAACTTACACGGATGATAGACATTTGATAGAAGATGTGTTTAACCGTTTTTATTTTGTCAACTGTCACTTCCGGTCCACACCGGAAGAGTTCAAACAATCCAAGTTATTTAAGAGATTTACTGTTTTTTGTTTGACAATGTAAGATAATAAGAAAACAAATAAAGTCCTGTTGTGTTAATGGTTACAAAATACTAACTTTCATTTTTATCGAACACTTCTGTTTGTTCGTTTCCTTTCCCGAGAAAAAAAACCTTGATTCCAAGAGATCACAAAAACGACGACGACTTGAACATTCAAACTTTGTGGGATGATAAACCTATGTATGTACATGTGTATAAACTATTTTGTTTTATCCGACGTAACTTCCGGTCGTCACCAGAAGCACTTTAAATCACTTCCGTTTGTCCGTTTCCGGTCCAGATACAAAAAATATTGTTTCAAAGAGGTCTTAGATTTGGCAGAGACGTGAACAATCAAACTTTGAGGAAAGATTAACTAATTGTACAAATGGTTAACATTTTTTTTAGTTCGGCGTTACTTCCGGTCGTCACAGAAAGTACTTCAAAATTTTATTTCATTTTCATTCTTGTTGTTTTACATTCAAGTAACGTCTGGATAGAATATTCACAATAATTATCATATCCACTTTTTTTTCTATGTGAAAGAAGCAATGTCTTATAGTTAAATTGATACATGTATATCAAAACGGAAGACATTTTTGTTGCTTTTGCAACAAGAGTCTAGTTATAATATTTTTTCCCCTTTTTTTGTCCACAAAATTTCTCAGAGATTGATAGATTTTCTTTAAATTTTCAGGACTGATAGAGAATGATAATATCTCTTGGCGTTTTTTTAATTTTGTAAAATTTACTTCCTGTCGTCCGTTTCCTGTCCTGCGACAAAAAGCTATGGACAATGAGATCTCAAAAACGATAAAGACTTGAACATCCAGACTTTGAGGGATGATAGACCTATAGCTGTAGATGTGTTTAAACTATTTTGTTTTGTTCGTCATAACTTCCGGTCGTCATCGAAAGCACTTCAAAAATTTTGTTTTTACGCATTTTTTTTTGTTTAACACATAATTGATATATAAGTATAAACGTTTTCATATGTCATCTATCCGATGATTAATAAAAAAAAAATGCTCCCAGTTAGATATCTCAAATATCACAGGTAGTCTTTTTAAAACAAATATTACGACAGCGAGATCTCATAAACTGTAAGTGACCAAGACACGAAACTTACACGGCTGATAGACATTTGATAGAAGATGTGTTTATTTGTTTTTATTTTGTCAACCGTCACTTCCGGTCAACACCGGAACAGTTCAAACAATCCATGTTGTTTAAGAGATTTACTGTTTTCGTTTGACAATGTAAGACAAATTGACAGTCAATGAAGTCCTGTTGTATAATGGTAAAGAAATACTAACTTTCATTTTCATCGAACACTTCCGTTTGTCTGTTTCCTGTCCCGAGACAAAAAACATTGATTCCTAGAGATCTCAAAAACGGCGACGACTTGAACAATCAAACTTTGTGGGATGATAGACCTATGTATGTACATGTGTTTACACTATTTTGTTTTGTTCGGCGTAACTTCCGGTCGTCACCGGAAGCACTTCAAAAATTAGTTTTTTTTCATATTTTATTCATTTTATTTCATTACTTTCATTACTTCATTTCATAACTTTAAGTGAAAATATAAGTATACAATATTACTTATGTCATCTATATAATCTTAAATTAGCAAATAAAGTTTACTCCCTGTGAGATATCTCAAATATCTCTATGTAGCTTTTCTTTTTACAAATGTAATACCCTCGAGATTTTTGTCATTGTAAGTGATTGAGACACGAAGCTTTCATGATTGATAGAAATTTGACTGGGAAAGTGTTTAACGGGTTTAATTTTGTCAATTGTCACATCGGGTTCTTACTGGAAGGGTTCAAACAAATCATGTTTTAACAAGTTAATTGACTTTCTTGGGTGTTTCATTTAGCCTAATAAACAGTGAATGTACGAGAAATACCAGATCTTGTTTTTATTAATCACTGACGTTTGTCCGTTTCCGGTCCCGAGACAAAAAAATATTGTTTCAAAGAGATCTTAGATTTGGCAGAGACGTAAACAACCAAACTTTGAGGAAAGATTGAACTATGATTGTACAAATGGTTAACATTTTTGTATAGTTCGGTGTTACTTCCGGTCGTCACAGAAAGTAATTCAAAAATTGATTTCTGTTTCATTCTCGTTGTTTTACATGTAAGTAACGTCTGGATATATCATTCACAATAATTATCATATCCACTTTTTTTTCTATGTGAGAGAAGCAATGTCTTACAGTTAAATTGACACATGTATATCAAAACAGAAAACCTTTTTGTTGCTATAGCAACAAGAGTCTAGTTTAAGGCCTTCCGTTTCCAACGAAAGACCCTCTAGTGATTGTAATGTTTCTTATTAAGGTCTTCCGTTTCAGACGGAAGACCTTCTTGTTATTGCTTTGTTTCTGTTTCCCTTATTATTATTCTTCTTTTTTTTTCTTACGCATTTTTGTGCACGCGAGTTCTCGGGATCGGCTTGACTGATTTTAATGAAACTTTCAGAACTAACACATATTGATCTGAACCTTATTGGAAATTTTTTATATTAATGACGTCATTTCCGTTTTAGAGATATTGACGTTTTTACGATATTTAGAGGGTCGGCTTGTCCGGTGATTTTTTCCCTGAACGAAAACAGATATTTGATTCAAATTTTCAGGGTTTGTAAACCTATGATTGTGGATATGACAGAAGCATTTTCATTGTTCTGTGACAAAAAACACTGAAGCTCGCCTGAGCTTAAAAATTGAGATAAAAAGCGTCATGATTTTTTTTGTGGCTTTCTTTGAATATCTTTTTTCTCAAAAGTATTTTGTAAAGACTAGTAGAACAAAAAAACTCTAAAAAGTCAATTGCTTTCATTTGACATCATGAAAAAGGGGCTGGCCCTTTAAATGAAGGACCGAAAGGGCTCTAAAGTATTCTAATAATATCTTTTTACTGTGAAAAATATGTGTAATATTTAATAGAAGAAATTATGTTCATCGTAATGTTATGTACCTATACATGACAATAGTTTACTCCTTTGTTACGTAATTAGGGATTTTAATGGGCCAGCAGTACAAAATTTCGATCTTATATATCTGAAATTGGAGAGAAATTTTGAAAAGCAATGTTGAGCAAAAGATGCTCAAAATAATGTCGTTAACAATTTGCAACCATACTTTTTTTGTTATCCGGTCCCTAGAAGGAGTTTAGGGTCGGCCCTAAATCGATCTCTTCCAGATATCTCTAGAACAGTACATAATTTCTACATACTTGTTGAACAAAATGTGTTTGAAATGACAAGAGTTTCCTTTTCACATCAAGAAAAAGTGGCCGGCGTTTCAAATTAGGGGCCGATAGAGCTCTAAAGTATTTTAATAATAACTTTTAATTATAAAATATTTTGTAATACATTACAGAAGCAATTATGTAAATCGAAATGTTATGTACCTATACATAAAAATTGTTTACTCCTATGTTACTTAATTAGGGATTTCAAGGGGCCAGAAGTCCGACAATTTGATCTTTAATATCTCAAAAATAAAAAAAAATGAAAAGCAGTATTCAACAATATGTAACCATAACTTTTTTGTTAACCACTTCCTAAGAGGAGTTATAAAGGTCGGCCCCTAAAATGATCTTCTCCAGATATCTCTTGAACGGTACATACTTTCTAAACACTTGTTGAACAAAATGTGTTTAAAATGAAAAGAGCTTTCTTTTTACATCAAGAAAAGGGGCTGGCCCTTCAATTAGGGACCGATAAGGCACTAAAGTCTTTTCACCATAACTTTTAATTGTGAAATATTTTGTAATATATTACAGAAGCAATTATGTTAATCAAAATGTTATGTACCTATACATGAAAATTGTTTACTCCTATGTTATGTAATAAGGGATTTTAATGGATTAAAAGTCCGAACTTATTATCAACGTCCCAAAATAAAACAAAATCAATTTTAAGAAGCAATATTGAACAAAATACGGTAAAAACATGAGGTTAACAATCTGCAACCAGAACTTGTTTGTAATCTTTCCCACGATCTCTTCCAGATAAATTTAAAACGGTAACAAATTTCTAAACTTTTTACACAAAATGTATTGAAATCAAAAGACCTCTTATTTGATATGAAATCAAAAGACCTCTTATTTGATATGAAATCAAAAGACCTCTTATTTGATATGAAATAAAATGGGGTTGGTTATTCAAATTAGGGATCCAACGGGGTGTATAATCCATCATACATCGCTCTTTTAGATCACATCTGCATTTCCTGATATGTTTCATTGATGAAGATAAACGGCAAGGTCATTTCCCCTTCTAAAAATCGGACGGACGACCTCCTCGTTGCTCGCAACGAGATCGTGTCTATGTATCATTAAGGAAGACCTTATAGTGATTGTAATGTTTCTTATTATTTTTTTTTCCTTCTTTTGTCCACAAGATTTCTCAGAGATGTCTGGATGGATTTTTTGAAATTTTTAGGACTTATTGAAAATGTTAATATCTCTGGTATATTTTTTCATTTTTTCTAAATTCACTTCCTGTCGTCTGTTTCCTGTCCCGCGACAAAAAGCTATGGACAATGAGATCTCAGAAACGATAAAGACTTGAACATCCAGACTTTGAGGGATGGTAGATCTATAGTTGTAGATGTGTTTAAATTATTTTGTTTTGTTTGTCGTAACTTCCGGTCGTCACCGGAAGCTTTTCAAAAATTATGCTTTAACGCATTTAATATATTTTACGAAGAACTGAAATATAAGTATAAATGCTTACATGTGTCATCTTTCCAATGTTAACTAAACATAAAAATTCTACTTCCGGTGAGATATCTCAAATATCCCATGTAGACTTTTTACAGACAAATGATTGAACCGCGAGATCTCATAAACTGTAAGTGATCAAGACACGAAACTTACATGGATGATAGACATTGATAGAAGATTTGTTAAATCGTTTTTATTTTGTCAAACGTCACTTCCGGTTCCCAAAGGAAGAGTTCAAACAATTCAAGTTTTTTTTTTAAAGTTTTACCAGATTTCTCAAAGATGGCTGAATAGATTTTTATAAAATATTTAGGACTGATAGAGAACGATAATATCTCTCGGGATTTTTTTCATTTTTTCTAAATTCACTTCCTGTCGTCCGTTTCCTGTCCCGCGACAAAAAGCTATGGAGAATGAGATCTCAGAAACGATAAAGACTTGAACCTCCAAACTTTGAGGGATGATAGACCTATAGCTGTAGATGTGTTTAAAGTATTTTGTTTTGTTCGTCGTAACTTCCGGCCGTCACCGGAAGCACTTCAAAAATTAAGTTTTTTCGCATTTTATTTGTTTAAAACAGAATTGAAATACAAGTATACACGCTTTCATATGTCATCTATTCGATGATTAATAAACAAAAAACAATTGCTTCCGGTGAGATATCTCAAATATCTCAGGTACTCTTTCTAAAACAAATATTATTACAGCGAGATCTCAGAAAGTGTAAGACACAAAACTTACATGGCTGATAGACATTTAATAGAAGATGTGTTTAATCGCTCTTATTTTGTCAACCGTTACTTCCGGTCCACACCGGAAGAGTTCAAACAATTCAAGTTGTTTAAGAGTTTAACTGTTTTTGTTTGACAATATAAGATATGTTGATAGCCAATAAAGTCCTGTTGTGTAATGGTTAGGAAATACTAACTTTCATTTTCATTAAACACTTCCGTGTTTCCGTTTCCTGTCCCGAGACAAAAAACCTTGATTTCTAGAGATCTCAAAAACGGTGACGACTTGAACAATCAAACTTTGTAGGATGATAGACCTATGTATGTACATGTGTATACACTATTTTGTTTTGATCGGCGTAATTTCCGGTCGTCACGGGAAGCACTTCAAAAATTTGTTTTTTTTCATACTTTATTTATTTTACACAAAATGAAAATATCAGTATACAATCTTACATAGGTCATCTATATAATGTTAAATTAGGAAATAAATTCTACTTCCGGTGAGATATCTCAAATGTCTCTATGTAGCTTTCCGTTTTACAAATTTGATGTCCGCGAGATTTTTGTCACTGTAAGCGAATTAGACACGAAACTTTCATGATTGATAGAAATTTGATTTGGAATGTGTTTAACGGGTTTAATTTTGTCAACTGTCACTTCCGGTATTTACCGGAAGGGTTCAAACAAATAATGTGTTTAACAAGTTTAACTAACTTTCTTGGGTGTTTCATCTAGCCTGACAAACAGTGATGTACGCTGAGCAAATGTATGAGAAATACCAGCTTTTGTTTTTATTAATCACTAATAACTGTAAGTGATCAAGAAACGAAACTTTTACTGACTATAGACATTTGATTGATGATATGTTTAAACAGTTTCATTTTGTCTTCCGTCACTTCTGGTCCACACCGGAAGAGTTCAAACAAATCAAGCTGTTTATCCGTTTAACTGGTTTTTTTTCAAGAGTTTTAGCTAAGCTGATAAATAATAATGTTAGATAGGCAAGTAAATAAGAAATAACAAATTTAATTTTCATTGAGCACTTCCGTTTGTCCATTTTCTGTCCCAAGACAGAAAACATAATTTCGACGAGATCTAAAAAACGGTAATGACTTGAACAACCGAACTTTGTGGGATAATAGACCTATGTATGTACATGTGTGAACACTATTTTGTTTTGTCTGGCGTAACTTCCGGTCGTCACAGGAAGTACACCCAATTCTGATTTTTTAAAAATATGTTGGTTATTTAGCAAGGAAGTAACATTTTAGCTATGAAATTACAAAAGGTCACCTTCACATGGTAATAAAACATAAAGAGTTCTACTTCCGGTGAGACATCTCAAATATCTCAGGTAGCCTTCTTTTTTAAGAACAAAGTACCCTACAGATCTCAGAAAATGTGAGAGATCAAGACACAAAACTTGTATGGATAATGGCTGTTTGAATGAACATGTGTTTAACAGGTTTCATTTGGTCGTATGTCACTTCCTGTTCTTACTCGAAGCGTTCAAGCAATAGCATTTTTTTTACTTTAGAATTTTTTAAACATTTTACTCAGTGTGATGAACAGTAACGAATCGTAGGTAAATATACTAAAATATGTATTTTCAATTTCTTAATCACTTCCGTTCGTTTGTTTCCGGTCCCGATACAAAAACCTTTTTCAACGAGATATTATAACAAACCAAAATTTGAACATCCAGACTTTGAGATAAGACAAAGCAATGTATGAAGATATGTTTACTATGTTCTGTATGATCCGGCGTAACTTCCGGTCGTCACAAAAAGTACTCAAAAATTGACATTTTGTCTTTTTGTTTTTATTTCTACGGAATTCTTTTACACTATATATAATATCCATTTCTTTTTACAAGATAAATGGATTTTTTGTATAGATTAATGCATGAGGAACGGAATACCTTTTCGTTGCTATAGCAACAAGAGTCTAGTTATTATTATTTTGTCCCTTTTTTGTCCACAAGATTTCTAAGAGATGACTTAATAGATATACTTCAAGTTTTCAGGACTGATAGAGAATGGTCATATCTCTAGGCGGTTTTTTTATTTCTTGAAAATTCATTTTTTGTCGTCTGTTTCCTGTCCCGCGACAAAAAGCTTGTCACCACGAGAACTCTGAAACATCCAAACATTGAGGGATGACAAACCTATAGTTCATACATAGGTTATCAATGCATTGTTATATCAAGAACAAAAAGTAACTTCCGGTGAGATACATGTACACAGACGAATAGTCTCAGTAACAAGTCTTCTTTCAATACGCGATCCCTTCTTTTGTTTGTTAAGAATTAAATCAATTTTTTAAAAAGATAAGTATATCATTTCTTATAGATTTTTCTTCACGAGAATATCTACAAAGGAGTTTTGCCAATCACAAACAGTTTCAAGTAATGGTTAATACGAGTGCTATTTTTTAACAATTAAATTGTCAGAGAGTTCCGAATGAAATCTGATGAACGTTTCACACGGTTCTCGTACGCTTTGCCCGAAACGATTTACACGCTTTGCCCAAACGCTGCCTGCTTTGCCCGAAACGCTCAATGGTTTACACGAAATTCTTCACGATTCACACGAAACGCTAAACAGTTCACACGAAATGCTAAACGGTTTACACGAAACGTTTCTCCCACGAAAGTCGCACGCTTTTGTGGTGTGGTAGTACGTTTCAGGGTCTGTATCAACTATCTCAGGTAGGATTTTTAAAACATATTTTGTACCCTCGACATCTCAGAAACTATAAGTGATCAAAGCACGAAACTGTCATGGATGATAGACATTTTATTGAATGTGTTTAACCGGTTTCATTTTGTCTTTCGTCACTTCTGGTCCACACAGGAAGAGTTAAAACAAATCGAGCTGTTTATCAATTTAACTTTATTTATTTGATACTTGTAGTTAGCTCGATGAACAATAATGTACAAAAGGCAAGTTTACAATATGTTTATATTTTATTTATATAAGAAATATTTAATACAATTTACATTGAGCACTTCCGTTTGTCCGTTTCATGTCCCGAGACAAAAATCATTATATAGACGAGATCTCAAAAAAGGTGACGACTTGAACAACCATGTGGAATACGAGACCTATGTATGTATGTACAATGTTAACACCATTTTTTATTTTCCGGCGTAACTTCTGATCGTCACAGAAAGTACACCTTATTTTGATTTTATAAAAATAGTGTGGTTTTTATCATGGCAGTAAAATTTTAGCTGTAGAAATAAAGAAGGTCATCTACACATGGTAAAAAAAAACCACAAAAAAGTTCTACTTCCGGTAAGATCTCAAATATCTCAGGTAGCCTACTTATCTAAAAACAAAGTACCCACAAGATCTCAGAAACTGTGAGAGAACAAGACACAACACTTATATGGATATTGGACATTTGATTGAAGATGTGTTTAACGGGTTTCATTTGGTCGTGCGTAACTTCCGGTTCTCATTCAAAGCCTTCGAGCAATAGAAGTTTTCTTCTTTTTTTTTTAGCTTTTTAAATATTTTATTAAGTTTGATGAACAGAAGCGTGCCGTAGGTTAATGTACAAAAATATCTTCTTTCAATTTCTTAAATCACCTCCGTTTGTTTGTTTCCGTTCCGAGCAAAAAGAACTTTTCTCTTCAAGATATTATAACTAAAAAAAAAAATTTTTAAACTTTAAGGAAAGACAAAACGATGTATGAAGATATGTTTACTATGTTCTGTATGATCTTGCGTAACTTTCGGTCGTCACAGAAAGTAATCAAAAATTGACATTTTATCTTGTTTCCTTTGTTCATTTCTTGGGAATACCTTTACAGATTATATTATCTCCATTTTCTGTTTACAAGAGAAATAGATCTTTTATACAGATTAATACATGAGGAACGGAGGACCTTTTTGTTGCTTTAGCAACAAGAGTCTAGTTATGATTATTGAATATTTATCTATTTGGTCAATCAGAGAGGTTTTTGTTTATAGTTTTATCTTTTTTATTTCAAATGATTTTTCTTTGTAAAGAATATTCTAACCTTTGCATCGTAGTGTTCTTTTTTTGTAGTTGATGCGATTGTTCATGCACATGTTATATCTAGTCTTTGTGTTCGATATCATAGAAATGAATGCAATTCAGGATTGCACGTATTCGCAAAATATAACCTGACTTTCACCCCTTGTTTGTTTTTAAATGGTGGCTTTAGAAAAAGAGGGAAAACGAGTTATTGTTAAGAGGGAAAGATGATTTGTCAGTTTTATATATATTGAATATTCAAAATTAATTGTTTGTATCTCAATATTGATTATATATATATATATATATATATTGATGTTTACTTTGTTAAATTGAGGCATTATGCATTACAGATAACAATTCAAATGGGAGGACGATTGAGTTCTACAGTCTTGTTGGTGCCCTCGGTCTCTCGGCCATCATCATATCTTTACTCAGTATCTACATTATAATGAACAGGTGAATCCAAAAATTGAAGCTAAAAAATTATAATTTTACCATCTGTATATGCGGCCTCTATTATTTAATGATTGTACATGTAGGTAACATTTTAATTCTGTTTAATTCTCACCATTTGAAGAAGAAACCACAATAACCAATCAACAGGCCATGGTCAATCAAGAAATACTGCTGACATCGCCGTTGCTTGCCAAGGAGGAGCTGCCTTTGATGAATACATGTGTGTAGAGTTTTGGGAAGGAAATGCAACCAATCTATATGATACAATCCAATAAGCATACCAAATGGCGATCTTTTTAAAAATACATGGCTTTTTATTTGCTTGTGAAGATACCATTTGTGAAGATACCATTACATGTAAACCAAATGAATGTTATACAAACTTATTCGTAATTTCAAATAATACATTTAGGATATTATGTAATTATGGTATCTAAGGGTCGACGGTTTGAAAACCGTCTTGGCTTTTTTATAATTTCTGTTTATCTTCGATCGAAAATCGATTTTTTTCTATCTTTAGGCAAGTACTGCTACTCCGGGAAGGGTTCAAACATTAAAATTCAATCATATTGGGAAAACATTTAAAAATGTTCTACTCAATAACCACAATAGTACAGGATATGCTACTGCCTTTGATAAATGTTATTAAACACTAATGCGGCCCGACAACGAGTTCAAAGTTTGATATAGAAGCATTTAAGATAAATGCATAGAAATATCCACGAAAACATAGTAAGATCAGTTTTTATAGTATGTTAACATCATAAT
This sequence comes from Magallana angulata, assembly GCF_025612915.1. Lineage (NCBI taxonomy): Eukaryota > Metazoa > Mollusca > Bivalvia > Ostreida > Ostreidae > Magallana > Magallana angulata. Next base: position 43,178,834 of record NC_069112.1, read on the forward strand.
CTATTCATTTTCTCATATCAAGATCACAGTGACTTTCTTTTCCTTTTTTATTAGCTATTGTAACAGTTTATTTTACAAGTATCTCCTTTTTTGATATACATGGCAGCGTAAGATACTGAGATTAGTCACTTTATGCATCTTTGATCTTTGGATATGAGGTCCAAAGTAGTCTTCATTTTATTGTTTAATGAATTGTCAAATCTCTGAAAAAATATACGAGCTAACTATACAGGTAAATAGTTTCACATAATAACGATTCGAAACATAATTTTATATTTTTCTTCAGGTGAGCGGTCTGGCCTTGGGCCATCTTCTTTATTTAAAAATTTGATAATTTGAATGTCCTTGTTTAATGTTTATTTATCTGTACATTAATTATTGCCTACAGTTATGTACGGTGATATACGGGATTTAAACAAAATGCTAAGTTTGCATTTTTGGTGTATATTAACATTTATTTTATCACTTTTTTGTTATTCTAAAAAAATGTGTAAATTCTGACATATGTAATGTTGTGTGTTTAAATATTGATATACCTTATAAGCATTGAACGCGATTGTTTTATAAAATTTTGCAGTTTTTTTAAGGTTGATATTGATGTCTTATAATCTTACTGATACATAATTCATCAAATATATATTGTTTGTGTTAATAATAATTTAATTGCACATAATCTTAATTAACATAAATCTTCAGGCAGTATGTTTATCAACTCATCTTTAAAAAAAAGTTTTCTAACATCATAAAAACAATTCTGTTTTACTATACACTAAATGCTAATCTTCAATAGGCAATGAATAATTGTAAAAAGATCATTCCATATTCATATTTTGTCTAATAAATATATTATTCATCATGCTCTACAGGACTCGGGGAAAATTCGGACAAAAAAGTTTGTGAAACAAGTTATAGATGAGTATGTAGAAGAAACAGATTCTCACTCAGTATCAAATGAACGCCTAGTCAGTGCCTTCTTTTCAAGGCAACACTGCACTAATGAAGGTTTCTTTGAAACACACAGGAAAAGAACAGAACAAAAACCGAGCTTAATTGACTTAAATAACATGTTGTCAAAATTTGCGCTAGAATACCGATTTATGATAATGTCAACTACACAATGAAAAAAATACTTGTATTTTATAGTACTACAGTATACAGCACAGTACTTATACATATACAGTAATAAAAATAAAACACCCTCAAGTATACGAACGATATGCAATCATTGTCCAACTAACATTTGACGTTTTGCTATTCAAATGGCAGTAATTGAAAAGGAAAGATGTATTTAGTGGGGTCCACCTTTTTTCTTTTCTTTTTTTCTTTTGTTTAGCTTAATTTATAATGCTTAAAATGAAAGAAACTGAATTGTCCATATTTATTTTATCAGACAGTCACGAAATAAAACCAATTCACTCATTTTTTTGACACTGTTTTTTTTTTCTCCATTTTGTTGCATTTCTTATGATACTTTTGAGACTCTCATTCGGTTTGAATTGAGTTCCAGTAGACTTTAAAACAGAATATGGAGTCTTGTAGGTATTTGGGGGTAATGAGCCATCTATGAACCTATACCCAAGGGGGTCATTTCACCTTAAGTTTACACAATGTTATCTTCATTTCGGACAATAATGAAAAAAAGACTTTCTTTCATAGATTTCCTTGCATTTTAAATAACACGCTTTAAATTCATAGTTAAATCGCCAACTCTTTATCCAACGATTTGGTAGATGACCAAACATGATCTGTGTTAATGCTTAACTAACATAAACAGAAACTGTTTTTTAACATTGAAAATCAACATAGTCGGATACTATCATTTTTCATAACTCTTCATATATAACATCACTGTTATTGATACACGTGTTCATTTTTATATTTGTATGACGTATGTAGGTATTCAAATTAAATTCAGTAAGGTATCTTATCATAAATGATTCACATTAAATTTACATAGCTAAAGTACAAAATACATAAGATATCAATATAACGGATACATTTTCAAAAATTCATAAGTTCAAAGTTTAACGTATTTTTCGAATTACTGATTATGTCCATTGTTTTGTTAATATATTCAAACTGACAGTAAATATATTTAGGAAGAAAACAAGAGTGTTGAATTATGATATTCCTGGACGAAATTCTGATGTTTATACATGCATTGCTTAATTAAGGTACACTTTTTCCCACAAAAAATATCATGAAAGGAAATTAGGGATCAATCAAACCAAGTACAGAGTGGTGCCAATTATACATTTACTAATTGAATTTTTGAGGAAAAGTTATATGAAATAATTATCTTATCAAGAGCAAAACTATACAATTAGAGATTTCTAATTTCCTCGTATACAAAGTTATTTTAAGTGCCTAATTTGTATGCCGGAAATATTCTATAGGTAACAATTATTTTAAGTAACCTTCAAAATGTGCCCCGAGGTGACCTTCGAAATATTATCTGAATAAAATAATATTTTAAAGTGATTCAAACATTCAAAATTTCAATATTCTTCTTAATAAGTTTCAAATTTTTATGCACTATACCGTAGATTATTGGCCACACAATCATTTATAAAATGTCAGTCCATAATGTTTTAGCACTGGTAATTTAAAGGAAAAAGAATAGATGCTCGTTTAATTGTGTAATAATTACGTTTCCTTGTCGTTGTTTGTCGGAAGAAATAAAGGATATGTTCAGTGCGGTAATTGATAGTTTCCGCTTAATTTTTATATATTTTTTTCGTTTTCTAATGGCTGTTTAAAAGTTACATGTTTAAAGCTTAGAGCTTCAGGACATATTTTGAAAGTAGATGCTGATATTTACGATATATATGTTATCAATAAATGTTGTCATATTTCCATATGCTGTGTCACTATATCGCATAAAAATTTCATAATTCATTGCCATATCATCGCATTGCATCTAACACCCACATGAAGTCTTTCGATTCTCATTTATCATGAGATGCCATCACATAGCCAAGTACAGTCATTTCACACATATTGTTGACAATTTTATGCTATGCTATGATTTGCTTCAATAATGCATTAAAATATTGGGGTTTTTTTCTGTACAAAAAAAGAAAGCCAGCGAATGACAGGTCTTGGTAGGACCAAAGACTTTTTAATACATCTTATAACAAAGTATTAATAGGTAGCAAACAAGACAGGAAAATATGTAAGTTTTTTATACTTTTTTTTTCAAAACTATAATTCAACACAAATAACACTTCCTTTATTAGCATTTAAATAACAGATGGGTAGTATATTTTTTCACTTTTTCAATGTATCTACTTCCAAACCAACCAATCTTTGAGAAGATGTCAGTCATCGTAAAAGCTTTACCCATCTGACAAAAAAGAGTCGTTAAATTTAACTAAAAGGGGGCTAATTCGAAACCGGATTTTCATCAATAAATTAAGAAACGACATCATAGCGCGGTATGTTATCAAACATGATCATTTCAAAAACCTCCATGAACAAACAAATGCGATATTAAGGGTCAAAGGTGTCGTATTGTCGAAAAAAAAATAATATTAGGAAATCTAATAAAAAATCGGAATAATAGTAAGGTATTCCGTTCGGTAACCGATGACTTTAATTATACAATAAAAACTCAGTTTGAATGCAAATACCATTTTAAATTTATGATCAATAAATATACAGTACCAGTCGTGATTCAATTTGACTCTTTAGTTCAGTTTCGTATAAATAAGGATATGTTGATAAACTGACAGTTTTTAGTTTCCTGTTTGTAGTTAATTTCCGCGCTTGAAATCGCCTAAAATGTCTACAGTTTATACGCTAATAAAGTTTTAATGCATAAATATATATATTTATTTAGTTATTTGAGGAAGCAATTTGTTTTGTTTTAATATACAGGAGAAGTCATGATGTATTTTGACTCTTTATTTTACTTTGTTTTTGATAAGGAAGAGTTTTAATTAGGGTTGTTTTCAGTTTCCTGTTTGCAATTCATGTATGTAAAAATAAATTCATGATGTTTTTTCAAACTTAATCTTTTGGTACAAAAACAAATAACAAAGAGTTTTCGATAAAGGTTCTGGCTCTTTATTCCCAGCAAATTAAGTCAACTAGAAATACGATTTATTGCTGTTTCATCTATTATTTATATATCTAACAAATAGCCTACATCATGGTTTTGAAGCGACATGCGAAACGCAAATGTCATCATTGAATGCTCGTTGGTCCAATAACGCACCAGGTCGTTTAGTCAAATCATCAAACTGCGCAGTATTCAAATTATTAGCAAAGACTGGTGAATTACATGAGTAGGACTGACAATGTCCTAGAATAAGCATCAAATACTGAAATTCCAAAAAAACCTTAAGAAGGATTTAATTCATATATAACAGTAAGCAATTTTTGTCTTCAAGTTCTATGTGTGTGGTGCCTTTATCGATCTTTTAGGCCCTAAAACTGTACTTAGCATATCTATATATAAATATCAACAATTAACAACAAAATGCTTTCTTTGGTGATTCATATAATAAACACAGTGATCAATGCAGAACTAAATTACATAACCTGCTATTTTATTTGCAATGTCGCCACCTTCATAACCCGCATGAATCAACATTCACCAAAGCAATTCTTTTATTGTTTGAATTATCATAATTAGAATTACTTGGATAAAAGAAAACAAAGAATCTTAAGAGTGTAATGTACATAAATACTCATTATTTGTCGTCTAGCTGTTGTATGAATTAAATCATTTTTCACCCTTTGTACTAGCTGTATTTTTACATGTACATCGGAATGTTCTACGGGAGTTCTTTGAATCAAGCCTTGTGAATACTATGCACTATGTATGTGTTCCGTTTTTGTCTACAAACAATAATTGTTCACTGTATATCATATATCTTACACGAATAAATGTTATATGTATTCAATGGTGGCTATTAAATAAAAAAATGTCACGTGAAAACAGTCCTGTAACAATGAGGTACAAAATTTATTTCAATCGTTTCTCCCTTTATGAAGTTTTAAAGTTTCCCTGTATGAGGGGGTTCCTTGCACTGCAATATATGAGTTCTTGCTTGCACTTAAACAGCTTTATCTTTTAAATTAGTAAACTCTTTTTTTATGGGGCATCACGCGCAGAGAAAATTAATGTAATACGAATTGGAATTTTTCTGGTTTTTAATTTGTTTTGTTTTGTTTTGATTTAATTTTTTCTAATTTTCTTTTTTTTTCTTTTTTTTAATGGAAAGTTTTACTAATTTTTTTTAAAAAGAAGTACAAAAACTAGTTTCTTATATATAACTCAATGATTTTTTTAATAGAAAAAAAACACGAAAACCTACTTTTTTCAAAGTTTTAGTATATCATTCAATTTTTTTTATTGAAAATCAATGTAGATGACAAGCTTTAACACACAACTATTCATTAAAGAAATTTACTTTCATAAAAAAAAGACTGTTGCATTTTTACACTTAAATAATCAAAACGATGTGATGTGTGATGACGTAATTGTTTTAAAAAGACCCTTTAGCCTTTGGTCCCCCAGAACACAATAAGAAATTTCTCAGGATACTGAGCAGCAACATAAACACGTAGGTAAACATGATAAGGGAAACAAGCCACCAAATTGCCTTCAGTGATCAGCGCATACATGTACATATAGGACTGAATAGCAAACGGTTTGCAAAATTCATCTTTATGCTATCATCGTTGAAGATACTTCCCTCTCATGACTAAATAAACTGAAATACACAGACATCTATGTGTGTTTATTCCGTAACGTGTAGTACATGTACACCTTTTCATATGCTTTAGTTTTTATAGGCCAGTGATGCATTAAGTTGTCGTAAAATATGATGGTTATATCATAAATCAATTCAATATAATAAACTATATATTACCTACGATAATGTAGTAAATTATTTCGAAAAGCATAAAATCTTAACCCTCAAATTACATTACGAATGTACCGTGGAATCATTAGATTTCGTGATGGCTCAATTTTCATGGAATTCATGGGTACCTCTCATCCACGAATAAACATCCTCCACGAATTAATAAATTAGGGTAATAAAGTCACAAATCCTTTGTCGGTTTAAGGGGATTCCCGAAATTACGTCCCCATGAGCCTGTAACATTTAAGCAATCCGCGAAATTTTATGATTCCACAGTATATGAACAAGGTTATTTAACCAATAACAAATAAAATGATCAAAGGCTTCCAGCATATTCAAAATGTTGTATATTAACAAATATGCAAATAATTCAAAACCAGATAAACAGGTTTGGACTTTTATAGTTTACACTGACAAAAAAAACATGTTTCTTCACTACGATGTACTTTAAAAGTATAACCAAAATAAAATACAAAAAGATCATATTCCGCCTATACATTATATTTTTAAAATAAGGGTTTGATGCTTATGTTCCATCAATTGGATGATGATATGTTTTCCTCCAAAATATTGTTATAAGCACTCAATTTAGATATGTATACTCGTGAAAAACAGCATTTATTGAAGCAGGACTGCATGTTTTCCCTGGCAAGAGTGGACAAAGGAATATGTTGCCATTGCTTGACTTGCTCCTGAATGTTGTCAGTTTTCGAAACTAGACAAGGAACACAGCTACTAGAGTTTGGCAACTTCCTAAAAGGTTCTCATCTAGGTAATAACAATTTTCGATTTAAGTAAGAAATCTCAAATTCGTTTTGCAGTTTGTAATTTCATAGTAAGGTACTGTTCTGTTTATTGCATATCATGTGTGACTGTTTGACTATCAATATCGTGTCAGTAGGTATTTAACAAAAGCGTTGTGATCACTTCTGATGAGGATTTGTGATTATATGTACTTGTATTGTTTATAATTCTGTAATTTAAAAATCAAGCGAGCAGCTTCAACAAATATTAAAGGAATATTTATTTAAAGGAATTTTAAGTTTACTTAAAATGCTTTATATATATATATATATATATATATATATATATATATATATATATATATATATATATATATATATTGATTTTAAAAATGTTTGCACTACGAGTTATCGCACTTTTAAATGTGTATTATCAAGATGAAGAGAGTGCTCTATTTGGTCACGTAATGTTGGTGTCATCATTTGACAAATGAAATTAAACGCGGGAATTCTAGCGACTCTCATTGTTTAGATAGACGCGCTGATTCACTCTCTTTCAGGACGCCGCACGGGTAACACCTTCCAATACTGATTCCGTTCCTTCGGACCATTTCTTTAAAAATCCACCACCTTTCCAGTGTTCAATATTTTATATTATTTTCTTTATTTTTCATTTTTCATTTTTCAGGCATTTATTTTATTGTAGATTTACAGAGCGTTTTCAGACCACAAGGAATTTGTTTGACGATATTACCTAACCAATTTTCGATTTCAGTTTCTCAATACAGCCAAATTCATTCATTAATAAAATTCATAATTGTGTATAATTATTAATCACTATTCGGAAATTAATTATAGTTACATCATATTTAGATCCAATGCATAATTGTGACATAATTCAATTAAAATTCAATTGTATTATTACGTAATATAATTTTATATAATTTTATGCAATGTGTTACAATGTTATGTAACAATTAAAGTCACGCTGATGGCAAAGAGCAACATATACAATGTCTTGTTTTGTTTATATAACTTGTTTTATGTATCGAAAGATGGGAGTGATGGTCATATGTAAAGTAAACTACATAAGTTAAAGCCCCTTCATACGGAAATCAATTATGGATAAATAATATTATTATCGTTTATGTTTTTAGTTCAGGTGAACATGCAATGGATTTTTCGTTGAAAGAATGTTGATGTCGTTAAAAGTGTTAACTTCGCAAAAATATTAAAATGTAGAATTTATATTGCAAAATTATAATTTCGCTGAACCAGCATTTTCCACACATTAAAAAGGTTGATACAGTCATTTCATGGATATCTTTTACATTTTTATGCTATAGCATGTGATCTTAACGATATGCTATGATATTTCAATGCAATGCTATATAAGATTTGTATGCTATGCTATATGAGAAATTCAAACAAGGTTTTAATTATGTGGTATGCTATGCTATGGCATGCTATGAGATTATAATAAAAACGCTTTCATACACAAAAGAGTTCCACACCATTCAAAGTAAAATAATAAGAAGCCAAAATTTACCACTAATCTGCAATGTGAACATTTATTTTTTTTTCAAATAAAAACATTTAAAACCGAGTTAAAGTAAAGTTATATGCTATGCTATTGTATGCTATGGTATGATAGACGAATGAGATTCTATAAAATTGTATGCTATGGTATGAGATTCCAATGCTATGCTATGAGATTTCAATGCTATGCTATGCGATTTCAGTGCTTTGCTATGCTTTGGTGTATCTTGTAAAAGATATGCTTCAACTGAATGTAATCCCAATGTAGAATTTTTCTCAAACTTACATTTCTTTATTCTAGTGATAAATGACAATTATTTACATATATACGTATAAGATTAATAGAATCATTCATTATTATGAGTGTGGGATAGTAAAATTCCACCGAACGAGGGGCAAAATTCATCGTCTAGGACGAGGCTTTGCCGAGTTTTAGACCGTGAACCTTGGCCCCAAGGTGAAATTTCATAATCCCACACGAGTATATGGCGAATGACTATTTTCTCGCACTATTTTACATTAAAAAAAATTTCTGACATCTTTCTGTTATGACGGTCAAAAAAAGAATTCCGGTTTATCCCTCCGTGTGCTTCAAACAGTGCAAGTCAAAATGAGACAATACGACAGTTTGTTTTTTAATAAATTAAAACCACTATAAATCAATACTTATAATTAGAAATGAATAAGAATACGTGAAAGTCTATGCTTTTCTAAAAAATTTATTCGATGGGTATTGCATAGGATGTATTTAATCTTGACAGTTATTATCAATGCAGTTTTTTTTTAAATCCCGTAATCTATATTTTCAATAGTTTTTTTTTTTAACATTTTGTACAGGTTCTAAGTATTTGGAAGAAGTCCTTGCTGGTCATTTTCTTGGATTCTAAGTATATGTCTCCAATACAACAGATACATCACAGGGAACTTTGTGTTTTAAGGACAATAACTTCTTTAGAAATACAATACCTTCTGTTTTCACAACAAACTGTTTTGTTCATGGACAATATGTCTTTTACTTCAACGAGAGAATACCGGGAGTTGTCTACCCTACCGGTTATGATCGTTATGTAAGGAGTGACCTGTGTGAAGTGGAGGTCTTTGGTGAGCGTTCTTTATAATTATACCAACCTTCAATATAATTAAGTCCTTTGACAATTCATCTTGTGCAATTTTTTGTAAATAAATAACATATTGACGGTCAAAATAATTCATATTGACTGAATATAACTCAAACATTGCATATCATTTAGTCACATTTCCATGCCTAATAATTTCATTTTACTTGAACTAATTAAATATATATTCATCCTTTGTTTTTGGTTTTGTTTATTTTTGATCTTTTTTAAATCTATTTTTTTAACTTCCTTTTTGCAGATTAGAAATTTGATTAGAAACTACATTGTTAATGCAACGTTTAACACAGGCAGAGAAAACAAAAATCTTTGCGCTTATCCGTCAATCCGTATTTAGAGGTCACAATCAGAAATGTGTCGCCAGTTATCATTCCAAAATAATTTTTGTAAAACGTAAGTTCAAATAAATAACATATCTGGGTTTTTTTTTTGTTCCTGAGAGGATCACGGATTTTACATGTTTATATTTGTTAGGTCTATACTATATTGGCGATTATTAAAATGAACTCGTATTCCCTTAAATCCAATTTCTTGAATTATATTTCTATCATTCAGTAACTAGTGCAATCTAACGTATAAATAAGAGAGTAGCATTGCTATCAATTATTGTTTGATCGATGACAGTTAAACTCTTTGGACATCTACACCTACCCCCCCCCCTCCAAAAAACCTTATCAATAAAATGAAATTATCAACATCTACAGTGACAAAATGGGAAGCATAGGTGTCCCATGAAACCCACTGCACTTTCCATGCAAATCAATGAACAGTAAATGAACCGTAAAATCAATACTCAGTAAAAATCAATTAACAATATATGAGGATTTTGTAGGATTTTGTGTAATATGAAGCTTTGATTCAAAGGATGCCCAAAAGAAAGGTTTTACGGATCTAACTGCTCCATTCCCTGTTAAGACATTAATTGTCAATACTGTCATATAGAGACGGGCAGCTGTCAGGATTACAAACCTGAGTACCAATGTCATCGCTGTGAACTTGGTATGAAAGAAATTGTAAAACACATAAATTATTACGTATATACGCTTTTTATTCATTTTATCATTTTATCACTAACAGGTATTACTAAATATTTTTTTTTTTTACATAAAAACAACATTGCATTGCGTAAATACATTCATTACATGTATTAAATTTGGGTGAATTTTGTCCATACAATAGTAGCAATGTATTAAATTATTGGCTGCTTAATTTATATGTCCTTGATCCTACAATTTTCAAACGCTGGACAGCCAATTCGAATACGCCTATTATATAAAAAACAAAAAAAAAAATAAAAAAAAAACAAAAACAAAAAACAAACAAACAAAAAAATTGATAAAAACTGGGATAAGTTATTATAATTGCGTAGTAATTGAAACCCTACACATTGTATACTGTTTTTTTTTTTTAAATAACAAAACAGTGTCACTGGGTTTAGTAGCTGTATCATCAATTACAAATCGAATTTGTGGTTTTGAAGCTTATAAGTTATATAAGTGTTATTCTGAATATTCAAAATAATACATATATTAAACATGACCTATGCATATTATTTTTGATGTTCATTAAACATTACAGATGATGTTCATTATACATTACAGATGGGAGATTAAATGAGAGGAATATTGAGTTTTACAGTCTGATTGGTGCCCTCGGCCTATCTACCATCATAATAATAGTACTTATAATTTGCCAAAGAATGCAATGGTAAATACGGACATAAAAGGTTTTTTTTTTTCTTTCTAATCTGTCCCTGCTGCTTTATACATTTAAATGCGTGTACTTGATAAAAGGTTTAATATTTAATCTAATATTTAATCTAATTGACCATTTCAAGAAGAAACCACAAGAACCAGTCAACAGACGATACAACATTACGACATACCGCCACTGTTGCTAACCAAGGAGGCGCTGCCTTTGGTAGTTACATGGATCAATCACTTTTCTAGGCTGATGTGACTGATGTTTACGATTTGATTATATTTGTTATGAATCATACATATTCCATATTACATGTGTTTTTAATAATGTATAATTGTTTTTTAAATTAAAACTAAGCACTATTTAACGTAAATTTCAATCATTGACATATATATCTTTTGTTTAAATTATCAGTGATTAACGCTTAGTTTTAACTAAAATGAATTTTCAACTTCAGGCACTATTACTTCATTTCTTTGCTTTTTTATCTTTAACTTATTTATAATGTTATATGTCACTATCCATGTAATTTGCTTCTTTTGTTTATTTTTTTTTTTTTTTGTATGAGGGCGGGGGGGGGTCATTCTTTATTATTTTTTTTCTTTTGAAGATAATTGTTAAAAAAACGTTTAGTCAATGTCCGTATGTATATGGCAACATCAAATCAGTATTTTCCAATTTAATATATAGTTAGAAAATAAAATAAATGATATTTCAAAGGACTTTTAAAATGATAATACGACAAAAACATGTCTTTAAAAATGCTCGAAAAAGCGACGTCAGCTGACCGCACGGAACAGTGCGTCATCGAAAAATTGTTTTGACTGAGGTAAAACAACAATAGAAACAAATCAAACTCTGGAGGACACAGGAAAAACATCGAAAAAGTTCAAGTTTACTTATCCAAAAGTGGCGATATTTTCATGAAGTATGCGATTGTACCTTATGAACAAGCGGTGAATTAATTGTCTCACGAATAGTATATGTTTAACAATTTCATATAGTACCATGTGAGAGTTGATGATCTAAACAGTTAGGGCAGCAAATGATCAAAACTACCTAAAAGGGTATACGGATTTATAGCGAGATAATTATCCAAATTAGCTGTTGACACCATCATGTGCGACGGTTTGTGTACACGAGTATTGGAGGGTCATATGGGAAACACAGGTGATGTTTTTCTGTCTCAAGCAAGCAAGAATGAGAGAAAAACGGCGGCATTCAGCGGGAAATTCAAAATACTGTACACATTTCTATATTCCGTGAATTTTGGTGTTCTGCCGGTACACTGTAAATGTGATAAAAAAAATGATGCTACATTTTGCGTTACGCTGGTACATGTATGAATAACGTGAATACTAAAATAGACACGAGGCTATCAGTCCATCAAAGATACCGTTTTGAGTAAAGTCCTTCTCCACACGTTGATTATGGCTAGGGGGTAATTACCTGGTTATGTAAACAGTTTTTTTTAAAGACTACTACTTTCGGACACCTGTTCATGAATATAAATGTAGTAAGGAGTAGAGACAATCCTTAGGCAAAATTTCTATTTCCTTTTTTTTTTATTAATTTTTAAGAAAACAAAAATTTGCGAATGCAGACCAGGCGCAAAGTCCCCCAATCAATGGTTGTTGACTCTAGGGCGGGGCAAAAATGGATGTATAGTGTTAATGCATATAATGATTTATAATTATCTTATCTACTCCCATAAACCTGTAGGAAAAACTGAATTCAAAATTTTTTTAGACCAGGAAGTCCTCTATTAATTTTATTTTAATTCCATGTCCCCCGAGGTAAGGATTCTGAATCTACGGCGGGGCCAAAACACTCTTATAGTGTATAGGGTTGGGATTCTTAATGCAGGGTGTGACTAAAAGCTTGTCATTTAGTGTAAATGTATAGTGATAGTTTAATAAAAAGGTCTACTGACACGAAATAAAAACGGACTGCATATTTTGAAGAAAAAAACATTAAGCTGTCATATTTTGTAATAGTTCATGCCACCAAGGCTGGGAGGGGGGGGGATATTTGGATTTATTTTATTCTACTTAGAAATTTCAATGGAAGATATGATATACCCTGGTGATTCACATACATGTGTATTTAGAAAAGAGAAACAATGAAGCTGTGTATCAAAGTAAAGATATTGTGAATGTTAATTGAGGTATCTTCCCTTGCTTCTTCATAATGGAGTTTTTAATCAATAGTTAGGAAGTTGTGTGATAAAAAAACATGCAACAATTGTTTTTTTATTGCAGAAAATCTTTATATAAATAAATAGACTCATTAATAGTAAAATACTGATTGGCTAACAAAAATCACAGATAAACAGTACATGTAAAATGATTTTGGTATAAATACCAGATAGAGTGTACACAGGGCATATAGGATGATTATTCAGAAATTGGAACACAGGTGACGAGAAATTGTAAGAATTAATATTATCAGCTGTTCTCTTCTCTGTTTTTTGTTTAAGTGCCCACAGGGAGAGTTTCTGTCTGCCCCTGGATGATGAGACAGTCCCTACAAGGCAGTAAACGCCAAAATTAGATGCTGTTATGAGCACTTTGCTATTCTGTTGAAAACAGAATTCCATCAACATATTTAGACAACGACATGCAGTAGAAATTCCCATTGAGAAGTTCCTGCCCAATGAAGATGATTCTCAGAGAATAAGAAATCGGATGAGTCTTCGTTGCGCGCATACTTCTGCAAAAAATTCCCTTTTTCCAGAATGTGCGTTAAAGCACGCTAGACACCGGTTCTTGCAAGAGTCGTCAAAGGAAAGCAATGTTGTAAATATTTTAATATACATTTCAAAATTTCAAATTCTTTAAAGGTGTTAATCTGTCGTCAATCTTAATAATCAAAATAAGTTCTTTTGCAGAACGCAAAAAAACCCAACAACATAATTATTGTCCATTGTTTCACTGTCTTTAAATGTTCCCAAACAAAAGGTGCGTGTTTTTATTTTATTTTTTATAAATCAAAATTAAGAAAAATTGCCTGAGCCATACATCAAAGTTTTTTTTTCAAATGCACTAAAATGTATTTGATTATTCTCTCATACATGGCTTTATAACACGAAAGTAGTTATTTCCCTCAACAATAGTCATTGTCCGATGTTTTAATATGTTTAGCGATATTCAGATGTTCAGGCAACCAAGATGCGTCTTTTTTGTCGTATACCAGAATGATGAAAGCTTTATTTTGAAGTCTTTTTTATAATTAAGAATGAGAAAAAAAATACATCGTTTTGAAAGTCTTATATTTTAGCGTAAATAATTCATATCAATGTCATTTCATCATATATACATGTATCTACCACATTTCAATAATTCTACCTATTCGTCTATCTTCTCCTCTACTCCCATATATATTTGTTAAAAATTAAATTCATATTGTATATGTTTGTCCTACTCCGCAATGTAAACATTTCCACAACGTAATTCCAAAATCATATGTCTATGTTTTATGATATGTTTCTAGTTGGCTGTTTATTTTCAATTGAAAATTTATACGGTAAATTTATTAGTAAGCATTGAATTGCATTTTTTTATGTCATTAGAATAAAAAAATTAAAATATTCTTGTTCCAAAAATAACTTGGTAATGCACCCTAGAATATGTGTGTACTTGTATTTGTTAAGTTAATTTAAACCCATTCAGTCTATGTCGTGCAGGTATTCGCGAACAGACCATGCTATTTTACAAAGAGGCTGCATGAAAGTAGCAACCCGATGAAAACCCAGTGCAAATTTAAAATTACACCCAGGGAAGACTAAATCCATCGAACATATATCAAAATACTGACGATATTTTTTCCTCATACGTGTACCGTGTGGATAAAGAGGTATATAAGAAAACAAATAAATCACGTTGTTCCGAATAAAAAAAATACCATACGTATCCTTGTTCATGCTGAGGTTCCAAAAATATTAATAAGGGAGTTGTTTCGTTTTAAGGAAGATAACTCTAAAACAACTGATTACACTTACATTGCCTAGGATCAGCAAAAGTGTTGGTCAGTCGGTTCAAATTATTACCTCAATCTATCTGAAACTAAAACTGGCTGAGAAATATGGATGCTGCCATTCATTGTTGGCATGTCTTTTCTACAATTTTTTTTATAAAAGAAAATGATAAGCTTAAATATAGTTTTTATTATTACAACAGTATGTCACAAATCATCGTAGCGTTTCATACGTTAAATATTTTAAATACCATAGATGTATAATACAAGGTTATCTAAAACTTTCTATTCTGGTTTATAAGTGTCTGTTGTATTTCGCAGATATCGTTTGCGTCTTTAATTAGAATCGTAAAATTAAACGGTAGAGGTAATTAATGAATATAACTATCAACAAATATTTCTTTAATTAAACCAGGACAACTATCCATTTAACGTTCTTAAATACGCATTACAATCATGATATATGGCAAACCATAGCTCAATATATAAACGGCAATCAATATGAGTGGAGAATAAAAACATAAACCATGAAAAAACCAAACAAACTTGTTATGTTTTATGTTATAGAGTCAAGAGTATACAATTTATTATCTTGTGCGCTCTTCACATTCCTCTGGAGACTGATGTGCCGAACGATCTGCTACATGTATGACTATGTACATGTACATTCTTGTAACACACCAATCATTCAATCATTCGTAGACGTTAGGGTACAATTTGTGAAAGCTACAAACCATAAGGCAACACTATTCGGAACGGAAATTGCTACTTAAATATTACCAAGGTAATGATACATAGGTGGAGTGTACCTACACGTGAATGGTCTTGTAAAATAGAATAAAGTAGTCAAATTTCCTAATTAAAATGTGACGAATAACTACATGATAATGTTGTGAACAATTAAGGAAAGGTCAATCAAAAATTTACGATTGGCGAAATTATTTAATTGTTAACTCCGTTAATCTGCAATACATATTGAATCAGCGGATGTACCTCTGTTGTCTATAAAAGAAGAAAATTCATTACAAATAGCTTAAAGATATCACTGATTTAAAAGGGCTCGTTCTTGTGAACCGATCACATCGCGCTGACATCTGTGTCAACAAAATATATAGCTATAAGTTGTTGGACTTGTTTATCAATTGTTGTAAAATAAAGTTCAGGTATATATAGAAAAAGTTTGAAAAATATCATTAAATTCAAATCTATTTATATATTATAAACTGAGCTTTCTAGATAAAAACTTAATGTTAAGTTCTCAATTAGTATGTTGTAATCAATTAATAAAGCACAAATATCAACACTGTTCAAATATTTCATCTATGAAGGTAATTAACTTTAGATTTCTGGAATTTTAAACGTTTATGTTTTGTGTTATTACATATACAATTGACTTTACACTAAGCTAATTGCAAGTGTGATTATGTATATATACTACACATTTCACTGTCAAGACACGTTTGCAAAATGCCTCACAATATGTCAAGTTCTTGATAATTGCTTATATTTCTGCTAGTATACTGTAAACAAGAAAGAAATTCGCACCCGTTTTATTTTCGCCCCTTTTGCTCTCGTTGTCAGCGTGTGGATTTAAAACTGGGCGAATACCTATGTTCCAAGTTATCTCTTTAATACACAAACGTGCCTGGGCAAACTTAACACGGGGCGAAACCGTTTGCAAATCCTGAAAGGCGAAAATAACACGGGGCAAAAATAAACCTGTATTTAGTATTCATTCTGTTTTTGAGTGTATGTCTTGCGTAATTTACCACTCAGTTATGGTAGATAAGGTATCAGAATTCGACCACGTGTGATTTAGAAAAATTTGCATAAGCCCCGCCTCTTATTCAAGAAATTTCACGAGCTCTGGTATTTTGGTAATTAACAGACATCTACCAAAATGAATATGATTATTTATTGGGTTTGATAGGTTCAAGAAAGGGTTGCTGTAATTAAAACATTAACTATTTTTTATATCTTGCGAAATTATGAAATTCCTAAGTCGTCTGATGACGTGTCAAGGTTGACTACGTCACATCGACGCTTGTAGCTGTGATCAGAATAAACATGTGGACTTCAGTCATATATCTGGGAATTTAACTCATTTGCAACAAACGTGGATGGAAATCAGCATAAAATTCAACAAGATAGCATTTATTTGTACTTCCCTAAGCTATTGTTTTATAATGTTATTTAATACTGTGGGATGAAACAGAAACGAAGCAAAATTCCTCGGCTTAGATTTTGTTTACTTATTAGTCCCCTACCAGTTTCACAGTAGTGCACACACTTGATCATATATTTTGAAAATTTACATGTCTTACCATCATATTCCCATTATATCAAAAAGTGCTGTGAACTTTATAAAATAGCTACGCAATTTATATAAATAAGCGTTTATTGTGGGAACTCCCTGCAAACTGCTCGTCATACACTGTTTACCTTGAATTTAAGAATTGTTCTTACTTGAGTATTTCAAGCTCCAAGCACTTTTCGAAATGTCTAATGTTCATTCCAATGTACAAGTTAGAAACAGAAACAATTATATTCGTTAATTTTAAACACTTGCACTATGCATTTTTTCGTATTATTTCTTGTTCATCTATTTTTAGCGGTATCACGTGACAGGGTAATCCAAAGAGACTCAAAAATTGCTCACGCGATAGCTATTTATCTTATTTGTATATTAATAAAACATCACTTTCTGTAACAATTTTTGGGAATAGAATACCAAGATTGCTCAAAGGCTTACATTTTATGTGATAAATACCGCTATTTTTTATGGACGCCCTTAACAGAGCTGAGTGCGGAATGGAATGATATACACTGTGTAAACACAAAAAGGGTGCATTATATGTAACATAGATGTAAATACTTTGTGTATTCTTATAACACAAGAACAAACAATGACAAAGACATGAGTTAAAAGGCGATAAAGTTAACGTTGATGTGTAATTAGATACTAGAAAAAAAGTACTGATAAAAAAGTTGTACCTCTTAATGACAAGGTATTTTTAACACATAAAAGGGAACGACGAAATATGACCCCCCCTCTCTCTCTCTCTTTCTTGTTCATCCTTTCAGATTGTGAGGATGTGTGATTATGCATCCTGATGAACTTACATAAATCACACATCCTCACAAATGGTGGCAGCGGTGGGATGCATCTGAGCTTGCATAAATCAAAAGATTTTCTTGTGTTTGCATGTTAGAAATTTTGACTTTTGATATTTCTTATTTTTGTATGTTTCAGTACATAAACTTTCACAATGTCACATATGCCGAAATGGGTGACCGAGCTTATCGCGAAAGAGTCAAGAGTCAAGGACTGTTTAGAGGTGTGGCGTCAGGAGCAGGAGGCAATGAGAGCTGAGAGAGAGTCTGCTAGGGCTGAAAGAGGGGCAGTGAGGGCAGAGAAAGAAGCTGAGCGAGAACTTGAGAAAGTAAGGTTAGCTCATGAAAGAGAGGAGCGGCAAGCTAAGAGAGACAGAGATAAGTGGGAGGCTGAGAAAGAGATTAAGTTGAAAGAGTTAGCTCTTAAAGAAAGAGAGTTAGAAACTGGTCCCTCCCCTCAGAGTGTTCAAATTCCTAGTGTAAAGTTGCCCAAATTTGAAGAAGGTCAAGACCCTGATGTTTTTCTAAAATCATTTGAGAAAATAGCGGGCTTACAAAAGTGGGATAAATCTCAATGGGCGGTTCGTTTAGTCCCCATGCTATCGGGTAAAGCTCTTTAGGGCTATTCTAGATTGTCAGATGAGGAGAGTGATAATTACGATGCTATTAAAACTGCTATTCTGAAAAGGTATGAATTGACTTCAGAGGCTTATCGGGATAAGTTTAGGAAGTGTAGACAGTTCAGTGATGAGTCATTTAAAGATTTTGTTGTTCGTGCAGAAAGGTTCTTTCACCATTGGTGTGATAGGGAGGATATTGGGTCAGACTTTGAATTGTTGTTTGATTTGATTTTGAGAGAACAGGTGATAGGAAGTTGTTCAAATGATTTGCAATTGTGGGTTCGTGAGCATACTCCAAAGTCTATCAAAGATGTTATAACTTTGTCGGAGTCATTTCAGGTTGCACATAAAGGCAGTAATGCAGGTGGTGGACGAGGTAACGCAGGGGAAAAGCCGGGTCCCAGACCAAATAAGTTTGGTTTAGGTCAGTTCCAAAGGGGTAAGCATGTCTCGCCATCAGAGCAAAGTAAAACATGTTACAAGTGTAACCGGGTAGGACATATTGCGCCAAATTGTCCTTTGCGTAGTACATATCAGTCGAAACCTCCTTTTAATCTAAACCCAGGGAATCAAAAGTCGAAAGAGCGGTTTGGTTTGTGTCTTGGTGAAAATATGATAGTTTCTGATCAGGGTGATGGTGTTCATGAGAATAAGATGGTTGTTAAGTTGTCTGGCGTATCAGCTACTGATGAGTCTAGTCTTGAAACATGTTGTGAATCGGGTCTAGATTTGGTAAGTGGGGAAGTTGGTGAAAAAGTTGTCTCAGTTTTGAGGGACACTGGATGTTCCACTGTGTTTGTTAATAGTAAGTTGGTTTCAGATGATGAAAAAACGGGGAGAACAAAAGTAATCACTTTGGCCGATGGTACAAGGAGAACTTGCAGTGAGGCGATAGTAAGTGTGAAAACGCCATACATTTCAGGTAAGGTGCACGCGCTATGTCTTGACTCACCTTTTGCTGATGTAATTATTGGCAACAATGTAAGCATTGTAGTACCGAAAGAGGCAGCACCTTTGTCCATGATTGAGACTGCAGAAACAGTGGATGAAGAAGAATGTGGAGTTGTTCAAACTAGATCAGAGACAAGGAAACAGGAGGATGCAAAGAAACCAAAGCTGGATGATTTGAAAGAAGTGGACACAGAACATGAAGGTATGTGGTGTAATAGAGAGAAATTGATCGAGCATCAGAAAACTGACGACAGCTTGAAATAGGTGTTAGAGATGGCCCAAAATGGTCGACATGAAGGAAAGTCTTATTTCATCCTGAAAAATGATTTACTGTATAGAGTTTTTGACTCAGACTCTGGCGAAAAGGTATTCCAGATTGTTGCTCCAAAGAAACTGCGCAGTAGTATTATGTCATTAGCTCACCACACGCCACTGGCTGGACATCTTGGAAACAAGAAAACAAGAGAAAGAATTATGAGAAACTTCTTTTGGCCAGGTATGTATATAGATATATCTCGGTATTGTAAGTCATGCTCTATTTGTCAAAAGGGGACGCAAAGAGGGAGAACGCCAAAAGCGAAATTGGTGCCAATTCCAAAGATCGATGTTCCATTTTCCAGAGTAGCGATTGATTTTGTGGGCCCATTACCGATGACAGAAAAGAAAAACAGGTATATTCTGGTATGTATGGATTATGCCACTCGATTTCCAGAGGCTTTTCCGATGAAAAATCAAGACGCAGAAAGTGTGGCTAATGCGCTGATAGAAATGTTCTCAAGGGTAGGTTTTCCTAAAGAAATTTTATCAGATCAGGGGACAAATTTTATGTCATCTCTCATATCAGAACTCTGCAAAATGCTCAAGGTCCGTAAGTTGTCAACTACCCCTTATCATCCCCAAGCAAACGGGCTAGTAGAACGATTTAATGGGACTCTTAAGCAGATGTTGAAAGCATATGCAGTTGAAGAGCCATTAAAATGGGATGTTCATTTACCATATGTACTTTTTGCCTATAGAGAGGTCCCGAACGAATCAACATGGTTTACTCCATTTGAACTTCTTTATGCCAGACATGTCAGAGGCCCCCTGGACATATTAAAGGAGCAGTGGGAAGAACCGACCGAGGAACAAACGTCAGTTTTAGGTTAACTGATGGAAACCCGAGAACGGATGGAGACAGTACGTAAAATGGTTACAGATATGGAATCTCTAGCAAAGAAGAATCAGAAAAGATACTATGATAAAAACGCTAGAAACAGAAATTGTGAAGTAGGTCAAAAAGTCTTAGTTTTGTTGCCTACAAGCACTTCGGAACTATTGGCGCAGTGGAAAGGTCCGTATGAGGTGACACAAAAAGTAAGTCCTGTTGATTTCAAAGTGAGGTTGTCCAAAAGCAAAGAGACTGTTTACCATGTGAATATGCTGAAGGAATGGTTCGAGAGAGAGCCGGTCTGAAATTATGGCTTGTTTGAATGTTATTTCTAGTTTAGCCAATGACGACGTTCAGATAGCAGACGACGTGGTGTCAGATAGAGTTCCGACCCTACAACAGACAGAATCAGCAACTGACGTACAGTATTCAACAAACCTGACTGCAGAGCAAATGGATCAGATTCAGAGGTTAGTTGAAGAATTTGGTGATATTTTTACAGATGTCCCCAAGAGAACGCATTTGATGAAACATTCATTGAAAACTTCTACGGAGGTGCCAATTCAGATGAAACCATATCCGATCCCCTATGCATTACAAGACAAAGTGAAGCGTGAGTTACAGCAAATGATGGACCTTGGTATCATTGAGGAAACGGACAGTCCGTATTCAGCACCAGTCGTCCTCATAAAGAAGACAGAAAACTCGCTGAGATTCTGCGTTGACTTCCGGGAGTTGAATAAGATTACGGTATTTGATCCTAGACCAATGCCTAGAATAGATGCTATTTTGAATAAGATCAGCAAAGCTAAATTCATCAGCAAATTAGACCTCACAAAAGGATATTGGCAAGTACCATTAGACGATGACGCTAAGCGTAAAAGTGCATTTGTAACTCCATTTGGACATTTCAGTTTTACAGTTATGCCATTCGGAATGGTGAACGCACCGGCTACTTTTGTTAGACTGGTAAGCAAAGTTCTTACAGGGCTGGAGGATTTCACGGAGGCATTCATTGATGATATTGGTATCTATAGCAACACCTGGGAAGAACATCTTGAACATCTGGGGACAGTGTTCGAAGCCTTGAGAAAAGCAAACTTAGCAGCTCGACCGGCAAAATGTGAGTTTGGTTTTAATGAACTTTGTTTTCTTGGTCATACCATAGGGAGTGGGAAAATAAAACCGATGGTGTCGAAAGTAGAAGCCATACAAAGCTTTCCGATTCCAACTACAAAGAAAAAGGTAAAGTCTTTTCTAGGTATGATTGGGTTCTACCGGAAATTTATTCCAAACTTTGCCACAGTAGCACTTCCGCTTACAGACCTGACGAGAAAGAGAACGCCCAACAAGATCAAATGGACAGACGACCTTGATCACTCCTTCAAAGAGTTGAAAGGTAAGTTACTATCAGAACCAGTTCTTCGAAGTCCAGACTTTAGCAGATCATTTATTTTGCGCACAGACGCAAGCGCACACGGTGCAGGCGCAGTACTAGAACAAGAAATTGAAGATGGTAAGCATCCAATTTGTGTTTTTAAGCAAAAAGTTCAGTCCTGCTGAGAGAAATTATGTTGTGGTAGAAAAAGAGTGCATAGCTATTGTGTGGGCTGTTCAGAGTCTCAGGGTGTATTTAGAAGGTAAACCATTTGAAATTGAGACTGACCATGCACCATTGCAGTGGCACAGAGGTCAAAGCTATCTAATCAAAGATTGTTACGTTTGGAGTCTTCTTTTGCAGGAATTTGTGTTCTCGATTAGGTATATTCGTGGTACACAGAATTCAGTAGCAGACTCTTTGTCAAGAATGTGTTCGAATGATGCGATTGACTAATTATATACTATAGCTTTGTGTCTGGATAAATATGGATTTATATAAGTCATTTGTATATAGTTTGCGTTTGTTTATTTTCAATTTTAGTTTGTTGGTTTGGGTGGACTAAATGTTGTTTAGTCTTATAAGAGGGAGGTATGTAACAAACTAAAATTCGTTGTGTATAATTATAATTCCCCTTGGTTCACCTTTCCGGTTTATCCTTTGGAGAGCCCCTTGTTTTAATACTTTGACCCTTGGTTACCGTGGTAACATATCAATCCTGTGGGGAGCCCCTCGTTGATACCTTAAATAGTTGGTAAAAGTATGCACGGGTAGTACCCGGGAACATCAGCCGATAGACGTGGTCGTCATCCCGTCTAGTGCTCAGGGGCCTGTTTTAGAAAAACATCAGGTATTTAAACAACCCTTTTTTGTACGTTTTAACCACACGTGTTTAAATAGGTTTTCGGTAGTATGTTTTTCTTTTCGTTTATTTTATCAGGGTCTTTTCTGCCTTGTTTTGCTGTAAATTTCCCCGTCCTTACAGAACGTCAATACCTGTCAGGGAAGGAGGGTTCTTGGGTGCTGAAATATTTCCGGCTCCTGTATTTATGAGTAGCCGTTTCCATTTTCATGGGATAATTTATAGAGACCGCTGTTCTACAGTGAGTGAGTGAACTACGGCGGCCCTTTCGACACATCTCTAAAGCTACTTATGAATTTATACCTGAGGGTGATCCTCGCAGTTTTACCAATTTATAATCGTCAATGCAGATACGTGCTTTAACTTAACATTGTGAAAGTTTGATATTGATATAATTTGTGTCATTTGAAAACTGATATTCTGCTTATTGAGTTTATTGAAAGAAACCTCCAATCAGCGTGGACGATGCCATGGGTTATTTACATTTCCAAGGAAAACTTGCGTCTAATGAAGCCTCGATGGACCCGTGCAGCATGTGAACTTTCTACATGTACTTCAACTTAGTTCTTGTGGTTGCCGATATACCTAAACCTGACTGTAACCACGTGTTCACCTGAGGGTTCTTAAACACCACGTGCACCGGAACCGGGCTGACTATATAGACTTTTCCTTCATTTCATTATTTAATTTGTATATTTTTGTTTGTTTGGTTTTTTTCTCGTTGAATTTTCTGTTTAATTTTTTTTTATTTTGTTATTAAATATTTTGTTAAAAATTTCATACTTGTTCTGTTGATTTATGTAAGTTCATCAGGATGCATAATCACACATCCTCACACAGATATTTAAAAAGTATAAATATGTGGTAGTGTTGATTTTGCGTGTGTTTGTATATTAAATAAAAAAGATCAATATGTGTGATTAAATAAAATAAAATATGTGTTTATGTTCATGTTGTTTTAGTCAAATCATCATTTCATTCTATATTCATCTTCTTCTATTGCATGTTACTATTAATAACTAAGCGACCTGACCGACGAGACAGTTGTAAAACTATCAATGTATTTGATTGGCCTAGCCACTTTTGCGGGTCGTGCATTTTATAAAAACCAGTTAACAGGTTCTGAGAGTGACCAAACCAGTTACGACTCAGGGCGTAGGCAGAGCATATTCTAGCCACTTACTTATTACTAAATAGATACATACAGAACGCACAGTTAGTAGTTTTTATCTCCTACTAATATTTCCTCTTTTAAATGAATAAATAAATGAATATTTTTATAGTCTGCCAGATGTATAAATTATTTAGTATTCTAATTTTACTTTATAAATAATGAAAACGTAATGTTGAAGTTTACTTGTAACGTTGTATTCTATCCTCGAATATTTTATGTACTTTTTATTGAAATACGACACTGTTCCAGGTATATGCGACAGCTACATTGCCAAGATATAGTTAGCATTAGACTCAGTTCGATTCCATAAATCGGTACGATGTCCTTAGATATGCACATTATTACATTGATATTATATGTAATTCTAGAGTACTATTTTATAGCCAATTATAGCAAGTAACTGAGTATATAGTTGCTGATATCATTTTAAATCATCAAGTTCAATAACATAAACGTAATTTTTTATTACCATTATTAAAGGCTATGGGACTATGTGTTTAATTTATTTAGCAAATACATGTGAGCGTGCAAATGAAATTGTTATTTGTCATATTGTATTTTAATATTTATGCTGATTATTGTAGGGCTGATACCATATATACAATAGTCCTGGGGTCAGGCAATAACGTGAGAATAACCCACAACCGGAATTGTTTTCCTTATGAAAACACCGGCTACAAATACTCAAATCAACTAATTTCCGTTTGTTCTAGATGATGTGTGTTTGCTTTGGTATGAAAATAAATATTTTCTCTTAAAATGTGTTTTTATACTTCCTTGTATTAGTGTGTTCCTCGTACAAGTCATAGTCCATCCTTATTTATATCGATGTTAAACATAGATATGTTTAATGGTAAAACGGTGCTGT
The DNA here is from genome assembly GCF_025612915.1 of Magallana angulata. Taxonomy (NCBI): domain Eukaryota; kingdom Metazoa; phylum Mollusca; class Bivalvia; order Ostreida; family Ostreidae; genus Magallana; species Magallana angulata. Next base: position 43,203,918 of record NC_069112.1, read on the forward strand.
AACAAAATGGTACATATTTATATTGTCTTTAATGTTTGTTTATATTTGTCCAATAAATGTCCCTGTATTAGCGTGTTCCTTGTACAGCTTTAAATACATTTTTGATTTAACAATAAAAATAATTACTTGTTTCAAATTCGTTGTCTATATTGTATTATTAGGGTCATTACATGCACTCTAATAAGACTACACATGTTTGATTTAAAAAATAAATAAATATATAATCAGATTAACTAGCGTTATTGATACAATAAATCAGTTCTTACTGAATATAAAAATATTTTCTAATAATACGAAAGGAGCAAAAAAAGATACAATTTTATAAGAGGGAATTTGTTTGTTAAAATAGTATTTGCATATCTCAATCGCTTCTCACGTGTAAATAAATCAAACACACTAAAATCTAAATATGTTGTTTCATTCAATTACGTTTTCAATTATTATCAAAACCGTTTAATATTATTTGATTTCGATGACATCGTAAGCACACAAGTACACAAATGCATGTACGATAAATTTACTTAACTTATCCAAACCAGTATGGGGTAAGAAGAAGAAGTGTTTAAAAAAACAACATCAATGCCTCCATATAATATTACACGCTCATACACATATACAGAACAAAGAGCACACTGCTTGACGTACATACATCTGGAACATTTAACAATGAAAAATAATGCAATAGAAGTAACCAAAAAGCATTAAACTAAACAGTTTCAAAAATTGAGTGTGTGTATACATCTTCTATATAAATATAATTGGTGGTGTACAGTTGGTGAACAAAATAAAAGTCAGATCTTATAAAAATTGTGCGAGTAGTGACTTGTATCCAGACAAAAGATGTACCCTTTATATTATATTTTGCATAAAAATGATTCAAATCAACATTTCTTCTTCTTGTTTTTTTTTACTTATAAATAACAAAAAACGGAGCAAGTACTATGCACGTCTCTAATATATATTTAATTCATTTTAGAAATAAAAAAACCTTCCAAATTTGAAACTTTGGAGGACCTATCCAGATGAGTGTTTACCATTTATGCAATATTTTGCAAAATAAAAAAAAAATACCTCAATGTCACCACATTAAGTAAAATTCAATCGTATGAGTAGCTACAACTTATACCGACCGTTTCTGATGCAAAATATTGACCTAGAGAAAGTGTTGACATAAATAAGATGAATACTTTCAGGTTCTTTCTTAAGTCTTCCTTCAAAATGTATTCTCTACGGTGCACTTGCGTAAATGATGGAAGGACGGAAGTGTACAGACGCATTATTATTCCTCGATTGTTTGATCCAATGAACTTTCTAAATTCTCAAAAGAAAGATATTTAAAATTGTAGCATGGCATACAGATTAAATAAATCGTATGTACAAAAAAAAATCATATGTCGCGATTACGTTATCCTACAGAATTTAAAGCAATTTGAGCTGCATTTTTCATGTTGATCCTTTTTTTTACTAAAATGTTCATTTTCTACTAAATTGACACCAATATCATGGTTTCTAAATTTCTGTTTGCCATATTTTTTGTGGAAAACGCCGTTGAGAAACCTTATTTGGAGCAATATTAAATTATTGTTGTCCTGTACAAAAATTGATTTGCTATATATTTCATAGAAGAGAAATATTTCCTTTGACAAAAATTTATGACTTTTTCAAATCTTATTTATCATTAAAGTTTAAGTTATGTGCAGACTTATCATACTAGCAAGTTTTTGCAGCAAAATAAAATTCTACAAAAATACAGCTCCTACTGCTTTAACCATAAGAATCTGGTCTTTTAGCACCATTACATCTGGCCCAGGGGCCAGGACATCCATTATTCAGGAGTAGTAAACCTTCCTCGTCTTAACTTTGTACTTGATTTATCGGAATACTACACTTGATCAGAGAAGATTTCAAAAAATTACTGCGGTCTTTTAGAGCCCCACTCAAACACTGCAACCCCTGACCAGGAAACTATAGACGTCACAGTTTTGGATGAGGCACTCTTTCTTATCAAAACCATGTACTTATAGATCATTCGGTTAATACTCAGGAGCAGAGGAGATGATTTCCAAATACAATAATGTATTTTCATTTTATAATACTCTAAATCCCCATTTAAACGCGAGAAATTAATATCCGCGTAAAATCGCGAGAAGCATCCTTCGCGGATTTTAAAATCTCGCCATTATTTTCTGAGAGTTGAAAACTATAAGAAATAAGAAGAAAGGTTCAACGTTCGCGATTTTATATTCTCGCGATTTCATACGAACCAGCGGGATCGCGGAATTAAGTACTCACGTAATATAAGGAATTTACAGTAATTAGAGTTTCACCCTAATAGAAGAACCCTTGACCTAAAAAATCACAATTTTGGATGAGGCAATCTTCCTCATCATTATTTTGTAATTAGATCATGATTTAAATACCAAAGATCAGAGGAAAAGATTTCATGATATTTTCCCTCTATAATCATTAGATCCCGTAATATCGCCGAAACCCAAAAGGACATACATTTCACAAGTTGGTAGGAAGTTTAATGCTTTTTACGAGCATGCCAGCAGGTCGACAGCTTAATGTCCAGGATAAAAGACGTTTTTAATATGGTATTAATTTTGATGATTATAGCCCCACTCCTTGGGCCCCAGAGGGGGGGGGGGGTAGGGGCCATGCATTTCACAACGTTGTTCTCTTTCCTTCACCCACAGATGATATATGCTAAATTTGGTTGAAATTGGTCCTGCAGTTCCAGAGCTGAAATGTTCAAAAGTTTACGAAAGACGAAGGACGATCGACGACGGACAAAAAAGCAGATAGAAGAAAATGTGAAAAACAAATTCATTATAAGCTTTTTGCAAAATTTGATTTAAGGCCAACTTCATATATTGATATATTTTATTATTGAAAAGTGGACAAACACAGACATTTGTTTCTTATTTCCATCATATTTCATTGAACATGACAGTTTGAAACATGATCTTATTTTACAATAAATAAATATCTAATAACACCATATAGTTAATACAGAAACCAGAACAACAGGGCCAAAGCTGACTGAAAGGTATTGAAACAAGAAAACGTGTACTGATAAACAAGTTGTACCTCTCAATGACAAGATATTTAAAATACATAAAGGCACGAAGAAATATGAATCTCTCTCTCTCTCTCTCTCTCTCTCTCTCTCCACGTTATGAAACACTTGTGTCAATATATTTAGTGATATGATTTATATGATAAAATGAAAGGAAAATGCAAATACTCTAATGAAATAAAAGGACAATGTAAATAAATTGATCATCCTTTCAGATAATAAAAAATATAATCAAACAACGCATTTCCGTTTGTTCTTGATGTATGTTTGCATTGTTATGAAAATAAATATTTTCCTTTTGTTATTTTTTTTTTAACTTCCCTGTGTTTGTTGACTCCTTGTACAAATCATATTAATTTTTTATTTATTTCGATGTTCAACATGAATATTTTTAATGGTAAAACGGTACTGTAACAAAATGGTACATGTCAATAATTTTGTTTATATTTTTCTAATAAATTTCCCTGTATTAGATTGTTCCTTGTACAGCTTTATATATTTTCTTTGATTTAACAACACCGGAGATAAAAAAAGAGTATTGTTTTATTCATTTTGTTTTTAATTTCTATATCAACTATATAGTTTGTATTTCCTCTGTGTTTTATCTCTGATGAAAGCATAGCATCATGTTTAAAAAGTTTGAAATAGTTGTTTGCTTCGAAGCTTTCATAGAATAATACAAACCGGTAGGGGACGTGTATTGATTATGCAATACCCTCAAAATTCGTCTTCATATTGCTTTAAGTTGGTCTTTTATATAGCAATTTTTGAACTTGATATTGCGTTCATATATTATAGAGTTTTAGTTACATTTAGGAGAACACAATTGACTCGGTGTGAGAAGTACCATTCATAAGTAAAAACTAGACTTTGACCCGTGCGTGCACGGGTTGACTGCATATCGGACATTTACGAAATAGGTTCATCGACATACCTTATTATTGACATTTACATAACAAAGCTATAAGCCTACAATAATGATATTAATTTCCTTACACTTTCGTTAGTTTGAATAATCTAACTCAGGAAAGGCCCTCACCACAGTAAGAATGTATCCCATATATATACCCGTAATGTAGCAGAAAATTGCAGAATCGCTCCGGAACGATTTTGGAGAAAATTAATGAAGTTGGCTTGAAAATAACAGTCAAATTCATCACAACAAACCTTTTTGATACTGCAAATACCTTTCAACTATAAATTTTAATCTACAGAATGGAATAATTCAACACCTTTTAACCAACGTACACGTATTTTCTTTGTAAAACTTGGTCCGTAGGACATTATTCATTTTTACGATAAAACATATTCTATCTTCACCCTCCTAACAAATAAAATGTAGATTTTTTGCATGTAATCAAGTATTTTTTGTCATCATGAAGACAAAAGTAAGTACTTAGTTGAAATGTATATTTGTTATTTTATACTTTCTCTCATAAGAAATCATAAGAAAACAGAATATATAGCAAAAGTCCAATGAAAATTTAGCCGTATTTGTATTATCATTTGAATTTTCTGTGTTTATTCATTGTGGAAACATAAACTAAAGATCCCGTTAGCGTGAATGTATTGCGCAAGCGCAAGATTATAAAATCCAAAAAATACAGGTGATTTCCGGGATTTTTTGAGGAATTTTCGTTGATTATTATTTAGCGAAGCTTAACTGAGAAAAAATTAAAACAAATTGGTAATCTTCAAGTACCAAAGATGTTTAAAATATATAAAACAAAAGACAGTATTCTTCCAAATTCTCATTATTAAAGACCAAAAATTCGAGTCTATTATTTTAATATAGTAGTATAGATACTTTGAATTTGCAGAAAGTGAAAAAACAATTGACTCTCTATATTAATTCATGGGAAAAATCATTCCGATACCTATATTTACACAATGTAAAAGGACACCATTTTAGACTGTTTAATACCGTTTTTTTTTTTTGGGGGGGGGGGGGGGGGGGGGTTATTAATGTATTTTGGTTATGTCCAATATCTAAATACAAATACTATGGGGCAAACGAAGGTATATGTTCTTCTATTGGTGTGAACTACTTTTACTGTTCTGTGTACATTCCACTAGCCACAAAAGGCTGTGATGCACAATGGACACAATCAATGCTGACGTTCTTCAATCGTCTCTCGTCCCTGAACTATCAAAGATTCATCAAAATGTGTGTTGCCGCCTTCAGAATTTTGCAATTAACCCGTCTCTTGATTTTACAACTTATTTGTTATTAAAATTTCAACTGTGTCAAAGCTAACATTTTTTCCCCCAGAACCTATTATTATATATACTTCAAAGCCGAACAATTGGTAACTATCAACATATTTTGTTCACAACTCTACGTCTACATGAATAAACTATGTAAGCATTAAACGGAAAATTTGAAGAAAAAAAATCTTATCTGGTTTTAACAAAGTATAGAGCATGAAAAAAACATAAAGAGGCTGTAATTAGTAGAATCAAGAGCAGTTGTGGTGCACTGTCTAGTATCTTGTTTGCTCAACATAATTATTATCCTGAAGATTGCCTGCATTATTTACACCATTTACGTAATCATTTGTAAATATTATGAACAAAATAGGCTGTAATTAGTAGAAGAGCAATTAAGGTGCACTGTCTAGTATCATGTTTGCTCTACATATTTATTATCCTGAAGATTGCCTGCATTATTTACACCATTTACGTAATCATTTGTAAATATTATGAACAAAATAGTCTGTAATTAGTAGAGGAGCAATTAAGGTGCACTGTCTAGTATCATGTTTGCTCAACATAATTATTATCCTGAAGATTGCCTGCATTATTTACACCATTTACGTAATCATTTGTAAATATTATGAACAAAATAGGCTGTAATTAGTAGAAGAACAATTAAGGTACATTGTCTAGTATCATGTTTGCTCTTCATATTTGTTCCTTCACTTTCAACAATGTGAATAACTCCTTGATGAGTTTACTCGTAAAGTTAGTTCCTTGATCAGTCAAGATAACTTTCGGAATGCCTACCCGGCTAAAGAGTTCAATGAGAGCGTTTGCCACACTCTCAGCATCACAGCTTTTCAATGCGAATGCTTCTGGGTAACGCGTTGCGTCATCAACAATGGTGAGAATGAATCTGTTTCCGAAGATGTATTATCAATTAACAATTGTTTCGTCCATTCTTTTATCGACTCGATATATCCCATTGACCTTCAACTAAAATATACAACAGAGTCCGAGTCACCTGGTTCATATGCAAATATTTTTTCTAGAAAGAGGTAATAATGGTAACCAAACAAGAAAACCTTGTGATAAACATAATGACTTTACTGTTTTTCGTCAATTTTCATTTACTTATGTAGCAGTTTACTTCCATCATCTACATATGGATCTTTTGTATCTCGGTTAGTTTGATACGTAAGGACGTGCTTGTATCGTGAACGTTTTCAAAATAATCTTATCATATCATATCCTGTATATAAGCTCCATCCTATCTAATCCTTTCCTTTACCATCTAAGTTAAATAAAACAAAATTGAAAAACAAATGACATATTTTTTTCAAGTTATTTAGTACTCAAAATGCTTAAATAAAGTTAAAATTCGAAAAATCTCTCAATCGGATAACTTGTTAACCTGTGCAACGGTGAAGTTATATCGTAAAGGCGTTTTACACAATAACGTAAAAAAATAGGTTAGCGACTAAAATTTTGTTTTAACAAGATTAACGTATTTAAAGCAGATAAATTACTTTTGTGTATTTATGAAAATATTACTTAAACACACATTTATATGAAACTATTTTTCGTATCACAAAGTAACTGAGTGAAATTGTCGGTAATCGACCAATTTGGTATTAAATGTAATTATAATTTCTCTTAGAATCACTCCAAAAGGTCTGCTTTGTAGTTAAACCATTCGGATTTTTTAAGAATATAATTTTATTCGCATTTATAGATGAATAGTATTAATTCAGATGTTAAGTTCAGTTTAATATCGGGCAGAGTTATACGTGCCTGTTATTTGGCATCAAAGAAATTATATGAAACGTAAAAACACATGTTAACAGCGTAGGGTGCTATATTTATCTATTTATATGTCAAATTGTTTGTCTTTAAATTTTATTGTGTTTTCAACATTTTGCTGACGTTGAAGACGCAGAGAAATCTATTTTTAGTAATCATTGTGTGTCATCAAATGCTCACAATTAATCTATATTTACTTAAGAATTGCCAAACATGTAAGGTCGACATCAATGTTCTGCATTCTGTTAATATAATAGCTAAACAAGTATTCCTTTTAAAGGAATGATCGGCAATTATGATATGTAGATAGCTAGAAGCAATCAACATGATCAGTTTGATGTAAAATAATTAAAGAAATACTGGGTTGTTGTTTTTTTTTTTTTTAGAAAATATAGAATACTTTGAATCTGTACACCATAATTTTATCATTATAAACCGTCATAAAATTTAATTTTAAAATGAATTTGGGGAAATCCGTTCTAAAACTCCTCGTCTAGTTTTATATTTTTAACGTATATATTAACAGTTAATGTGTGTTCTTCTTCTTCAAAATACTGAGTAGGGCTCTTCAAAGAGCACTAAGGACGTTGTTTACTCATGGTTTGAGTTATCAAATTCGGATTGTTAAAAAGTTCAATGTCATGAGTAAAATTTTTTCTAAACACTAAACGTATTTATGAAATGAATTATTATTGACAAACTATTCGATTTTTTTTACTATCTAATGGAATTAGACTCAAAGTTTGACTTTTAGCAATAAAGAGGAAATTCGGACTAAAGTTTTCAGATTTTGTTTTTTACTGAAATATTTTTGGTAGTATTGTAATAATCAAAGTTAAGATTTTATTTGTTAGTCAACATAATTTAACATATTTTCTGTTGGTTTTATCTCACTTTTTCGCTTAGATATTCGAATGGCACACATTACAAACATATTGAAAAATGCTTAAAAACGATAAAAGACACCATATCTCAAAATTTTAATCATTGACCTCATATAACTTTTATGCCTTGAGAGTAAGGTCAATATACCTACTTTAATTCTATAAATGTTTAAGGATTATCATCATTCAGTTTTTTTTTAATTAAAATTGAATAAAAAAAGATTAGGAATTTGAAAACTGATAGAGGAAATTCGGACTGGAATATTTATAAAAATTGTGAATGAAAACTTAATGCTTTGTGTCTGTTTAGTGTCACTACCATTCATAAACTGTATTTCATTTTTAAGAGTTTAGCAATTTGTATTTTTTTCACAATTGATAAAATTTCAATCATGGTATAAAATTTTTAGGGAGTTTTCTTAAATTTTCAAAAAATATTCAATGGCCATTATCTCAAAAAGTAGATAATTGACCAACTTTTTTGAAAGTGAAAAATGGCACTAACATGATAGGTCTTTTACACAAAATAGATGGTTTTTCATTACCATCAGTGGAAATTTTTTTCATTCTGAGTAAACGTATACCTTTACACGTATACAAAGAAAAAGTTGTATTAAAATAATTAAATGTGACTGCAAAAACATTGAATGCCAACGTAACTTGCTATTGAGGTCGCATTATAACGTAACCTTGCTTGTAAATCAAGCCGTCTTCCTAACTACTATTACACAACATCAATAGATCGAGGTCAGTTCATGGAGCATCTTCTTATGATCGAGGTTAGTTCATCGAGGTCAACTGCATTACTGAATGCATCTTTTGATAGAAATTCCAACGCGTGAGACAAAATGTGCATTCTTGAATTAACAGGTCGAACTGTATTTAATGTATGTTTGCATCTCTTAAGGTAAATGAATTGAAATAAAACTGAGTAAAATGTTATATAAATACTAAACCAAAGCTTCAAGTTTTTATAAGAACTACTTATGCAAGCGGAATGTTTGCGCACGTGGAAGCATTTGCCAAATGCCTCATATGGACACAACAGTGATCGGCCGAAGCTGATCACAATAATCATTCTTAAATGTTTAAACTTATAAAACTTACTAAATTTACTTTGTAAATGCATTGTAACTTTGATTTTCATTTCGCAATATCACTCGAAAAATTCATACTCGAATCTGATTGGCTACAGGATAGGATAGAAATTAACTTTTATATTGCCATCATGCATCCTCCACCCTATCCTATCCTTTACTAGTCAACTTTCAGGATGGCAGCATTTTAGAAACAATTTCAAAACAAGACAAAGTACTGACTAATGACAAACAAGTTGATAAAACACGATTTCATTAAACATTTTGTAAGTTCTGTTCAATACAATGACTTTCTCAGCAAATACAATCTTTCGCTCAGACAAATACTGACTGACGTGTTTGATATTTATTGCCAGGCAATATAAATCAACGCATTGTCTACGGATTATTTCCCCTATTTTCCCGATTACGACAAAAAGCGCAGAGGATGCTCAATTTTCCATGGCAACTGATTCTACATATACCTCTTATTTCTGTATAGGTACTTGTTTACTCTGCTCCTTCATCTTTTCCCCTGGGACTTTTGATTTTAAATATTTTTCCTGATGACAACAGTTTTATTCGGTATAAATTGTGTAGCGGTTGGAACTCGTTATTGTTTTTCGTCATCTGTCAATAGTTGATGAAATCATCTGGCAGAGATAGTTCAGTTATCAACCCACGAACGTCTCCAAAATTAGAAAATAATATTTATAACAAAATGCTTCATTTTTGTGTACATTTTCATTAATGCTCTAAGATCTTGAATACTTGGATACTCTTAATCTGTTTCCAGTCTGATTCACAGCGTTGGTTACCTTTAGTTTTTAACTTTGTGAAGTTAAAGACTATGCTTTAAACAGATTTAAAAGATAAGATAAAGCTATCAAAGAATACCATAATCGTCATAATCGTGGAAAGCGTTACTGCACTTTGTTATAGTACATAACATAAAAAAAAACCTTTCTATTAGAAAGGAGGTCACGAGTACATTGGATCTTACTAATTTTGTCTTCCATGTTTTCAGGTACGGTTACACATAGTATGATTTGTCCGTTCTTTGTTTGACTTTCACCGTAATTGTATCCAGTCGACCCACTTGCTGGCCATGGAAAACGTGGAACACTAGATATGATCCAAAATCCCTCTGTTTCGCCAAACGCAACTGCTCCTGTAATCATGTAATTACAAAAAAAAACCCATCATGTTTAGCATACGAAAACATACATCTGAGTTCACTGATGTTATTCATGTAACAAACCTTTTGAATGGGCTCTACTTGATTTGCTTCCGGTGTTCATTGGTGGTTGATCATTGTACATCGCATATGATTGAATCCCTGATTGCTAAACAAAGCATGTTACATGAACATAAGACTAAACTCTTAAAAATGCATTGTTTATCTATCACTACGATGAACATTACTGTCGAATCCTGTGGAAAAACTAAAGAGATCATTTGACTGCTTTAAAACATTTCCATAACGAGTAATGGTGTTCCTTCCTGTGTTAAAGCCAATGATAAAGACTTTGTCTTTATAGTTATATAGTCTTTATAGTTACTGTTATACATCATATTCTGCAATTCCTGAACAGAAAAACAGTTGCATGATACTATTAATATTATTCTTACTGCTGCTTATACCGAATTTAAAGCTATTGCTTTCAATGTCTATACAGCCCCAGTTTCCATTTTATGTTGTCAAACAATGACCCTCTGTAGTACACAACTTTTGCACTCTGTATTCAGAAAATATTTGAAATGGAAAAAAAAATATTAGTAAACTTAAGCAATATAGTTCACGATTATTTCAAGGGCTTTTTAAGGTAATTAAAGACTAATTGCACGATTACGTGTATATTGTCTTTTTTAAAAGTTTAATTGTAAGTTAGCGTCTCCGAAATCTTTTCGTACCGAAGTACACGTAGTAAGAATTCTATAATGACTCAAATTTGGAAGCAGTAGTTGAACAGCTTTTTTATCCAACCATACAGACAGTTTTATTATTTTTATAAAACGGGTGCAATTCAAGCATTGTGGGGTTTTTTTTTGTTGGTAAAAATGTCTAGAAGCCAAACAGAAGAATTTTGAAACCATGATTATAAAAACTATTTCAATCACAATTAGGAAAAATCATCTGTTGGAAACGGACGATCTTTACAAACAAACAAACACGATTACATTAAGGGTAATAAAACATATTTACAAAATACTAAAGACAATTAAACCGTGTTATCTGATGGTACATAATCAGATTTATAAATATCTTTATACATGCATGCCCTTCATCGTTTACTTACATCATCCATATACAATGGTCGAAGCGTGTTATATAAAGGGTTGTTATATTCACTGGAAATGTTTAATTGACTGTGTTCGAAAGATGGTGAGTTTCTATCCATGTACAAGAAATTGGTCCCGCTTGACGAGTCGCCTGTTGTAGTTTTTGGTAATTTGTACATGATGAACCTATCAGAATTGCGAAAAAAGATAAACAAAAAGTCGATGTTTCATACATTTTAGTTTAACTTTTAAAGCAATATGAGCTGTTTTTTTTTTCAGAATTTTATTTTGCTGCAAAAACCTGCCATTGTGATAAGTCTGTCTGTAACTTAAACTTTCATGATAACTAAGATTTGTAAAAATCATTAATTTTTGTCAGGAAAAAGATTTCACTTATAAGGAATATATAGCAGATCAATTTTTGTACAGGACGAGAATAATTCAATTTTGCTCCAATTAAGGCTTCTAATGGCTTTTCCCACAAAAACAGAGCTAACAGAAATTTAAAACCTAATATACTTTTTGTCAATTTAGTAGAAAATAACATTTTCTTTAAAAAAAAATTCAACATGAAAATTGCAGCTCATAATGCTTTAATATATATATTCTATGTTGTCTACATAGAATGTGTGGGTTTTTTTTAGATAAACACGTTACATTTTTTGAGCATGTTCGACCAAGGATACTCTGACAGTTTTAAAATGTTGATATTGAGTTAATGCGCTGTTGAGAACGTGATAAAATTGCACTGAAGTCCAGTAAATGTTAAATTCATAATTGTGTGAAAGCAAGAAAAAGTTTAAGTTTAAGTTGATGCCGTATGGTACATGTTCTAAATTCACTATTGAACATTTGATTTTGATAACTCTAATCATAGATGTCAAAACCTCGAAATCAAATAATTTGTACTCTATAATACATGTACGACGAAAATAACAATATTATACTAATAATAAGGTTTTGACTCGTACCAGTTTATGAAAAAAAGACCGTATTGATACTGTTTCTTTTTTTAAATATTATTTTATTTAATATTTTACAATGATAATAATAATTAATATATTTCAGAAATTATCAGCAATGACTGTTTTATTAAAAATAGAAAGAAGCTGAACAAACTTTTATAACAACCTCTTACCAGTCAACGGATCCTCCACGTCGATTTTTGCATGTTAAAGCGCAACAAATATTGCTTTGGTATCCAAGACAAACTATCAAAAGAGTAATCTGCTTCATTGTTGAAATGCTACACTTTAATGTTTGATATATTCGTTCGTTTATATGTAGATTTATCTTCCGTATTTGATGAATGGTTTGCTTCTACGATTGGTACATTGTCGAGCTATTCACATAATGCACAAGTACCGGGTTTTTACTCAATTAATTTGTTGATAACTCAAGATTCGTTAATAGCTTAAAATATTGTTTTAAACGTTGAATGACTTATTGAGTGCATTATTGAGTGCATTATAGGAATGTAACTAAATGTTAAATTATGAAAATACCAATTCGCGTAAAATAAAAAAAAATAAAAAAAAACTACACCGGATAATATTTATTCAATTATAACCATCTTTTGTAGAAATTTGTGATTTATGGCTATAAGTGGGAAAAAAAGTTTCCTTTATTTTATGTAAAGTTTCAGGGACGAACACAACAATTTTATGATGAAAAACTATACCTAGGCTAAAAATCGGAGAACCTTAATATATTTGAAAATAGTATGAGATCAATTTATCTTGAAAGCAATTACTAGCCACTTATCAGCGACTTTGCTTGAACACACGGCATCGTTTGAATGTAGTTGTATTTCATGTTTTATTGGGTTCTTTTATCTCACCTATTACAAAAAGTAAGTAGTTATGCTTATAGGAACAAATTATGTTTAAAAAAACCTAAAAACAGTTCTTCCCGTTATATTTTCCGATTGATGTCGGATAGGAAGTTTAATTAATTAATGAAGGGAAATTTTCAAAAATAGATTAAACTGTCGTCCTTTTTTTGTTTCTAATTAACGCCAATTAACGCATAATTCAAACAAAGGATTTATCATGATATGATAGGAAGTACCGGTATAATGCAAGTGGAGCAACAATTTGTGACTAAATATAGTTTGAAAACCGTTTGAATGTCTGCAAATACCAAATATCTTAATAAGCCGTAAAATTTATGTTTCGCTTTGATCTTTTTTTTATCAATTTATTAAGAACATAATTTAGACATCTATGATAATACCTGAGACGTATGTTAGCTGCAAACAAATAAGAATCAAAGTTAGAATGGGATTCAAAGAAGAAACATTGATATTACAAACATATTGGCATGTACTATAGAAGAATGTTTCGGAAACTATTTGGATAATCATTTCATAATACATACTAGATGATAACCAGTGCAAGCGCGGGAATTTATTAACTTACACATTAATACGATACAATGCTTAATATGTTGAACCATTTTTTTGTTCATGTTCTGTATATTGTTCTCGAATATTTTTTTCTTAAACCAGTAAAATGGAAATTAGTGCGTCCCATCTCTTTTTTTTCTTTAGGACATATTGTACTATTCTATTTATTTATGTTCCAAACATGCATGATATTCATATAGGCGTAGGGTACAATATGTTCATTGTTTACAAATTAATGTATAAGGTTTACTACTAATCTGTCGTCGTATAAAAATGTATGTAAATAAACAAATGCCAGGACATAAACATCTATTTGCACATCATAAACAGTAAATATCAGAACAAAAGTATCTGGTCAACTCGCCCTGTACTTTCCGCCATGACGTTTATTAGTTAAACCGTGTTCCTGAGCACCCCGTTGTGGAGAGGTATTTCCATAAAAACTAAAATCCTATCAAATTGTTCCATTTTATTTATTCACCTTTTTGTATTAACCAAAGATGTCTGATCCAAAGTGTCTGTCAGCGGTGTATAATAAACTCGTCCTGCATTTATCGCAATGATGATAATTAGTCAACCCGCGTCGTTGGTTGTCCCCTTCTCGAAAGTTCTGCCCCATCTTCTCACCAAAGGCCGTGCTTCGCAAGCCTCCAATACATCAAAATTAAAATCACGCATTCAAAAAACGAATTGAATTATTTTTTTTTTATTCAACTTTTGTTAAATCTTAATGTCCTTGCGCACTACAAGTAAGTTCCCCGTAAATATATTCACTCTTTACGTAATCATTCAATATTATTACATTGTAAGTATATATTTTGATGCAAACACCCACTGATTTGGATCCGCCCAACAGTGTCACCACCTTACGCTTATATTTGCTACTTCGGGATAGTTCATCGAAAATGAAAGTAGGTTTTTGATAAATTTCAGACTAGTTACTTATCTGGTATAATTCAATTAAAGCTTATGGACATAATCCCATACTAGTCAGGATATCAAGTGTATAAGCAGTTACAATATTGCAGGCGTTTCGAAATTTATTGGCAAAAGGTCTGAATTCATAAGTAAAGATATTACAAGGTTTCGAGGGCGACAATACCAGGATATATGTCCCTAGGTGACAGGAAAGCCCTATAATAGTGTTATGTTGCCCAGTGCCGAAGCGATGTAATATATGTTACACAAGGTTAGGTTTAGAAAAAGCTAAGAAAGTCACCCAGCGGAATATTAATTTTCAGTTCAAAAGTGAATACTGTATATGTCGAAATACAATATATACATACTGTCCAAATCAATCATAACATACGGGTGTAGCGATATACTATTTATAATTTAATCTTCAACAACTCTGCAATTATAACTTTACAAAGATTGCCCTCTGAAATTCCCTGTCCCCTGTCATTATAAATGTACATCCTCTCAAATCTTACTTATACAATCTGGGGAATAAATACAAATATGCAAACTTCGGACCGTGGCTGCAGACGATACCCGTGGAAAGTCAGCGTGACTGACGATGCGCAGTTTGACCTGCAAACTGATCAGTTTCATAACTATACTCTGTCCCAAGATATCCTGGATTTACAATTGGCTTAATTGCTTGATATTTATAAATACCTCAAGATTCAAACGATGTTCATTAAAAAGTATGAACAAATTCCAAGATTTCTCAGTCGAAACGCCCCTGTTGGCTTATCAGGTTTTAAAACAATGCTAAAAATGTGATGTTTTCGTGAATTTTTCCGAGTGAAAGATGATAATGTGTCAATGAAACTTTCATAGAAAATATCCCTTTGAACTATTTCAATTGCACTTCTTTCACAGGTATGTGTATTTTTATTAAAGCTGATATAAATTCATAAATACGCATTATTTCCTTTTTATCTCCGACTACTGCCATATTAGTTGTCGATTTCTATTGTTCTGCTCATCGCTACACAACCCCTATATAAGGCCGAGAGCCCTCGTCATGCTTCACGGCATTTAGGGCTTTCATACACCCGAACACATTACCTTGAACGAAAAGACTTGTAAAAACGCGTTCTGAAAAAAAAACATATTATGACAACCACTTCACTGGCAAGATATATCCAATAAACGACGAAACAAGACAGAGTGAAATCCAGGCGCAGATACTTCAAAAATTCCTCGAGTATTGTAGACCGTTTTCTTGTGTATGTTATAGCATAGCACATGCGCAAACCACACACTGTGGCAGATCGAGCTCGAGCAATGTCAATGATCGCATGGATTTTATAAACGGGGAGTTTTTGTAGGAACGGATGGAAACGTTGTTACTTTCTTGGATTTACTATCATTTAGCTACTGTGTTGGATGTAGTGCCGCTGGGGTTTTCAAAAAGATGCAGACGTTATGCACTCTGTATGAACGACACACGTGTTCGATGTGCATGCGAAGTAAGACAGCACTGTCTGTGCAAAATAATACGGATACCTTAGACATCCTTTCAAAGAATAAATATATTTTGTATTTCAATTATTGTTGTTTTCTTTATTCTTTATTACTACATTTTGCTACAATAAGTTGTTCATGCATTTAGAAGTCAGTTCAACGTGAATGCCTCGATAGGAAAGCAACCGGCCGTAACTTTCTCAACCGGTATATATACCCCAGTGGCAGTAGATAAGCGATCGAAACTAATATGGCGACCAAATGCTTTTATGAATTCATGTCAGCTTTAAGGATCGTCCAAATGTGCTGCATAAATAACTTGGGAAAGACTATAATTCGAATTTCTCAAACACGAACTGTCTAATTACCTCCCAGAATTCAGATATGCACAAGTGCATTTGAAGTTAAGGACTAATACCATTTTAATCGAAACGGTTTACGAACGTATTTACAACTGCATTTTATTTAAACATGTTCGTATTTTAGAAATTTACGTCGCTGGCACGTGCTTTAACTTCGGAAGGCTGTTTTCTTAAGTTTAATGTTTTCAGCACGCTCATGCATGAGTTTATTAGGGTCTTCCGTTTCCAACGGAAGACCCTCTTGTTATTCTTCGGTTTCTTTTTATTATTAGGGTCTTCCGTTTTCAACGGAAGACCCTCTTGTTATTCTTCGGTTTCTTTCTATTATTATTATTATTAGGGTCTTCCGTTTTCCAACGGAAGACCCTTTTGTTTTTCTTCGGTTTCTTTTTATTATTATTATACTTTTTCTTTTTTTTCTGACTCCTTTTTTGCTTCATAACTCAAAAAGTTTTCAACCGATTTCAATGAAACTTCCAGAGATTTTAGCAAGTTATCGTCCCTCCAAGATGTTAAAGTTTTATAGACAACGTCACTTCCGTTTTGACGTTACGTCATTTTTTAAATTTTAAAAAAGTCATTTTGTCCGGGAGTTTTCTCAAAAACGCTTTAAGATAGAGGCTTGAAATTTTCAATGGTTATGATTTGGTCGATTTACCTCTGTAATGAGGCTATATAATAAAAATCCGTCACTTCCGGTCGAAACTGGAAGCGAATCAAATTTTTCGAAAAATTGAATTTTTTGATCAAATAAAAAACGTACACGTATTTTGTAGAGCTTTTTAAGCTGAATCTAATGCTGAAAACCGTTAAAAATTAGGAGGATGCATTACAGAGATATCGGGGTTTAAAAACTGATTTTCCCGGAAATTTTGATGCCGCGTTCTTGGTTTCAAAAATAGTGCAAAATTCACACTGAAAGTAACTTCTACTGTAACAATTCGTACTGATCATAAAACTTTATAAAAATCATAAAGTTATATGCATTTTGTATAGTTTGCAAAGCTAAATACAAAACTTAAATTCGTTTTAAAATCGGATACTGCATTGCAGAGATATCGGGGTTTAAATATTGATTTTTCCGGAAATGTTGATTCCTCGTTATTGGTTTGAAAAATAGTGCAAAATTCACACTAAAAGTAACTCCTGCTGAAAAGATTTCGTACAGGTCATAAAACCGAACTCCTTTTTTATATAGTTAATCAGAGTGTTTATTGAAATAATTTCGTTAATTCGGTCGATAATTACGTTGTTAGTTTTTATTAGTCTTATTAGTTTTAATCGAAATAATTATCGTACGATTGACCATGTCAACTCGCCATGTTTTGACTGCGAACAACAGCTGATAAGCGGTTTGTTAGAAGAAAGGCCTGCAAGACGGCGATAGTGGATATTTCAGCTCAACTAACGTATGACAGATTAAAAAGGTATGTTTCAATACAGGACATGTCGTATTGACTTTTTCTTTTCAAAGTGTTTATGCACTTTTCAATCTAATCCGACATTCCTCTGACTCTAACCTCCGCTTTTGGCGTGCGTAACAATATAAAAGCGGGCATTTGAGTCAGAGAAATCTCGGGATATTATCTGTCCAATGTATTTTCATGTGTATGTTTTGCTCACTACTCTTTTGAATTTCTATTTATTATTATGTATGTCTTATTTTGTATTGAACAACACACCACACACTGTAAAACAGTGCAATTAAAAGGGGTAGGGGGTCCAAAGGCACACAAGAGTAGAATGTTGTAATTAGAGTGCATGTTTGCATGATGACAACTTTACCCTAAATATTTGAATATAGCAGATCTTTACCATATCACCTCCGCTTAATTAATGAATTAAAGAACTCAGACAGGCCTGTGCTTAATTAAATAAATATATTTGACATGGTAAATATTCAGTCTAATTAAAATTAGAACTTTTTTCTGGCTCTTCGTTATATATGATTATCGCCTATGAAAGAGCATGTAAAACAGAGTGCAAGATGAAAAGATCTTTAAGTTCAGATTATAGGTTAATGTTCCCTGATATCTATAAAACATTCTTCTCAAGATTTGATTATTTCACAGAACCATTGTAAATTCTTTGAGATTAGTTTATCTTTTATATATATTGAATTTTATTGATTCATTTTAGGTAAACTTTACATGCAGAACACATCTACATTGCAAACAATTTTTACAGTAAGACAAATGTATGTAATAATTTTTACTACATGTGCCTCAGATCTCTCTCTCTCTCTCTCTCATGCTTTTAATCTTGGCAAAGCATCACAGAGCAACATCATTTTGTGCATATCTCTATCTAGGAAAAGAAATCAACAATGCTTTAAATTTCAAAATGAGCATGTATTATCGTGCAATCCATCATTTTTTCATTGTGCAACTAAAATCCATCGTAGCAAACCACAAGATTATGGAGAGAATCGATGTGAATCACACATGGGTCACCGACGATGCTAAAATCCAAAGCTTTGTTAAATTGTTTATGGAATTTTATACATACTAAACATAATATTGTTTTTAAAACCTGTCATTAATAAGAAAAGAGGAAAAAATCCTCGCTAAATTTATTTGCAAAAAAAACCCCAGTAGAATTCATTTTAAAAAAATGGCATAGCAGAAAATTATACTTTGAGGCTGTTCGGATAAAATACTGTAAGTCGTTTTAATTCCACTGTGTTAAAATTTCATGATTTTTACTAAAGTATCAATTGCGATGGTTTTAATTTCACATTGCTTAAAAATTCAATTGATCAAAATAGAAGCATTTAAATTTCATAATATTTGGTTGAAGTGTTCAAACTAATGCTTCTTAGGAAAATCAAAAAAAAAAGGGGGAGGGTATACATGTAAGGGTATTTCTAAGTGATGTGATGCTTTTGTCATGATAATATCGTATATGTATGTAGTTTTGAATAAGGTTTCTTATTTAGGGAGGTTGAACAACAGTTGACCTCTAAAAGATTAGGTAATTTAAAGATGCTTTATATATGGAGAGCCCTATAAATCTGTGTTAAACAGAAGAAAGTGGAAATGCTGGGTTCACTTAAATGGCCATATTTTTCTTAATCCTTAATGGAATTGGCAAAATGAGGTATGCTTTTTCTCAGAATAGCATTAGCTTTGTAAGTTTGAGACAAGATGACTTTTCAGAGAATGTTAGTGTAAGTTTCAAGACTACATGGTATTTTCAGATTTCTGATTTAACTGTAATTTTGAGTGGATTTTGTACCAAAAGTAGTCTATTTTGGGAAAATGGATGATTTTGTTGGTTATATATGTCATTACATGATTTATTACCTATAATATACAAAGGAAGTAAATCCCTTTTAAATGTGTAGAATGACCACCACTAGAGTAAATTGGCTTAGAAAGTAGGTATTTCCTATCCTGATGACAATTAATAGGCTTAAGTTAATTACTGAGATAAGAATTAATACTGTAAAAGAGTTTTGATCAATTGAATTATTTAAATTATAAATTTGCAGCAATTTTGCTGTCTGATTTCATGAAATAACATTAAGCAACCTGACTTATATAATTCATTTTTTTTAAAACAGCATATTTTTCTTTCAAATAAAATTCACATGTAGACAAATGCAGTTATCAAAGTATACAATATGTCAAAAAACTCAAGTTTTTGCTCCTTCCTATCCAAAAGTGATATTTTAGATATATTTACAGAATTGAAAAAGCCACCCCCGCTTTCCAATTGTCTCCATTACCATTACATGTTGGATATGTAAATGTACATTTGACCTTGAAATAACATCTGCTATAATAATTACTCTCGAAATGATCAAGAAACAAGATATTTTTACCCTTTTATTGTATATATGCATCAAAAATGTAGGAAAACATGTAAAATTTGAACGTTTATCATGGAATTCTCATCCATCTCCAGGTACCCGGTTGTGTTTGAATTTCATTTTAGTTAAGAGCAGACATCACACTTGTAGGTCTTACTATTTTAGCAAAGTTAAAAGGAGACTAGAAACCTGAATAAATAAGATATTCACTAAATATGATTATAAGCTTACTGTTTCATGAAAACAAGAAATCACATGTATGGCGGCATGTCTTTTTGTGAAAAAAAATGTTGCATTTCATCCATTTATCAAGAAAAGATCAATTTTCAATATCAGTGATGGTTGTTTTCAAATATGTGTGAGAAATGACTCAAGGGAATTGCCACAAGTTTCATAATATTAGGTTAAAGTGTTCAAACTAATGCTTCTTAGGAAAATCAAAAAATAGGGGGAGGGTATACATGTAAGGGGATTTCTAAGTGATGTGATGCTTTTGTCATGATAATATCATGTATATGTATGTAGTTTTGAAAAAGGTTTCTTATTTAGGGAGGTTGAACAACAGTTGACCCCTATAAGATTAGGTAAAGATGCTTTATTTATGGACAGCCCTATGAATCTGTGTTAAATAGAGGAAAGTGGAAATGCTGGGTTCACTTAAATGGCCATATTTTTCTTAATCCTTAATGGAATTGGCAAAATGAGGTATACTTTTTCTCAGAATAGGATAAGCTTTGTAAGTTTAAGACAAGATGACTTTTCAGAGAATGTTAGTGTAAGTTAAAGGTAGCAAGGGACAGTTTCGGATAAAGTACCCGTCAATAATTTTGTAAAATTGAGAGTTGCTGTACTTGAAGGCTTATGAGTGTTGCTAAAATTCATGAATTGATTTTTAATGATTATCATTATTTAGGTAGAGGGATGTCTCTTGTTGAAATTGATATTCTATATGTAGGCCCCATATGTTAGGTACATGAGATTCAGAAGTAAAATGCGAAACCTGCGGCTATGACTGTTGTGTTGACTTTAGACTGTGAAAATGCAAGTTACAGAGGTAAATAACACGAAAAGTAGGTGGATGGGGCATTATAAACTATACACCGGTAAGTTTCTGACATGTGATGGTGCAACATGCACATGGTACGGAAGATCAACCCTTTGCAGGGAATTGGCTGGGGGAGGTCTAAAAAGCTGAAAAATCATGAAAAATTAGCAAAATATGGAAGGGTCAAAATCTCATAAAAACCAGTATGTAGAAAATTTTACAGGTTTTGACTAGTAATTTTCTTCAGAAATTGGTGATTGGCCTTATAAAGAGTGAATTAAAGGTATTTGTGCTGAATGGGAACTGAGGAAATTCTAGTTACAGGGTTCCGAAGACACACGTCCCCAGGCTACAATGAAATGTATCGAAAAAACTGTCCTGTGCCATCTAATGTCACCTATCGGGATATGTCATACTCATTACACTGTATGGTCAGTGTATTTTTTCCAGAAATACTATGCATATGTTAATGTAAACACAGCTATTATTAGTACCGGTACATGTATGATTAACACAGCTTATTGATTTTTTTTAATTTCAGCTATTGGTAGCCACATGGATTTTACCTGTTGATTCTTTTCAGCTCTTGAAGTTAACCTGTCACCTCTACCCACATGCATATTCCTTAATGTGTTCTACAGACTATTTACCAGTAATTCAAATTATATCAGATAATTCATGAACAGTTACTGTAATGGAACTTTAAGAAAGCATCATGCCTTGTTGTGGTTTGTGTTTGATAAGAAATTATAACAAACAAAATTAAGGCTGTTTAAAGTAATTTACAATTTTAGCTGTGAAAATTTGTTTTTCAATAAAAGTATGCAATTATGTTTCCTTTATTTTGTTTTTAGCTCACCTGAGCCAAAGGCTCAAGTGAGCTTTTCTGATCACAATTTGTTTGTTGTCTGTGATTGTCGTCGTTGTTGTAAACTTTTCACATTTTCATCTTCTTCTCAAGAACCACTGGGCAGATTTCAACCAAATTTGGCACAAAGCACCACTAGGTGAAGTGGATTTAAGTTTGTTCAAATGAAGGGCCACGCCCTCTTTAAAGGGGAGGTAATTGAGAATTATTGAAAATGTGTTGGTATTTTTCAAAAATCTTCTTCTCAAAAACTATTCGGCCTGAAAAGCTTAAACTTGTGTGGAGGCATCCTCAGGTAGAGTAGATTCAAGTTTCTTCAAATCATAGTCCCCGGGGGTAGGGAGGGGCCACAAGAGGGGGATCAAGTTTTACATAGGAATATATAGAGAAAATCTTTAAAAATCTTCTTCTAAAAAACTATTAGGCCAGAAAAGCTCAAATTAAAGTGGAAACATCCTCAGGTAATGTTGATTCAATTTTGTTCAAATCATAGTCCCTGGTGGTATGGTGGGGCCACAATGGGGGAATGAATTTTTACATAGGAATATCTAGAGAAAATTCTTAAGAATCTTTTTCTCAGAAACTAATCAGCCAGGAAAGCTGAAACTTATGTGAAAGCATCCTGAGGTAGTGTAGATACAAAGTTGTGAAAATCATGATCCCCAGGGGTAGGGTGGGGCCACAATGGGGGTCAAAGTTTAACATATGAATATATAGAGTAAATCTTTAAAAATCCTTTTCTCAGAAACTAATCAGCCAGATGATTCTTTATAATTGTTAAGACTTTGGCCCCAGAACAGTTCTTTGGCCTCACAAGAAGGTTCAGAGTTTGATGTGGGTTTATATCCCATATATAAACTATTGTTAAGGATCTTTTTGAGAACTGCAATACTCAACATGTGATATGACTATAAAATCATCCTGTTAGAAAAGGGACTTATGATTATAAACATAAGAATATCCAGGGGGAAAAATGTATTTTATTTACACAGTATCTACATGTGTTATTGTACATTGTAAAGACAGTTTGTATTGTGACTCCATTAAGCTGATTTTATCATACCTATTGTTCCTCATGTAAGCGATGTGGCC
The DNA here is from genome assembly GCF_025612915.1 of Magallana angulata. NCBI lineage: Eukaryota > Metazoa > Mollusca > Bivalvia > Ostreida > Ostreidae > Magallana > Magallana angulata. The sequence continues at coordinate 43,227,248 of NC_069112.1, forward strand.
CAGTTGCCTCTTGTTTTAGTTTTTCATGTTTTTCAATATTAAAAATTAAACATATGTAACTTAAGGTAATTTTCATGATGAGTACAAAACTAAAATCCGTTTTTAAATCGGACGATGCATAACAGATATGGGGGTTTAAAAATTGATTTTTCGGAAATTTGATTCTGCGTTTTTGGTTTCAACAGAAGCGTAAAGTTCAAAGTTAAATTAACTCGTACCAAAAATAACTCGATTTTTGATAAGTACTTTGACACATTCGGATTTTTTTTTGATAAGTCGTTCATAGAATGGTTAAGGTTTTTGTAAATTCGTACATAGTATCGTTCGTATTTTGTTAAGTCGTACAAAGAATTATTCGATTTTTTTATCTTTAGTTTAAGTTGCTCTTGTTATTGATTTAAACACTCTGCTTCTTGCAGGAACATCAAGCTTTACTCTTGACATTAACGGAAGACCCACTCGTTGCTTTGCAACGAGCTTTGCTCTAGTTCTTTTTATTTTTTTTTTCTGACTCCTTTTCGGCTTTATAACTCAGAAAATTTACAACGGATTTTGATGAAATTTTCAGAGGTGGTGTGCAACTATAATACCTCAAAGTTTGTGAAGTTTCTTTGAAAACGTCACTTCTGTTTTTACGTTACGTCATTTTTAAAATTTTCAAAAAGTCATTTTGTCCGCGGCGTTTCTCAAAATTGCTTTAAGATAGAGGCTTGAAATTTTCAATGGTTATAATTTAATCGATTTACCTCTGTAATAAGGCTGGAAATGAAAATCTGTCACTGCCGGTCGAAACCGGAAGGGAATCAAATTTTTCGAAAAAATGAATTTTCTGATCAAATCAAAAATGAATACGTGTTTTATAGAGCTTATTTAGCTGAATCTAACACTGAAAGCCGTTTTAAAATCAGACGATGCATTACAGAGATATACGAGTTCAAAAAATGATTTTTCCGGAAATTTTGATTCCGCGTTTTTGGTTAAGAAATTAGTATCAAGTTCTTGGTTAAATTAGCTTGTACCTAAAAATTAATTGTTAAGTCGTACTGTAACACATTCGGATTTTTTTTGGTTAAGTCGTTCTTATATCGGTAAGGTTTTTGTTAAGTCGTACGTAAATTCATTCGGATTTTGTTAAGTCGTACCAGGAATAATTCGATTTTTTCATCTTTTTATTTAAGGTACTCTTGTTATTGGTTTAAGAGCTTTGCTTCTTACAGGAACTTCCAGCTTTACTTCCGACATTAAGGGAAGACCCACTCTTTGCTTTGCAACGAGCTTTGCTCTAGTTATTATTATACTTTTTCTTTTTTTTCTGACTCCTTCTCGGCTTTATTACTCAAAAAGTTTCCAACCGATTTTGATGAAACTTTCAGAGATAATGTGACATTATTATCCCTCAAAGATTTTAAAGTTTTCTTGACAACGTCACTTCCGTTTTTACGTTACGTCATTTTTAAAATTTTCAAAAAGTCATTTTGTCCGCGGCGTTTCTCAAATTTGCTTTAAGATAGAGACTAGAAATTTTCAATGCTTATGATTTGGTCGATTTACCTCTGTAATAAGGCTCGAAATGAAAATTTGTCACTTCCGGTCGAAACCGGAAGTGAAACAAATTTTTCGAAAAAATGAATTTTCTGATCAAATCAAAAACGAATATGTGTTTTGTAGAGCTTATTAAGTTGAATCTAACACTGAAAGCCGTTTTAAAATCGGACAATGCATTACAGAGATATTGGGGTTTAAAAATTGATTTTTCCGGAAATTTTGATTCCGCGTCCTTTGTTTAAAAAATAGCATAATGTTAATAGTAAAGTTAACTCGTACCAAAAATAATTGTTAAGTCGTACTTAAACACATTCGGATTTTTTTTTGTTAAGTTGTTCTTAAAATTAAAAAGGTTTTTGTTAATTCGTACCAGTAATAATTCGGATTTTGTTAAGTCGTACCAGGAATAATTCGATTTTTTTAATCTTTTTATTTTAGTTACTCTTGTTATTGGTTTAAGAGCTCTGCTTCTTACAGGAGCTTCCAGCTTTACTTCCGGTATTAACGGAAGACCCACTCGTTGCTTTGCAACGAGCTTTGCTCTAGTTATTATTATTCTTTTTCTTTTCTTCTGACTCCTTTTTTGCCTCATAACTCAAAAGGTTTTTAACCGATTTTGATGAAATTTTCAGAGATTTTTGCAAGTTGGCGTCCCTCAAAAATGTAAAAGTTTTAAAGAGAACGTCACCTCCGTTTTGACGTGACGTCATTTTTAAAAATTTCAAAAAGTCATTTTGTCCCGGACTTTTCTCAAAAACGCTTTAAGATAGAGGCTTGAAATTTTGAATGGTTATGATTTGATCGATTTACCTTTGTAATAAGGCTGGAAATGAAAATCTATCACTTCCGGTCGAAACCGGAAGTAAAACAAATTTTTCGAAAAAATGAATTTTCTGATTTAATCAAAAATGTATATACGTTTTGTAGAGCTTATTAAGCTGAATCTAACACTGAAAGCCGTTTTAAAATCGGACAATGCATTACAGAGATATCGGGGTTTAAAAATTGATTTTTCCGGAAATTTTGATTCCGCGTCCTTGGTTTAAAAAATAGCGTAATGTTCAAAGTAAAATTAACTCGTACCAAAAATAATTGTTAAGTCGTACAGTAACACATTCGGATTTTTTTTGTTAAGTCGTTCTTGAAATCGGAAAGGTTTTTGTTAAGTCGTACCTAAAATCATTCGTATTTTGTTAAGTCGTACCAGGAATAATTCGATTTTTTCATCTTTTTATTTTAGTTACTCTTGTTATTGGTTTAAGAGCTCTGCTTCTTACAGGAACTTCCAGCTTTACTTCCGACATTAACGGAAGACCCACTCGTTGCTTTGCAACGAGCTTTGCTCTAGTTACTTTCATTGTTTTACCAACTTTTTTCAAATATTTTTAAAATCAGCTAAAGTATCTCTGAATTTAAAACGGATCGCAGACGTTGTCCTGACATTTTAGTTTTCAAAGAAATGTTTACGTTTGTCTTGCAACTGGCTGTGTGCATTTCGAACCCAATGTAATTAAAATGCAGAATATTTATTCGGAAGATAACTTTTACCTGTAAAATATTACTGTTTCCAGGAGGGCATCATAAATTTTATTGTGGCGCGTTGAAGCAGTTTTAGGGCTTATCAATAAATGTATTCAATTTGTGATATGATGAGAAAACTTATTTAAAAATGGTAAATACTCTAATTGACTATGATAAGAGAAAGTACGAACAACAATATATTCCAGTTGTAACACTGACATTAGAATAGCATTGTGTACATATGTTTATGCTCACATTTTTTTTTCATTTGATACAGAGACTCGAATGACTATATTTGATATATTTTTTTCACACCTTTAAACATAGCGACAATGCTCACGATACACAGCTTTACATGCGAATGATAATTAGGCGACATATTAAACAAAAATGCCTTGAATTTTTATCGCATTTGTTTTACCCCCTCTGATAAAGGTGTACATGTTTATGGTTTTTATTTTTAAATAAATAAGCTATTTTCAAAAATTATAAACTATTAACGAAATATTAATTGGGTTGACGCTTTACGTCAGGCAATAATTTGTCCCTCGGGGCAAATATAATCAATGTTGCCCGAAAACACAGTCAACATTTATTTAGTAATATGAAGAAACACACTAAAAATAAAAATAAAGGATTTTCGTAATTTTCTCAGCCTACCATAGATTTCACGAAATCGCTATTTTGAAGAACAACAAAACATCGCGATTAGTGTTTTTATGCATATTGTAGTTCGGTCTTGACGTAAACGTACGTTATGTTCCTTCGTTATAAACAGACAAGACGACAGCACAGTGGGGTTTTTTTTATGAAATAAGAAAAAAAACAACATAGTTGAAGGTGAAAATAAGCATTTTGTTTTATTGAATGACAAAAATGTTAAAACCTGATCCCAAGGATCCAATTTGCAATTAGATTATGGCATTTTCAATATTTTGTATATCCCACCCTTCTTTAATGATCGGCATATCAGAGTCATACTTTTTTTTAATGTTTTTATGAAGGGGGTCAGATTCTTTATTATTTATAATTAAGGCCACACAGATTCACTCACAGATAAATCGGTATAGTTTTTCCTGAATCTTTCTACAAAAGCGAATCCCACTTTCGCTTATATATTTTCTGTGTGGACCTCAGGGTCCACGCAAACAATATTGATTCTTTGTTAATACTTTTCGGACAAGCGATTAACTATTCATCTATAAAGAGTTACATGTATATGGTTGAAATATATTACTGAATATAACAAATAGAAATATAATTCAAATTTATGACATAAATTTTAAAACGTTTAACTATTGCTTAGTGGCAAGTAAAAGGGGAAACAAAAAAATTGTATAGTGATTGGTGAGCTGTCCACTTAAATATTAATATATGTCTGTGAACTTTTATAGAATAAATATGTGTTATAGGATAAGACAGGTCAGAATCGCACTCTAAAATATGTTTACCGTTGTCTATGTTGTTTTAATTAATTTCCCAAGATTTTGTCCGGTCTTACTATTAAGTTTGATAATATATTTTACCTTTTACACCGGTAATACCATTTACAATGATCAACATCAGTCTCAAAAGACATCATCATTAATCCACGATTTTATAGCAAATAACAGAAACAAAAATAATGATGAGAATTGAAAATGTGTGCCAAATATAGAAAATATGTATTAAATATCTCTATCAAAAAACCACCACCCCCACCCCCGTGACGGGAGCGTTAGCGCGTCCAGCCGGTGGAAAGGCCTAGGCCAAAATGTCATAAACAACAACCTAACGTTAAGTTTACAGGCCAAAAATAGTTTCTAGCTAATGACGACGACATTATGATCAAAGCATATAAAATATTTAATAAACAATGTAGGGAAGTACGAAATATATAACGTTATATCTAGTGAATAGATTGTAAGGATAGGACCTTTGAATTGATTTAGCACCACCCAAGAGAGGTTACTTCCTATAAACAAAAGCTTGACATTCCCCATTATGATCGAACACCTGTGGGGCTTTACTTTCGATCGATATGTCAAGACGAACTTATTTATCGTAACAACAGAAGTAAGTAACTAACCTAGAATATTCAAATTGTTATAGTTAATAAAAACAAATACAAGTAGGAATTAGATTAAATCCATTCCTACTTCACTCCCCTCTGCTTAAGAATGAATGATATCATCATTATTATAGGTTTACATAAACATAGCAGGAACTAATCATTTTTAAGATACTAACAGAATCTAAAATTCAACAATGCTATCACTTAACATATGACCAGTAGTTATTTAATCTTAAATTAAACACAGTAATAGACATATATTTATCAGGCTCGTAGCATCGATTTTGATAGCGGGGGGGGGGGGGGGGGGGGGGCAGACTCATCCAAAATATCTTGACAAGCAAAAAAAAAGTAGGGTAAAAGTCAATTTCCCCAAACCTTCATAATCCTAACCCGGAGGGGGGGGGGGGGTCCCTGGCCTAGTATATATCTATAACTTCGATTTCTCTCACTTTCCATTCCAATTGTTATATACTTCCAAAAAAGTGTGGGGGGGGGGGGGTCAACTCCACAATAATTCAATTTTTAGTATGTAAATTTAAAAAAAAAAATTGCTGCAAGAAAAAGTGTGGGGATATTACGTGCCCAATACTACGTGCCTGTTTATTACCTATATACAATTAACATCATCAACCATTCTATTTGCTTTGTCAAACAACAATTTGAGAGGATCAGGCGATATACATTGCATAGATATATACATGTACATATAATAAGCATAAACATTGCCATAACTCTCTAATTGACATATACATTTCCACAGTAAATGATAAAGATATACATACAGCACAGGTAAATTCGCTATTATTACTGGCATTTGTAAATTTATAAATATTGCATCATATTTATTATCAAATGCATAATTGTCGCATAATTCATTTAAATTGCAGTTGTAATATAACGTAATAACCATTATGCATCAAAAGCTGGAGGTGATGGGATACATGTACTCCAAGCAAATTATATAAGCTATAGCCCCTTCATACGAAAATCGATTTTGGATAAAGTTTGTTTTTAATGGAATGAATTTTGAATTGAATTTAATTACAAAGTGCTAGTGATGTGACTTACGCAGCATAATGTTATTACTTCCCTACTGTGTCTACTGTTTTAGATGTGCATGTTTAGTAATGAAAATAATTTTAAAAGTGAGTAAGTTGATTAATGATCATCGAATAAAGCATTCAGTTCAGATGACTTTTTCATATCTTTAACTGCTTCAACACATGGTGTATGGTTTCATTGAATACATATGTGTATTAAACATGCAAATCGTAATGTTTTACATTTCTGAAAATTTGCACCATAAATAAGCTTGGAAATATATCATTCTCTTTCAACCACGACTAAAACAAAATGGTAACTTTATTTTCCGATTATTGAAATATTGAATACATGTAATTGTACACTTGCAGTCATTTGATCTTCATCTCTTTTTTTTTCTACAAAAATATGAGACATGTTTCATAAATGTTTTCAATCCAAGAAAAATCCTGTTTCATACAGAAATACGTGTATACTTTATTGTTGGTATGAATAATTGTTTGAACACAAATTAAAACTGTTATTACCAAAAAGCAAAATCCATATCATACATGTATGAAGATTAGTCTAACTTTTTAGATTACAATTGTAGAATTTTTTTTATTCCATATCCATATTCCACGCACAGATTCTAACAATACTATATAAGGAATGTACAAGTATGCATTAGATTATACTTTTTTATCTATGACACCCGCCAAATAATAAATCCTTTTTTTTTAGTTTACAAAATTTGTTAGTGTTAATTAAATACCAAAACGTTTACACATTTTCTTTAATCTGTTAAGTAAAATAAAAAGTACTTGGATTAGGTTGACATTATATTTCTTTTATTTAATTAATTTTATGATACTATCGCAGGTTTGTTAGGTAAATGACAAATGTTTTATTAAAAAATAATATATGTAAAACACTTCCTTTCAAAACATTAAAGATGAACCATAAAAAATCGTAAATCAAAAGGAAAGTACATGAAAGTGAAGATATTTTTAGATTTAGATTCTATTGAAACCTTTGAACCGAAAATTATTACCAGATGTGATTTAACAAAAGTCATGTAATGCTGACATAGTATACACTAGATAAGTATGAATAAATTTTTCTACGAGATTACATAATTCTTTGTATTTTTTGAAATTAAATATTAATATGATAAAAACGCATATCTGCTTAATTTTAATTTTTTATCATTATGTTTTGGGGTAAAGGGGTGTAATAGGCATCACCCTTTTGTTGAAGAAAAATTGCTTCCTGTCAATGATAGTGAGAACAGTGAAAAAATAAATAACTAAATCTGCACATTGAATAACCATTGCAATTGTAGATTGTAGTAGTATCTTAACTTTAATAGTTAATAGCTAACATAATATAATTTACAAAGATAATGATACTAAAGTGTATCGGTTGTCTGATTTCACAAATGAGTTCTTGTTTACTTCCTTTGGTTCACATGTATACAACAATGCATATTTTTTTTTAAATCAATATGGGCCAGAACAGTAGATATAAAATTTCTGATATTACATGTTAAAGTAATGGAACTGTTTTTGTAAGTATTCCATGAATTAAAAACTCATAAGATCAAGAACGCCAGTATTGTTATTAATCAGATAACTTTTAATTGAAAACTCAATTAATTTTTTTTTCGGCGATCATTACGGCGAATTTTTTGGCGATTTCTACGGCGAAATTTTAGGCGATATTTATGAATTTTCTCTCTAACAGAATACCGGCATGTCTTCCTCGGACGTTTTTTCTTTACGATATCGGAATAAAGATTTCGAAATGATTCTGTAACATTTCTATTCTTCAAGCAAAGGGAAAGACCCCCTCGTTTAAACTGTGTTCTCTAGTTAAATAGAAAAAAAAATAGATAAAACAGAGATATTTAGTAAATGCATTTAGATACATGTTCTTATGATACACTCAAGTTGAAGTATATGTATTGTGTAGAGAAACGCATATAACAAACTTCTAACATTTAATTTCCTAAATGTAGTACATTTTGGTATAAGAAAATCATAAAAAACTTTGAAATTTAAATAGATTTATACTTGTTTTAGTAATCACTTTAATGGTTATATAAAGCATGTATCTAATAAGGAATAATACATGTACCTGCCTGTTTAAGTCCCCTATGCAAGTAAACGGTTGATGTTTGGCTACCGCCCATTTGGAGTGATCTAACGACGCTTTGTATGATATTCCCTTTCCAAAGTCAATATAAACAACATTCCATACCTGTATTAGATATATTGGTAAACATGCAGACGAAATAAATAATATTGTTTAAATTTACTTTAGAGAAAAATATTTTACTTAATAATAATAATAATAATAATAATAATAATATATATATATATATATATATATATATATATATATATATATATATATATATATATATATATATATATATATATTTTTTTTTTTTTTTTTTTTTTTTTCCGAGAAAATCTACCTAGAGAATTTGCCTTGATGCATTGGTCTTGGAAGTTTTTTTTCTATTTTTTTTTGGTGTGCAAGGTTATGTTTTTACAGTGTTTCGCGTCTCAAATCAAGCATAGCTCTTTCAGTGAAATAAACAGCAATCATTACATGCAAATTGTGTTCGTTAAACACATTTCGAAACTTTGACTTTTTTTTTAAAACGAAACATACAAATTCTTTCTTGCTATACACAATAAGAGAAACGACAACTTAGAAATAATTCATAAAACTAATCAATATGTATTCTCTGCCAAAATTGCAAAACAACTTTTTAGATTTATAAACAAAATCTTTTTAGTAATAAGAAACACTACAAAAGTATAACTTCATCATATTTTAGATCTACAATCCAAAAACCGAAAATGTGTTATTTAACTTGCCAAGCGTTTTTGAATAATTGAAATAATTGAAAGACATTATTATCAAGTTCAGTGTGGATTTTTAATACAAAGATAAAATTAATATAGGTTTAAAGAATGAAAATGTTACCTTTTCATGAAACTCAATGCAAAATAATCGAACAAAACTATTGCAATTGATCAAATAATTTTGTAAGCATTTTTGATGACTATGAAAGAAATAGTCTTCCATTTTTTATATCTTTTTATCTTCAGTAGAAAAAACAGACCTAAAATTTAATTGTTTAAGAGTCCAATCGTTTAGTATAGCTTAAACATTTTCTTTTACATGTAGAATAAACAACTAACACTCATTATACATTATACACTAACACTACTTTATGTAACATAACATGACTTCCTATGCCAGGTCTTTAAATTCTTCTCATGCAATTGATCAAGAAAAAAGCATTATCTGTATTCTAAAATTTTAAAACATTTCATTTTATGTTGTTCAAATGTTTTTGTTTTTCTATTTTAAAATTCAATATTTGTTTAAAACTGTCATTTTCCAAAGTCGAATCATATTGTGACATCAGCAAACCCACGAGCGTACATCAAATAATACATGTATTTGAATAAAAAAAGTAAATGAATTATGTTTTTGTTGCTTTAAAAACAAAAATCAGTATATATCCCTATAAAATTGGCACTAGTGCGTTTATAATACATTAACTCATCACGGTTACAAAAATTGAAAAGAAATTTAAAAGTTCAATAATAGATTATTTTCTTTTTGCTTTAAACACTCTTTGAACAATTTTCACAGGTTCCTAATTTCAAGACATCAACAGTGTGTCCCCAATTATAATAATAAAACATACTTTTATTTATTTCAATTCCCGTTTGACACCAGATAACCTATTGTATGGTTGTTTACAAACAAATCCACAACACGTGCTATCTAAAATGCTCGACCAATCGAACTGCATTATCGTGTTTAATTATTGCAACAAAATCACTAGATACGTTTATCGCTTACAAGTAAATTGGACACCGTGCCCGATACATATAACAAATAAATTTTACATATGAAGTTCATTTCTATCGGATACGGTCTCCACTTAAAATGTAGGCGATAAACTTAAATAATATCTAGTGAATTTTTACACCTTATTGTATTCATCCGCCATTTCTTGATTAAGCAAATTAATACCTATGCTATGAATTGTCAAAACCAGGGAGGCAAAGTCGGGTTTTTTTTGTACACAATTTAGTTGAATAAATGGGAAAAAACCATGTAATACGTTTAATACTTTAAAGAGCTTATTTCTTATGCGCATTTAAAATGCGGTGCAGATTATGAGTTTTTGAACGATTGCCAATCCAGACAATCATTAGAACGCTACCGAGCATTATTTCGACGCCTTAAAAACACGTTATATTTTAATTTAACAGTTTGAACTAAGTGACTCAATGTCATACGACAAAATGTGTCACATGTTAGCTTCCTGTTATTTTTTTTCATATAAGGGACGATAATTAAATGGTAGTTCTAATTTTTTTTTATTTTCATTCAAACATTGTTGGTCTTTATCAGTGAATGCATATATGTCGGAGTGCCTTGTCATGTTTGTCACTTGAATATAAAGATGGCAAAAGGTTGTTTTTATGAATTTTTAAAATAATACACATTTAATACTACTACAATAAAAGACAATGTACAATGTTGTGTAATATTACTACTAAATTACTATCATTAAACATACATAGCATTGCAAACCTTTTTCGTGTTTTTAAGGTCTGGTCTCCATGTTTGAACGTCGATTTCGCTGGTTAGCCCTGGACTTATCAGTTGAGTATATATGTCTGATGAAACAAAAAAAAAAAACAATTTCATGTAGCCACAATACGTATATATATATATATATATATATATATATATATATATATATATATATATATATATATATATATATATATATATATATATATACGTTATGTCATTGTATGTTATTTTTGCCAAGTGTAATTTTCGCCCTTCTACACTTCCAAACAGTTTCGCCCCGTCTTTAATTCGCCCAGACACAGAGTTGTACTTAAAGAAAAATAATATGAAATATGGACTTTGCACATTTTAACAACTGCCCGCTATCATGGAGGACAAAAAAGGGGCGAATATTTTCGTGTACATGTATACATCTTTTTTTAAAATTCGAAACAGGCATACAATGCATGAGAAAAAGATGTAGTTTAACCTTTCTCACATTATGTCGTATTTGACTATTGGTACAACTTAATTACATAATCATTTGCTTTTTGAATGAAATAGTTTTGTAATTTCTATTTGAAAACATTAAATGAAAATGAGACAAAATGTTAATAATTCTGACTATAATCAGTCCAAAAAAAAAACAACCATTATAACAATTTTGTGATAACTTAATATTCATAAAACGTGTTTGCTTGATGGCCTTTGTTTTGTTTTTTTTTTTTTTGTTTTTTTTTTGTTTTTTTTTTTTGGGGGGGGGGGTTGGGGTTTTTTTTTTTTTGGAGAAAAAAACTTTGCTTTTAAAAAAAGAAATATATAAAAGTTGTTTCTACTTGAAGAGACATTTAATTAACTTGAGACAAATAAGATATCTGTGAGCCAATGTTTACTAGTAAAACCTCCGCTCTGATGTGTATATGCAAAATATGTTGACATTTAACAGGATGTTGGCATCCGATTGGTACAAAAATATGTTCCGTGATATGCCATGCCTTAAAAAATAGTTTGTTAAATTTCAAGCATCCACAAAATGAAGTTGCTGCTATATGTTTGACGAACATTTAGGCTAAAAAAAGTCGTCATTACAGGACGTTGGCGCCCGATTGATACAAAACTATATCCAACGATATGGTATGCCTAAACAAATAGTGTGTTGAAATTTCAGGCATCTGCAGTTAACAGTTGCTAAGAAATATGCGACAGAAAGTTTTGTTACGGACAGACAGACAGACACATACACAAGGGTAAAAAAGTATACCCCCCTCTCCTTCAAAGTGGAGGTATAAACATAAAGTTTTCTAACTATACTTACAGTCTAAAAAAAAACCCTCTACAGAGGGGTAGACGAATTTAATTCCATTAGGGTTTATATATATATATATATATATATATATATATATATATATATATATATATATATATATATATATATATATATATATATATATATATATATATATTTACATATTTAAAATATTTTACATAAAAATCACCCTTTTCAAACTTGGCAGGTTTTACATATACTTTCAGCAATTGTTTCCCATATGTTTTCAAATTTTCTCTCCTGGAACGTGTTTCTTTGCTATTCCCAACGGTCATGTCTTTCTGGTCATATATGTAAGGATTTGTTGTATTTAATATGCTTTCTGGAGAAAAAAGAACATGGTTTTTTAAAAGAATACTTAGAAAAACGAATAGAAATGTTTCGTTTTGATAAGAAAAATATCATTACCTATTTCTTTTTTATGTTTCTGGTCAACTGTAACACATAATACTATCTGTCCAAATGGTTTTTGTTCGTCTGAGAAAATATATCCTTTACTTGCTTCAGCCGGAAAACGAGGTATACTCGATATCATCCAAAATCCAGTCTTTTTGTCAAAAGCTAATGCACCTATTATTTAAAAAAAAAAATCATCGATACCTGAATTTTTTTTTGGAATATAAAAACGAATGTTAAATTAATCATATGACAACATGAGAAAATGAGATTTATATTCACAAATTCTAAGAATTCATTGTTACCTTTTGAATGTGCTTTTGCTTGCGCTGCATTTTGGCCAGATGGTGGTTGATCGTTATACATTGCATATGATTGAAGAAGTGGGGACTTTTAATCGGTAAAAAATATTCATGAATTGAAAATAACTTGATGTTCAAAGAATTATTATTGGTAGTAAAAAAGTCATATGTTGCGAAAAAAGAACACAGTGAAAATGTTTTTGAATTGAGAAACAATGTTACATATATCATAAATTTATCGCATGTTTTGATAGAATTTTTTTCGCATTTCACATGGCAATTTTGAAAGACTAAATTATGTGCAAATGTAGATTTTTTTTTCTACCTTAGGATATTTTGTTTCAAGCAAAAGGAAGCTACCGGAAAACAGTACATTTGTAAATATACTTAACATTTAGATCAATTATACTGTTATGGATTCTACCTAAACATCTTGAAAACAGAAGAAAAAATGATGTTTTTTAGTACTTACTTTGGCGTAAATTGGTTTCAGAGTTTCGAACAAAGGATTAACGTTCGTTTTGGTAATATTATGCGCATTTGTTTTCTGAAAATTTTGATTATCCTCATCCATGTAGAAAAATTCTGTTCCATCTGTTTTCAATTCGTCACTGCTTAACATTGGCAGTTTGTAAAGTATAAACCTTTCAAAAAGAAGAAAACCAAAAATAGAAAGAGGTTCTATAATTGATTTGTTTTTAAAGTTAAAGGTTATCAATCATGTACATTTTCTTGGTTAAGAAAGATAACCTGTCGTGAGCTAATCATAATTTTATTGCGAACGTTTTAAGGGATGAAACACGTTTGGTTTAAAGGTTTTTTTTTTTCTAGCACATATTATGTCAAAAATATTTGAAACATTTTTTTAATAAGTCGAGATATTGGGACTATTTTAGAAAAATTACCACATAAATCTTATAGTTTAAAGTTAAATGGTGGTGTAATACGGACGACCCGACTAACATTTTATGTGCGCACGTGCATATAGCCACTACAGGTCTAAATTTTTTTTCTGTTAGTTGCAAAAAAGACAGGGATAGTTTTTTTTTAATTGAACAAACAGTATAACAACAGAATATGCTCCTTCTAGAAATTTTAGCAAATTGACCACATCTGCTTTTTTCTAAACCTTTGAATAGGAACCATATGTTTAATAAACATATATAATAATAATTATATATAAATAAATATTTTTTTTTATATTCCGTTAATTTTTTTAAACAAAATGCCAAAAAAAATAATAATAAATTTTTCTGTTTGTTCTTTGTTTACAAATCATATCATATGCCTGATACAAAAAATGAAAGTTTTTTGAGAGATAAAAATTTCATTATAAATACGAAATGGCACAATACGGTATATATATACCCCCACCAAAAAATGGCATTCTGTATTTTTAATTGTGTGTGATAAACGTTTACTGCGCAATTGAAGTAAAATTTTTGAAATATGTGACTGAAACAATTCTATGAAAAAGAACCAAAAAGGAAAAAAAAAAACTTCCGTATCCAACAAGTAGATCGTTATGATTAAGAACATGTCCTTCAAACTATTGTTACAATGATATATAAGTACCGATTAAGGAAATAAAATTTGATAATTAGGTCTAGAGTGTGCAACGGCATGATGCATTGGTGGATTTCACTATTTGCGCATATACTATGGTTCGCACTTCTTTGTTCACTATGCATTGATAGCTTTAATTCTTTAGTTAATAGTTTTAATTCAATAAAATATGTTGAAACTAATTGTTATAACAGTGAAATGTAACTAAGGGTGGTCTATTTTTTTAAACTTTTCTGCTGACAACTGGTATGATCATATATAGAATCATTTCTTTAAAGGGACGTCTTGTCAGTAGTTTTATAGTGCTATATGTGAAGACCTGAAACGCACTTTTGTAGTAAGATGACGACTATAGAGTTTAAGGTCGCAAAACAGTAACAGTTTTTACATTTTTCATTGTCAGACCTTCTTAAATATGTCGTGCAGCATTTTGTCGTCTCTGTTTTTCATTATTTTTACCTGATGCCATCTTTCTCGCCCGAGAATGCTCTAAATTGCTAGACAAAATGTAGTTATCAGCGATGTTGTTTGTTTGTTTGTTTTTTCTTTAGTTTTTTTTAACATCAGCTTATAGTTTATTTAAAGATTTTAATTTTTTAAAATTTTGTTGTTTGGTTTTTAAATACATAAATTTGAATGTTCAATTGGCAAATAAAAAGTTTTCCTTTATATTTTTTTTAAATTCTGTCGTTTGTATTTAATGTGTATTTTGTTGATTATTTCGATTAATATTGAATATAACCAATAACAATTGATTGTTTAAGTGTTAATCAGTTGATTGGAATTCGTTCCGACCGATAAACAGGTGACTCGTATTGATGCACAAATTGATCATCTATATTATTCCTGGTTTTGTTTAATAACCATCATAATATCACAAATTCCACGATATGAATATTCTATTGAAAGTATGGTTAAATATGACTTACTGATGACATTTATCCGTTAATAAGACCATTAAAAAATAAGAAAAGCAAACATGCATAGGTAACAGTTTCGTAGTAATTTAAGAAATTAATCCTAACTGTAAGAGTCCATAACAGTAATTCAGTATGATTAACGAAAAGCTGCACAAGAGAGGGCAGCGGAATGGTGTCTTAATACATACTACATTACAAATGTCCCTTATGATCACTTCACAAAGGCACTAACACTCTCCATTTAACTTCTTTAAAAGTTAATGTCTTTTGATTTACAAAAGGACTATATATGATATGAGCCCTAAATGGCCCCCTAAAATGAACATCATCATTTCACTGTAATTATTTTCTTTGTATTATATATATATATATATATATATATATATATATATATATATATATATATATATATATATATATATATATATATATATCTATATATATATATATATATGTACTGAGCAAAAAAAGTTTAGCAATTCAAAATATTTGATATAACACAGTAACAGAAATCAGATACAACCTTCATATTTAATTAATTTATGGGATTGTTTTAACGTGAATAAACTGGATTAAACATTCTAGTCAATCTTGCTCCGTTACGCAAGAAAACAGCGTAAAACTTAATAGGGGTTAAGGTCTTTAAGTCACCCTCAATTTCAGTATTTTGTGTGGCCTCCATTTGCTACAGTAACGGCCATACAGAGGCGTCTCATGCTCCTAATTAGATTTCGTACCTCTTGCATTGAGATCTGATTCCACTCATGCTGCAGGGCAAAGGATCAGTTCCGCTACGTTATTGACGTGATGTCGCTGTCTTAAATGACGACCAAGAATGTCCCAAACGTGCTCAATTGGTGACAAATCTGGCGATCGTGCAGCCCAATCCAAATTGACAATATTGTTTTGTTGAAAGGTGGTTTGTGTGTGACGTGCTGTGTGCGGACGGGCATTGTCTTGCTGCAGGATTCTTGCATTACCTTGGCGCAAAAAGGGGACAACTACAGGAACGACAACCTCGTCGCAGTATCTTTGAGAATTTAACGTCCCATTAACTACCACAAGCACCGTTTTACCCCGTTGGCTTATTCCACCCCAAACCATGACACTTCCGCCGCCATAACGATCACGTTGGATAATGTTTTCTGGATCAAATCGCTCGTTTCTGCGTCTCCATACACGAAGTCTTCCATCTGCAAAATCGACGTTAAATCGCGATTCATCGGTGAACAGAACCTCATTCCATTGTCTCTGAATCCAGCGACGGTAAGTATTGGCCCATGCGATGCGGGTTTGTCGATGACGTTGAGTTAATGGTACTGCAGTGAGAGGTCTTCGAGCTCGAAGGTTTGCTGAACGTAGCCTGTTTCTTACACTTTGACCACATAACCTTACTCCAGTAGCTCGGTGCAACTCTTCTGCAACTCTAGGAGCAGCCATGAAACGGTAACGTCTTGACGTTGTTACAATGAAACGGTCTTGTCTGACAGTCGTTTTACGTGGACGTCCTGAACGCCGTCGGTCGCTGACGTTTCCAGTTGTCCTAAATCGGTTCCAAAGTTGGCATATGGTAGACGGATGCACATTAAACTCCTGAGAAACATCTCTCTGCGAGCAACCAGCAGTTAACATCCCTATTGCCCGTTGACGTTCATTTTCAGAAAGTCCTGGTCGTTTCCCCATTAGACGTTTTTGCAACTTTTACCGGTTTTCCTTTAAACAGTTCGACAAGTTTTTCTAGGAAGTAAACTTTCTCCGGACTGTGATCATTCAAGCATAACCTATTTATTGTTTCATTGTACCAACGCTAGACATCATGGATTTAACGCGTCGAGCTTTAGAAAAAAACACTGTCTTTTGATTTCTTTAATTCTATTGACTTCAGAGAAATACATAATAGACAAATCAAGAACTCTTTTTAAAATTATATCTATGCAAAAGCAATTGCTTAACTTATTTTGATCAGTAAATATATATATATATATATATATATATATATATATATATATATATATATATATATATATATATATATATATATATATGATTTTTTTTTACATAATGTTTATTTTGATTCAAGTGCATACAATTTAGAAATATGACATCGTAAAGACTAACTTTTCCCGCCATTTTTGCATTTTTAGCATAAAACAGCTTGTTTTCAAGAAGTTCTTATTTCATAAAACATAGAGCGCATGCTTGAACAAACAACATATTTTTCATCAGAGATGTATCTACCTAAGTCCAATAATTGACAAAAAAATTTCCTTGTTCAAGCATGCGCTTTATATTTCCCATTCATAAAAAGATAAGAAAAATGTCAATTTTTGACTGATTTTGATTGAATTATAGAAATAGCGTCACTTCTGAAATCATATACTGCCAATGAGTGCAAATAAATCAAATAAATTGGTGAAAGATATATTTTACATCAACTCTTCTAAAATATAACATAACATTTTATTGTACTAGAAACACTTTAAAAATGGCAAATTATGAGGACCAAATTTAACTCATATCTTATTTAGTTCTTTGCAATTAAATTGCGTTTAAATATACAACTCAAAAAAGAGAAGGCAAAGAAGTAACCGATTACTCATTTTGTAACCGGTTACCACTGTTCCGACCGAGTAACCGGTTAACCGGGTAGACATTGTAATCCCTAATTTAAACAGTTGAATCGCGCGTAATACATGTATGTGATTATTAGAAATGTTTTCAGTAGATGAAATGGATTTTGTTTGGCGGTAAATCAATAATCATTCTTTATAATTACACTCCTTAAAGTCATTCTGTAGTACTGTTATGATATTATGTAATTGATATCACAGACCACAATTCTAAATGCAGATAGTATAATTAATGTTTCAAATCAATTTAACACTAACATTCAAACTAATGCAAATAGATATAATTCCAAATATGCATGATATCTTACCAGTCAACAGCTCTCCCATATTGGTTTTTGCAGTTGATAGCGCTATGAGTGTAGCTTTGGTATCCAAGGAAACCGATTATTAAGAAAAGCTGCTTCATTGCTGACTGTTCACTATCATAATGAGTAGAGTTGATGTACTCGGATGTTTTATCGTCCGCAAAAGTCTATTTATATTTTAATTATGGCACATGCTACACAACATTCAATCGTGTAAACAATGTGATCGATTTACAAAATACATTATGTCTAAATTTTACTTGTATACACAATTGTTAGTTTTCACGTAAAAAAGTATCATTTTATGACACCATTTGCTCCCAGTGAACACATGTATTTTGCAAACTGTTGCTAATAAAGTTATTGTTAAAATGTATCAATTATTTGTTTTAACTGGTATATTTTGTGTAGATGTTACCAATAAAACTACAACACAAAACAAACAAACAAACAAACACAGGAAATTGTTACGTAAGGATCCGGCACATTTTACTAAATATTTATAATAAATAAACGATTTAAATTCACATTAAATTGCTTTTGGTCTTGTATCACATAGTCAACATTTTACAATACTAAAAGCTTCTTTGCCAAGGGTCTTTTCTGAAAAAGAAATCGGCCAACATTTAAAGCGATATGATCTGCAATTTCATTTTTTTTTTTTACGAAAATGTTATTTTCAGCTAAAATGACAAAAAATATCATGACAGTTAAATTTCGGTTAGCTTTCTTTTGTGGGAAAAGCCGTTATAAGCCTTTATTGAAAAAAATTGAATTATTGTCATCCTGAACAAAAATTATATATATTCCTTTCAAGAGAAATCCTTCTTCTGACAAAAATTGATGATTTTTTTCAAATCTTATACATCATAAAAGTTTAAGTTACATGCAGACTCGTCATACTAACAGGTTTTTGAACCAAAATAAAATTCTAAAAAATACAGCTCATATTGCTTAAACGAATAAATATTTATACTTTCGAGACTTAAGAAACTTAAGTATACTAGTTTTTCCACTTGATCATAAGTACACCACTTAAGCGCAGTTGAAACACAATGCATCTACTAACGATACCCTTCACTGGTTTGTTTTTCTTTTTATTCTAGTTCGTATTATAAACCAAATTAGGCATCTGTCTCGTAAGTTATATTTCCCCAAAAAAGTTACATATTTTTTAGCTGAATCAAGTAAGTATTAAATGACAAATTTAAAAATGGCATTTAATCAAATATGTATAATATATGTATCAAATATATATTAATCTTTTGTTTACTTTTTTGTCTCGAAACGTATCAACCAATTAAAATAAATAAAGCAAAACACACGCCTTTCAATAATTTTATTATACACAACAATTGTAATACAGTCTTCTCAAGACACAAATTATATTTAAAATAAAATCCGTTTAAAAAATGAAAAAAAGATAATGGAGCAAAGTTGTTACAAAATAACAAACCTGTCTTTTGTTGCAGCTAAGATGCAAAAAACAAAATAACGATGGAGACTTCTTTAGAAGAATATAATTAGTTATACAATAATCATTCTATTTAAATATTTGTTAATTACGTAGTCAATCGATAATTTGATTGTTCATGATTGCTAGAAAAATTTTAAATGGAATGTTAATGTATTTCAGGCTATATTTTAGGCTGAAGAGGGTATGGAAAAATCTTTACAATAACAAATGTTGACATGAGCAAACCAGGCAAAAGTTAATTGATATACACGTCAATGTTTATTGAAATGCAATATCCTTGTACAAAATTTGATACGTATAAATTTTATAGATCCTTAGAATAGTAATTGTCACTATACCCCAAAAAATAACAAAAGTATTTGTAGTAACAGTTTAGGGTTTCTGTGAGTTTTTCTGTGCACTATTTGTTTGTAATATCAGCATTTAAAAAGGTCGGGGGCTTTAATACATATATATTTTGTAGTTAAGTAAGTTAGTACATATAGCTCAACCTTCTGTACATAAAAAAGAACTACGGTCCTAACCATTTAAAGAGTACTCCAAGTATCCTGAATAATAACTTTTAACGGGAACAACAATATAAGGCTAGTTTCAAGGTTACAATTAAATATTACACGAGTAAAATTTTGGTGATCCTGGACTGCTTGCCCCCGCCCCCCTCCTCCCCCTTACCACCCATCCCTTGTAGGACTTTGCCGTGAACATTTCTAGGCGGTCCGTTTGTTTTATTAAAGAAACGAATACAATTTAATATTTTTTTTAAATGAAAAAAAAATAACGTTAATTAAAACAAAGTATTGTTTTCATGATGTTTGGGTTGCTCAGATGATTCCCAATAACTGCATGTAGCATTAGCTTTATAATGCCTTTTATGCTTGATTAGTTCTGTATTGTAACCAAATCACAAGCTCGGAAGACCCTGCAAACCGCTGCACAAGAAGTGCACTGATCGAACGGCAAAAACAAAACATGTGTAAAGCAAATAATCAAAGAATATGACTAACATAAAATTAAAAAAATAAACGAATGTACACATATTTACAACGCACTGATACGGCGCACATTCCGTTTAAAATTATTGCATGGAATAACAAATCACAAGCTCGGAAGACCCTGCAAACCGCTGCACAAGAAGTGCACTGATCGAACGGCAAAAACAAAACATGTTTAAAGCAAATAATCAAAGAATATGACTAAAATAAAATTAAAAAATTAAACGAATGTACACATATTTACAACGCACCGAGAGAGAGAGAGAGTAATCAATTAGCATCTGCATTTACACTTATATAACTATATTATTAGAGTTGTTTATATAATAATTTGGAAGGTAAGTATCTTTATTCGGGTTTTTTTCTAAGCATAGTTCGGTTCATTATTACACATCTTTTTTTTGGTCCCGTTTCCTTTGGTATACCTATCCAACACTCTACCGATGGAACTAAATGGTTAACCCACTTGCCACAGCTTATGGAAATTTCCATATATACTCTTACTTCATTACACTGGGCCCAAAATAAGATGAATTAAAATCAACTGTGTATTTGAAAATTTGCCAGAAAGTATCAAAAATCGAATTGATGAAAGTAAATTGTAACAGTTTAAACCAGGCCTCTAGCATTCGTGTTGATATAAGATGGCTCTCCCATTTCCATATATTCGTTATCGTACGCCTTGTTGTGGAAAGCATCAAAAGTGTTGTTATACACAGCTGGAACCATTTCCTTATTTTGTTGTTGCATTGCGTTGTTTCTCGCTAATGACATCCTTTATTTAAAAATATATGTTTCAATGTAAGAATCATTTGCAATAATGTATAGGAATGAACGCAACAGTGTTTATAGAAATACAGCAAAACTCGAATATAACGAACACGGATATAGCGAATTTACGGCTATAACGAATTATTATTCATGTCACGGCAAATTTCTTATATAAACCTATAGAGAATTGATATATATAAGGAACAGGGTTATAACGAATTTACGGCTATAACGAAGTAATTTTAAGACCCCCGCTGGCAAAATTTTAACGTATTTTATCATGTTTTTCCATTTCATATTCCATTGAAGAAACATGCAATTTTAAGATGCATTTATAAAATACTTAAATTGAAAAAGTATACGGATTTTTAAAAAAAAAATGAAATGAAATGGTTATATTGACATTTTTTGTAAATGACGGTTATACTAATTTTATAACTTACGATACTTTAGAAAACTGTTAACCGGAAAAAACCCTTAATTATTTTATAACGAATTCGCTATAATATTTTTAACGAATTCGTTATAAACGTATAGCAAATTACGGCTATAACGAAGTTTTTTCCATGGTCTCCTGAAATTCGTTATAAGCGAGTTTTGCTGTATTCACATTCTGTTTTAGAATCTTACCTTGTCAGTACAATATATAAGATTAGAGCTCCGATGATGATAACCAAGAAACATACAACACCGATCAGGCTGTATAGAGAAATCGCCATGACTTTTTCTTTATCAACTGTTAGTGAAATAGAGGACATACGTAAACAAAGAGATCTTGTAAAACAATATAATAAAACAAACTAAAGAGCAAAGAAACATTTTTTTTTGAAATTATATATTATTTGAAATAAGAATAATTTTAATTAAATTTGCATTACTACTTTTTATTGGCCTCACAGAACCACTTATTTAAATGGTAAAATACATCATTGATAGACATCGAATATCTATAAGAGGGAAATTATTTTGATGTAAAAAAGGAGATATCAATAGGTTAAAATAAACTGTGTTCGATCATATCCAAAACAATATCTTATGGAATTATTCGGTTAAAACGAAAATGTAAAAAAAAAAACAGTTACACAAAGCATGATAGTTTCAGTAGGGCCAACCAAATAACTATTATAAAAATCATCGTAAAATGACAAGGCAATACTGTTAACGTATACAAATTGGTGGTTTATTTAGCGTTTTTTGTAGAATGTGGCTTTTGCAAAATCAAGTACATTGCAACTTGCCATGTATGTACTGTAAACCAACTACTACTCGCGACGGCTATAATTCGCCAATTACCTGGGATGAACTGCGCAGCTATGTTAAGGCTGTCCGAAGCTAAATATATATATATCGAAAAATGATACTATTTTAATTATCGAAAAATACTTTAACCGAGCGAGTTTCTTTAAACTTTTATTACATTAATTAACAATGACATCCAACACTATAGTTGATGTATTTTTGTGACGTCATATATTTCTCTTAACCACGTGACGGGTGTATTCTAACACGGTAAATAATCTATAAAAATCGCATCGGTGCAAGTGAATAATGACATTATATCAAAAATATTCTTATGAAAAATCCTTCGATAAATAATTTATTTTGCAGTTCTTGCTGGGGATTCATATAAATATTTCGTTTATTTGAAATATTGTCAAAACATTTCGCATCGCCATCGAATTAGGCACATTTTTACCTTTTAGGCTCGATTTACACAAAATCGGGTCAATCGGTAGATTTCCCCCAGCAAGATTCACATTGGTACTTATTTTTTCTCCCGATTACACGTAAAATATACTAAGATTGTTTTTATCTTTCACTTGCGCCTAGCCGTTTTTTATTTGCAAATACATATCACCATTCATTAGATTACACGTAGCAAGGGGAGTCTCAAAACCAATAGTTTATGAATAGTTATTTAACTATTACGAAGCTTTAATACGGTTGATTTTTTATACTCCATATCGGTGATATTGAATTTAGTATCACTAATATATTTAACAGTGTCTATGTAAGGGAATGAATCGGTTTTATTAGGCACAATGAATGTCACTTATGACGTTACGATACATTCCCTAAGAACGATCGAAAGGAATGCAGATCGTGACGTCAAAGTTAACTATGACGTCATATCTTATGAAGTACAGACACGTGACTTCCTACATATCACTGTGAAATTAATCGGGCAGCCTTAACATAGCCGCGTGGATCGCGGCGACTAATTTTCGGAACCAAACCTTATCCACACCTTAATTATAAGCGAGCGCAGCGAGGCGGCGCGAAGCGCTGCTCGCGTAGCGAGCTCCATAGACAACGTGTATGAGCGGAGAAAATTCGAGTTGAAATCTACACATTGTTCAAAGAAATTTTGATGAGGCCACGTGAAAGGTTCTATATATCCCAATGATCCTTTGCGGTGCATAGCAACATGGTGGAACAGGAAGCGTTTCTAAGGAGAATTCTTACCTTTTAATCGTATACATCTATTTCATTTATAACAACAAAAATCCTTTAAAAACACTAAAGTAAACAACACCTATTCTTACGTAAAAAAAAAACTTTACCTATCTGGAATTTTGTTGACATATCATTTCCTTCCCCGAATTTTTCCGACAATTTACGAGAACTGTCGAGCGCAAAAGAAAGTTAAGTATGACGTCACAGTGACTTCGCGAAATTTAAATTTAGAGGTGGATCAAGCATATGTACTGGGTGTAACGTGTAGTAAGTACTCAGTATCAGTGTTAATGGTGACTCCTCGGCTGATTTGTTTTGTTTTGATCATATATTTTTTGCTTAGTAAATACAGATGCAAGTTCCATACTTAACTGTATGACTGTCATATTGATTCAATTGTAATATGCACGCGTGAGGTAGGTGACAAAAAATTATTTAAAAAATGTCTTCAACGCATATATATATAGAATACAAAAATTAACAAAATTATAAACGAATTGGTGATACAGAGGAAAATAACAACAAGGAACAAAATAGGAAAATACACACTCAGACAAGCAATTCATTGTTTACTGATCTTAATTATTAATATTAAAAAGTAAAGGCATGATAAAACATGATTGTCTTTTAATAAAAAAAAAATCAAACAGCTTTGATTCAACATATTTTAATAAGTCTGTTTTACATTTAATTTAGGTTCAGTGGTAGTTTGTTTATTAAGTGTATTAGCCTAAAATGGACAATTGGAATAACTGTTTGATAACTTCGGGTTCCATGCGGTGATAAACGTTTTCGAGACAAAGCCAAAGTTTTTAGGTTGGGACAAGTCAACAGGTTAAAGTTGCATTTAACAATGTTGAGAGATGTTTGGTTCCTTCTGCGCTCGCCCCAACGGTCACACCGTAAAACATATTATTACAACTACATGGCAAATACTGGTCTGTGGCGAGAACTATTCGTGACAATGAGGCTCTCGCGAACAACGAGAAAAGTTGTCACTCTAGAATAAAGGGTGGTTACAGTAACAGTATGCATTACGTTAGAAACCTACAGGATTGCGCTATTGAAGTTAAGGACAACTTTTAGCTTACCATTTTTCACCAAGTATCGAACACCATAAATAAAATACTTTTTGCAGTAATTTGTTGATGCTTATTATTAGTAACAAGCCGGGAATGAAGTTTTTTACATTTTAAGTATAAAATGACGGTTGGTTCTCTTCAAAATAGTTCGAAATTTAAAATTCTACCCAAATTTCCAGAAGTATTTAAAAGAAAAAAAATAACACGAACCGTCCTTGCACAATCTTCCTGAATATCCAGCTTCACATCCAGTTCGACAGGTTCCAGAGACACTAGAACATTGAGCTGGTTCATAACAGTGGCCACATGTCTCGTTGCAATTGTACCCATAATGACCAATGTCACAATCTGAAAAACAAAACGAACGCCATTATATGTAAACATTTTTTTTCTTTAAGAGATTCTGCCTGATATTCAAATACAAATTATTAAATATACAGTTAATTAGATTTTTTAAAGAATTCAATTATCAATATTAATAGTGATATACGTTCTATGCACAAACGTCCGCGATATCCAGCTGCACACCCTGTGCGACATGTTCCAGTGACATGGTTACACTCTGCTGGATCAATGCAGTGGCCACACGTATCATAACAATCATATCCATAGAGACCAATGTCACATTCTAAAGAATAACCCATATTTACATATTATAAAATGTATAATGGGAATTTATCTTCACCCCCTGTTTTTTTCGCACCCTTCTGCCTACGTTGTCAGCGTGCGAATTTAAAACTAAGCGATTTCAAAGTTTTTCTTATTATTTTTTATGACATTTAAAAATGTGTCAGGGCGAATTAAACCCCCCCCCCCCACACACACACACACATTTAATTTTTTTTTCTTCAAATTACACAAACCGTTCTTGCACAATCTTCCTGAATATCCTGCTTCACATCCAGTTCTACAGGTTCCAGAGACATTAGAACATTGTGCTGGTTCATAACAGTGGCCACATGTCTCGTTGCAATTGTACCCATAATGACCAACATCACAGTCTGAGAAAAAGTAATACTATTAACTGTATTAAGTTTTATATTAACAATGTGGTGACTCTACTGAATATACAAACAAGCATTACTTTAAATACAATTAATTGACTTTCAAACATCATCAATAGTAATAGTGATGTACGTTCTATGCACAAACGTCCGCGATATCCAGCTGCACACCCTGTACGACATGTTCCAGTGACATGGTTACATTCTGCCGGATCAATGCAGTGACCACACGTATTATAACATGCATATCCGTAGAGACCAATGTCACATTCTGAGGAATAAAACACATTTACAAATTATATACTGTTTAGAGGAAAATTGTCGTTGTCACCCCCCCACCAGAGTTACCTGTTTGGCAAGAAAGGACAGTGGAATGACTTTAAAGGAACATTTTTACCAACAAAAAACAAAAAAAAATCTCCCAAACCCCCCTCCCCACCCACCAACCCCCCCCCCCCCCAAAAAAAAAACAACAACAACAATAAAAACAGAAAAGAGAAAATAAAAAAAACCAAGAAGAAATGTGGAGTTTGTACCGTTTGAAACAAATGAAAACACACTGCACCAATTTACTTGTGTCCGCCCATAAAGATGACAAACAATGATTTATACTTTGCAATGCGTGTTCAGTTAATACTTTAAGACCTCCTCCGACCCGATCGTGATTGAATATTTTTAGGCTAATTATCGTAAATTTATACTCAGTCAAATTATAATATCTCCAAATGACTTTAAAAAAATTATCAATAGTAATTGAGCCTGCCAGTGGAGACATTCATAATTGAAAATCTATTCCAGTTGTGAACTGCCAACTTAGTAGCTGGTTTTCTTGTTTACACAAGTCATTCATACATCAAAATAAACCAGGTTTTATGAGTAAAAGACCTAAGGTAATTATAAATGAAACATGGTGTATTAATTACCGTAACACATCAAATTTAAACCAGGAGAAACGCTATGTGGCAAAACAACACGATGATTAATATTTTGAACGAGCGCAGATTTGGCGAAAAATATAGTAAAGTGTTGCACAACATTTTTGAGGTTTAATCATTATGAATAGTCTTATACAAAAGCACACTAAACTATTATGATTATAGTTACGTTGTCCACAACTTTTTAACTTTAACGTTTCCCATTTCTTTCCTAAAACAAAATGCTTCAATTTAAACGTACCTTTTTTGCACAAACCTCCAGTGTACCCATTAGAACATCCCGTATGACAGATTCCACTCGTAGTGGAGCATTGAGATAGATCCATGCAATGACCACATGTTTTATTGCAGTTGTGTCCATAATTACCAATATGACACTCTGTAAGAAATGATGACAATATAGATATATATCAAGTCCATGATATAGATGTATGCAATGCGTATTTTCTATATGCCAATTAACACGACAAATTTGTAAAAACAACGAATGACCAAATAAAATGAGCAACAACTGGTATTTTAATAAAGGTTAATATCTATTTTGTGGAGCTATAAAAAAAGAAAATTGCGAAAATGAGACTTTAAAAAAAAATATTTTCTTTTTTGTTTAGAATATCAAAAAAAATTGGTCGCCAAAGAAAATGAAATTTAAAATGCAATTGTATTATTAAGTTATAATTTAGATTTTGTTGTACACGGCGAATGTGAATATATTTTGCTGTTTTGCTGTATATCAAGTAAAATGTACAAAAATACCCAATAAATGGCAGCAAAACGACTTTACAAATATAAGTAACTCTTTATATTTCTCATGCATTCTTCTGCAAAATAATGAAACGTTCTCATTTTTTTTTGTATATTTCTTAAAATCGCTTTTTAAGAATGTACCTCAACCAGAAAAGAGTATGGCTTATGTTATCTTCTTTACTTAGATAAAGAAACACATTTCAAAAGGTGGATCGATTCGGTAAGATATACACTAAACCTAAGTATTGAGTGTTCACCCTTTATAATTGTTTACTATATAAGATAAACTCATTTATTTGTCTTGCCGTCGGGGTAACTGACTTGCAGTAAACTTTCAAGTAAATAAGAACGATGTATTGATCTACACCTATGGTTGCGACTCGAGACCTTTACTTTTTTTTGAATATCATAAATACTTCCGGCTTTCATGGGTATCGCCCAGAGCTATCGAAGTGTTTAAAGTTGCCGATAATAATGACGATACACTTATAAAAGAGAACAATTACATTTCAATAACGATTCCTTTCGATTGCTTTATATAAAAAACAATGCCTATGACAAAATATACAACAGATTAAAATTGAGTACAATATGTAAGAACAATCGAGCCATTAACACTCCAACAATTTCAAGAGTTTTTCTTTTGGAACTATAACAAACGATTAATACCAATTGCAAAAGATTGCCAGTTGAATTTAGCACGCACAGAAAAATACGTTTTGTTAGGGTAATTGCTTTCAATCGGTATTGCCTTATTTTATCTGTACCAATGATGAGAGTACATATCAGTTATGAAATATTGAGCAAGTCACATTATTTTATTTTTAGATATTCAAAATATTATGTTTTTCAAGATGAACAGTTAGAAGTTTTGTTAATTTTATACTACGCCATTGATTTTTTTATATTTCAAACAAAAGTAAAACGGCGATAATCTCGATAGAAACATATATATACATTGAGTCTTCTCTTACTAAAGAATACGTATAACTCAATAGACTGAAACCTTCTTTGCACGACGGTCCAAAATATCCAGCACTACATCCTGTTAGACATATTCCAGTATAAGGGGAACATTGAGTCGGATCTTTACAATGACCACACATTTCATCATAGTAGTATCCATATGAACCAAATGGCCAATCTGCTAAGAAAAAGATACAGAAGAAGAAAGATAAAAAGTCATTTTAATGTGCATAATTAAGTGAAACCATCATTGATAATTCATAAACACTGTATTTTAAACACCTTTAGAGAATCACAGAAGAGGCATTCTATAACCTTTGTATTGATGATTTCCATTGGAACCAGAGCAATGTGTTGTTACATGCATGTTAAGCTGGTTCTACATTTTTAATTTCTTTTCGATTCAAAATATTTTATTTTTTTTTTACAGAGGTAGAAGTCTATACATATACTGTGTATGCACTTATAAATAAATTTTATTGTTATGAAATGTCTGTCTTTGAATTAAAAAACTCCAATTTTTTATACAACGTAATTTACCTTTAATTTAATGACAAAATATCAATGGATTTTGTTTGTTTGTTTGTTTGTCAGTTTTTGTATTTGTTACTTAAAATTGTTTGGTGGTAGTAAGATAAAAAAAAAAGACTTTTAAACTTGTTGAATGATCATAAACGTGCTAACCCTTGCATCATTTTTAAACACAAGGAATTAAAAAATATATAAAATTCTAAAAATAAGCCACTTAAACATAAAAATATAAAATAGTCAATTTACATTGTTTATTGAAAAGTTTAACTTTTACATTTTGGCATTTTTCTGGATAGCAGTTTAGTTTCGTTTGTTTGTTCGTTTTGTTATTCTGTTTGTTATAATTATATTCAGTTTAAAAAAAAACTTTTTTAAATTCGTTTATATTGTATAACATAGTTTACTACCTCAGAATGCAACGGAGGTGCAAACTGTATTAAATATTGTTATTGTTATCCTTCTCTCTTTAAAACAAATTTTTTATAAACTTGACTAGTGAAATATTGATTTATTGGAAATGAGTCTATCCTAATCATGTTTTACACCAGTTGCATAACATAACATAAGTTTATAATAAGCGTAAACTCTCCAAATTTATGTTATGGTCGTAAAACATTGGTAAAAATTGAGTAACTAAAGAATTTAGATTTAAAACTTTTTGCCTTGAAACACTGTATCAATAATTGCATTATATTGATTTCTGCTGAAAAAAAGTTTAAGGAATTACTGGACAAGGTATCGTGTATATACTCCTAGAAAACCTAAAAAATTATGACGTGCAATTGGTTGGCCTTTTAATCACTTTAAAAAAGTAATATTTTAAGAAAAAAAAGAACTATTAATATACATAATTCAATAGAAAAGAAAATAAGTTGCAATAATAAGACACATCATGAAAAGAATAAAAAATCTGATTGAAAACATTGTTTATAAAATTACTTGTTTCATGGTGTGGTTCCATGTCCATGTAGCTGGGTTTACAGACCAGACAGGCACACATCATTGGATCCCATACATCACAATCCGGGTTTAGTGTTGGACACCCTTTAACAGAATCGTCATTGGTATTACGTGTACTATATTGTATTTCAATACTATCACTTCTTAAACTGTTCATTTTATTTTAAAGTAGCACTATAAAAGTGTTCTAATGTGCATTTATTTTGTTATGCAAATATATTTTTTTTGTTAAAACGCTTAATAAAACACTTTGCTTTTTATTTCACTACGATTGAGAAGCAACATTTATTATTTATATTATAACGTGTATATCTCGTTTGCACAGATGTTAGCGCAAGGGGGTCTTAATTTGGGGGTAGCAGAATACACTAGAAAACCGTTACTCTACATAATTCATCTCACATACATCCAGAGCCAGTAACAGGGAATGATGTTCAAATTTATTATTAGATATTCTGATAAACCGATAAAGTTATCCTTACCATATAACCGATAAACTTATCCTTACCATATACCTCTACCTCACAAAGATCGTTCTCAGCATCATCATTGTAGTCGCTTGGATAGTCAACTCCAGGTAATCTCTCATTGTAGTAGATGATATATTGTCCAAACATACGGCACGTCGTGTTGAATACCTCTGGTATAGTACTTTTATTGTATTCAATGTCTTTGAAACACAGTATTCCATTTAATCTATCTGTTGAGTTGGACACATAGAGGGAAAA
The DNA here is from genome assembly GCF_025612915.1 of Magallana angulata. Taxonomy (NCBI): domain Eukaryota; kingdom Metazoa; phylum Mollusca; class Bivalvia; order Ostreida; family Ostreidae; genus Magallana; species Magallana angulata. The sequence continues at coordinate 43,258,103 of NC_069112.1, forward strand.
TCCTAGGTAACTAGATATTCTGGTGTTCAATTCATCTGTGTACAAAATGACTTTAGATATAGTAAACATAGAGAAACAGAATTTAAATAAAATAACCAAACAAGATAGGGTTTAATAAAAAAAACCAAACAAACAAAAAACAAACTATCGTGTATCTTCGATCAGAGTACATTTAATGCACTTGAATATGGTTGAATTAACATTTGTTGTGTTATACTATTTATAGCGGGAACTACAAACAATGATATCGAAAAAACTTGAACAAATGTTAATAACAACACATATATTAAATAATGTAAGCGTCTTTCTTACATTAATGTTGCACATCCAGTTTTTCCTGTTTGTTTGTTTGTTTTTTTGTAGTTTTTAGAGTATTTGTCAGCCGAACTTTGTAGTTTACTACATTACCTTTCAGATTCTTTTACTACATCACTCTAGTTTGGCGTGCTTTCAATTTACTTTTGTTTACGCATGTGCAAAGTTATACAATATCAAAATAGGATAGAAGTCATTAATTGGGTTGATATTTGTCACAAAACTTAATGATAAACGCGATGACTTCAGAATTGTTATAGTTAACATTCCTTAGTTACATGTAACAAAACATATTCATCACCTGCATTTTGAGTTATTTGTCTAGTTATTTGTCTCTCAGTTAATTCGATAGACAAGGCCATGCTCTACGTATGAGCACATGGCGGGTGTGACCGGTCAGCAGAGGATGATGCTCACTCCCTCGTGGCACCTTATTCTACCTCTGATTTTTTTAGAGATTCCTGTTTGCTTTGCCAAGCTTTTGTATTTTTCCTATGGACTTTTGATTTTGAGCACTTTTTGTAATCACATGTAAACTAATACTGATAATTTTATATTCATTTGTTATATTAAAAAAAAATCAAATATACAAAAAATACATCAATACATTGCAATATGAAGTAGCATTTGTATATATAATATCAGTTACAACTAATTTTAAAATCCTCGCGTGTGTTTTCCTTTGAAAATATATTACCCCAAGTATTAATTTAACCATATTAAAATCATATTTTCGTTTTGCCTTTACGTTTATTGAGAGTGATTTATTTGTAAACTTTTATCTGTGTTTTAGCAATGATTTAGTAATTACCCCAATGTTGGTTATTCGTCATAAAATACAATGTGATGTGATCGATGTAGTGCACACTGAGAAGGTCCACTCTCCAGGTGGCAGTTTCATGTCCGAGTGCTGATACAACGCATTGACCACCATCGATGCTTAGGTTTGACTTTAATCCATCTACTGCATTGGCTGCGTCATATATAACATTGCCTTTATACAGGTAGCTCTGATATGATGGCATGTGAAGGGCAACATTGTCTGTAGGAAAAAATAAACTCAGGAAAGTTAGGGAAATGTAATTTGACCCCATGATTCAAATTTGAAAAAATGTTTTATGTATTATTTAATACTTTTAAAAAAGAGTTAAATCTTGTATGAAAAGCCTTTTTTTTAAAAACATTTCTCTTATTGATTGTACTTAATGACAGTGTATGCCATTAAAAGTTCAACTGCATTTGTAATACATTTAAAATCATTTATTGTAAACATAAATAGTTGTGACAAGCAAATATACAGAGCAGCTTGAACAAGTAAAATGATTGCTCTAGTTGTTTAAGATAGATACATCATTGATGGAAATGTATTGTGTATTTGTGAGACGCGTTCAAAATAGTACTGAAAATAAACTGCAAGAAAATAAAAAAAAGTTCTACAAACAATGGTAAAATGACAGATAAATGTTTATTTTAATGTTTTCATAAAATTATTAAGTTTGAAGGCATTTGGATCAATGTTATAATAATGAAGAAAAAACAACAACATGTTTTTGTGCTTCAGAAATATATATATATATATATATATATATATATATATATATATATATATATATATATATATATATATATATATATATATATATATATATATATCTGCTTTCAACAATAGGCGGACATGGCTATAAAACCATACTTAGGCAGACATATATAGCTTTTTTTAAATCTCGATATTATTCATTGTCCATCTCAACAAGCTATTAAAACACAAAAGTATGTTCATTGGTAGACTGTTGTTAAGATATATTGCATCTAAAGAGATATACATTTTAAGAGGTCTGCCTTATTTTCCAAAACCATGCAGTAGACTTTAAGCTGACATTATATAAATACAATGTAAGGTAGACATATATTAATATTCGAAATGCCTATCAGGCAGACAATAAATAGTAATTTCAATATGCATTCAAGTGTCAATTAAAATGCAAAAGCAATCATATTCTACAAATATTAATTTTAGGTAACCTTTTTCCTACCTTAATTGAATAATATTTTTTTAAAGAAATGTCGTATTTGATTTTTTAAACATAATTCTTTATATCATATTCAACTTTCACGTCTTAACACATTTTTAAGTGTATGTTGTGCGGCTGTGCCACCAAATGTTTGAAAAGTTATATTTTATATTGTCATAGGTAAAATTTTTATTCATATCTTAATTAACACATTAATATTTGAATTATTAAAACTTAATGAAAACATCACAACACCATTACTACTTTTTCAAAAGAAATAACTCTTTTGTTTCAATTGTATACTAGTACATGTTATAACAAACATCATATGAATAACAAGAAAGGTGCTTCCAAGTTTTAATATTTTTTATTTTAAAACACTGATTCTCAGAACTATAAAAGATGAGAACATTAAAAATGTACTAGCATTACAAATGAAAATAACATGATATCTCATTTTAATTTGTTCTGCATGGTATTGTATTTTGATTTAATATGCACTCATGTTGTGAACAGATCAACAAAGTGAAACAACTGAAACAATGATATAAGTACATGTACATGTATCATAATTATACACGTGTTGATAACATGCTCAATAACTAAAATAAATCTTATTTATTATTACCTCCATTATTGTTCAACCCCACCCACCCCAACTTTTTTTGCAAAGTTAGACCTAATCATGAGGCACATAGCATCATACATGTAGAGGGTTCAGCCCCCCCCCCCCCACCCCCACCCCCACTTTTTCTCGCAGGAAACACAATTGTTCCTAAATTTACTTTGAAAAGATTGAATTATCCAATCAGCCCCCCCCCCCCCCCCCCCAGATATTTCATGATTTGGAAGAAAAAATTTTGGTAGGTAAATTTTTTTTTTTGGAACTATAGGTTTTTTCATGATTTTGGGATTGTTTTTTTTTTTGTTTTTGCTTGTCAAGATTTCTGAGGATTAGTCTAGGCGCCCCCCCCCCCACTTTGGAACAACTATGTAATATTTCAGACACACAATCAAGGAAGTGTGTCTAATTTTTGTTTCCTATTGTTAAATTAATTCAAAAATCAATATGTAATACAAAGACAATCAGTGAGTGTAAAAAATCATAATGCATCATCTAGATCTCTACATTGTACATGATAATCAAGTAAACTTAATCAATTGCTACCAGTTGTGCAAAAAATAGAATTGGGATTTGAAGGGGAAGAATTTGCTTGTAAAATCTCTGTGAAGAAGCATTTGAACATCAAACATGTAGTCATCTTCCTGTTTGTCAGAATTTAAATTTGGTTTAAAAAGTGACTAAGATACTTTCCAAACAAGAGGTCCATGGGCCACATCGCTCACATGAGCAACAACATCCATGATGAAATCAGCTTTAAGGGGTCATTTACAAAATATCAAATCAATGTATGAGAAAAGATTCTGTATAAAAAGATTTTCAATTTTCTTTAACACATTTTCTAATGCTATACATTGTGCTTTTTTAAAAACTGGATAATTTCATTATCAATTGTCTACATCTTGAGCATTTCATTTCTCATGAAGATCAAGAACATCAAACTTTGAACTAATTTTGTAGCCCAAGGTCACAGTCCAACAATTGAGAATCCGAAAGTCAAAATGATTGGTTATAAGCAATACCATATATTTTAAAATTTGAGTTATAGAGAATAATTAAAATTATTTCTTAGATAACATGATGACATTTGCACTATCTGATAATTCTTCCACACAAGTCACAGCATGGCTTTAGAGAAAAAAAAATTATATAAAGAAAAAGATTTTTAAAGATTTTTTCTCAATATATTCTTATGTAAAAATTGCCCCCCTCCCAATGGTGCCTCTCCCTAACCTTCGGCATACTGATTTAATCAAACTTCAACACAATTTACAGCTTGTCTGGCCTATTGGTTTTTGAAAAAAAAAGTTTTTGGTAGATTTGTCTTTATATATTATTTATATTATACAATTGTGGATCAACCTTGCCCCCTGGGAACATGATTTGAACAAACTTGAATCTACATGACCTGAGGATGCTTCGACACAAGTTTCAGCTTTTCCAACCAAATGTTTTTTGAGAAGATTTGTTAAAAATATGATTTATAAATCATTCCCCTTTTAGATATGACTTAGCCCTTCATTCGAACATATTTGAATGCCATTTACACAAGGTTTCTTCATGCCAAGTTTGGTTGAAATTAGCCAAGTGGTTCTAGGGAATAAGTTGAAAATTTGAAAGTTGGCAGACAGATGCCATACAAAAAAGTGATCTGAAAAGCTCACATGAGCTTTCATCTCAGGTTAGCTAAAAGGAAGTAAACGAAGGCATTTGATTTAAAGTTTTGGTTTATAAAATCTAAAAAAAAAGTTTTTTAATCGATTGGAATGCTTCTTTTTTCTTTTGTTCTTTTCATTCATGATCTTTGTTCTGAACTGAAGAACTGTGCAAGAAAAGGATGTAGATCTGCTCAAGTAACCCTCCAGACATGTTTTACCTGAAAAGGAAATAGAAATATAACTTTATGAAATTTCAAACACATTGTGTCATATAAGGATACTAGTATATCTATATATAATATTTTATTCTACAACATATGCAAAGGTAATTATAAATTACAAAGCTCACCGGGACGAGGCATCACTCACATGAGACTATCTTTATTATTTTATGAAAATCAAAGTTGATGATCTTTTATAAAATTTAATTATTTTTTAATATAACAATATAAATGTCACAATTTTCGCCTTTATCAAATAAAAATTAGCCATTATCTGACAACTGATGTGAAATTGGGCATACAAATAAAATTTTGATAAGACCTCTAGAACAAACCAGGAGGAAAAAGGTTTTTTTTATTTGACTTTTTGATGCCTTATAACAATAACCTTCATATGTAGAACATGAAAAAAATCCCTAAGGCAGAAGTTTGAAAAAATGTGCAAAATTGATACATTTCAAGCAAAATCCCATAGGGTCCTATGTTAAAAATTAACAAACTTTGAGATGATCCCCTAAACAAACAATGTGGTAAATGTCTGATTTTTTTGTTTTAAAATGCTTATTATTTTAGTAGAAATTCATGCATTTTCAGAGGGACGGGTGGGGATGAGATGTTATGGGACCAACCTTACTTTGAGAACTACATATTAGTAAACTGAGATAATGATCAAAAGTATACTGTTGTAATGAAAAATGTGCATAGGTTTTAGATGTTTTTGAAACAAAATTTAAAAACATAAGATTAAGATAAATTATATATAGAAAATATATTGGCCAGTAATAAAAGATCAGTGAAATCGCGGATGACGGTTGATGATTAAGAGAGTGCAATTAAAGCTGAACGTCGCTTGTAAATAGGCAATGTCTTCCATATTTCTCTCTCACCACAGTTATCCCTACAACCCCTATAAAAGCTGCGGAACTCTTCGCAGTTTTAAGTATTTCGATGTAGAGGTCTCACCTGTGCTGACATACAACTTGCCTCACCGTGTTACTCGGTCGCAATGAAATTATTAAGTTTTATGCACTTTTTTCAAGTCAGGAGAATACTAACATCAAATAAACTGGTCAAAATATAATTAACAAACAGAATTTGCACATAAAATAAGAATTAAATGCATAAAATCATAAAAACATGAAAAGAAGTTTCAGGTGTGCAATCGGGTGTAACGAAATCGAAGGGTTTATATACCAGGTATCTGTGTGATGGTGCCTATTTATGAGCGGTGTCCAGCTTTAAAGATAAAAATTCAACAAAATAAAAGCCAAACATGTGTATTTAAATATATATATAAATATATATGAGCATATATTTATATGAATTATCCATCTCTGGCAGACACGTTGGCATGCGTTTTTTTTAAATATAGAACTCCTAGAATTCATACCCAACATGAATCTAACAGTCATTTCATCACAGATCTATAGGCCTTCCCTACATGTTCTGACTACATATGAAATACAGAATTAATTATATATCATTATCATAGGAATAAGATAATTAAATTCTATTACCCCTCTTTAGCAGACACCTTAACTTGTGTTCACCAAATACTGTATAAGAACATATGAAATAAATATTCAAATATTTTGATACAAACCAGAGGGACATTCATTCTTAACTTACCTCAACATCTCCATCTAACACCTCTCCAGCATTCTCTTAACGTTGCTTCAAATCCACTTGCTACAAAAAATAAACACCACATGAGAGTTAATAATATTAGCTCGTCCGAAAAATATTGACCACTCAATATTTTTTATTGTTATATTCAGTAGTATATTATCACTATATAACTCTATATAGACGAATAGTCAATAAATGTAATATTAGCTCGTCCGAAAAATATTGACCGGTCAATATTTTTTTGATATTGACCGGCTAGGAATAATATCTAGAAAACATTCCCTCTATTTCAAATAATCGCCTCCGATTTGAGGATTCGTAAACTATGTCGTAAATTACGTTTTTGCGACTCCAAAGACAAGGTGACATCATAATAGACAGTAAACAACGAACGCGCAATGCGACGGTTTGCTATCATAACGGATGTAAGGATTTGCGAATTAGTGTGAAGTAAAATCAGGTAGAACATCTGTATGTTAATTCTTACGGTCAGTGGAATATCACCAGTGATCGTTTGATGCTGAGGATATTTTGGAAATGAACTTTGCACAAAATTAAATTCGCGAATTCTTTGTTGAGCTGAGAAACTTACAGTGATCTGTTTTCAATTACTTTCTTTAATTTTGGTTTGTTTCTTCATATAACAAAACAAATGTTGACTGTGTTTTTGGGCAACATTGATTATATTAGCCCCCTTGGGACGAAAATATTGCCCTCCGCTTCGCGTCGGGCAATATTTCGTCCCACGGAGGCTAATATAATCAATGGTGCCCTCAACCCCAGTCAATATTTGTATAATATATCTGAGCATATATTATATGAATTATGTGAATTATCCATCTCTGACACATTGGCATGTGTTTTGTAATATAGTATGCCTAGCATTCATACCATGTGAATCTAACAGTCATTTAATCACAGATCTATTGGCCTTTTCTACATGTTCTGACTACATATGAGATACAATATTAATAACATACTACTTATTAGTATAAGAGTAAAAACCAAACAAATCAAAGATAACAAAGCTCACCGATACGAGGTATCATCTTTGTGAGACCACCTTTATCATATTATATGAAAATCATAGTAAATGATCTTTGATATTCATGTATACTAATTTGACACAATATCATGTATCATATGTTAATAATAGTTTGATAATCATATGTTCATTTTATAAGGTATTGTAAGATACAATGTTTTTCAACACAATAATATAAAATACAACATTGCATCCTATGATACTATACAATATATGTCATATGATACAATACTGTAAAATATAATGATACATATATATTATTATAACGGTAACTTGACCCAAAGGGACGGATCACATCGAGTTGCCAGGTGCGGATCACCAGATCATATGAAACACGAAGCGTCAAACTTTCATTACTAAATACATGCTTGTAATAAATATAATAATAAATACCCTTTTCCATATCACAGCCTGTATCAGCCCTCGACCAATATCATCCTCCGGGCCTGCTGCCCCTGGGCTGATATTGGAGTCTCGGGCCGATACTTGCTGTGATATGGAAAAGAATATGTATTATTCTCTATTTAATGCTGGTATCATATAAAACAATGGTGTTTCATATCCTACAATACTTTATCATTGGAATCATGTTATATCATTGGAATCATGCTATATCATTTCACAATAACAACATCTATCGAAAAAGATTGTGTGAGGTAGAAGTTTTTTTTTAAGCATTGTTGATAATGGAGATCAGGCTCTTCATCAGAAGATACCTCTGCAATTTATTTGTATTATAGTTAAATCAACTATGCAAGTTTGAAATAGTTCTATTATCTCCTAAAAATGTGACTTGTTCCTAAAAACTAAACCGCATCCAGCATCTAAAACTTATGACTCAGATTCAGCATTCGAGCCTGCTAAGTGCATATATCATAAAACACACCATCCATGTAAGTTTGGTGAAGTTAGTACAAGTAATAACTAAGATATAATCATCAGAGGGCACCTGCTCAAATAACTTTAACCTCATTCAGCATCCAAAACCTATGGCTCAAATGCATCAGTATTATAAGACGCACCATCCATGACATCTTCCCTAGCCAAGGGTTTCTGATCTGCACCGCTTTTCACAAACCCTTGGCATATTGTGCTATCAAAAGTCAGGATTTTTTCGTCACTATTTAAATCAAAGATGCCGTACTATAACGTACCTGATGCAGTTATGGCAGCCTCTGTAGACATTGATATTGTTACCCAGTGTATTCAATAAAAAGGAATAATGTGAAATGTTACATATGGATTGAATTCATTCGAAAGGTGATCAAAAGACTGTGAGTGGTAAATCCTCAATCTACGAGTGCACACCTCTGTTGATAAACAATATGGTGTACTTTTTTTTGCACCATTGAATAATCGATACATGCATTATGAAGACTCAAACAGAAAGACGAGAAAAATAAGGGTTTTGAGCTATTCATAGTAGAGACACTCGTGAATAAACATAAGGAAAACATTGTTGATTAAATCTGATATGCTTTGTAATGTTTGATTGGTCGAACGGTTTCAGTAAACCCCAATTGTTCTGCCACAGGGCCATTTTGTATGTTGAAGTAAAACGCCCAGCTTTTTACATTCTTTATTCAGCCAATATAGCAGGAAATTGACGGTAACAACTGAAATTTAACAACATATAGACATTCTTACTATACCTAATATAATTAGAAAAATTTATCACACACTGCACTTTCATACACACTTGCCAAAAATCTCGAATGAAGTTTTAAATAAATAATCAGAAAATATTACAAATATGTAGGTGTAAGAAAAAAGACATACATCGTTGCGCCTTTGCACCACGAAAATATGGAAGACGAAGCGTCCCTGACGCTGTAGAGGGTCTTCAAATGGATCTGTGCGTCCCAGACGCGCGGGAAATAATGTCTCCCAGAAACAGCTTACCGGATGTAATTATCACCAAGTAAATTAGGAACCCAAAACTGACCGGCACCGTAAATTCCGGTGACGTTACACTCCCCGCCTGACGTTCTATAATGTCACTCTTCTTAAGGTGTAAATAAGTGAACTATCTCGGTGATAGGTCTCACATAAGTAATACAAGTTCCGTTTCTAACGGTGCGTAGCTCTACTTTCCGAACATGTCCATCTTTACTTGGGAAGGTACGTTGAACAACTGCCATTGGCCATTCGTATCTAACGGTGTCAGAATCCTTTAAGAGTACTACGTCATCAACTTTGATGTCTTCCTTAGAATAAGTCCACTTCTGCCTGGTTTGAAGACTGTAAAGGTATTCTTGCTGCCATCTTTTCCAGAACTGGTTGGCTAATAGTTGTGTGTGTTTCCATGATGATCTGTACATGTCCTTCACATCAACTGCTTGAAATGGTCCATAATCAACTTCGGTCTTTTGTGTCAGCAATACTGAAGGGGAAAGAACTGATGGCTGTGTTGGATCTACCGACACGTTCGCTAATGGTCGATTATTGATAATAGCACAAACTTCATACATAAATGTATTCAAAACATCATGTGTAAGTGGTTTCTTTGACTCCATGATGATAGCATTAAGAATTCTGCGCGCTGTTCCAATGATCCTTTCCCATATCCCTCCCATATGGGATGCATGTGGGGGGTTAAATATCCAAGTAGAGCCATTTTCCACCATATACTTCTTCAGGGTTGGAGATTCTATGTTGATTGCATTGATGTTAAGTGCATCTGTACTTCCAACAAAATTAGTTCCTCTATCTGAATAAAACTCAGTGACTTTACCGCGCATTGCTACAAAACGCCTGAGGGAATTGATAAAGGCACTGGATGTCATCTCGTCCACCAGCTCTATGTGTACTGCTCTGCTCGTCAAACATGTAAATAAGATTGCCCATCTTTTAGCATTAGCAACTCCTCCTCTAGTTTTTCTAGCTGTCACCTCCCAGGGCCCAAAGGTGTCTACTCCCACATACGTGAACGGTGGTGATGGCTTGCATCGAAAGTCAGGTATATTTCCCATTTTCTGTGTTTCAAGTTTACGTCGTAACTTTCTACAAATTACACACGAGTTTAATAATGATGAAATAAGTCTCTTGGCACCCATTACCCAGTAACCTGCAGATCTCACAGCGCCTTCAGTGAGGTGACGTCCCTGATGTTTACATTTCAGATGATGGTGCTTTATAAGCAATCTTGCTACATGCGACTTTTTCGGAACAATAATAGGTCCGTTGGATCCAGCCAGTACATCTCCGGTGAGAATTCTGCCTCCTACACGTAGCAGACCTTCGTTATCCAGATAAGGGTCTAGTTTTTGTAGCGGACTACCTTTGGTGACTGGTTTGTGCTCCTTAAGTCTTTCTATATCCTGTCCATAAGCTTCAAACTGTACACTTTTGATAACAATCTTCTCCATACTTTGGTAAAGCTTTGTTTGACTGAGCTTTTCAAGGTTGATTTTCTGGCGAATAGCATTACGCATGAATGATAGTCCACGAATTAGAGAATCCCAGGTGGAAAATCTTATGAACACATTTGAGTTCAATCCATGAAGTACACTTGTCTTAACTACAGTGACAGTCCTTCTAATTTCACAGTCATTATCAGGGTCCAATAACGGGTATTTTGAATAATCTTGTTGATTATGATCCAAAGTAATCTTTGGCCCAGTTAACCACACAGATGTTGCAAGTTTGTTTGCAGAAACAGAACGTGTTCCTATATCAGCTGGATTCTGGTCTGATTTCACAAAGGTCCACTGTTCTGATTTTGAATTTGTAAGTATCCGTTGGACTCGGTTTGACACGTACGTGTGAAATCGTCTGGTCTTGTTATATAAGTATCCTAATACGACACGACTGTCAGAGTAGAACTGCATATCATGAATCTGTGTATCAAGTTGACGCTCGACAAATGAAGCAATTTCTGTTGCAAGAAGAGCTGCGCATAGTTCTAACCTTGGAACTGTATGTCCATGGTGAGGAGCTAGTTTAGATTTTCCGGTTACAAATCCTATGTAGGTTTCTCCTGTGTTTGTAACTTTGATGTAGGTAACAGCAGATATAGCTTTTTCAGATGCATCCGCAAAGGTGTGGAGCTCGATCTTTTCAGCATTTTTCATAGATACTGCAACATATCGCCTAGGTATCTTCACATTGCATAGGTGATGAAGAGAGCTTCGCCATGACCGCCAACGCAGAATTATGTCTCTAGGAAGAGGATCGTCCCATCCAAGTTGTAACTGTGTAATGTCACGAAAAATAAATTTTCCAGCCAAAATGACAGGTGACAGGAATCCTATAGGATCGAACAGGCTATGTAAACAAGATAGCACACCACGCTTTGTTTCTGGTAAATCTTTGAGATCTGTTGAGAAGATAAAAGCATCTAGTGATAAATTCCAGATTAAGCCCAAACTACTCTGTGCAGGAGTTGTATGTAGATCTAAATGTACATCGCTTAAATCCTTTGCTCTATCCTCTGGTGGCAAAGCATCCATAACAATTTGGCTGTTGGAGGCAAATTTGTGAAATCTAATTTTACCTCTATCTCTTAGAATTTTCTGTGTTCTTAACAAAATATCTAAAGCTTCATTGTCTGTATCGTAAGACGACAGTCCATCATCAACATAGAAGTTTCTTGTAACATAATATTTCACATCACTATCACAAGGTTCTTCTACACATTTGTGGAGACAATATGTGGCGACAGCGGGTGACGGTGAATTCCCGAATAGATGTACACACATTCTGTAGTCTTGAAGAGACTTGGTAGGATCATTGTCTCTAAACCATATGAAACGAACGAAATTTCTGTGTTCTTCATCAATGTGAAACATATGAAACATCTGTTCTATATCTCCAGTGATGGCGACACGCTCCTTACGAAAACGCAAAAGTACGCCGAGTAGATTGTTAGTAAGATCCGGTCCTTGAAGTAAGGAAGAGTTCAAGGAATGTCCTTGATAAATGGCTGAAGAGTCAAAAACCATACGGACCTTGTTGGGCTTTTTTGGATGGAATACTGGGAATATGGGAAGATACCAACATTCTTCTCCCTCTTGGACCTCTGGAGCTTCCTCTGCAAATCCATTATCAAACACATTTTCCATAAACTTTATGGCTAAGTTCATTTTCACAGGATCACGCTTAAAAGTTTTCAGCAGTGAATAAGTCCTTTTCAACGCTTGTTCTCTGTTGTTAGGTAGTCTATTTCTGTTTAACTTGAATGGTAACGGAGCTGACCAATGTCCTTTCTCATCTTTATGACACTTTTTCTTCATGATTTCTAAGAATTCTCTGTCCTCGATTGACATTCCTGGAATGTTATCGTCTTTGGTGCGTTCAAAGATCTGAGAAAGCTGAATTCCATTCTCACACGAACACTGAATGTCTGTATCATCTTGATATGTTGAAATTCTCAGATTTGATGAACATGGGGTAAAATGAGTTCCTCGTCCAGACGGTAAAATCTGAGTCTTGTTCACAACCACATGTTGAGGTCTGTGTACTCTACCTAGGCAACATTCTCCTATAACGGCCCAGCCTAAGGGAAGTCGCTGTGCGAAAGGTAGGTTTGGTTTATCAATCTTTTGTTCCAGCACATGATGAGCACTGGGAACATCCCGTCCAATAAGAATCACTTCTGCTTTATCGTCTATTGGTGGGATCTCAGACTCCAAGTCTGATAAATGTTTGTATGGTTTAACTACAGCTGGGGTTGGAATCTCCTCGTATGAAACAGGGATGTCATCACATTCAATAATTGATGGTAAGTGTATTTGTTCGCCACTCTGTATTGAAGATACAACGAAATCAAAGGCTTGTCTCCCGGAGACCATGGCCGAACCACCGCATGATGACAATGTATATGAAATTTCTTGTCCCTTGATTCCGAACTTGTCAAAGAATGATGACTTCGCAAGTGTCCTGCTGCTTTGGTCGTCGAGAATCACATATGCTCTTTTCTTTAAATCTTCACAGCCAACTGGAAAGATGTTCACTAAAATAATCTTTGCACAAGATTTGCCACTGAATGCGGGTGAGCAGACTTGAGTACAGTTAGTTGTAAAAGATGATATACTGTTCTCCCCGCCATGCGAATTTTCCTTATCCTCCCCGCCCTGGGAACTGTTAACATGTAAGGCACCACAATGTCTATCACTTTGACACATGTCACACTTTAATTTCACATTACAGTCTCTTGCTAAGTGTTCTTTGGAATCACAACATCTAAAGCAAATTCCATTTTCCTTGAGAAGCTTTTTCCTTGAACCGATAGGAAGGGTACGAAACTTACGGCAGTCTTTGATATTATGATTGGATTCAACTCTATGTTCTAAAAAGCATGATTTTCTTTGTCCTGTTGACTTGCTAGGCTTAACATCAGTTTTTCTTGAACGAATCTGTCCAGTGTTTTTGGTTTTAGTCTCTTTCTTTGTTGGTTCACTGAACTGAAATCCAGGGTCGTTTCTCACACGACATAAGTCTTGTATAAATTTCACAAAGTATGTAAATGGTGGGTATGGAACACTATGACGCTCCTTATATTCTGAGGCCCTGTTGATCCATTTTTCTCTCCATTGATACGGAAGTTTGCTTACTATTGGTGCAATTCCAAGAGAGGTGTCATAATAGGATAATGCTGCTGAATATTTAGGGTTTTTCTTCACACCATCCACTTGTGTCAGTAGATCAGACAGTTTGTAAAGTTCTTTAGGGTCCTTTATCATAAGTTGCGGAAAAGCGGCCAACTTCGATTTTAATGAATCATCGATGAGTTCGATTGCCCCATATCTCTCATCTAATCTTGCCCAAATCTGACGTAGTCCCCTTCCAGGATTTCCGGCGTTTGCTTGTTGGATGTCCGCTGCATGTTTAGAGGACTCCGGTCCTAGCCATCTCACAAGTAACTGAAGTTCCTCGAATTCTGAAATCTGCAGGTCCTTTATGATTGAGGTAAAGTTTAGTTTCCATGCGTTGTAAGCCTCTGGTTCATCATTAAAGTTACTAAACCGGGATAACAACACTTCCTTCCTTAACAAGAATTTAGTCACAGTTTCCACTGAATCCTCCTTTGGTCGAGTTAAAGGAACATCAAAGTTATAACTTGAGGGAATTGGTTGAACGATTTTTGGGTTCACATGTGATCTAACACTTGATTCTTGATCTCGAGAAACACTTTCCACATAATCTGCAACACGCTGACCTCTGTCTTTGGGTAGTTCATCTAAGATGGAATTTCTTTCACTTTTGGTTTCACTTTCTTCTCTTTCGAACACTTTGGCTTCTGCATCCGCGATTGCTGCTGAACACGTTTGATTCAGAATTTGTATTTGTCCTTCAATTTTTGACTTCTCGGTTTGAAGGTCAACTTGCTGTCTGACGAAAGCTAATTTAGCTTTTTCTGCTTCTGCCTTCTGTCTTAACAGAACACGAGACTTTGACATTTCACTGACAGAACTTCTACTCTGTGATCGGGATCCTTCGGAACCACTTGCTCGTGATATGGTGTCTGCTGCGTCCAGAAGGGCGTCCTCAATACGGTTCATGAGCTGATCTATGATGTCAGAACGTTTACGAAATCTTGGTTCTTGAACAGAAAATTCTTCATTACTTTCTCTTGTGTTTGTTCTTTTAAGAAATGAAAGAAAGTCATTTGCACAATCAAAGTAAGTACGTTTAAATTTCTGAAGCTCTGCTTTAATCTTGCGTAAGTCTTTAAAATTCTTCTGGTCTATATTTTCATCTATATCAACTAAGATTTCTTCAATCATTGTCCATGCCTTTTGTTCTTGAGAACTATATTTCTTAAGAAATGTCAAAAACTGTTCCATGCCTTTCTTTGTCTGCGTTTTCAGTCGTTTTCCCTCACCTTCCTCTGAAAGAACAGTCTCCTCTTCACTTTCCTCCTCGTCAACTATGGGTATGGGTTTTCCACCAGATGCCATACTGATAATACTGTAGTGATTTTCACATGAAATTATGCCATGAAATTTTGAAAATATATACACATGCTAAAAATGGCATTAGACATGTTAGATGAGAAAAAATGCACAATTAACTTTCAAATTCAATGCACACCACAAATACGTGAAAATTAATGCTTCCTTTCGAAGTACTGATGCATAGAACAGAGTTATCTGGTATTGAGAAAATATTCAACACCAATGGACCAGAAAAAATATTTGACATAGCATATGATCATGATCAATCTATAATATCTGTACTATTGTTCATTTCAAATAATGTCAACATATTATTTGATATAAAGTTACCGATATGTCACTAGTGTTTGCACATATACACACGATGTCCAGAAACACCATGCACCACAAATACCACGAAAAATCCTCCAGCGAAGGTATGGACCAAAATGGGGGGGGGGGGGGGTAGTTGGTTGGAAATCCCAGCTTCACAGGAATCTGCTGTCCACCAGAAAGTCGTCTTATCCCCAGGATAGGCTGCAATCGACTCTCAGAATGGTTGAGGTGGTAAACAAAACGATTTGTTACTGTTCTGCCACAGGGCCATTTTGTATGTTGAAGTAAAACGCCCAGCTTTTTACATTCTTTATTCAGCCAATATAGCAGGAAATTGACGGTAACAACTGAAATTTAACAACATATAGACATTCTTACTATACCTAATATAATTAGAAAAATTTATCACACACTGCACTTTCATACACACTTGCCAAAAATCTCGAATGAAGTTTTAAATAAATAATCAGAAAATATTACAAATATGTAGGTGTAAGAAAAAAGACATACATCGTTGCGCCTTTGCACCACGAAAATATGGAAGACGAAGCGTCCCTGACGCTGTAGAGGGTCTTCAAATGGATCTGTGCGTCCCAGACGCGCGGGAAATAATGTCTCCCAGAAACAGCTTACCGGATGTAATTATCACCAAGTAAATTAGGAACCCAAAACTGACCGGCACCGTAAATTCCGGTGACGTTACACCAATCAAAATCCTGGAGAAGAAAAACGAACTTTTGTTAGCACGATATGCCAATGGTTGTGAGAAGTGGTGCGGATCAGAAAACCTTGGATAGCGAAGATGCATCCATGCAAGTTTGGTGAAGTTAGGACCAGTAGTAACTAAGAAATGGCTATCAAAGGGCACCTGCACCAAAAAGTTGAACCTGATCCAAAAACCTTAACCTCCTCCAGCATCTGAAATTCATGGCCAAAATTCAGCATCCAAGTCTTTCATGTCCATAATTAGGTCCAGATGCATCATCCTTGCAAGTTTGGTGAAGATAGGACAAGTAATAACTTAGATACAGGGCCTGCATAAAAACCTTAACAAGATCCAGACGCCAACGCCAATACCGTGGGTATAGCATAAGCCCCCCCCCCCCCCACTTTGTCTCGGTGAGCTGATTATGAAATTCTATTACCCCTCTTAAGCAGACACCTTAACTTGTGTCCACCAAATACTGTATAATATATATAAATATATATTCATATTAAAATATTTGAGACAGAATATTAAAGAGAGACATTCATTTTTAACTTACATTAACGTCTCCATCTAAAACATACTCTCCAGCTTTCTCTGCTTCTTGCTCCAGATCCACTTGCTACAAAAAACACCCTATTAAGTTAATAAATAGGTTGGAGATACCAAACTTGGGTACAGTACTAATCAAACCCAATCTTACAGAATGTAACCCAGACTAAACCCAGATTTACTTTCGGAGTTTACTCCGGATTAATTAGAGTGGACCCAAAGTAAACTAGAGAGTAACCTCTGTCGAAAGAACCCTAAGGCAGACGCTACATGAGTATTTGGAATATACAAGGGGTGGGCATTACAGGCAGTAAAATAATTAGATAAAAGACCCGACTGCTTCACATTTCAATGTTCAAAGGGTACCTGCAGCCAAGCCGGTGTGAAACATATGTCAAAGAGTTTATTTACCAAAATTAAATGCAAAAAACCGCATCGAAATCGACGTAAAAATAACGGAGTTACGCCGCTTAAAAGTGGCTATTTTTACCTGCTTTAGGATAAATAATCAAGAGAAAACAGAATTAGGCGATAACGAGGCTTCAGCGGAAGTGGCGTCACGAGTTCAACAGGAGGGAAATTTCTTTACAAAGCTATACAAATTAAATTCGATTTTTCTGCCAAAATGATTAATATAGGTCTGATGTTTTGACGTATCTAGTTATTTTAAGTATTGTAGTTTTAGAAATTTGTTTCCGTAATTATTTTATTACACTGTCAGTCAGATTTATTTTTAAAGGATTTTAAAATTTGCTATTCTCGTCGCCCTTTTACTGATGAATACGATATCTTAAAACGCTTGCATGGGCAGATTTATGTTCATTATTCATTTTATGAATACATAATATCTTTTCACACATGAGTGATTCGGGACAATGACACAGGTAAACTAACGAAGCCACTGCTCCAGACACACGTGTATCTGGGGTATGTATACACATGGTACACGAGTCTGGTGAACAAAGAGAGGGTTTCACACATCTGGACTGGTAAATTGAATTGAGTATAATTAGCTAGTTAATTGTTAAACAATAAAAAGAAAAATAAATTAGACTGTGTAAAATCAAGCATTCATAAGCTAATACATGTGTATAGTCCGTCAATCAGTGATTAAAGAATCATACACGAGACTATCAATTAGTAAAACTAATGTTCGAAGTAAATGCCTTTATTGTTACTTATCTAATCACTTACATAATGACCAAATTTACAATTCAGCAATTTAAACCTTTTTTATGTGATCAAGTAATTATTTCGGAAGTAATTACATGTACGTTGGTCTTAATGTTTCATTCAATCAAGTGCAACTTTCTTTCGAGCGCTATGGTCAGCAATTTAACACTTTAACTCCACATTACTTAAATTGTTATACTGACAACGAATCATTATGAAATCTGAATAAACTTGAACGTTTTGACAAAGGATGTAAATAAATGTAAAATGAAATTCCATTATCATATTTTTAAAAGAATACAAGTCAGACTTAATCATGTAGCCATCTTGGACTTTCGCCTTGATCCGTTTAAAATCCCGTGTTTGTTTGTTAAACAGTGCATACTATTTTGATTTTTATTGGTCCTATATCAATATTATTGAATAATCGGGCGAAGTCATTTGTAATTTCATGCCTTCAACGAGGAATAGACCCAGTGTTACCTTTTACGAAATATGTATTATCAATATTATTAATCAGTTAATAATGTCATGGAAAAATCATTCGAAAGAATTTCAATATTAACAAAATATGTTTCTTAAAACAAAAGGTTAATTAATTGCCATTTTGCTACATATGCTGTGCATTTATATGCAAAATGTGTTACACATTTGTCTAAATTCATGAAACAAACAATTTTCCGAGTTCGGTATTTTTGTTCGATAAAATACGGGTTTAAACTCAAACAACAGTATATTTAGTCATCCAGGGTTGATAAAGAAATAAAACAACAGAAAAAAATGTTCATATATCGATAAAACAATGCAAGAAAACGAACTGTTTTCATACAATATTTCTGTTTATCATACTGTCGCGTTGACCCCGTGACGTCACAGTTCATCTCGCGCCAAATCAGCTTGATTCAAAACTCGTTCAGGTGTGAAATCGGGTTTTCCCCAAATAACTCAAAAACTACTTATGCGATCGCTGTAAAATTTTCAGGATGATGTTTTTACACATAGATCATCATTATATCAAAAATTGACCGGCACTGCAGGTACCCTTTAAAGAGGACTATGAAAGCAAACCGCGAGGAAACCCAAAGTATATACTGAGTGAACCCAAAGTAAACCCCAACTGAACACAAATTTCCAAAAATAAACCTGAAGTAAACCCCAAATTAATATCGAAAGTAAACCTTGGGTTTACTCTGGTGTAAGGTTGGGTCTGATCAATAGTGTAATTATAATGTTTACCGGGTAATTTTCACCATTCTACACTTGCATTTTCTGACTACATATGAGATACAGGATTAATTACATATATTTATTATGGGTGTAAAATTATTAAATCCTATTACCCCTCTTAAGCAGACACCTTCACTTGTGTCCACCAAATACTGTTTATATATATATATAGTTGATACTAAAATATCTTTAACTTACCTCAACATCTCCATCTAACTCCTCTCCAGCATTCTCTTAACATTGCTTCAAATCCATTTGCTACAAAAAACACCCCAGTAGAGTTAATCATTATGTGAATTACCAAGCTTGGGTACAGTACCAATCAAAGCAAATCTAATAGAAAGTAAACACAGACTTAACCCTAGGTTTACTTTCGGGGTTTACTCCGGTTTACTAGAGTGGACCCAGAGTAAACCCAAAGTAAACTAGAGTTTCCCCTGCCAGAGGTTGACCCCCGAGACAGATGCTACATGTGTATTTGGAATATACAAAGGATGGGCATTATAGGCAGTAAGATAATTAGATAAAAGACTGGTCTGCTTCACATTTCAATGTTTAAATAGAACCATAAAAGCAAACGTTAGTAAACCTAAAATAAACCCCGAGTAGACCAAAAGTAAACCCCATCTGGACAAACATTTACTAAAAGTAAATCTCGAAAGTAAACCTGGGGTTAGAGTTTGATCTGGTGTTAGGCTGGGTCTTGTCGGTACTGTAGTTATAATGTATACAGGGTAATTTTCACCATTCTGAACTTGTATTTTCTGACTACACATGAGATACAGGATTATTACTATTTAGGAGTAAAATGGTTAATTCCTTTTACCCCTCTTAAGCAGACACATTAACTTTTGTTATACTTTCATGTTAAAAACTGAAATCTGAGTGGTTTAGACGCAGTTCATAATCTGTTCTATTACCCTCAGCGTTAGCAACGCACTTAGCAACGTGTAACATTACGAATTGTTACATGCGCGAAAATCATGCGCGTACGGTTCGCCTTAGAATTCACGTTATTCCTATCTTAAAGCAGTGATGTTTTCTTTAAAATTAAGACATTCAGTATAACAAAATAAATAGTGCCTGTTTGGGAGGATAACAGTTGAAATTGACACCCCTCGAAAAGCAATGTCAACCTCCGCTTCACGTCGGTTGACAATGGTTTTCTCGGGGTGTCAATTTCAACTGTTACCCTCCCAAACAGGCACTATTAATATAATGTCCACTAGATACTTTATTTATATATATTTGATATTCAAATATTTGTAACAGAATACGAGAGACATTCATTCTTAATTTACCTCAACATCTCAATCTAACACCTCTGCAGCATTCTCTTTTCGTTGTGCCATTTAGAAATTACTGTTGATCAAATTAAAATTAAGATAATATTCTCTGCACTATAATCATTGATTTTTCTAATTCTCATATTTGACATTATTCTGGTTTTTTAAACCAAACTGATGTCCATTTGAAAAAAATCAACCTGCTAGTTATACTGTAAATTCCTTTTATTACGCGAATACTCGTGGTTTCAGATCAAATTGCGAGAATACAAAATCGCGAACACAGAATTTCCATCCTTATTTCTTATAGTTTTCAACTCTTAGAAAATAATAGCAAGATTTTAAAATCCGCGAAGGGTGCTTCTCGCGATTTTACGTGAATATTAATTCCTCGCAGTTAATTAGGAATCTACAGTTTACAGATGATAAAAGATAACATTTTCACTCCTAAATAAATACCTCAACCCTCACCCATGCCAATCAAACAGAATATTTAACTTAGTTCGAACAAGTTGAGATATTGTTTAACTTAGCTACACATTTTTAGAAAATTTATCCATGCAGTATATTTAAAATTAATTGAATCTACAGACAGAAAGAAAGACATGGGGGCGGCAAACATATTAAAAATTTAAAACAATTAACATTAAAATACATCTTCAAAAAATTTCAATGTTTTTCTTTTTCTTTTTCATTATTCATGTTATTAATCAATTACAAGTACCGGTAAAACATTTCAGTTTCTCCATGATGTTAGATAATATATTTACCTTGCTCCTCCACCAAAGGTTCTCTTTATCTCCATAATTGTATTGAATCTATTCCCTTGGCTGTATATTCTTCACAGCATACAGACAGAGGTCCTCTTTGTCATTAAAGACATTCAGCTTCATGACCAAATTAGCATCTTTGTCTGTATCATTGGTGAAATGACTAATGCTGTTAGTAACACCCTCTGCATCAATGCTAAAACAAAAATTTGAACAATAGATAAAAAATATTATTCTGAAAAAATTCTGAGGAAAATGAATTGCACTTTTATTTTATATTTTCCTGCAACTGTGTTTGCATGTTTGAGGACTTTCTATGATGGTTGGGGGCTAACAATGTTTTCTATCTTCTACATGCATACACGCTAACCTCCTGTGATGAAAAAGAGGTAGATTAAGAACCCGAAAGAGATGGCATTGCACATGGCTTTTTTGTGTATGGTATATTTTAAAGCATATAGTTTTATATTATTTATGTAAATAGAGATTCTTATTAGTAATTAAGGATATCAACTGAAATATAAAAGACTTGACAAATTTAGCAATATCAACAAATGCCCCCCCCCCCCCCCCCCAAAAAAAATAAGTAATCATTTACCATAAAACTGATAAAGCAATTTTATTTTTTGGAGGAAAAAAATCTTTGTGTGCCCAGACTTTAACAATTGCCATTGTTTAGTAAAAATAGGTTAAGTTATCAAATTTTACAAAAAAAAGAAGTAAGAACTTCATTCTCTCCCAAGTTATTATTGAAATTGATAAAAGGGTATATATCCAAGATATCTTTATTGACAAATTATCATTTTTCACTCAATAAAGTTCACAGGAACAAAAACAAATTTCTTTTGGAGATTTATAATGGGAAATGTTTAAATTTTTTTACCATTTGGAGCTCATTTGGAATACCTCACACAATTTTTCAATGTTTCTCCTTGGTAAAGATAATATTGACATGTCTAATGAAATCACTATAAGTGGTTTCTTTCATCTTTTAATGTAAAACACACATGCTTGAAAACTAATCATTCAAATGACTTAAAAAAGCGTACTATGTATGAACCAGACACAATTCATGCTCTAATTTCAAACATGAGAAAGTTTCTGGACCACAATTGCTTCCATAACATGGCTATCAAAACAACGTATGTATTTTGAAGAAAAGCAGTAGATTTCCTGATGAAAGCAGTAAGTGGGTAACAGACACAGAGGTAAAAAGCTGTAGACTTCCGCGAAAAGCGATAGAGTTAACATGTATGGCCATCTTTATTCTAATAATATTAAATGAATGGCAACTTCATGATTGTGATGTGATGATCAAGTGTAGCATGAGATGTAGCATACCAGTATGTGAAAAGTATGTAATCTGTGAAACATATCACTGAAAAAGTACAATAGAATATTAGACATACAGCTTTGAATGTTCATTTGTCATTTTATAGGGGTCGATACATTTTTCATTATAAGAATGTTTAGTTATAGTTGTATCATATAAACATTTTAGCTTGGTACAAATAGTTTTCCAATTTGTTTGTTAAAAGGGTAATCTTTGTTAATACCAATGAAACAAAATTTCATATAAAATGGTTGAAATAAGGAATTCTATAAATAAATGAATAGTCAGAGGTGTTAAGCATGGACATTATCAATAGATAATGTTGCTTTAGAATATGTTAACTTTCTTTAAATAAATGATATTAGAATTTCATTTTATTCTAGCTGCGTTTTGGATGCTTGGTGACCGGTTTCTTTCCACTTGCTACGCATCAACATCACATGCATTACTTTAAATTACATATCAGTCTGACAAGATAGTTTCATCTTTTAAAGTTGTTGATCTCGGCATTTCCCAGCCCCGCGAAAAAATTTCAGACTAAACCAGGCCATAATAAACACAAACCTCAGTTTAATGTGTACATTTTCTCATGCCATATTTGACAGGAAGTTGTTGCCTTACAATATTGATCCCGATATGAAATCACCAAAAATCTAAATCCCATCAAAAATTTGCTGTCGTGGGGAAAAGATCTCTTTTGTAATTTCATATTTTTTCCTAAAAACTCAGAAAACCAAGTGGCGGGTTTGTACATCCTAAAAACAAAAAACGCTGTTAGTCTTGTCAGACTAAATACCAGTTCATGTAAATATCTTGGGTTGAAGATAGTCAACATTTCACTGGGAAACTAGTGTGTAATTAGTTATACAAGCCCACTCTGAGAGTACTGCAGCATAAGCAATACACATACCCTACTGGTTTGTAATATCAGAGACATATATAACATGTACAGTATACGTCCCTGGTAATATTTTATGAAATTAAGCTTTATATATTTTTTTTAAATAAGAAATAAAGAACAGAGCAAATTCAAATTATATATTCTACTCACATATTAAAAACAGACTTAATTTTACTCTTATTAAATGTAAAATATTTTCTTTCGGATTGTTTAGTTTAATGATAATATTTGACATGTTATACTAGGAGACAACAGGACAGAGGAAATTCAAACTATGCAGTTGATATTGAAATAAAATACAAAGTGGACAAAATAATATTCTTTAATTTATCTCGGGCAATATAACCAAGTCCATTAAGTATCCGCTGGTAGAAATTTGTGAAAAAAATGGCCTGTAATGCACAATATCATTACTTACCGTCTTCTGTACCCCGAATCAAACCAAAGAGGATAGTCCAACCCCGATAACGAACCCGATTGTAATAATTCAAAAAAATGTACACACATTACTTGACACTATTTTACAGAACTTATTTGTTAGAGGTGATAAAAGAAATGATACAAGTGATGCCTGATATTACTACTGACCGCATACCATGATACTAACGTTATACATACTGGACTCGTTTATTCACTATACACACAGAACCACAAAAAATCTTCAAAATTCCCACTACGTAATACATATAATATTATTATAATACATATATATAGAACACATTTTCATGTTATGTTATTGAAATTCAAGATAAAATGCTATAAATTATTATTACAAGATATTTACCCAGACGAGGTTCAACATCCATTCAGTGAACCGAAAATTAATACCTCAAGAAACAGAAGAGTTCCTAAATAACCACCAACCCCTCCTTTGTGAACACAAACTTGATAATTATCCAAATTATCAATAGATTATTTTTAATATGATTTAGGTAATATTCTATAATTTAACAAGCAGCCTCTTGCGACATAACAGTAGTGAGACAACTCAACATCGCTATAACGTTAGGTACATGTACACATCAGGGCCATACTTGTTTACATTTAATAAATGTTCCTACCTTTTTCTTTATATCGTTTTCTAGGACTGCTTTCAGCTGAAAACGTATACATATTATGCATAAAATTATTACGAACACGAGGTTAACTCTTTACCGTTACACTAGATTAGCTAATATTTACAATAGGCCCTACATCTTTTTGTGGTGACGCCAAAATCAACCATGACGTCATATTATCTAACATGTAAAACCTACTGTTTTGAAATGCATGCATCTCATAGAATGAATTTTCTCTTGACCTAAAACTGCAAATATTTTGTTTTAATTTAATTATTTATTAATCAGTTTTGGTGTATTATTGTTTAACTTTGTTAAGTCCTTGAAATGTTTTCCTCAATTCAACATGTTTTTTGTCGTCATATTTCATGAATAGAGTGAGACAACAAATAACATTTACTGTTTAAAAGTATAAATATCAAGAAAACAAGATAAAAACTTAGTAAGCTAGTCTAAATAAGCTTGATCCTACTTACGCATCTCTCGTAACTCAAAACAGCCATGTTTGTTCGGAAGCCCTCGCAACCCATCGTAAAAAACCGAAGTGCATTTTCGGACAAAAAATATATCTCAAATGAAGACTTGGCACGGTGGCAAATATATCGACTTTTTTATCATAACTTTTTTTTCGGAAAAAAACCATGGGATTTGATAAAACATGTTCTTAATTGACAAAAAAGGTTTAAAAACATGAAACATACTCTTAAAAAGTATGTTTTTTATCCAGTTAAACATTGTCCACCTAAAGGGTATGCTGCGTATTTGTAAAAACATACATTCAACATTTTAAATGATGTTTCTTTCTGACCAATAATAAACAATTTACACAAAAAGTATTTCCATGAATTAATTGTGTATAGTTTTTGCACAAAAATGGTAAACAAAGTTAATTAATAATAAACGCAACGTTAAGTATTGCTTTTGAAATCAGGCAGACCCGTTTTTGTCTGCCTTAATTTGAGGTCTGCCTAAAGGTTATTCCTAAATACTTGATGTCTACATAATCTGTATAACATATATGTATATATATATATATATATATATATATATATATATATATATATATATATATATATATATATATATATATATATATATATATATATATATATTTAACTATGAAATTAAGATTTCCATTTTCTTTTTGGAGAGTGAACTCTGCGGGAAGGGGTCATTTAAGACCCTCATTGTATATTGTCGTTTTACAATATTCCACAATCAAATAAGTTTATATTTATTACATAAAGTACCATCAAAGCAGACAATATAATGTAATACATGTACGTAACAGTTTTTCTAACATCGTTGCTTATTTTCTACATTCATCAGTATGTACTCAATTGAATCCAACACCACTTAGTACATATTTAATATAGTTGGTTGCGGTGATTTATAGAATTTCTAAATTGCAGATGTTTTTAACACTTAAGTTGAGAATAGAGGCTGAGTACGTTAGGTTTTTTTTTGCGGCGGTGCCAGAAGGGAAAATATTTTTTTTTTCAAAAATGTTAAGACGGATACATTGTCAATTAAATATATAATTGATGTGTGTATTGGTTAACTAAATTCCTTAGTCACATAAATGTACCATGAAGCGTTAAGGTGTTGACAGAAACGGTACAAGTCTAATTCGTGATGATAATAACTAAAAAAAAAACTAAAAAAAAAATAAAACAAATAACTAATCTTGAGGTCCTTAAAAGGTTATAGTCTGTCCCAAGATATTTTGCCGCATATTTTCTTAAATTATTTAATATTTATAAATACCTCTTGGTTCAGACGATGTTCATTCAATAGTATGAAAAAATCCCAAGATTTCCCCTTTGAAACGCCCCCTCTAGCTTGTCGGGTATCAGTACACGGCTAAAAATAAAAAGTGTACGAGGTTTTTCCATTGCCAAGGAGATGAAGACGCCCGGATGATAACGTTGAAAAATTGCGCGAGGTGTCCCGAGTAATTCCGAAAGGAGAAAAGATGTCAACATTCACCATTATAAATCTCCGTAGGAAATCTGTTTTCGTTCCTGTGAATTTTTACGAGGGAAAAATGATAATGTGTGAATGAAGTTATCTCGGGAATTTTCCCTTTCATCGATTTTAATTGCACTTCAGTCACAGGTATGTGTATTTTTTATTAAAACTCGTTCAAATATGCAGCATAAATATCTTGAGACAGACTATAACACTTTCCACTTTGTATACACCCACCCCCCCCCCAAAAAAAAAAAAAGAAAAGAAAGAAAAAGGTTAACAATGATTTTTCAATTGTGTTAAATAAAAAAAAAATTAAAAAGATAGTATGCACTTGATCAATAGTAAGAATTTTGATATAAAGTAAACTAAAGCATTAACTCACCATACGCCTCTGTTACTTCTAACATATTGAACAGCATGGGCAGGAGACCAAGGAAACCCAAATCATGACAAATCAGAGGGTACATCGTAGAATGATGCAGACTTTGTATTCTCAAATCTTGATGAAAACTGACGATATTTAAAGGATAAATTGATTTAAAAAATGTAAAGGTTAAAGGGGAATTGTATAAAGGGGCGTAGTATTGATAAGGAAGTTGAAGAATAACGAAATCAGAATTTATAGGATCGCATGTTTTTTCCCTCTAGATAAGATGCAATTGTGAAATTTCTGTATTTTTATCGATGAGATACAAAAATGGCTCTGTGTTATTTTCCTATCTTCCTTTTTATCAATGTAAATCAAATAATGCAAGCATTGCGATTTCTTACCGCTGCTGTTCTTAGATTTTAATAACGCTAATTCTTTTAATTGTAATTCAATGTGAAAACACGTAATCAAAATGCAACACGTTTTTTATTTTATCAGATGTATAAGCCAATCATGATTTTATCCGAACAATGAATTTAAAATGATTTACCATAACTGTTGGGTTATAACATCGTATTGCGCACACACGCTTTTGATTGTACACGTTCATGATGAAATATGTTTCAAATCGATATACGAAAGATTTCTGATTTATTATTTTAAGTAATAATTGATAAACAGCATACTTCAAATTAAAAATAATTGCCAATTTTTCATTGGTCTAAATTCCTTAAGATACAGAAACATGTAATCCTTGAAGCTTAAGTACTTTGTAAGAATGTTAAGAAAAAAATGCTTCATTAATTTATGTTTTTGCTACACTAGTAGTGCTTTAGTACATATCGTAAAAAATCCTTACATTAAAGGGACTTGGACACGATTTGAGCTCAAAACTTAACATTTCATTTTTTTAAATATCAATGTTTAGAATGGTTAATGGTTAATATTGGTAAAGTAAGTAAGTAATATTGGTAAGGTAAATGCATTATTAAAATTTGAAAGTCAAATATAGAGTTATAAGCAAAATACAAAGTTTGAAAATCTTTGTTTTGTAAACAAAGGTCGAGCTTTGTTATGGTTTATAAGTGTGTTTAATTGGTATAAGTGTCAATCAAGTATTGCTTGTTTCTGTTTATCATATTAACTATTTACACATTGATCTTGTTTGCCACGAATAATTTTATAAAAAAATGGTAATTCCACACTTTACATAAATTGTAAACAAATATAAGACTCCAGCTTTGTTTACATAACAATGACGTTTTTACCTTTGTATTTCTCTTTAATACTTGATTTCTAACATTCAAATTTGTGTCAGTCATTCAAAATGAGCAAGTAAATTATTTTATACATAAAATAAGAAAAAGAAAATTTTGATCAAAAAGTCCCTTGATCATTACATTTTAATTTTATAATGTAAAACAAAGTTAGTTTATGCGTGTTAATCAATATGAATGTTTGACAATGATATAGTTTATATGAAATGAGATATTTGCAGCACCACACTCATATTTCTTTGATCTATTTCGGTAATATGTAAAAACAAATCTGATGACGCCGTTTTTCCAGAGACGTGTGTCCTCAAGGAAGAAAAAACAACAGATTAGAGAAGTTGTACAACTTAGTAACATGGCACTTTGTTTACACAAATAATATTTTGCTTTTTGTTTCCACAAATATCTATTTTAAAACAAGGAAAAAACGTAACAAACGTTTGCATTAGGTAACAGGAGATATCGCCACCTCCATTCGTATTTACAATCATTGGCTCAAATTATAAATGCTTGCAATTTTTATTGTCAGGACTTGTTACTAAAACGATGAGTCTAGTACACCCTTCTGTGGGTTCGAGATTGGGTTTAAGGTGGAATAACACACCTGGAAAAATCACTCAAAATAACACGACAATTTTTGATAATGAAAGATATAATGATAAATGAACTGTACAAATGTCAAATAAGCGAAAATTTTGCAGTTTGGGGATAAAAAAGTAACTACAAAAGCCCCTGGGCGATTCGAACTCGGAATCTACGGATCACAAGTCCGACACTTTATCCACTTTACTATGAAGTAAGATACATGTTGCAGTCCATAAAATCCTTTTAATAAAATGAAATGTTTTGATCAGCAGTCAGCCATTTTGTGAGAATGTGTTATTCCACCTTAATTTAGAGCAGTTTATATACAGATTTTACAGAATATTGCGCTTCAGTAAAATATTTACAATGACATATCTTTGAAAATCTAAGGTGACTGATTTTGCAGAAGAAAAACCTGTTAAGGAAGCAAAAATGTTCTAAGAAAAGATAAATGAAGTACAGCTGTAGATTTCATACTTATGTTTTTATGCACATATGAGATGTTAACATAACTCAGATGAACAATAACCTTCATTATGGAAAGTTTATAAGTGACTCTCTTAAAATAATTTGTAAAAGAGGCTGTTTATCAGAGACTTCACACCCCCCCCCCCCTTTACTAAAATAAGAACCAAAAAAAAAAAACCAAAAAAAAAAACAAACTTAAAACAAAAACAATATCAACAATTAAATGTGGAAACGTTACAATGATGTATGCATTTTTTATAATGTATTTTGGTCTGTAGACATACACCCCCCTCCCCCAAACTGAAAACAACAAACCCTTTGTTATGAATATGCTTTATAACAAGATATAAAAACCCCTAAAAGGGTTTTTTGTTTCAGATGATTTTTAAAAAATCCGTTTATCTTTAGTTTGTACTATGAAATGAGGTATTTTAACTCAAAATTCAAAGTTATCACTCTTTGTTCGACCATATCATTTATATTTTAAGAAAATAAACATTAATGTTTACATTATTAGAAATATGTTTAATTAGACAATTATCAAAATATGACTTTTAGTTAGGCGACTAGGCAATGCTATCGTTCGCAGTGCTTGTTGATGTTTTGTGATCAAAACAGCTGATGCCCATTCATATGCAAAACATCCATCAGTAGCTTTCCGGAGTAAAAACGAAATTTACTCAGAGTTTATAAGTGTCTTCAATATTCTGAAGAATCATATGCTGTGTGTGATGAAGGTCACACAGTACTAAATAAAAAATGATATGCTGCAGTCCATACATTCGTTTCGCTTTGTAACGGAATATAAGATTGCCACAAATACATCGTGTATTTTGGACATGATTTGGATAATATGGGTTTAATAGTAGAGGTATTAAGTTAAGTTCGTACGAATATAAAATAATTATACTCTAATAAAGTATCAATATGCTAAATCAATTGAAAAAAACAAACAAATGAATATGGGTTGCTGCTCGTTAGAACATTTATACAGTATATTCCATAACAAAAAACACTCACCAACACCATAATATTGAACACACATATTGCATATATAATTATAATAACAGTTTACTGGTAGCCATTACACTTTTACTACGTCGTAACAAGCGGTTGAACGCCCACAAAACCCACGCTATTACTATTTATATCCTAATGTCACGTGACCTAAAAACCACACAGATCCGCCCCTTAGATCACACAGCTCACACAGAATTATACCAAATCGAACATAGTTTTAATAAAGAATGCCCCCCCCCCCCCCTTAACAAAGACAATTAAGCTCATTATGTTGATGTTCTAAGCTTGTTTAGAATTTGACTGAAATCGTAACAATGTATAATCTGAACAACGATCATCGTTTCAAGCAATAAATTAGAGTTCACATGGCTTTTCCTACTTATAATTGCTTTAATGCATTAGCATGGGCTGGCGTACTGTATAACTTCAATTTCACTCCTCATTTCCTTTTTTCATATTTTTCAATTTCTTACATACTCCCCCCAAAAATGAGGGGAGGGGGGACTCCATGATAATTCAAACTTTTTATATGTAAATATTTAACAAATTGTTGCTGCAAGAAAAAGTGTGGGGGGGGGGGCTGTCCCCCCCCCCCCCCCCGATGCTACGTGCCTGAATGGTAGGTAACGCCATGGTAAATATGTTTTAATTATCGTTCCAATAAAGTAAGCTAGAAAGAGTATCAAAAACATGAATTTGCAAGTATGAACTGCTATTGGATAGCCAGCTTTCGCAAATAGGTCAACTTCTTATAATGTGTACGAGACTTTGACCTGTGCTTGCACGGGTTGACATTGCATATTGGATATTTACGAAACATGTACACTGACACACCTTATTATTGATATTTACATAACAAAGCTATTAGCCTTCAATAATGTTAATGTTATTTTACTACACTTTCCTTAGTTTGAATAATCTTACTGTGTCACGGGAAAGGCCCTCACCACAGTTAGAATGCCTCTCTTATATCCGTATTGTAACAGAAAATTGCAGAATTGCTCTGGAACGATTTTGGGGAAAGTTAATGAAGTTGCCTTGAAAATAACAGTCGAATTCATCACAAAAAACCTTTTTGAGACTGCAAATACCTTTCAACTAAAAATTTTAATCCATAGAATGGAAGAATCAACACCTTTTCACCTACGTACACGTATTTACTTTGTAAAACTGGGTTCGTAGGACATTATTCATTTTTACGATATAACATTCTATCTTCACTCTCCTAACAAATATAATGTAACATGTTTGCATGTAATCAAATGTTTATAAAATATATAAAACAAAAGACAATATTCTTCCGATTTCTCGGTATTAAAGACCAAATTCGAGTCAATTATTTTAATATAGTAGTATAGATATGTCACAATAAATATATTTATGAATGCATACATTTTCCTGACGGGTACCTCTGGGGGGTTTTTTATGTTCATATCCTTTTTGGTGCCTCAAATTTTGTCACTTCAGGTATTGGTCAGTAATGGCTATACTCGGGTTGTTCTATTTGTTTACTATAAAACCATTTATATTGCAGTCAAAATGCAGGTGTTGGTGCGGTGTTTTTGCAAGAGAAAGATGGAGTGAAGTAACTCGTTTTTAACGCAAGTCAGAAGCTGAATTCGCATCAGTTGTCCTACTATACGATCGAGAAAGTCGCAGCTATCCAAGAGTTTTGAACATTTACCACTACGAAACAGGTTATGTCATTCTTGGGACTTGTTGGGTTTTATAGAAGATTTATACCTAACTTTTCAGCTATTGCAGCGCCGCTGACAGATTTGACACGAAAAGGACAGCCTAACAAGTGTATCTGGGGACAACAACATGAAAATGCGTTTACTTCGCTGAATAACACCTGTGTCCTGTGTTAAAATTACCCGATATGAGTAAACCATTTATATAGACTATAAATACTTATTGTTCTTTATTGAGTGACTGATTGGACACACGGCGGCTGTTGTAACAGTATACTCCTTAAATTATACGAGTTCCTTTTCGTGCGATTTTGTCGTTTTGTTTCATAAAATGAAATATTAACCTAACCTGAACATTTTAAAAAATATGAGTGTCACTTGCTATCTTTAATAATTTTCGGGTCAAGTTATTAAACTTTGAACTGTCCATGAAGCTCATAGTCATAGATTGATGTAATTATACCTCAGTTCTGTCATTAGTTTAGGAGTTTTCAAATTAGGCACTTATGACTAACAATTTAACAGGTGATTGAAATGAATTACCATATTGTCTATCATTCTTCATTGATTCAACAGAATAAAAGCATGTCATTATTCCTTCAAAACTTAGAGGTATGAATGAAACAAAAAGAATAATGAAATCATCTTAAAAGAGATACCAATTTCTGTAGATTTGTTGGATTGATATATGAAATTAAATATACCTGTAGATGAATAGATAATAGTATTTATAATAAGGTAATGTACTCAAAGAATCATTAGTCACAAACTGACCTCAATTTGTTCTTTAAACGTTCATATTCATTCAATTTCGATCCTGATAAATAAGATGCACACGCATTTTGATAAAATCGTAGTATAGAAGCATGTTATATGTATATACATGTATAACATTTCATCACTTTTTTTCATTTTGTGTGTTATGGTATGTAACGACATTAGAAGCAGACGACACGTTAAAGATATGCTGCAAATAATTGATAAGATAAAAGTTGTATTTTAAATCAATCTGTGTCCATGGACATTGATTTTAATATTTGCGAATAATTACGGCGGATGTGACCAGTCAGCAGATGATTCTTTTTCCTCCATTGCACCTGATCCTACTTCTAATTATTTTAGATGTCCGATTTTGAACACTGTTCGTTATCACATGCCATGATTGATTAATTCCTAACCCTCTAATTGACTAATATTATAATGATAAAATTCAAACTTATATTCGCCTCCACTTGACTTACGAGGTAAGTATGCCATTAGATGTTCTCATTTTCAAAAATAGAGTGGGATTTTCCAAAACGCTACAATAGGTTATTGTCATTTCTGTTATGTAAAGAAATTTCGCGATTTGTCTGTGTGTTTAATTTTGACTTCAATTCTATGCTTAGTGCAGGTGTCACTCTTAACATAATTGAATTTCTCCAAGTATATTTAACAAAAACAATGCAACCTTAGATACAGATTGTAAGTTCCAATCAAGGTTATGTAAAGCTCCCCCTGAGTATTTCTTAGAACAACACTTGATATGCATTTAACCTCGCTCCAAAAAAAGGCAAGATTGTTTGTTTACGTCAAAGTTACACTGTCATGTGATTGAAAACAAGCTCAGGTGTTTGGTTTTTTTACCCTACTCCGGCAACAACAAGCATCGATATCTTAAAACACCTCGTATTATTAAAATAACGGAACAACAGACGTCTTACACATTTATTTTTATTAATCAAAAATCAGTCTCTGTCCAAGGTGGAAACAATTCAAAGGGGATTTGGGATTTTAATTCGCCTCAGTCATGTTTTGACACCTTAAAAATTTCCTCGCAAGATAACATTCTGCTTGAAATGACAGTAACAATTTGTCACTGAATCATAAAATGAAATCATTTTTTGCAGTTTTATTCGATTGGTACGATGAATTAATGTAGCTTACCTAGAAATACATTATTTTTTCGACCTCCGGGCTTGGTGAACATTATCCTTTTCATGTGCATGTACCAAATCATATAAACCAATAAAAATAGCATTATTTCTGAATAGCAACAAAACAAAGACAAACAAACATTAAAAAAAAAAAAAATAAATAAAAAACGGAAAAAGGGACGTAAAATCTACACCCAAGACTTTTATGGGTTTTTTTTTGTTCTGAAATGTAGAGAATAGAGCAGAATGTCTTAGCTTTTCTCCATTTTATGAGATATGGATCAATTTTTATTTTCATTTTTTTAACAAATTGTAAAAAGTTGGCTAAAATATGGAATTAAATTAACAATTAAAAAAATGAACGCACAGATCATTATATTTAATTGATATATGATAATTTCAATGAACACTAAATAAAAATGCAGCTCAAGGAAAAAGAAACGACTTTATTATATTTCAGAACTCATATAAATGTACATATATAGTTATTATCCTTTTTGATGAAAGCAAATGTTCAAAAGTCTATAACATAAAACATACATTTCAATTTACAGTTATCAACTGATTCATTGTTTCATGTTTTCTAATGTGCACACTCTTCAAAATATATATATGGGGAATTTTCATCTTTTTTGACATACATTATTAATTGGTTAGTGTAATAAAATAAATTAGTGTAGTTTTAGTACTATGATATTTTTCGTTATTTTAAAAATACAAAACAGTTATATACATTAATAACATGAACAAAACATCAATTAAAATTCTAATTGATCTGTAGTTTTTTTGTAACCAAATCACAAATATCAGTTTATTTGCGTTGCAAGAAAATTGAGTACAATATAATCTTTCTCAAAATATCATAAATATTTCTGCGTTCATGCTTTGTTTAATCAAAAACATCGAAATCAATTTCAAAAATACATGTATATTTGCTGAAATTATAATTATTCTTCAATTTGCTTCGATTTTTTACTTTTCTAAGGGCAAATGACTTGAAAAACTTTCGATTGTGTTAAAGAATAAGTTCTAAACTACACCTGTCATCTCCTGGATCGTATAATATGGGTCAGTGTTCGTGGACCATCCGAGCTCAGTGTAACTATTCACAGTATAATTGCTTCCAGTAACACATGAGTTCGCTGAGTTGGCGCCATTCCTTAATTCTATTGCATTCAATATTTGATGGTTCCCTCTCATTAAAGTTCTAAAATTACGTAAGAATTAAATCTCAGTTATAATTTGTTTCAAATTGATAAATTGTAATATCAAAATAAAATTAAATTCACAATTTTGATATCGTATTTTACCTTGTCTGTACAATATAGAGAATAAGTACAACGATGATCAGAACAGAGACACTGAGTCCTCCGATCAGACCTTGCAGTGCACGAGTCCATTTATTTATTTTGACATCAGTTGAAAATTCTATAACAATTTTAAATAAAATGTCAATTTCAAATTATGTACATGAATTAAAATGTAAAGTCTTACATCAGATAAAAAACACCATGACATTCGTTCAATTAATTCCAAAACCTTACAAACTTAAAAAAAAAAAGCAGGTTTGAATTTGTTTTTTTCAAAGTTGCTTTCATTGTTGTTTTTTTTTCTTTTAAATTAAGGTTAGGTTACATGGCTTAAATGAATATATACACAATCAAACTTATTTGGAAAGATATTTTTAAGTTCATGAAGAAAAAAAAATTGATGTATGCAATGTTTTATGATCATTTTGAATGAGCAGATAAGATTATTTAAGATACCATTGCAATAACATTAGCATTGTATAACATATTTAACTAAGCATTCAACATTTTTTTCATCTAAAATGCATCATTTACTTTGTAAATTAATAATAAATACATGGTATATGATTGTATGGTTTTACGATCGAACATTGCTTATTTTTACTTGTGATCATATTCGTTCTATATGCAACGTAAAATCGAAATAGTTATATGAGCCAGACGGCAAATTACCTTTCATGTGGAGATGAATCATGTATTTGGATATGTGCGCTTGCAAGTGTCGTTTCTTTTTTCATTTTTTTTTTCTTGTTATTAAAAGCGTAAACTGTATACATTGTTTATTGTTATACTTTCATGTTAAATACTGAAATCTGATTGGTTAAGACGCAGTTAATAATATTTACTATTACCCTCAGCGTTAGCAACGCACTTGGCAACGGGTAACATTAAACAATGTTACATGCGCGAAAATTATGCGCGTACGGTTCGCTGTAGAATTTACGTTATTCCTATATAAAAGCAGTAAAATTTTCTTAAAAATTTTAAAAAAGACATTCAGTATAACAAAATAAATAGTGCCTGTTTGGGAGGATAACAGTTGAAATTGACACCCCTCGAAAACCATTGTCAACCTCCGCTTCGCGTCAGTTGACAATGGTTTTCTCGGGGTGTCAATTTCAACTGTTACCCTCCCAAACAGGCACTATTTATATAATAGTGTATTGCATGCGTTGAGCAAGAATACCTGAATTTATAAGTAGCAAATAAATCGTTTAAACTGCTAAAGTTGTTGTCTTGAAATAAAAGTTTGTAGTAGTACACCATGTATTTAAATATGAACGGCATTGGGAAAAAAAAAAAAAAAAATATATATATATATATATATAAAAGAATTTACCTCCTTCACACGTGTCACCATGGTAACCAGGTTTACAGGTCAGACAGACACATTCAACTGTGTCAAACACATCGCAATTAGTCGTTTGTACCGGACAACCTACAACAAACGCTTATTTTCCAGATGTATCTCAAATAATTGATTATAATTTTACAGTTACGTTGTGTGTATAAATTATTTTCATTTATATATAATTATGTCATGCGCTTATGCACACTGGACTTAAAAATCACTAACCAAACTAATTTTAATATGAGGTTTGTATGAGATGATTTTAACTTTAAAAAATTGTCAAGAGCAGAAAATCAAATTAGTTGTTAAAAAAAAAGGCGTTAAGTGTTGTACAAAAAAATCTTATATAACAAATGAAACAGCAGCAAATTTAATTGCTAAAAATGCAACGTATCTAAAAATGACTTCCGTTGACAATATACATTTATGTTGTAACCCCCACCCTCCCGAAAAAGACATCTTAGAGAAGGTTATAAATAAGATTTTAAACGAAAGAGTTTTTTGAAAAGTTAATGATCAGAAGATGCACTTTTTTCATTAATAATTGAACCTAAAAGAAATAAATTAGTCAGTAATCCTATTGAAAACGAATTGGAACAGTTTTCATTTTCTAACACATAATGTAAAGTATTCTTTGGCATGACTATTTAATCAAAACGTTCAATGTGGATTTGAAATTTGCGATTATTTGCCAAATATTTATCTACTAACATTTTCTGTGGTTAATATACATGTATTTTGAACCGATCTTTTAAAATAGCAGACAAAAAAATCTAGAGTAAATATTCAGAAATAGCAGTAGATAAAAAACTATATTTAAAATAGCCAATTGTGACACTGAATATTTTCTAACCAGATGTATGTTTGAGAATTGCGATTTGAGAAAAAAATTACAACTAATCATATTCCTAGAATTACAAATTAAATAAAACTTCAGTTTTCTTAAAGAGGAAGCCACGCCAGACTAGAGTAGCCACAGAAGCCACAGTAAGCATATCTTACCATACACCTCGACATCACATAAATCATTTTCAGCATCTGAATTATAATCGCTAGGATAGGTAACCCCCTTCAGTCTCTCGTTGTAATAGATGACATATTGTCCTTGTACATAACATATTGTGCTAAACACTGCAGGAATAGTGCTTCTGTTAAAGTTATTATCCTTGAAACATAATTTTCCTTGCAATCTATCTGTTGTGTTGGAAACATAGAGTGAAAATCCTAGAAAGGTGGATGTAGCGTTGTTTGTGTTATCTGCAAAGGATATATACTATTACAAAAATGATTAGATAACATGTACAAGTGTAATTATTTACTTCAAGCACCGCTTAAGGGTCAATACTTTAACATTAAATTTCCTCCAATTTTCGCGATCATTGACTGATAACCAAGTTATATGGTCTGTTTGAACACATAATTTCTAAATATTCTCCTGATTTCATTTAAAACCGTGAAATATTATGTTGAAAGTACGCAGGTTTTGCACAAGCGCCAAGTTTGTTTGTTCCCATAATCATTGAATAGGAATCTGAAACCTTTGAGAGTTTATATTAGCTCATATAGAAACATTAAAAATATCTTTAAAAAAATATGTTACTTAAAGATATCTTAATCAACTTACATGTTTTTTTTTCAAAGTTTAATTCAGGTATTACGAAATCAATAATTTTGTTTGATGACTGGTTCGAAAAAATTAAATAAACTATAGGTATACCCTACCCCAAATGGCATTTTTTGTCTTGAAATACACAGTGATGTGGTGGATGATGTGAAGTCTGCCGAGGTTTACCCACCAGGCGGCGATTTCTTTTTCAAAAGCTGATACAGCACACTGACCTCCCGTCCAGGATAAGTCAGACTTTAGTCCATCTACTGCATTAGTTGCGTCGAATGTTTTATTATATCTGTCATACGGATGCAATTGAAATGCAGGTTTGTGTAAGGCAACATTTTCTGTAAGTTAAACCTTACAAGTTATCATTAAGTTCATTAACTGATATACACTGAATATACTGTATCATATGATTTGTATTTAAACACACACAAGTACAAATTTATGGATTAATACATGTACAATCGATCGTTTGCTCATTACGGAGAATGGGGGGGGATGAGATAAGATAATTTTAAATCACAATATCGTCCTTTTTTCTATTCAAAATATAATTGCATGTAGTTTTCAACAAATGCTAATAAGAACATGCTTCACATATTCAAGTATTTAACTTCAAACATGCAACTGAAAAAAATTCATTCCGTTAAAAGGTATGAAGCTTTCAACATTTGGTGAAGATAGTTCCAATAATGATGCTCGTATTTTTTTTTAAAAATTGGATCTTTAACCAAATAGTATCATAACCTCCATATTCACATTGCTATAAAATCTATCGCGAACGAAATCGTTTACAAATGAAAAATGAGTCTTTGAAATTGACTCAAAAAGATGCCGTCGCCGGACGTCACGGGGCAGCGATAGGTAATGAGAAAACACGATTCAAGCTGAGTAATAAACGATGTTGCAGAAAAAAAGTAAAATGCAAAGGTCATTTGCGCGTATTTATTAAATGAAATATATTTTTGGGATTGTAAATCATTTGTTTTTGCACCAAACTTCCCTTAAAATTGGTAAGTTGAGAACTTAACAAAACCAACACTACTTAAAACATTGTTTTATATTGGTGGTTGCGGCAATTTGAAGAATTTCTAAGTTGAGGATGTTCTTAACACTTAAGTTGAGAATTGAGACTGAGTACGTTAATTATTTGGTGGCGGCAGTGCCAGAAATAAAAAAAAGAAATATCTTTTTTTATCAAATATGTTAAGAGATATACTCTGTCAATTAAATATATTATTGATGCGTGCATTGGTTTACCATATTCCTATGTTACATACATGTACCATCGAGCGTTAAGGTGTTGACAAAAACGAATGAAGGCTAATTCGTAATGATATAGAACAAAATAACTAATATTACCTCTCTTAAAAGGTGACCTCTTTGTGTATACCCCCCACACCCAAGTAAAAAGTTAAAATAATTATTTAATTCTGGAAAATAAGATTGATCTTGATCAAAAGTAACTATTTTGATATAAAGTAAGCTAAAACATTTACTCACCATACGCCTCTGATACCTCTAACATACTGGACAACATAGACAGGACACCAAGGAGACACATAGAATGACAGAAGAGAAAGTACATCTTAGAATATTGTAGGCTTGGTATTCTCAGATCTTTCTAAAAACTGACGATGTTTAAAGAATAAAGTGATTATAAATATGTAAAGGTAAAAGGGTACTTGTTTAAAGGGGCGTAGTATTAATAAGGAAGATTAAGAATAAAAAAAAACAGGAATAGGATTGCATGATATTTTTTTACCTCGAGACCAATGCAATTGCATAATTTCCGTAATTTTTCTCTCGGTGAGAGACATAAAAGGTTCTGTGTTACTTTTCTATCTTCCTTTCTATAGATATAAATAGTAAATACTAATAATGCAAGCATTGCGATTTCTTGCCGTTGCTGTTCTTGAATTTTAAGAAAGCTTATTCCTTTAATTCTGATTCAATGTTAGAACAGGTTATAAAAATTCAACATTT
Source organism: Magallana angulata (assembly GCF_025612915.1). Lineage (NCBI taxonomy): Eukaryota > Metazoa > Mollusca > Bivalvia > Ostreida > Ostreidae > Magallana > Magallana angulata. The sequence continues at coordinate 43,298,387 of NC_069112.1, forward strand.
TTTTTTCTTATTTTCATAATCAGATGTATAGGTCAATCATGATTTTATCTGAATTATGAATTTAAAATTGATTACCAAAACTGTAAATGTATAACATTGAATATTACGCACACTCTTTTTATTTTACACGTACATAATGAAATATGTTTGAAATCGATATACGAACGATTTCTGATTTATTATTTTTAGTTTTTTAATACTTTTAATTCATTTTAATAATTGCCAATTTTTCATTGGTCTAAATTCTTCAAGATAGAGAAACATGTACATGTAGCTCCTGAAGTTAGGAGGTGACAATACTCCAAATCATATCATTATGTACTCTGTCAGAATGGAGAGAAAAGTTGCTTTATTAATTCATAGGTTTTTGCTACACAAGTAGTGCTTTACTACATAACGTTAAACATCCTTACATTATCATTTTATTTTACTTTAATAACGTAAAACAAAGGTAATTTTTTACATGTTAGTTAATATGAATGCTGGATAATAATATAGTTTACATAAAATGAGGTATTTGCAGCAGCACATTCATATTTCTTTGATCTATTTCAGTAATATATAAAAACATATCTGATGACGCCGTTTTTTTTTCAGAAACGAGTGTCCTCAAGGAAGAAAAAACAACAGATTAGAGAAGTTGTACAACTAAGTAACATGGCACTTTGTTTACACAAATAATATTTTGATTTTTGTTTCCACAAATATCTATTTTAAAACAAGGAAAACGTAACAAACTGTACCATCAGGTAACAGGAGATATCGCCAACTCCATTCGTATTTACAATCATTAGCTCAAATTATAAATGCTTGCAAATTTTATTGGAATGACTTGTTACTAAAACGATGAGTGTAATACTCCCTTCTTTGGGTTCTTGCCTTCAATCAACATTATTTAATCGTACTGTCGAAATTGGGTTTAAGGTGGAATAACACACCTGGACAAATCACTCAAATTAACAGGAAATTTTTTGATAATCAAAGATATAATGATAAATAAACTGTACAAATGTCAAATAAGGGAAAAATTTGCAGTTTAAGGATAAAAAATGAATACCTAAAATAGTTATTTCAGTAAGTAACAACAAAAGCCCCCGTAGGTTTCGAACTTACAATGTGTAACAAGTCCGATACTTTATCAACTTGGTTATGGAGTAAGTTACATGTTTCAGTCCATAAAATCCTTTTAATAAAACGAAATGCGATTTCGATCAGCGGTCAGCCATTTTGTGATGATCTGTTATTTCACCTTGTTTATGCACATATGAGATGTAAAATAACTCAAATGAACAATTACATTCATTAAGAAAAGTTTATAAGTGGCTCTTTAAAAAAAAAAACATTTGTAAGAGGCTGTAATCTGACATTTCATCCCCAAACCCCCTTAAAAAAAACCATAAACAAAAACAAAAACAAAGGCAAAAATTAAATTTTGAAACGATACAATGCAATATGCATATTTTTAGAATGCATGTTGGTCTGTATACTAGTGCCATCCCCCCCCCCCAAAAAAAAAAAAAAAAAACCTTTGTCATTAATTTGCTTAGTAACAAGATATAAAGCACACTAAAGGAATTTTTGTTTCAGATTTTTTTTTTAAATGCGTCTATCGTTAATTTTTATTATGAAATGAGCTATCTTAACCCAAAATATAAAGTTATCTCTCATTGTTTGACCAAATCATTTACATTTTACGAAAACACACATTATTGTTTACATTATTTAATAAAAATAAGTTTAATTAGACAATTATCAAAAATGACTTTTAGATAGGCGACTAGACAATGCTATCGTTCACAGTTCTTGTTGATGGTTCGTGATCAAAACAGCTGATGCCCATTGCAATGCAAAACATCCATCAGTAGCTTAGTGGAGTAAAAACAAATTTTCTGTGAGTTTATATGTGTTTTTAATATTCTGAAGAAGCACCAATGCTGTATTTGATGAAGGTCACACAATAATAAATAATTTTTTTTTTTTGCAGTCCCTGCATTCGTTTCGCTTTGTAAAGGAAATGTCACAAATACAACGTGGAATTGGACAGGATTTTAATCATTTGGGTTTAAGAGTAGAGGTATATATATATATATATATATATATATATATATATATATATATATATATATATATATATATATATATATATATATATATATTATTTCTAAGATAATGAATTCCGAGAAGTGCTTTTGTATAGAAAGGTACTGGACCATTCATTCACTTGTACACACTTCAAGAATTGAAAACATACTTTTTATTATCTCTCACTCCTTTTGTTCGAATATAAAAAAAGTTATACTCTAATAAAGTATGGATATGCGGAATCAATTGAAAAATAACAAACTCATGAATATGGATTGCTGCTCGTTAGAGCATTTATACAGTATATTTCACTTCAAAATACACACACCAAAATCATAATGTTGAACACACATATTGTATATAATAATTATTATAACAATTTACTGGTACGTAGCCATTACACCTTCACTACGTCCTAACGAGCGGTAGAATGACCACAAAACCCGCGCTAATACCATTAATATCCTAATGTCACTTGACCTAAAAACCTCACAGATCTACCCCTTATATCACACAGCTCGCACAGAAATATACCCGAACGAACATAATTTTAATTAAAAATGCCCCCCCCCCCCCCGCCCATAAACAAAGGTCATTAAGCTCATTATATTGTTGTTCTAAGTTTGTTTAGAATTTGTCTGTAATCGTAACAATGTATAATCTGAACAATGATCATCGTTTCAAGCAATAAATTAGAGTTCACATGGCTTTTTCTACTTATAGTTGGTTTAATACATTAGCATCGTTTCAATTTAAAAACAGAAATGGTATGTAACGCCATGGTAAAGATGTTTTAATTATCTTTTCACTAAATAAGCTAGCAAGAGTATCAAAAACACGAATTTGCAAGTCTAAACTGCTGTATAGCCAGCTTTCGCAAATAGGTCAAAATCTTATAATATGTATATGTTACAATCAATAGTATTATGCATGCATAAATTTTTCTGTAGGATATCTCTGGTTTTTACTTAAATTTTGTCACTTCAGGTATTGGTCTGTAATGGACTATACTCGGTCTGTTCTACTTGTTTACTATGGAACCATTTATATTTCAGTCAGATGCAGGTGTTGGCGCGGTGTTGTTGCAAGAGGAAGATGGAGTGAAGAAACCCGTTTTCTACGCAAGTCAGAAGCTGAAGTCGCATCAGTTGTCCTACTCTACGATCGAGAACGTCGCAGCTATCCAGGATGTTACAACACCTACCACTACGAAACAGGTTACGTCATTCTTGGGATTTGTTAGTTTTTATAGAAGACATGCCTAACTTTTCAGTTATTTCAGCGCCGCTGATAGAATTGACACGAAAAGGACAGTCTGTATCTGGGGACAACAACATGAAAACGCGTTCACGTCGGTGATGTACGCACTAATAGTAACACCTGTATTAAAATTACCCGATATGAGTAAACCATTTATAATGATTGTAAATACCTAATGATGTTCTTTATTGAGTGACTGATTGGACATACGACGGCTGCCGTGAGAGTATTTTCCTTAAATTATGAATGTTCCTATTCGCTCGATTTTGTTGTTTTGTTTTATACAATGTAATATTAACCTGAAAAGTTTAAAATTTATTAGTGTCACTTGCCATCTTTAATAATTTTGGAGTCAAGTTCCTAAACTTGGAACTCTCCATGAAGCACATAGTCATATATTGATGTAATTATACTTCAGTTCTGTCATTAGTTTAATAGTTTTAAATTTAGGCACTATCACTACACAGCTTATTGAAAAGATTTTACCATATTGCCTATCTTTTTTCATTTATTCGACAGAATAAAAGGATGTTTTTTATCGGGAAAAACTTAGAGGTATGAATGAAACAAAAAGAATCAAGAACTCTTTTAAAGGAGATACCAATATCAGTAGATTTGTTGGGTTGATATACGAAATTAAATATACCTGTAAATGAATAGATAATAGTATTTGTAATAAGGTAATGTACTCAAAGATTCATTGGTCACAAACTGACCTCCATTTGTTCTTTAAACTTTCATAGTCATCAATTTCGATCCTGATATATTGGAGGTACACGCGTTTTGATAAAATCGTAGTATACAAGCATGTTACATGTATATATAACATCACTTTTCTCATGTTGTGTGCTATGGTATGTAACGACATTAGCACCAGACAACATGTTAAATATATCTGTAATTAATAAGATAAAAGTTGTATTTAAAATCAATCTGTGTCTTTACACATTTTTTTTAATATTTGTTGATACGAGGTATGGCCAGTCAGCAGAGGACTCTAACTCCTTCATGGCAACTAATCCTACCAATAGTTATTTTTAGGTGTCCGTCCTTGCTCTGCTCCTGTTTTGTATTTGTCTTTTCGACTTTCGATTTGGAACTCTGTTCGTGTGTCCGTGCTTGTTCTGCTTGTGTTTTGTATTTGTCCCTCGACTTTTGATTTGGAACACTGTTCGTGTGTCCGTGCTTGCTTTGCTCTTGTTTTGCATTTGTCCTTTCGACTTTCGATTTGGAACACTGTTCATTATCAGCAATCGTCTTATGATTGATTAATTCCTAGTCCTCTAATTGGCTGATAGTGTGATGATAAAATTCATTGAAACGATTTAAAACTTATATCCGCCTCCACTTGACTTACGAGGTAAATATATCATTACATTTTCTCTAAAGTTGACCAAAATAGATTTTCCAAAACAAAAGGTTATTTTCATTTCTATTATCTACAGAAATTACGCGTTTTGTTTGTGTGTTAATTTTCACTTCAACCCTATACTTAATACAAGTGTCACTACTAACATCATTGAATTTCTCTAAATATATTTAACAAAAAAAAAACAGGTAATAAACAAGCTTTTGTAAAACTTCCCGAGAGCATTTCTTAGAACAACATTAGCATGCGCTTTAACGCCCCACCACCTCAAAAAAAGGCAAAAGTGTTTGTCGAAGTTACACATGTGATTGAAAACAAGCTCATGCGTTTTCACGCTACTCCGGCAACAACACGCATCGATATTTCAAAACACTCCGATTTATTACAATAGCAGAACAGCAGACATCTTACCATTTTTTTTTTATTTAACAATCAGTCTCTGTCCAAGGCGGAAACAATTCAAAGGGGGATTTGGGATCTTAATTCGCCTCAGTCATGTTTTGACGCCTTAAAATTTTCCTCGCAAGATAACATTTAGTTTGAAATGACAGTAACAATTTGTCATTGAATCATAAATGAAATCATCTTTTGCAATTTTCTTCGATCGGTACGATGCATTAATGTACGTAGCTACCCTCGAAGTACAATATTTCTTCGACCTCCGGGCTAAGTGAACATTATTCTTTTCAGGCGCATGTGCATGTACATAGTCATATTTTAGCATTGAATGATTTATTTTTGACGTCGTCGTGTCAAAAACTGCAGTCAGGTGAGCAGACAAATTGAATAACGCGCGTTAGATCGTTATGATAATTTGTCTTTTCACCTGACGGCAGTTATGCATGCTTATATTTACATTCCCTTACTGAAGAAATCAATTGTTTACCTAAATAAATCGATATAAAGTGCAGATCACGATGGGAGTAAATAAGTAACAGCAAGAACAGCTGTTTTGTAAAACCGGTTTAAACTGGTTTTCACATAGACTTTTGAGATAAGATCGACGAGCATGAAAATATAATCCATGATATATAACTCTTGAAATGTTGCTTTTAACAATAAAGTCAACTTTTTTGTTGAATAATTATAAAACATGGTGTTTTGACAACATTCATGAAATACATTTTTTAACCGATAACATAGATATCACTGTTTGAGAACTACTTATGTAAATTGCTTGTCAATTTATACGCAGTGAACAGGTGTTGCATTTAGAGGCATTTAAACATTATAGAATTCAATGGACAAACACAGTAAAATGTAATTATAAACCTATAAAAATAGAAATATTTCTGAATAGCAACAAAAATAAATAAAAAAAAAATAAAAACAGAAAAAGGAAGAAGGACGTAAAATCAACAACCAAGTTCAAAGTAAAAATATTGAGAATATTTTTTTTTGTCTGATATGTAGAGAATATAGCAGGATGCCTTAACTATTCACCATTTTGTCAGATATGGTTCATTATTTTTTTTTTTTTGTTTTTTATTTGTTAACAAATTGTAAAATAGTTGGCTAAAATATGGAATAAAATTAACAATTCAAATATGCAACGCACACATCATAATATTCAATTGATATATAATAATCTCAATGAACAGTAAAAAACAATGCAGCATATGAAAAAAAAACCAAAAAAAAAGATTTTATAATATTTCAAAACTCAAACACATATATTGTTGTTATCCTTTTTTTATGAAAGCAAATATTGAAACATCTTTTTTGACATACATTATTAATTGATTTCTTTAAAAAAAAAATTAGCACAGTTTTAGTACTATGATATTATTCGTAATTTTCAAAATACAAAACAGTTATATACATTAATAACATGAACAAAACATCAATTAAAATTCTAATTGATCAGTAGTTTTTTTTTACTAAATCACAAATGTCAGTTAATATCCGTTGCAAGAAAGCTGTGTAAAATAAAATCTAAAAATATCATTAATATTTGATTGATTAATCAAAAACCTTCAAATCAATTTCAAAAATACATGACTTTTTTGTATATTTGCTGAAATTATCATTATTCATCAATTTCCTTCCATTTTCAATTTTTCTAAGGGCAAATGAATAGAAAAACTTACGATTGTGTTAAAGAATAAGTTCTAAACTACACCTGTCATCTCCTGGATCGTATAATATGGGTCAGTGTTCCTGGACCATCCGAACTCATTGTAACTATTCACAGTATAATTGCTTTTAGTAACACATGTGTTGGCTGAGTTGGCGCCATTCCTTAATTCTATTGCATTCAATAATGGAGGGTTCCTTCTCATTGAAATTCTAAAATTATGTAAAAAAAATGTTTCGTTTATAATTGATGTCAAATTGATAAATTGTAAATATTTAAATGAAATAAAATTCGCAGTTTTTGATATCGTATTTCACCTTGTTTGTACAATATAGAGAATAAGTACAACGATGATCAAAATCGAGACAATTGGGCCACAGATCAGACCTTGCAGTACAGGAGTCTGGCTTTTAAGTTCGGCATCAGTTGAGGATGCTATAACAAATTTTGAATAAAATGTCAATTTCAAATAAAATGTTAAGTCTTCCATCAAATAAATACCCTACAATTATAACAAAATCTCACGAACTAAAAAAGTAAAGCTGGTTTGATTTTTTTTTTCAATTTGCGTTCATTTGTTTTGTTTCTTTTAAATCAAAGTTAGGTTGCATGAATGTAGACAAATATATACAAAATCAAACTTATTTGAGAAGATATACACATGATGAATCTCTGCCATTCAGTGAACTGAAATGTGAGTGATCGGTAACTGCAAGGTGACTGAATGCCATAGCTATGCCATTCAGTCACCTTTCCAGACCAATCAGTTAACATTCAGTTCACTAAATGGCAGAGGTTTATCCTGTGATATTTTAACTTCATGAAGAAAAAAATAAATGTATGCAATGTATTAGGATCAATTTGGGTGAGTATTGAGATTATTTAAGATAGCAATACAATAGCATAAACATTAATGTATAACATATTTAACTAACCATTCAAAATTTTGATCATCTAAAGTGCATCAATCATTTTGGATAATAATAATCAATACTTAATATACAATTTTATAGCATAAAGATCGAACATTGCTTATTTTTACTTATCATCAAACCCATTCTGTAAGCAACGTAACTTTTTAAAAATGGTTTATATTTCTAGATCAATCGAACTAGCTATATGAGCCAGACGACAAATTACCTTTCATGTACAGATAAATCATGTATTTTGAAATATGCGATAGCTAACCTCTTTTTTTTAGTAGTGTATCGCATGCGTTGAGCAAGAATACCTGAATTTATAACTAGTAAATAGATCTGTTAAACTGCTTAAGTTGTCTTGGAATGATAGTTTGTAGTAATACAACATGCATGTATTTAAATATGAATGGCATTAAGAAAATATGAATGCATATAAGAATTTACCTCGTTCACACTGATCACCATGGTAACCAAGTTTACAGGCCAAACAGACACAATCAACTTTGTCCAAGACATCGCAATGCGTTATTTGTAAAGGACAGCCTACAACATACCTCTACAGATTTTTATTACAGATACTTTTAAAATTATTTATCATAACTTTACCCGCATTTTTTTTTGTTGATTTAATTTTTTATATTTGCATAATAATCGTATTATGTGAATATGTACTTTCGACTTAGAAATCGTTTTCTAACGAACGAAAAACAACATTTAACATGGGTTTGTATGCGGTGATTTTAACTTTAAAAAAATGTATACAGTATGAAATAAAATTAATAGTTTTACAAAGGCGTTAATTGTAGAAAAAAAAATTAAAAATAGATAGACAGTATTATTTTTACATTAGATCACCAATCACAATTCTTCATGTTTTTAAGAACCCAACGCTTTTCTAATGTATAGTATAATTCAGAATTATTGTACTAATCTAATTGTCTTTTTTTTTACATTCGTTGGAGGAAAAGTGTACACTTTTGATCAGTTTTAAATGCTTAGATGCTTAAGAACATCTCTGAAATCCTTCTTTTAATAAGTATATACCCAGAATATTTAATATCAAATGCTTTGATTAATAAAGAAGCAATTAGTTTTTCTGCTTACGCAAAAGCTTTTTTTTTTTCTTTCAACTATATTTGATCTCAAATATGAAAATAATACATAATCATTATACTCATATATCGATAAATGACAAAATGGTATATTTATTAAATCACTGCTAGTCATGTACTGAGAATTGAAAATAAAAACGAGGAAAAACACTTTAGTTTTTTTTTATAAGGACTTGCGTTACAACAGTTAGCATTTCTTACCATACACCTCGACTTCACATAAATCATTTTCAGCATCTGAATTATAATCGCTAGGATAGGAAACCCCTTTCAGTCTCTCGTTGTAATAGATGACATATTGTCCCAAAACATAACACATCGTGCTAAAAACAGCAGGTATAGTGCTTCTGTTAAAGTGATCATCCTTGAAACACAATTTTCCTTGTAATCTATCTGAAGTGTTGGAAACATACAGTGAAAATCCTAGAACAGAAGCTGTTGCGTTGTTTCTGTTATCTGAAAATGATACAGTCCATTACAAAAATTGATAAGATAAGCAGTACCAAAGTAATTATTCATTTCAAACTCCCTACAAGGATGAATTTTTTAATATATACTTGATTTTACTTTACATTTTCGTGATTATGGACTGATTACCACGTTCAATTGTTCCTCCTAATTATCACTTATCTCTAACAATGTGCTTTTTTATTTCATAGCAATAACATATAACATCATAAATACGCAGGTTTGACACAACCGCCGAGTTTGTACATTCCCTCTATCATTTAAAATCCATTCTGACACCTATGGCAGTTTTTATTAGTATGAAGCAAAGGACTATTATATTATAATGCGCGGGGGTGTTAAGGAAGCATATGGACAATTTAGCGTCTTATTTTGACTGTTATATTCAAAATCGTGAAATTAAATAAATATTTTGAATAAGATCAAAAACTTAGTATTATCCTTTAAAACAGATGTCCGTGCAATAAAATCGGGTAGTACATTACTGCCACATTGGTGCACTATCACGTGACAACTATAAATAGCTTACGTATATTCCTTAACGTAAAATGTGATAGAACAACACTACCCCGCGGTTTCTAAAATAAAATAAACATACCAAGTGAAGGCAAATCATCTCAGTTTAATCAAAACCGCTGCTAGAATTCTATGTTCTTCTTAATTAAGTAGTTATTCATCCGGCTCTCGTAAAACCTTCCCAACTTTTATTAAGTTTGCACGGAAAACGGTATGTTCCATCAAAACAACACAAAACATGGGATTCTAGCAGAACTTTTCAAATAAAGCATTGATCAAACTAACGATACGTATAAAATTTCAAGTTCAATATATACGGGGTAGTGTTGTTCTAGGCGGATTTTTATATCGTAAACAACGACAGAGGAAAGCCTGGCCGATAAATAAAAGCAAATTTACATACCTTTTAGCGAATGATTGATAAAACTAACTTCTTTCCCAGTATTCTTATGTTCAATTCTCAATAAATCACACCACAATACTTTATCAGAGTTTTTAGATAAGTTATATTTTGACTCTGTTTACAATGCTTTCCGATCAAATTCACACGACATTCAACTTTTAGTCATGACGTCATCAATGTGTAAATCTACGTAATACAAACTAATTTCTGAAAAAAAATTGTCTTCAGTATTTTTTATTAGTTTTTGGTCTATGTTTCGTTGCTTAGATATTTGAATATGTACATAATTAGTAAGATTTGTGATTTCACGGAATAACATGTAACTCAGATTCCATATGCTTCCTTAACACCCCCGCGTGTTTATTGTTGATATATAAACATAAGCATAAGAAAATCTGTAACTTAAAGAAGGTTTATCAACTGTTTACGTGTGTTTTCTAAAGGTTTATGCAGGCATTATGATACTAATATTTTTAAAGTTCGTATACTTTACCCCAAATGTCATTATTTGTCTTGAAATACACAGTGATGTGGTGGATGATGTGGAGACTGCCGAGGTTAACCCACCAGGCGGCGATTTCTTTTCCAAGAGCTGATACAGCACATTGACCTCCATTCCAATGTAAGTTAGACTTGAGTCCATCTACTGCATTACTTGCGTCGAAGGTTTTATTTGTTCCGTCATACGGATTCAGTTGGAATGCACGTTTGTGTAAAGCAACATTTTCTGCAAGTTGAATCTCACAAGTTATGATTAAGTTCATTAAGTGATAAAAGTAAACACTGAGTATGCTGTGTCATATGATTCGTATTTAAATGGACGCAAATTCATGGAATAATGCATCTACAATTTTTCATTTCATTTATAGATTACAGGGCACGCGAAAAAGAGATAAGGACAATGCAATAAAAATTAACGATATTTCTTCAGTTCATAATATAGATAGCTGTTAACAAATTGAAATAAAAAATATGGTTCAAATTTACCACTGTAAGCTCGAACATGTGATTGAAAACAATCATTCCGTTAAAAGGTCCGAAGGTTTTAATTAGATAATTACATTATTAATGCTCATATTGTTATGTAAATTGGATCTGAAACCAGTTGATAATCAAACCTCAAATTGCAAATTGTAAGACAATCTATGTGCAAAATTAATAAGGATACAATGTTTTAGTATGATGGCATAGGCTAGAAACAAATATGGATCTTTTCGAAATTGTCCAAAAAGATGCCGTCGCCGGAAGTCATGGAGAAACGGTTTGTAATGACAGGATAAATTAAAATCGGGAAAACCCGATACAAACTGTTAAACGCAAGATAATGCCAAAACTCTAAATTGCATTTGCGCAATTGTATTTTAATATGCTAGATTTTTGGTATGATACATCATTTATCTTTGCATCAAACTGCCCCTCCCCCCCCCCCAAAAAAAAAAACCCACTAATCAGTCAATATTTGGTTGAAAGTTCTAGTAACATGATCTGACATTCAATGTTTTTCTGTACTGTTATTGAATAGATGAACAGTGAAAGAATTAAAGCATCAACGAACAAACATAATTCTCCAACAATTGTGAGCAAATCTAAAGTTGTTTTAGAAAATCAGAGTTAATATTGGGACTAAAAATTGAAAAAAAAATAAAAGGTACCATAACAAACATAGTGTACTGGAAACGTCTTAGCGTTAGGCTTTTACCGTGCTCTGTTATGAAATAATATACTCTTTTCAAAGCGGGTAACAGCAATTCCTCCCCCCCCCCCCAAAAAAAAAAAATTACATCACCTCTGAATAATATGGAGTCAAAATCATGCAAATAATTTTCTAGTTTATTGATATCAGATATATCTTGATAATATGATTTTTATAGAATTTTAAATACTGTCATTGTAGCATGCTGTGTTTTATTGGAACTTGGAAATGAAGCTTAATGACAAAAATAAATTTTCTTAAGAATAAAATACAATGACTATCATTTTGACACGATTCATGTACATTAAAGAGGATATAAATTTATATAGCAAATAACCTACCATAAGATTGAGATGCACCCAAGAGGCAAAACCACAAAATGAAGACATTGATATGCCAAATCGATTGTCCGTATGGAATAAACATTGCATGAAATTTACCAACTTATTTAGTCAAACCGTACCGGAATCGTTTTATATAGAGATGTTGACGGCTTAACCGATCATGTGATGGGGAAGCTACTTGTACATGTATTTCGTAAAAAAAAAAACTGACAGATTATTTTTTTTTAAGGTTTGCCCCCCCCCCCCCCAAAAAAAAAATAGCCCCCCCCCCTTCTAAAATAAAATATATTCAAAGTAAATGATACTTGTCGAATGAACAAAATAAATAACATAAATCAATGTTATAACTGTGTTATTTCAGAACCAACTTTTTATCTCCTAAAATACAAGAGGAAACATGAAAAATAATTTGAGGAAACTGAAACTAATTTGAAAAGAAGTATATTTAATATAATTTATATTGACATAGCGAAATCGTCTACTTACCTGCATTTATATTAATTAAATATGTGCTTACTTTTAATAATATTTAAAAATGCCTACAAAACATACGTTTCATCGTAAAATATGATCAGTTTGCACTAATGATTCTGTCTTTGATATACTTCAATTACAAAGCCATTTAAATTACTAACTCTTGATAACAGATTCAACTTCATTTATAAAGAACTGCTAATGTTAATATCACTGCCAGTGTCATGTGTTTTTGTTTGCTTGTGTTTTCTTTTTATTTTAACATAATTCATTTAAGCATCGAATGCTTATTTTTGGATGTCGTCGGTCCTATGATACACCCAACTATTTGCGTAAACTATTGTGTATCGCCGCTATAAAGCCATTATTTGTGCTCTGAGTAGGGATATGAAACATACATGGAGCAGCCATATTAACATGTTATTTAATTAGCATCCGCGACAAATAAATAGTACCAGAAACTTTGTGGAGAAAAATTGTTTTTATTAAGGACTAGATCTATATCAATAATTGTTTTTCAAAAGTACGAATCAAAGTGGTTATGTAATATTGAAAGTTTCATTTAACCTTACAAAAATAAATATACTCAAAACACGTGAAGACGTTTGTATCTGAGCTCATGGCGCATAAATTGGCAAATTGTATTCATAGACAACGTTTTCCAATGCAAACATAGAGGGAAAATATACACTGAATGTAGTTATCTAAATATATATTGTACAGGAAGGGCATGCCATATGAAAAGCTTTGTAAGATAAAAAAAAATGATAAGGAGGTAGTATGAAATACATGTTGGAACACGGAAACTGAAAATAACCACGACAGGAATTGTATCCATCAGTAACATGGCGATAAGGACACGTAAATTAAAAGTACCATTAATATGCTTTGACTGATAACACAAAAAGGTGATTTTCCAGGACCTCAACGACCTTTTCTTCCTGATATCAGTCTATTCCTTGCTCAATTTTTTATCTGAAATGTATACTTTTATGTTATAAAGAATAAAGAACCGTTCAAAAAACATAGAAAATTGACTTAAAGAGATACAGGTTTTGTTAAATGGACTAAAGAAAATCAACGATCATACTAATTCATATTTTTGGTAATTTTACACTGGTTTTGTTTTTAAATAAATGCTGCTACTGTTAACGATACCATCATGAAAGATAAAATACAAAATCTAGATGACTTACTCATTACTGTAATTGGCAATTAAAGTTTAGCAGATTCCGTGATAAGGAAGATTATATCAAATATAATTTGTACATGTTCATCAGATATATTGTTCTCCTATACTATAAATAGTTTTTAATTCCTACTTATTACGTACAAAATTGCATGGTGATCCATTTATTTTTTTCAGTTATGATTCATTAGCTGCCATAACTTTGAATGTATAAAATAAATGGTATAATGTCACAATGCAAAAAAAGTTATTTTTTAGAACATATTTAAGGTCTTCCGTTACAACGGAAGACCTTATAGTGATTGTTATGTTTTTTTCTCCCCCCCCCCTTTTTTTTGTCGGCAGACTTTCTCAGAGATGGCTTGATTGATTTCCCTGAAATTTACAGGGATAATAGAGAATGATAATATCTCGAGATTTTTTTTTTCATTTTTCAAAATTTATTTCCGGTCGTCCGTTTCCTGTCCCGCGTCAAAAAACCTTGTTCCTTCGAGATCTCAGAATCGGCAAGCACTTGGACATCCAAACTTTGTGGGATGATAGACCTATAGCTGTACATGTGTTTAAACTATTTTGTTTTGTTCGTCGTAACTTCCGGTCGTCACCGGGTGCACTTGAAACATAATCATTTTTACGCATGAAATTCTTTTTCCATATAACAAATATATAAGTATAAATCTATACAGAGGTTATCTATGCGATCTTATATCAACAAAAAAATTCTACTTCCGGTGAGATATCACAATTATCTCTTGTAGCTTTTTAAAAACTCATTTTGTACCAACGAGATCTCAGAAACTAAAAGTGATCAAAGCACGAAACTTTCACGTTGCTTTTTGGCTTAATTTTACAATTTAAAATATAATTTCTACGTCGTCCGATACCTTTCTGACCCGTATGCTCAATCCTTCATGGCTTAATCACATAAGTTCCTTACCATGTTCATGAATACATTGACACGCGTATGTTACATTTATGATTTTACATATTGAAGTCTTGGTCAGACTTCTATTACTCTTCCTTTGACATAGTTGAAGAAGAAAAATCAAAATGAACATATAATTAAAACAACCACATCCCTGAAAATTTACCATAAATACACATCAAACTCATTTGTATTTACATGGAAGGAAGTAAAGGAGCATTTATAAAGTGGAAGAAATATATTTTAACACTACTTTGTAATGTTGTATTACATGTTATCTAAGTGTTTGTCAGTAAATAATCAGTTCTAGTTTAATTTGTTTGATTTGAGTTGTTCAATTGCATAAGTGATTTATGATTCAAATCAAAGGGACAAGAAACCATATGTTAATTGTAAAGATTGAAAAAGAATGTAGCTATTCTGGCAATTCACTTGCTATGTAAATCAACGGTAATCCGTTATTTTATGAACAAGAAAAATGATTTGCATCTTCGCAATGATTAAGCGAAGTGCAGCCCAACAATGCTGAAAACGTATATGCACCTTTAGGCGCTATTCTGAATTATCTGTTGTAAATAAATGTTTACATTAAATCAATGTTAAATGATTAAAGCATTAAAAATATGATATGTCATTAAATTTGTAACCTGTTTTTAATTTCATGAACTGTGGGTCATATAAGCATGTGTATTACCTGTTCCTGTTACTTATCTGATTTGTACCATGTGCCATCAACAGAACGAATCCATCCATCTGTCTACAGTTGTATTCTTCGCCCAGCCCATGATCTTCATCCTCTTTCCTTTTCGAATGTTTTTTCTTCTGCCTTTCAGGTATCTAGTAAATGGACTATGTAATAATTCTTGTTGTGTTTTCTTCTAATGTTAATATTCTGCCTCAAGAATGCAGATAGCTAACCAATTGTACTTTAGATAACGATTTATTCGTGAACTTGGTAAAAAGCTACAATAAAACAAAACAATAATAAGTACATAATCAAAATATATATGACACAAAATTACACATTTTCACAACTTCCCTACGACAGTATTAAGGTTCTGAGCAGATCATGCATTCAGCACATATTATGAAGAAAACTAGCATATATTGCAAGCATACATATATTTGACCTATTTATGACGCTACTGATGGACCGTAGATAAAGGTATGAATATAAATACACAATATTTAAGGTCTTCCGTTTCCAACGGAAGACCTTATAGTGATTGTAGTGTTTCTTATTATCATCATTCTTATTTTTTCCACGTTTTTCTCAGAGATGACTGGATATATTTTCTTGAAATTTTCAGGAATAATAGGGAATGATAAAGTCTAGGAAGTATTTTTTTATTTTTTAAAAATTCATTTCCGGTCGTCCGTTTCCTGTCCGGCGACGAAAAAGCTTGAAAAGAGAGAGAGAGAGAGAGAGAGAGAGAGAGAGAGAGAGAGAGAGAGAGTGTGTGTGTTTTTTTGGTGTGTTGATTATAATACTTAAATTAAAGTTTTATCACTGAACTTTATTATTTAAAATTTCGCTTTAGGTTTCTATAGTTGGTCATTTGAACGGGATTTTATCTCAGGACTCCACGTGCTTCGCCTGTCAATCAGTTTAAGTATAACAGTACAGATCACGCCACGCGCCGCGTGCTACTTGGCTCCTCCTATATGGCTAGAAGAAAATTATCGAATGAAACGTTTTTGTTTTATGTTTTCTTATATCACCATTGAAAAGAGTGTTCCTATTTTAAATTATTCAACAATAATTTCTCTCCGATTTCATGATTATAATTCATGTACTGGCGATCAGAGTCGTTTTCCCTTGTTGTCGTATTATTTTTGTTACTATCACTTTTAACATTCATTTGTTGATTACCGGGTATTTTTTCGTGTCCTGTTTACAACAGGTATGTGTGTAAAAAGGTAAAAAAAATATAAACAGGTTAGTCAGCATTTGTAAAACGTCAGCTTAATCGCATGCATACAGTGAAGAGCGGACACTTGTTCAACAGAATGATAAATATCGCCATTATATAAATAAAAGTTATTGACTTGTTGTGTATATCCAGTTGTTTACATATCGTATGAAATATGTTACATGAACATGTATAGTTTAACGGAAAAACAAAAAATAATAGTCATATTTTGACTATAAACGCGATCTTAGTTCAGATAAGAGAGGCGATGACGGGTTAGATGTAGGTATGATGTATGTGTACAAACAAGTGCAGAAAATCATAGAATTAATATTTAAATGAATAAAAATTCGTGTCAAAAAACTATATAACAGTTGATGTCAAGATTTCTTATCTATCCATTAATTTTACATCGTCTATTCACTAAGGCAATCGGCGATCGGCAATAGTACTACAGTAGTACGCAATAAAGAATGATCATACGAATTATGAATAATAAAAACTAGCCGAGAATCAAGACAACGATAAAGGAAACTAAACTAAAAAAAATATCGGAATAAAGTCGGGGCAATTTGTTATAGCAATTTTAAATGGATTAGAAGTATTTAAGGATATGTGAACCTGACAAAAAGAAGTTCATTGCGCAACGCGAACTGTCGTCTGGCGACAAGCAATCGTATTTCACATCGACGGTTTATTTGCTTAATTTAAGGTTTAAAACAGTGATATAAAATGTGTAAGTTTATGAATTTGCATTAAATATAATTTATATCAACATTTACATCAAAAGGTTTTACTTTTTTAATCATTTACAAACTTTAAGTTTACGACATACTTGCGCCGATTTCCGGTAATTTCCCAAATCTCGATGTAAACAACAAGTCGGAATGACAAAAACTGATGGATATTATTAGTGTATGACGAATATTGCGAACACAAACTGATGTCGGGTGTCATAAAAAGGGAATGGAAAAAAGGAGGAGACCATACACCAGTTCCCTGTGATCTAAACCTGACATTTGCAAGCAGTAAGCATGGTAGGTGTCTTATCATGACATGTGCTATATTGTATTATGTTAACGTTACAGATTATTATGCTCGTATATTATCCACGTGAAAACAATATCGCCTAGCCTATATGCAGAATAGCTACACAATAATCCTAATTTTTTCAAACATAAGAATTATTCATTGTTAATTCAGTCAGTGTTTGTAATTAAAATAATCACAATTTTAGTTCGAATTTTCTTAAATGAAATTAACCATCTGATGATAAATGGTAAGGTTGACCGCATAGAGGGCCCTGAGTTTACTCTAGCATATGACAAGCTTATTTACCAACATTTACTCACAAAATATTTTTAGTCTAACACTTTCATGCACATTAGCTTGAACAGTATATTTGTAAGGAATAGGTTATATGTTTGTATTGATGATTTTTTAGCACATACTGGCGTGCGACCAGTTCTCGCCGAGTACCATTTCTCACCAGTACATTGTGACGTCATTTTTCGTCTATAATTTTATGTGTTGATAAAATGACGTCACAATGTACCGGCGAGAAATGGTACTCGGCGAGAACTGGTCGCATGCCATTATAGTTCATAACATGAAGAATTAATCTTTTATTCACTATCAATAACTGATAATGTTGATTCTCTGTACTGTGAAAACATTTGAACAGCTGACTGATATTCACCTTTATTGAACTGTAAAAATCAAAGTACAGTTGAAAGAAAAATTAGTATATCATGGTTTATCGGTTGATAGAATTGCTCACATCATATTTAGATTTCATGTGCTGGGTTCATTATTGTTACAAATTCTTAATTTTTTCCCATTATTTTCAAATCATTAAAACGCAAGATTTCTAAATACACACAGTTATATAAGATATGAAATTGTCAAGTTAAGTAACATTAATTCAAATTTTCAAGATTAGAATAAAATGTTGACAAGTTTCACCTGATATCAAATTTTTATATAGAATAATCCATTGATATAAGGTTCTGTCTGTCTATGTTGCATACTCTTTCATGATATGCCTATATGAATTTTATATATTTTTCTACATGTAGATTCTTAAAATCATCCTTTCATATAAGTCCTTCTTATATGTTATAAGTAATAGTACCAGTAATATCATTTTTTTTGTTTTAATACAGACTTTTCAAACCTCCAAGAGATGAGAACATCACTGGTATGTGTTAACGAGGTCATTCCTAATACAAGACACAATGCGGAAAAATCTAAGACTAATGTAAAGAACTGAAACCATGAGTGATGAAGAGAAGAGCTGATAATCAGATTATTGTCTCTGTTATGTTCATCCTGATAAAGCCTTTCCCGATTGATGCCCTTAATCATTTATTTGGTAATTTAAGGATGACAATATTTATTTCAACATTTATGATATAATATTAAGACAATTAATAAGCAGCACAACATATCCTGAAATATGAAACTGGACCAAACCAGTGATAATCTACCATTTATGATTTATTACATTTACTTGGATTTGAAAACCATTTCTGAAACTCCAAAAGTCATGAATAATTTGGACATGTAATGCATACAATTAAGAATTAGTATTGTAAAAGAATATATATTATGATAATGCATATGCTATAAGAAATACAATTGATAGATATCAATTCAAAAGGTGTTTATACTGACCAAGTGCAGTAATGAAGTTTGTAATGGCTATATACTGTTCATGTGGAGAAACTGGTTTTTAAAATATATGTCTTATGTTTATAATTATGTTTAATTTGATGATTGCATAGTATATCAAATCACCATTTCTGTCTATTAGTGTCTGTCTGTCCATCCATTTATCTGAATGAAGTCTGTTTTATTTTATAACCCTGATGAGGTTACTGATGTAGATCAAGTTGAGATCATCATTATGACACTTATATACAACAAGCCTCACAGAAAATATCAGTCCTCTTAAATTACAGAGTTTTTGAATGAGTTATGAATGTATGGTTGAGTAAAATTTTTATTTTAAATATTTTTTGAAATGATTTTTGTGAATAAGAATATTTTTGTTATAACTTATCCTTATCTATATTTTTATCATTTTTGCATGAAAAAAAATATACATATCCTAGTTAGGCCACACCAATATAATTTCTTGCTTGTCAGACATTAAGTGGAAAAGAGTACAAGCGGGCTAGCGATAAAATAATAAGATTATTATTTTTTTGTAGCCAAAATTTTGAGGCGGTCCATAATGATATGATTTGTAAAGTTTTATTACAACACGAGCATGCAAGATCCGATAAAAAAGAAATTTAATTGGTGTGGCCTTCCACATTTTCTATATTTTAGTTCAAATTGAGGCTGAACCATTGTAATATATTACCCTGCATAATCATTCTGATAAAGTCTCAATCATACATTATAAATAGCATCAAGACCAATATGGGGACCAAGGAAGGGTTCAAAGTTCAAAGGAATTATAGGATTGCATACAATCATGTATATACATAAGGACAAATCATAAATCATTTCAGAATCTGCAGTGTTGTTTAGTCCAATCAGATAATATGATTTAAAGAATTATCATGATTAAGTATCAAATTTCATTTTATACCTGTAATCATTTGAAAGATTCTCCTATTTTCAGACACCCATTTTAATGCAATACCTTACAAATCAGACAAAACTATTAAAGATTGATAGAGGAAATTCAAATTAATTACAATCAGTATATGATTTTTATGAAACCTGTGATTTATTTGGTTTGATTGTATTTTAAATCTTTCAACAAAGGCTTAATAAAGATTGTGTGTATTAAAGTTTTCATGCATGTTTTTCTTTTTTGTGTACAGAGACTAGAGTTTCTTGATTATATCAGATGCACAACTATGACACTCTGTTAATTACCATTAAAATAAACTCTTTAGGAAGTGAAAACATTTTTAAATTAAAGAATCATTTTCTCTTTATTTGATTGGATTTTAGAAATACTACCATTTATGGCAGTGTTGACTTTCATGAAGCGCGCAGAGTGATTTTTTGTAAAAGTCAGATCAGAGGAAATTCGGATTTTCAGCCCTTTTAATTCAATTAGTTGTAGTATTTACAACACAACTCCTTTAATTTTGTTCGACAAGAACTTATGCAGGTTCACAGTATAACTAGTTGAAAGAAATCGCCATTTAAAACTGAATTATACAACTTTTTTTAACAGCATGTAGGGTTTGTAGCATCTATTTCAATAGAGGTCAGAGGAAATTCAGACGTTATTATCTTTTTTTCTAATTCACGAACATGCCAATTATTGATTACTTATTTTTTGCTATTTATCATTTCTTCAAAATTACATAAAAAAAACAAGAGTGTAATTATAGGAAATTGTATTTTTTGCAATTTTTCTAGCTCGGGTCAAGTAAAAAAATGTCACTTTTTTAGTGGTCAGAGGAAATTCAAACTAAAATAGCGGATTAAATAAAAGGAATTCTTATAATCCATTTTCAGATAAATAGAGTATTTTATTAACCTTTTTAATATTTTGGTGAGAAAAGTTTTCTAGTCAATTGTAAATATGTCTTTTATGACATTTTAAATT
The DNA here is from genome assembly GCF_025612915.1 of Magallana angulata. Classification (NCBI taxonomy): domain Eukaryota; kingdom Metazoa; phylum Mollusca; class Bivalvia; order Ostreida; family Ostreidae; genus Magallana; species Magallana angulata. The sequence goes on from NC_069112.1 coordinate 43,319,711, forward strand.
TGCATTTAAGGTTTTTATCTCTTTCTAATTTTTTGAACATGGGTAAGTTTGAAGGTCGTTGCCATGGAAACGAACTCACGAACATATGCTTAAAATGTCTTTTTGACAAAAACAAATGGATTATAGTCTGTTTAAACATTTTTTTCAATTATTCAATTAGTTTCATGTCAGGTTCACATGTCCTTAATGACTTCAACTCAAGTACATGTATAGAAATAAAAACTCAAGATGCTTTGTAAAATTATCGACAGCTCGCTGAATTAACAAAAATATATCGGATTAAAGTCAAACAGTTCCTTTAATCTATCTGAATGATTACATTAATCTAAATTAAATACTAATAATAACAGACTGATCAAAATTAAAATAACCCCCGCTTCCCAGTTGTCACTGAGTACACGGTTCACGCAACTTATCAAAAACGGGGGAACGGATGGACGTTCTGATTTTAAATAGATCGATTGAAATTGTAAATATCATATAAAAAAAGAAAAATTCTTGTCATAATTACCACCTTGCTGAATTAGATCGGGCAAAAACTAAACAAAATAATATGGAGAAAAATCAAAGCGTTCAGGCCACGCCTACCTCATTAATAAAGCGTGCAAACCGTTCACAAAGCGTGCAGCTATTTTTAGCAAAGCGTACCGTGCAAGAAGCGAACCGTTCCGTTCACAAAGCGTACCGTACCGTTCACAAAGCGAACCGTACCGTTCACAAAACGAACCGTACCGTTCACAAAGCGAACCGTACCGTTCATAAAGCGTAACGAACCGAACCGTGCAACTGGTGTAGTAGCACGTTTCAGGGTCTGTATCAGCAGGAATGAACAACTGCCAAGTATTGCAAACGTAAACAAAATTGCATAGCTAAAAATACTAGTTTCACTAAGTACCGGGTATTTTAATGTATTTTTATTTTGAATGTCGTCACTCGTATGTTGTTTTTTTTTTTCATCCTAATGATACTGTATCGCCTGTATGATTTAAGATCGTATAGAACACCGAAAAGTCAATGTTGATGCAAGTATATATATATATATATATATATATATATATATATATATATATATATATATATATATATATATATATATATATATATATCATATTTGAAATATAAAAATACTCATAAAACACATGAAACGCTTTTACTAAGTGCCTACTTTACGCTGATATGTCAGCAATACCATACAAGAAAAATAAGTAAAAAGTCACAGCAAATTTACTCGTTTAATCATGTTAATATTCGTGTACATTTCGTACTCAACTACCGCCAATATAATGCTACATGTATATTTGATAGACACTTATAAAAATATCAATAAGACAGCCACATGTTGATAATCATTCATAAGATAAGAATACATGATACAAAGTAAATCGTTTCTGGCCAGTCTGTACCCTTTTAAAGCGATAAACGTGATATGATATTTTCCGTTTTCCGTTCCGTTCCGCTTTTTGTTCCGTTTTCTGTTCCGCGTTTTAGCAATACCCATCCTAATGGGGATCGAAGTCCAATCGGTGAATCGGGATGGCCAGTTTTCTGATCGAGAATGCGTTGTACATATGGTACGTCTCTGCCAATGAGCAACAAGATTTGGCACTGGTCATCTAAGCAGTCAAGCTCAATGTCATCAAGGTGTGGATGATATCTCGTGACATCCGGCGATGGAATTTCCTGTCTGTTGTTTGGTATATTGTCACATACAAGGAGAACAGGTTAGTCTATGCTCACATTGCGATCGCGGGATTCCATCACAAATCCCGAGGCACGTCGACCAGAAATTACGAGTTTTCCATTGCACGAGTTCATGATGTATTCCTCGGGTGGTGAACAAATCTTGAACATGTCGAAGAACGAACTTCTGGCAAGAGATCGATTGCTTTGGTCATCAAGAATTATGTACATTTTCACGCGGGTCCTTGGATCTTTGCTATGATGTACAAAGTACACAGGTAAGATCTAGGCACACGACTTCCCGTAGGTCATATTTCCGCAGATCTCCGTGCATGAGGACTCTACCACAAGTTGATTGGATGTAGTTCTGTAGGATTTTCTCCCTGAATGAGAAGTTCTCTCCGCGCCATGAACTTTAGAGGGGGGTGTCTCCATGCATAACTGTCACATGCTTGTCACTATCACAAATGGTACACTTAATCTTTTCCCTACAGTGTCTGCTTTTATGCATGAAGTCACAGCACTTAAAGCACAACCCCTTTTCTCTGAGAAGGGCTTCCGGGCTTCTAATGGTTTAGTCTGGAATGCGCGGCACTCACTTAGTCGATGGCTTGTTCCGTGAATGGCACAGACGGTGTTGTCCCTCGAATCTGGGGAAATTTCTGTCCTTGCAGTGGTAAATCGAGTCTTAACAGCTAAGGGAGACGAGCGAATGAACTTCTGCGGTGTGTTCATAGTTTCGGTGAAGGAGAAACTTGGGTCATTCCTGACGCGGCTCATTTCCCTTACAAAGTCAACAAAAAACTTAAACGGTGGAAAGCACTGCTTGGTCTCTTTGTAGTTGTAGGCTCTTGAGATCCACTTTTCCCTCATGTTGTGAGGTAACTTTTCTATGATTGGATTTATCCCAGCCGAAGAGTCGAAATATGCTAGAAGTGGCTTGTATGCTGTCTGTTCCTTTAAACTTAGAATTTCTGTAAGTAGATCAGCAAGTTCAAAGAGTTTCTGTGTATCCTTGATGCTAAGTCTAGGAAATTTGGCAAGCTTGTCCTTTAAAATGCTTTCAATCATTTCGGGTGCACCATATCTTTGGTCCAACTTCTCCCATAGGAGACGCAGAGCTTTCGACGGGTTTTCTGCATTGGCGGCCCGAATACTCAAGGCGTATGAGCTGGATTCTGGCCCTAGCCACTTCACCAAAAGGTCAAGTTGCTCAAAATCAGAAACTTGTAAGTCGGCGAGGACATTTTTGAAACTCGATTTCCACACGAAATAGGTTTCTGGTTTGTCACAAAATTGATAGAGTCTAGACATTAACAGTTCTCTCCTTAAGAGGAATATGGAAATGTCAGGAAACCTTGGAATGTTTGGACGCGTGACAGGCGGCATCTCTGCGTATGTTGTAGCTGGTGTTTGCGGACGTATATCTGATTCAGGAAGGTCACAATATGTATCTACTGGGTTATTGGTCAGAATTGCTCGGCGTGAGTCGTTCATCTCATGGGTAGCATGAGATACTGGCTGTGGTTCGGATTGTTGTCTGTGTGTAGCGTTTTGTGGAACAATGGATGCGTCTGGGCACATGGTTTCACTTTGTCCTTCCAAATGCACAGTGTTCACATATTCACTAGTCCTCTCATGAGGGTCTTCCTCTGGTACACGAATATCATCATCAATGTTATCAAATTCACTTAAGTCACCTCCAACAGATTCCTGTTCATACACTCTAGCTTCTGGATCCAGTGCAGCTGCTGTTTTCTTGGCTGTCAGTAGATCCATAGCTGCGTTGTAATCGGATCTCCTTCTCACTGCTGAGACTCTAATAGTTGCTTGGTCAATCTCGTCCTGTTCCTCAAGCTGAGATAACGTTTTCCTGAGAGCTGCCTCTTCTTCAGCTAGCCTTATGAGAGCACGAGCGGCTTCCGCTTTGGCACGCTTCATGATGCTTGAAGAGGATGAATGTTTCGTACTGCTTTGCGATCCGTGTTTCGATGTGGGTTTCTTCGTGGAGTGTGAATCCTTCTCACGGGATGAGACCGGCTCCTTCTTGACCCTGACGGGGTCCACTTCTTCCAATGGCTCCATGTAGGTCTTTTTACTATTCTGCCTCAAGAATGCAGATAGCTAACCAATCGTACTTTAGATAACGATTTATTCGGGAACGTGGTAAAAAGCTACAATAAAACAAAACAATAATAAGTACATAATCAAAACATATATGACACAAAATTACACATTTTCACAACTTCCCTATGCAATATTAAGGTTCTGAGCAGATCATGCATTCAGCACATATTATGAGGTATCGGGTTCGTTCGCCCTATCCACATGTTCGCCTTAGTCCGTTCGCTCTAAGTCCGTTCGCTCTAATTATCATTCGCCCAAATTATCGTTCGCCCTAAACCTCGTTCGCTCCTCGTTTATTAATAAACCACATTATAAGTTATTTCATTTACCTTAATAACTGAAAACTTATTAACTTTTATTAATTATTCGTATATTCTATGTTTTTCCTTCATCAAAAAAGACGTACCTGGTATAATTATAAGAATATTGCCGTTAAGGTAGCTCCATACTCGTAAAATTCTCTGAGGAAAGTTGAAAAACTGAACTGATTTCGACTTAATAGATTTAAATGTCATCAATTGTTAGAAAAAATATACATGTCATCACACTTTTTGAGATACCAGATAAACATAAACTAAAGTATATTTTAGCATTAGAAAAATGTATTTTTTTTCTGTTAGAGGTAAAATCTTGTAGGCAGAAATTTGTTTTTCTTGTTTAATTTTAATGTCAACTTTATCAGAAAACTGAAATTACAAAAATATTTTAAAATTAATCGTTGGAATAAGATAAACTATAGCATTTAGACATACAACTGAGAGAAAAGTCAGAAAAAGAGTTATTTCCCCTTTGCATAAATAAAATATATAAAAATTTGGAAATTTAGTATAAAATTAAGTGCGAAAATATCTTTAACCTACCAATAATTCTAATTACATCCATGTGATTATATTCACATAAAATAAATAAAACTATCTTGCACAATTTTTATAGAATTCAAAGTTTTACAAAAATGTGTGACGTCACAGAACACTGGATCTACTTTAATTGTCGATAACCGTCGTCTTGTTTTTATAACGATCCGCTTGGTGTTTTTTAAACAATTAAAGAAATTGAGACCTTAATTGGCTCATTGAGAAGCTTAGTTGATGATTATTACCTATTCTACAATGTATCTTTGAAGATTTTACGAAACGCAACCCTTTGATCTCTAAATAAAATACATAACGCCATTTGATATAAACATATACCTTGAGTAAATTAAATTTGATAGCTATTTATATGTATACGTATTATTGATAAATAAATTGACACTATGTAAATTATATAGCTTGAACAATCACAAACTACACCTGGTTCTATTTGAAGCCGTAATTTCATTCAAAGCTCCATTATCGCGTCATAACGGGCGGGTGCACAATTAGTCTGCATACTTATTTATAACTGTGTGTGGGGAGACAAGCATGTAGCGGTATATCCTTTTTAAAGTTATATACAGCAACTGTACATGTTTTTTTTTTTATTTTAACTTTGCAAAGACCGCTCTCTGATATATAGGTCCCTTGTCAAAAACCACAAATTTAATAATTATGATACAGTTATATTATGAGGTAAAATTTATTATAATTACAAAATAAATACATAAGAAAATTAAATTCAGTAACATTAAAAAGATAAAATAAATCAATTCACAAGTTTTCGTAACGTTATGCCACCGTAAGTCAAATGGTCATTATTTATAGAAGTGGTATTATTTTCATTAATTGATATATATCTTCATAATGTTTAAATTGATCAGAATACACAACAAATATATAAATTAATCCTATATAAAAATAAGGCGAACGGACACAGTGCGAACGGCGTCAAGAGCGAACGGACCTAGGGCGAACAGAAACTAGAGCGAACGGCGTCAAGGGCGAGCGCGTTTTAGGGCGAACGAACAGCCAATCATATTATGAAGAAAACTAGCATATATTGCAAGCATACATATATTTGACCTATTTATGACGCTACTGATGGACCGTAGATAAAGGTATGAATATAAATACACAATATTATGAATTATAACAATTAGATGCACGTTAACAAACTAATTTCTGTTATATTACGAGGATAATCTATTGACAGGATATACGTTTATGGTAAATAAATTCGTCATGACTCGATACAGTATGTAGTGACTCGTAAATAAACAGCACATCGACATGGCATTATGAATGATTATAAAAACTAGATGTAGGAAGTAAATATTGTAAATACTTACACCGTGGCGAACCAAAGTAGTGCGACATTGCTAACAGCGTCTGACTAGTGTGTTGTAGCGGGAAAAAGTGATGCCAAAATCGTGCACCTCTTAATACAGAAGAGTTCTAATTTTCTAATAACTCGTACATGAACTGATTCGTACAAAAACGATATTTATAAAAGAAGTAACAACACAGTTAATGCCCATGAATTTCCATCGTATGAATTTTATAACTGGTTTCAATGGTCTTATGTTTGATATTCGTGGTAATTGTGTGTTATAATCTTATCTTGCTATCTGATTTTGAGAATTCGTCAAAGACTGTTATTTTCTTTTTTCGTCCCCTTTGTTCATCTTTCATGTTTCACATGGGTACATTAGCACAGGAGTATCTTACATAGTCTTATTTATGTTTTCTTGCTGATATTGTTGGAGTTCCATGTCTTCTTTAGTTTTGTAAAGGCATATATTGCTTTAGAAATTCTTCCTCTATTATCTTTTTTCAATGTGTATTAAAATGAAGGACTTAAAGACGCTACATTTATTTCTATATTTCTATATACACACTAAAGGCAGTGTTGACATGTTTTTTAAATATTTCCTTGTTTTTTTTCATATTAAGCATACAGACATACAAAAAGTATTTTCACTAAACAACTCACATCTATACAATTAAATTGGTATCCTTAATGCCAAAGCAAGCATTGATTAAATGATAACTTTTTCGTAGAGTAAAACTGCATCATTAATTAAAAGTACAAAACAAATGTGTACTGTTAACATACTAATTACAATTCTATTTGTCAGGAATATAAAGAAAAAAAAATGAAAATCCCGTCGGGTTTTGATATCTTTATATAATAATATTCTTATAATAATATGTTGTTAATGTTGTTCTTTCATACAACAATGGTGAAGTGTTTTATATGGTTGGAGTATATCTCCCTGCTGATAGTAATGTAAATACTTATATACAAGAGCTCAACTTTATAGAAAGTTTATATTGTCATTATATATCATATGGTAATGTTATTATAGCACGTGATGTCAATGGTAGTATTATAAGTCATCTTAACACAAACATGTTTTCAAGACCCATCTGTTAAGGCAATTGGCAACAAATCTTTCATGTTCTGTGATGCACTTAACACAGGCCTCCTCTAGTCTAGACTCTGTAGCAGTATAAAAATTGCAGCACTTGCACCCTCTTGCAGTAGGCATAATAGTGTAATTTTCACAGGAACACCTGTATTACAAAACGAATGCATGGAAATTCATTTACATAGGCTTGACATGTCACAAACAAATACGAACACTATGCTTACTAAATTTCTATGCCACTCAACCCCGTCTTCCTATCCCAAATTCATTTCGATCTCGTTTCGTACACCCCCCCCCCCCTTAGCTACCGTTTACGTTAATCAGCGACATGTATACGTCAGTAATTTAACATATTTTTTTCTTTCATTCTATTCATTTACTTTATCATTATTTATTTTTATCCAGTAGATAAACATTTACTGTATTTAGATGCATTTACCAGCCCATGTCTGAAGGTATATTTTCATTCTTCGTTGGGTCTTCGTCGTCAATTTGCGACGGCTCCGAGTCACTGTCTTCATTAAAAATTTGTTGAGACGGTCCTTTTCTTCGTAGAAGTTCGTATTGATAGGGCCGTACATTTAAATTAAGGCATATGTCTATTTCTGGTATACTTTCGTCCGAGTCACTTTCGTTGGATTCGAAATCAACCCGCGACACCATATTCCACTAAAGGGCAGATAACTTGTTTCAAACTTTTTACCTGCTCTTTGTGTTTTCGTTAATTTCTACCTGTGCATCAATAAGGTGACAAAAATAAAAGTGTGGTAATTTTTTTTTAACGTAAACTTACTAAAAACGCAATCTTATAAAAAAATAAAAACCGTTTTTGTTGATCTTTAACAGAGTATTTTTGTGGGAACCCGTTTAACTGACCTATAACCTATAAATAAAGTCAAATAACAATTAACTTGTAGTAAATTATTGTTAAAATACTAGTATGGAATAACCTATTAAATGTAGTTTCATTAGAAATTAACACTTACAATAACATGCTCGATATTTATCATTCCCTATCTAACTATTCCTCTGTCCGTATCTGTATATGTCTCACCTTTTTCTTTTTAAACGACGAGTCTATATATAAACAGATAAAAACAGAGAAAAAGATTTCATATTTGCCTTTTTTTAATTGTGTGTGTGATTGTGCTCTTTTTTTTTGAGGGGGGGGGGGGGGTCACTTTACAGTAACATCTTTTTAAATTATTATTAAGCGTATTTATACCGTAAGCTTTTTGCATGATTTAAGTCTTACTTGCTCAAAACTTCATTCTGCTTGGTACTGTTAGATCAGCACAGTTCTGATGTTTAGTGTGAAGAACACGTTTATCTTTGAAATAATATAAAAATCATTGTTTCAAAGCATATTGTTTTTTTTTCTTTTTTTACCTGAAATTGCTTACTGAGGTGTCGTCTGAATATATAAACTGACTAAATGTAATAAAGTTAAAACATTAAGTAGGGAAGTAAAACTGGTATCGTATTTATGTATGTGTTATGCTATGTGTCATTTCGTTTTAATAACGTGTGAAATAACAACGCGCGTATTTCCCAAGATTTTTTTTTCTTTTTCATTCAATGACCAGATGCGTCCACAAAGAGGAATTATTGATGAAGGTCAAAACATGAATTTAACGTCAACGTACAGGATTTACAAAGAGGAAACTGGAAACTGGTATCATTTTATCCTTATCCAAACTAAGCTGAAATAAAGAGTCAAAATACATCACGACTGGCACTGTATATTTGAACAAATGGATTGCTTCCTCAAATATCTGAATGTAAATCAAAAAGTAAAGTGCTTTTTAAGTTCACTTTGCGTTTAGACTGTAGAGCTTACAGATCAGTTAATATGTAGGAATTTTGGCGATTTCAAGAGTGTAATTTTTTTTACAAACAGGAAACTGAAAAACATATCCTTATCTAAACTGAACTTATGAAAAAAACCGCATCACGACTGGTACTGCATATTTAAACAAATTAACTGCATCCTCAAGTATCTAGATGTAAAGTCAAAAGTAAACTGCTTTTCATGTACATGTTCATTTTGCGTATAGGCGGTAGATCATGTTTCAGGTCTGTTTATATGTAGGAATTTTAACGCTTTCAACCGCGTATGGTAAGTTTAAATAAGATCAAATAAGATCATCATATTTGGATACATATTTTAAATTATTTTTTCAATCTACATGTAAGAGTTAACAGTTAAAACTAAAGGGGGACAGGGAAGGAGACGGACAGAGTCAAGAAGCAGTAACATTTTATTAATGGTCCATGTGTCTTTTTTGTATATCTTCGCAGGGAAAATAACATATTTTCGTAACACTGGTTTCGTATTTTTTCTCATTCCACCATGTTAATTATAATGTCTTTTCATCTATATCAATTTGATTTTATATTGATTACCGTATGTAGTGCATATTGCATGTTAAATAACAAAGCTGTTTTTAACACGGCTAGTGCTTATATTCATTTAATATATATATATATATATATATATATATATATATATATATATATATATATATATATATATATATATATATATATATATATATATATATATATATTCATTTCGACAGTCAACGTTGCACTCAACAAACCAGCCTACCGGAGTACCCCCTGTCACTAGGCAACGACATGTACATTTATGACGCAAACAACGCTGTGGATGGTCGCAAAACTAACATGAGTTGGTATGGAGGTCAATGTGCTGTATCAGAGTCATACAAACACACTGCCATCTGGTGGGTGAACCTGACTAGCGTACTTAGCATCCATAACATCAATATATACTACATAAAAGGTAATGCACCATAGAAACATTACATCTATTACTTGTGCGTTTTATAACTTAAAAAATCATTTTGAATAAAAATTTGAGATCAAGTCTTCAAAATCAAATCAATATTGAAATATGATTTGGGGTTCAACGTTGAAACTTCAAAGTTGATTCAACGTTAAATAATGGTTGATCAACGTTCCAACTTAACCATTCTTCAAAGTTTAAACAATGTTACTTGCCCAACGGGATCTTTTATAAAGGGTTATTAGCAAGCAAACAAACTAGGTTTAAATTTTTACACAGTTATTTGTAATAAAACTAGTCAGGATACCTTCTGTTCTTATGAAAGTTACTGGCGCATACAATGAAAGGACTTTGTGCGGTTTTATACATTTTTTGCCCCCAAAGTCAAAGTTTTATAAAGAGCCTTTAAAAATAAGGTGAAAGATAGTTAAAATCATATTGGAAATAAAGGTGTAAAAGGTTATCACCACAGTGACGTCATAATGTAGAAATGACGTCATGAAGATTGCATTGTTTTGATAAATTGATGTTTTGTAGCAAAATATGGGTGTTTTCCGATGGTTTTTCGACTGGGAAACATCAAGCGCAGGCTCGCTCAAGTACCAATTTTTAGCATAATGTGTATATCTTTCTGAAGAAAATCATATCTTAAAATTGCACTTGAGCAGACCTGCGCTCTGTACTTCCGAATGCAAAATATAGAGCAAAAATGAGAATAATTTCATTAATTTGCAAATTTGCGGGAATTAGGTCATTAAGGTGACGTCATAGATAAACAGCGAATGAGCAATGATGACTAAAATCAAGATTAAAGTTGTAGGCATCCTCTATGCAATGATTTGTGAAAATTTTATTTTTATATATTTGAAAATCGGTTGAAATCGGGGGCAGATAGTTAACCATACCGCACATAGTCCTTTATTCAAATTATTTTGTTTCCGTATCATCTTATTCTAAAAAAAAGAATAATTCGAAAAAAGTGTTTGGTATAGGTTTTTACACAGTTTGATAGTAATAAAACTAGCAAGGATACTTTCTGTTGTTATAAACAGAACCGGCGCATGCAATGAGATTTATTCTAATTAGTTTTTTTTCCGTATCATTTTTTTTCTCAAAATATTCCCAAATTGTTTTGGTATATATGTCAATGTTATTAAGCTACCTTAGTATTTATGAGTAAACAAAATGTTCATAGAATTAAGTTAATCAAATACAGGTTCCTACTTCGAACATTACATTGACTGCTTTCTTGGATTCTCGGTGTACGTATCCAATACAACAGATATATCACAAGGAAAATTATGTTTCAAAGACGACAACTTCACACGACGCACCATACCTGTAGTCTTCAAAATTACATGCATTGTCCACGGGCAGTATGTTATTTACTATAATGAGAGACTGCAAGGAGTTATCTATCCGGACGACTATTCGACGTACGCTTACACTGGTCTCTGTGAAGTAGAAGTGAATGGTACGTTTTCTTTTTGAAACTGTAGTTTTATTGTATAAACTAAAAAAGGTATTGTAATACTATTATGTATAAATGTAAAAATGAGTCGATTAAGATGTAGGTACCAGAGTATTTTATATTGAATGATGTTAACATTTTAAAAAATAAATATTAATATATAAATGTATTGAATAAAATAGATGCTATCTAGATATACTTACAGGGTGTCGTTTTTTTTTTACATTTAAAACCTTGCATTTACATAGATATGTTAAGTTATTCTCTTTTCTATATTTTAAGCAATAGACATATTCCCATATACATGTATAGTCCACTGTCGTATTACAAAAAAATGCATGTTACGTTGAACTCAACTTTGAAATTCCAAATAAACCTTAGTGGTCAATGTTCTATATTTCAAGGTTGCAACACAACGGGATATTTCGGACCAAATTGTTCCATTCCCTGTCCTGACGTTAACTGTCAGTACTGTCACATAGAGACGGGCACCTGTCAGGGCTGCAAACCAGGGTACAGAGGACACACTTGTGAATTAGGCAAATAATCTAATATATTTATTATCATGAGCATTTATTTTAATAATTTATATGATAAATGATTGAAAGTAAAGATTTTAACATATTTATAATCTAAATATATTTACTTATTCATGCGATTTCAAATATAAAAACTTTATTTTTTGAACACTTTTATGCGGACATAAGTAGGAGCAATTTTGGGATAAAGCAAGTTCCTTACACTGAAAATATTTTTTTTTTCAGTTTTGAGTGTATACAGTTACATGTTTTTTTCACTCATTACTATATATTTGTAACTACGCATTTTATTTAAATCTTTACCAATATTCTAAAATCACAATCAATAAAACATACACGTTTCTTAGATCATTGAAAACTATTTTTGTACAAAAAGATGAAATAAAAATGTATTTTACTAAACCACATATGTATTGATGCATTGAAAGTAAAAGATATTTATTATATTTAAACGTCTTAGCATGTGAAAGCGGATTTTATGGCTTTGGATGTAATGGAACATGTGGACATTGCCTTGACGTGAACCAATGTTCCAATACCAACGGAACATGCTTAACTGGATGTGATGTTGGTTATAAGGGAGAACTATGTAAAACACGTGAGCTAATATCAACCAAATACATTCTAAATTTAAAGATGTAGTGTTAGGGGAATTAAATGTTTATATCGCTTGGTGCTGATATATGCATGGCCTGTTTATCGTTCGAAAAACTAAACATTTATATGCCGTGTTTAAAGCTGTTTTATTTAATAAATAGAAAACAACGCATTTGTGTCGATTCTATTTTAAAGCCTGTGGCATCAATTTTTACGGTATACGCTGTACTGAAAAATGCGGACACTGTAGTGATCGCAATCTGTGTGATCATATCAATGGAACATGTGCAACCGGATGCAGTGCTGGGTATCAGGGGGATCTGTGTAAATCACGTGAGTAGATATACAAACAGGACATATGTCAAAGAATAAATTACATATACATATGCATATACATAATATTTGATCAATCAAATGATTGAAGAATGAATCATTTAGACTGATGTTGATATTTAACTGAATCACAAATCAACTTTTAAGTTCATTATGAAATTATATGATCACAGCTTCTTAGATATAGTGTCAATGTTTCATTCTTGTAAAATGCAGTGTCAATTGCATGCAAATGTTTTCTTATTTTGTCGGATAGGGCTGTTATCAGTTTGAATGACTGAAGTTCTAAATCAAACTCCACTTTTATTCAACGTAAGTGGAAACACAATTATTCACACAAACTTGTTGTTTTTGTTTAACAGATCAAATTTCAGAAATGAATATAAAAAGAATTTTTAAAACAATTGTTGGAATCAGAGACACAATGTAGTAAAATAAATAATGATTTGCGTCAAATTCCTTTTATTTATGGAAAATATTTTTAAAAGATGATTGATCAAAGGGAGGCACATTAAATACTGGCTTAGCATAAATAAGTTAAAATGTAAGGTGCATATTTTTACATCTTTTTTTTGAAAAGGCAGAATAAAATTATGAACCCTGACCTTTTAAAAAGGGTCAGACACGCGTTATATGGAATTCAAAAAGTGACTAAAATACAATATCACTTTAGTGACTCTCCTTTAGTTTAATTAAAGTTACTTTAATCACTCAAAAAAGGTAAACGTTTTTCATACTTCACTTTTGATATATTAATTCTTTTATTAAAAGTTGTAATTTTAGAATTCAATGTAGACAAATTTGACCACAGTACATATAACGTAATAAATTGATCATAAAACAATAATAATAATGTAAAACAAAAACTTTCGTTATAAGGTGTTAGTATTGTTATTTATTTTAGCTTGCAAAAAAGGGTCGTTTGGCATTGACTGTAATGAAACATGTGGACATTGTCGTGACATAAACAAATGCTCCAATGTCCACGGAACTTGCTTAACAGGATGTGCCGATGGTTATGAAGGAAACTTATGCAATGCTCGTAAGTACACAGTTACATGTACGACGAAGCATTCTTATATAAATCACAGCAGGCAACTTAAAAATAATTGCGACGAAAAAACCCATAATATTACATACATTGTAGGTTTTATTTGTACAATACAAAATATATGAACAGAAGAAATTTACAAATAGGCATAATTTGTTTATATCATAATTTAAGAATATGGTATACATGTACAGTAGAAAAGAACTGGGTATCTTTTTATATAGCATCTATATAAGACTATCTAAAAATATTTATTATTTCATAAACAAGGTTGTGTGAGCGGTTCATACGGCTTTAAATGCATTGAAAACTGTGGACAGTGCCGCGGCACGAATAAATGTCTTCATATAAATGGTACATGCTTAATTGGATGTGATGCCGGTTATCAGGGGTTCTTATGCAAAACTCGTAAGTACACAATTCAAGAGAAGATGGCAATATATAGATAAATATGAATTATAATGAATGCATGTTCACATAAATTACTGAACAAATAGAACAACGAAATGAGATATATAAAATTTTTGAAATGAGTAATACGATAAACTAGTTTATCAACCATAAATAATAACTAGTTATACTTCTATATTTATACATTTCTTATTGTTAATACAACCGCCCGTAACAGTTACATGAATCTCCAAGTATTGAAACATCTAAAATCTCGAATAGCGACGATGGAATTTGGGATGAAAAGACGTCTGCAGCAGCGAACAAAACTAGAATAATGTACCTATGAAAATATCAAAATTGAACCCCAATTCCACCATCATGGTTTATATCTATAAACATACTCGTTTTAGCTTGCAACAGAGGACAGTACGGTATTGACTGCAGTGAAACTTGTGGTAAATGTCTGGACGTGAACCAATGTTTTAATGTCAATGGACGATGCTTAACAGGATGTGAGGATGGTTACGTTGGGAATTTGTGTAAAACACGTGAGTAATTATAGATGAACATTAATATATAAGCATAAAGTTAAAGACTTTTGGGCTTTTGATGCAGGTCAAGTCATTGGCAGTATATGTTTGACATATTTTTTGGATTTTTTAGAAGATATACTAGATTAATGATAATATTAATAACACTATTTGGGCATAAAATCGGGTAATAATGTTAAATATAGCAATCAAACTTTTTCAAAAGCTTGTGGTGACGGATTTTACGGTAATCAATGCAACAACAAATGTGGATACTGCCGTGATATCGACCAATGCTCTCCTATAAATGGAACTTGCCTAACCGGTTGTGACGCTGGTTATCAGGGGGATCGCTGCATAACTCGTAAGTTGAAATGTAATTTAAGGATTTGTAAATAACACAAATTGTTTTGAATTGTAATTGAAATATACAATCTTAATATCACTTTAATTTGTTTGCCTCATGTTAGCATGCCCTGATGGGTTTTTTGGCAAAGATTGTTCAGAGAAATGCATTGCGACATGCGCTGGGTGCAATACATTCAATGGTTTGTGTGATTCTGGGTGCATATCTGGCTGGAAAGGATATTTCTGCAATCAAGGTATGGTCGGTGTGGTAGAATCTTTTATTTTGATATGTATTTTGTTTGTTTTTTTTACCGGTGTTATCATCCAATGTAAACCATTTGTCACAACGTCAAAGAGTAGTTGAGTTTAAAAAAGGAGTTAACACGTGAAATATATATCATCTATATATATATATCGAGAAAATGGTATGAATTGTATTGAAAAGAACGCCTCAAACACACATTCTTAGCTTATAAAAGAAGGAGTGGGATTTCTAAGCCCATGGACAGAAGGTATTGGTTTTTTTATATTTATGATTTATTAAGTACTAGAATATATTTTCGAACCACGTAAGTCCAGAAAACCTATAGTTTTAAGGGGAATTTATAGTAAGTCGTGCATTTTTTATGCGTTAAATACCTTGTTATTTTCTTTCAACATTCGTACCATGTTGTAACTTCATTTTAAAGATCGCTGCTAATTTCCAAATGCTTAAGAATATTTACAATGTAGTTGACTTCTGTTACATAGTCAATCATGTAACATATCTTCGGTAGTATGAGGGAGTTGATACATTCTTTATAATATATTTGGATTGTTTCTATGTTTAAAGTTACTATTTAAAACGGATATTTTTAACATATAAAACATGATTTTTGTTTTTTTAGTGACATGATTATATGATAAAATTTCGAATAGCAAAAAAACCATTTCGTAGAACAGCTGCGAAATTTACACCGACCAAATTATACGTAAACACAATACGTTTGGAAAACATGCTGCAATTGACACCGTGATAATGTTCGCAGAACCGGCAAGCGGCGTGCTATCTTTGAACAAAGTTGCGGCAAAAAAGACACATAATATTATATTATCATAATACGAACTGTGCAAGTATTTCAAAGTAAGAATAAATAATTTTCTTACTCTCTTTAGGTGGGTTAACAGCAAAAAATAAAGCCAAATGGAATTTGATGTTGGTTCACATGTAAATAATGCGATGCATTAATATTTCTTAATAACTTATTCTTTTTTAGTGTGTTCATGGTCGAATTCAGTCTTATAGGTTTTTGTCTTTTTTAAGTTTAACTTTACCTTTTAAATAGTCTTTTCTTGTAAAACTCTGAATCGATTATTTATATCAAAACAAATAACGTTTGTGGAAAATCTAATGACAATGATTGTAGCAACTGCAATCAATTTGTATATTACACGCTAAATTGAAAAGAAAACTGGTAGTTTCACTAAGACCTTATCCAAAGAAAACGGGAAAACATTTGACAAACCTGCAATTCCGTCATTTGTAAGGTGGCTGAAAGGTTAATGTAACAGATATGCAATTCCAAATGTCCTACATTTACATATATTTTCATTGATGTTACATTAAGTAGTTTTGAATCTCTACACAAATTTGTGAACACAAATTTACAGACATTGTTTTAAGTATGCATAGTTTTATTATGTATTCTAATAGTTTTACGTTTTCCTTTTAACATAACTGTATTAATTTAGACCATATGTGTTATAAGTACTTTATCAGCATTCATTTTAGTTTAAAGTATACTGTGTATACCCTATTGGAGTTTACTTCTGGTCTTGTTCGTCTTGATGCGTGTGCTATTGCTTTGGAGGATTGTTAATCTACTTTTGGTATGTATGTAAAGGAGCGTAAGCAATCATTTTTGTTATTCGGTTGGATTAAACTGGCGCCAAAAGAGTAAGTATTGGAAATAACGTAATCTAATGAATGCAAATTTAAAATGAATAACTATTTTACGTGGAAATGTTTTAATACATGTATGCTTTATTTGTTGCTCCTGGCTTTTCCTTTGTTTTTTTTTTCTTGCAGAATATTGAGTAAGAAGACCTAGGTATGAGCTCGTTTCCAGATATATCGTAAACATACACTGAAGTGGCGCTTGTGCATACCTAAACATTGAAACAACTTAGACGAGCATTAACTTTTTGTTATTGAGAAGTTTTGTTTGTATATTGACATCCTGCAAAATATTATGCTAAAGCAAATGTTTACCAAACCAAAGTTACATCAAGCATTTTTTTTTTCTAATTCCCTGTTTTTGTGATAAACCGATTATTTGTATCTATTCATAATTAGAATGGCATTTATATAATTTATAAAAAAAAAAAAATTGTTGTTTAGCTTTTATTTGTAAATAAATTAGGCAAAATCAAATTATGTTTCCATATTTCTTTTTTTGTCAATAATAATGTCTAAATCATTACGTTTTAACCAGCGGTGATAAAGAAGTCCCTTTTATAAATGTATTTTATAGACAGCTGGTTACATAATATGAGCATTATTGTGGTTCCAAACACACACATCCTCGTATACTTACTGATAATTAAGCTGTTTCATTTTTGTTCGAGAACGATATTGTTTACTTAGGTTAACAAAATACACCGATTATAATCAAAATCAATTAGGTTTAGGAGATATAAAATAACAGGAAATCTACGACAGTATATTGACTAACAGGTTAAGGAGAAGTTATGTTTGTTTTCTTTCAATTTTTGTTACTGTTATACTCGCATGGATCTTCAAAATCTTCCAAAAAAGTTAGCTACAAATGAAAAAAACACTATATGTCTCATACATGTTTTCTGTATTTTACGCAACAAGACAACTTTGAAGAAATCTTAATACTACGCATATAATAACGGATAATGTAAAGCACGATATTAAACATTCACAATGTTAACCCTTTTTATCTACATATGTACCAATGGGCAGAAATGATGGATTTTTACATTAAAACATATTAGTAGATCAAGTACCAAAAGAAAATCTTGACATTACCGTAAACATATAACAAATTTTACATTCCCACACCGGTAAATGCTATTTTTAAAAACAAATTTATTAATATTAAAGCGATTTAGTGGTTCTGTACCAGTTACCGGCTAAGCCCTACCATCGGCTAATAGTTCGGGTTCATAGCACGCGACAATCTGAGGGGTTTTATTGACTAAGTCGTCTGTTTCAAATACAGAAAAGTAAGTTTGCTTGAAAAAATTCTTGAATATATTTTCAACAGGAACTTAAACGATATTATTGTAACAGCTGATTTACATCTTGGCATTTTCAGCAGTAGGGGGAAAGGAGTTAGAAGTTAAACATTATATATTGATACGACGTTATCATATTCCTTCTTTGATTTGACATATAATATCAATACATATAACAGCTATAAAAAAAAAATCATAGTGCAGTTAAACGTCTCATTGCACAGTTATGTATAGAACATTTCAGATAATGGGTATTACCGTATGATAACAAACGAATACTTCCATTAGTTATGTTTTTGTTTTAGAACCTTTACAACATTTAGGCTGACACCACAAAGGGCATTATTCAAATTACATTTTGCTGAGTATGAAAATCCATATCTAGTGAGACATCCCTAGGAAGCCGATAACTGGTATTGTACTTATCATAAAAAACTCGGCAAATTCGGAGCGTGCTAAAATGCACACAAACAATTATGGTCCTAAATAATGATATTAGCTGATCGAAAATAAGAACTTAACAATATAAAGTATGTCAAGTTTTGTGCAAACATATATACGTAAATGCAAAAATAAAACGTTTATATTTAGCCTATATCTAGTGCAGTATTAGTATTGTTAAAATCAATATGTCGTGGAAATTAGGAGTTAACAATTGGAGATTAGGACACATCACTTTTTGAGAAAGTCAATATTGAGGTGTCTTATAAGCTTAATTTGAATTTATGAAAAACGCATATTTGTTTATAAACACACGTTTTTCCATCAAATCGTTAAAAAACAACAGCGGTAGATATGCTCTTTAGTTACAATAACATATTTTGAGCTGTCTTGAAAGCAACCGAAGTTCTATTTCCACAATTCAAAATAAAAAATATCAACTCCAAGGCAGAGCGCCTTTTAGTGCTTTGGATCTAAGATACTGGAATAAAAATAATTTTAAAAATTTGGTAACTGATATAAAATGTATTTCTTGAAAATGATAAAGTTGCTTACAATCTTACTTGTTGAAATATTCCGCATACATGAAAGTGTCCTCCATACATGTACCTGGATAAATACATGCACTTGCACAGAGTTGGCATAATTCTATGAGGTATTTATGAGGTATTAGATTTATATCTAGTTTACATTCCTGCAATGTGTGATACTTTTCTGCAAACACGGTAATTTGTATTAGAGGTTGCTAAATTGACTTTATAACATCATACCTGCCGACAGAGGAATATACTAATAAAGGCGTTCACCACTTATTGATTGAATTTGTGCAATTATCTTAATATACTACCCATGTCAATGTTTTTTTTGTATTGGTAATGTAACAGCTGGTCAAAGTAGACTGAATGTATGGAGGTAATCAATTTTAATTGATTTGCAGGAAGCGTTTAACAAGACATTAATCGTGGGGGAAATATAGAAAAGGTACTTCCTAAGGTCAGCTATAAAATGTAACAGATTAAAAGTCTATTTCAATGAAAATATATTAAAAGATTGCAAGTAGCAAGAATTATAAATTAATTATACAACATTTATCCTAATTTAGTAGTTCATGTTTATTTTTCGACAAGAATCACACGTTATTGAAATAAATGTATGTTTCTGCTGGTTTCTATTCTAGTATACCTGTTTTGTTTTTTTGTTTGTTTTTTTTTTTTGCTTTAAAACGACTATTTGTGGATTTTTTTCTTTCTCCAGAAAACAATACAATATAGTCACTTGTCTAAATCACTTACTTTTCCTGATAATTATTTAACTAACCAAGCATTCTGAGAGTATTGCATAAGCAATACAGGTCCCCTACCGGTTTGTAGAAATTTGAGAAAACAATGCACTGATAAGCAGAATATCATTTCTTATCGTCTTCTGTACCCCAACTAAACAGACCAACCAGAAACCTAACCCAACTGTTTTTATACAACAACAAAAAAAAAAAAAAAAAAAAGAAATAAAAAACGAACTTTTGATTAAATTTACAACACAATGCTTGACACTATTTTATAGAACTTATTTGTTTGTTAGAAACAATAAAAGGAAAGGTCCAAAAAATGCACGATATTATTACTGACTACATACTTTCCTCGTTTATTCAATACACACCGATCCCGATCATAAAAAAATTGGAATAAAAAAAAAATAATTTTTATCGAAAATATGTCAACAAGACCCTACAAAAGTGTAAAATTTAATCCATAGTTTTACATTTTGAAGCTGTTCAGCAATTTTCATATTATTCCTCAAACGCATAGATAAAAGAAAGTGTGGAAAACTGAAGTGAGACAGATAGACGGACGGACTGACGGACGCAGATGAAAGCTATAGTCCCCTCCGGTGAAAACCGGTAGGGGGCTAATTATAAAACCTAATTATCAGTCTAAATTATAAACCAAAAACTCCACAATAGCTTGGTTATTTACAGTTATTTAATACAACACAATGAATTATTTCTTTAGAAAATGTCTGATATTTATGTTTTTTTAAATCACGTAAAAGGGTTATTCAGCTTATGAATTAATTTCACAAAATTGGTAATACACGTTAGAGGCCAAGTGTCGGCTATCGATAATCACGAAATATATTATTTTAGAGTAGCATGCAATTTGTACGAAAAAACAGCCTCTTGTATCTGTTTTTACTTTTAAGTTATTGGCTACGTAAAATGAACCAATGAACTGGAATGTACACATTGTAAAAAAGGAAATTATTGATTAATACGTAAAATTAACCAATGAATTGGTATGTAAACATTGTAAAAGAAATAATTAATTAAAACAGTATATATAAAACACACGAAGAGAACACAATTTAATATTGTACCTGTACGATGTAAGATACACCGTACGACATCAACATGAAGCAGCTTCTCTGTATGATAATCTTCCTGGGTTACCAGTGCTATACTTATTGCGCTATAACTTGCAAGGATCCGAATGGAAAGGATGTTGATTGGTAAGACTGTATCACGTTTTGTATGGAAAAAAACATTTCTGTTGTTTTTCCGTGGTTTTGGTATATATATAATGAATTAATTTCTTTTTTTCTGTAATATGGAGTAAAGATAATGTCAGCTTATTCTTTGATCAAAATATTAAAACAAAAATGGAAGTTTTAAAAAAAAATGTGTTTGACAATGTTAAATTTCTTATATTTAACATCGTACGTAGATGACAATAATCCTTGCAGCAGCCAATATAATTTACATGTATCTTTTCGTGAAAAAAACCTTCAGAAAGTTTTTAAAGTGTCACAAATTTTTGGCTAGTAAATGTTTAATGAGATATTCTTCTATTTTGCCAAAGTCAACATATTTCACTGATGTAAGTTCATATAACTATTTATTAATCAATGGACTCACATTGCAGACCCAATATTTTACGATATGTTGTAACATCAACTAATTGTTATACTATTTATTTAAAAAAAAAAATCCTATAACTATATTGAGTAGGCACAGATATATTTCTTAGAAAAATAACATTTTCCAATTTTCAATTTGAAAGTCAGTTTCACTTTATAAATTAAACAAATGCCATACGTAAAAGTAATGAAATAATAGTGAGTCGTTAAATAACATACCTGTCTTTACTTATTTCATTTATATTAGGTTCATCGTTTACAAAGTCCCAAAGTTAACAAATGCCAGGAAGTATCCTGTTCTGACGACAGGAACTGAGTTTTTCTACATGGATACAACTTCACCAAAATTTAATTATAAAACCACAGACATCACGAGCAGTACTCAAAACCCCGTGTACGAGACACTAAAACCTTTGTACACAAACGTGAGTGTATATATACGTAGTTCCTACTTAGTATACGTACGAGAATATTCCTGTTCGTCCTTGATTGGAAAAAAAAACTACACATATGGCTTCACTAAGATATACTATATGTCTTCCAAAAAGTGTTAACAGGGTTGTCTGTAAAACGGCATTTGCTCTTGTGACATTCACGTTTCAAAGGAAAAGACAAAGATTCAATGAATTTGAGTGAAAATTAAAACAATTCAACATCAGGTTAATGATCATCGCGTAGCGATAGTACATATTGACAATACATGCATAATGCATTTTAGAAATTTGAAATTGGCGAAACGTTGGTAGCATCTGAATCTTAATCAGACAGATATCACATACTCGTAAAATGTTAACATACATGTATAAAAACTAACATGCAAACAAAAACGATCCTTGTTATTAACCAATTATAAACGGTACAATCTTGAACGATTTCTGATCAATAAATGTCCACACGTTAAAACAAACTTTAGGTCTAATTACAATTAGAGTGAATACTATGTGAGGAGATATGGTGTCGTTAAACTGTATTTGTTTATTGCTTTTAGTCTCCAGATGTCCAGACATATGCCATGTATAACGATCAACCCCCAGATAATTCAGCAGGGAGTAACTATGCTCACTCAAAAGGTAAGTTGTATGGTATTTTGATGTATAGTGTGACTCTCAGACCGTTTGAACTACTGGCGCCAGTTTGTAATTTTCCTGAGTAGAGTTTAAGGTTTCCAAGGCTAGATCGGCATAATCTTCGCTATTTATCTCGTTAAGACATGGTGTCGAAAAAAAACAAGAAACTGACTTGTTAACTACTGCCTGTGTAAAAAATCTTTGGGTTGATCTTCGAGTGCAGTTATCATTCAAAAGGAATTATATTGATAAAACGAGCTTAAATACTGGCGCCATATGGCTCAGTTGAAATAGAAACTAAACAAAGTGTTAAGGGTTTCAGAACCGATCTTCGGTCTAATTAATTTATATTTTCTCTCATTCCGTCATATTAATAACTCTTTCACAGCTAAAGCAATTAATTTTGCCTTTGTGGTTCATAATTTCATTCATTTAAGTAGCAATCATTTTCGTAATAATTGAGAAAGGTTTTCTTTTTGACTGACGCTACACTAGATCAGATGGATATGGACGCGTATCTTATGCCTATTCATCTGATTTGTTCAGGGGTTCACAGTTTTAACAATTTAGAATTTGAGTTAGCTGAAGATGGTCGCAAAGTAATCTCACAAGTTGTATTATGATTTTTGAGAAGAAATTGTTCAAACAGTGTCACTATATATTGCTTTCTTAAAAATTCAACTCATCATTGGACCCACGTAATTGTACTGGGTCATACCTTGAACAATTTAGAATCTAAAATATCTAAACTCTTTTTACACAATAATAGTCTCATATATTGTGGAATTGAAGAACATAAGCAGTAGATTTTAAACAAATTACTTATATACCTTTCTGTTAAACTTTGAACCCCTCCAGAGGCCCAGCTATGTTATAGGTGCCACTTTTTACAATTTAGAATCATTGCTTAATATACAAGCTTTGATGTGAATATTTGTATTTCTGGTGCAGGGATTTCCCAAAAGAAGTGTTCAAAAGTCACCTACCCTATATTCACTGTTTCTCTGCTCCTTATAGGGGTATGGTCACGATTTTGGTCATTTTTTTTTTCACTTTTAATGTTTACAGTGATTCAGTAAAGCATATTTAATAGGCAACCAAAATTTGATTGTCATTCGTTGAGATACAAGCGAGTTTCAGAGTTTAACATGCTTTGCTATGTAAACAAATCATTTGTTAACATTTTTGATGTTAAAAAAAAACCTCAAATTTTATACTAAAAATGGATGTGTTAAACATTAAGAAACATTTATGTATGCCATAAAATTATTAGAAAGAAATAATAAGTTTCAAAAAGATTTTTACTTGTAAATTGAACATATGTAAACAAAACAGGACACGAGCCTTGTTTACTTGACAAGGAATTGTGAGCTCTGTATCTTCCTTACAACTTACCGACTGACTCTCAAATTTCATTTGGCCAGTAAAAATGCATTCCTCAGGCATTGTTACTAATAAAAACAAAAATAGAATTTGACCAAAATCGTGACCAAAATGTTTCCAAGTTGTATTTATAATGTAGCTGTATATTACACGTTGAATCATTTGGTTAAAATGGTAAATATATACAACGGGGCGTAACTCAAGTTGCTCGCTATATAGCGCCACCGCATCGCCAAGCTCTCGTTATGAGATTTGCCAAGGGTTAATGGGGAGCGAAACCCTTCGCTAGCCAAGAGAGACTAGTGCTTCTAGAGAAAAAAAGTAAAAATAAACTTTAACAGACAGTCGGACGAACATACAGACATACAGAACAAAAAGTTCACTTGAACCTTCGGTTCAGGCGAGCTAAAAAACGGGCCATTTTTTTTAAACCTTAGCTGATTTCCTTTAAAACAGGTCTATTTAACCCTCCCTTTGAAATGCACGACTGGGTGAACAAGAAGAAAAAAACCAACAAATATAAACCAATGCAAAAAACAGTTGTATATTTTTAAATGACCCAGATATGGTAAAATAAAATCTGCAAACAAATATTCGATGGACTATTATAGTCATTTCATGCACATCTTTTACAATTTTATGCTATGCTATGCTATGAGATTTGTATGCTATGCTATGAGATTTGTATGCTATGCTATGAGAAATTGAAATGAAGGGCTTAATGATATGGTATGGTATGGTATGCTATGGTATGCTATGAGATTTGATCTCCATACACAGAAGAGTTCCATACATTTCGAAGTAAAATAATAAGAAGCCAAAGTTTATCACAAATCTATTATGTGAACATTTATTTTTTCAAATAAAAACATTTAAGACCAAATTGAAATAATGTTGTATGCTATGCTATGGTATGCTATGATATGATATGACGAATGCGATTCTATGAGATTGTATGCTATGGTATGAGATTCCAATGCTATGCTATGAGATTTTAATGCTATGCTATGAGATTTTAATCCTATGCTATGGTATGATGTATGTTGTAAAAGATATGCTTGAACCGACTGTAACGCATTCAAGTGATAAGCATATAATGGAGATAGCGATTTTTAATGAATGTATATTCTAATTTATTATTTATTTTTTATTTATTTCAACTTTGAGCAATAAGCTCATCAGCATTAAACATAATAACACTTATAAACATATGCGAGGCACGCAAAATGCGAAGCCAGTAGGCTTCAGAGTCTCTGCAGAGCGTGCACTCTCGCTATGGAGAACAACATACAGCTTTCATATATGTTTACATCATATAAGATATTGTTAGATACAATAGATATATATAATACTGAAATTATGATTTACCAATTGTAATAGAAAAAAACAAATTCTATAATTTTAACTAGAGCAATGAATTAATCAGTTGTTGTCTTTGATCTTTAATACATTTAATGTAATTCAGGTTCACTAGCGTTTGATAGGACCGAAGGCTTCTGGATGGTTTCGAGTGTACCAAGATTTCCTGCAAAGAAATCCAAGAGATATAACTATTCAAATAATCAAACAAGATATGGGCAGACGATATTATGTGTCACTGTCAGAAAGGCAGTTGAAAATGATCTAAGTAAACATAGTTACAATATTTTGAGATCTATTTTTGATAAGCCGATTTCTGGAAAATTCTTTTTTACTCAATATTGTTTTTTTGTTTCTTGTAGAAAACATATTCGGAACAACACATCCGTACATATATGACAGAACTAACTTCGATGTCAATACTTTGAACAGACCAAGTACTAGTCATGTTGGTTTGAAATCTCGTGGAAATGTTCAGTTGAAAGTACTTGCAAAGTCAGCTACATTTAAGGAAGGTGAAGCCTTGAAATGCCTTTTTGAAAACAAATAACTTGTATTTAATATTTAACATTTGCATTTGCAAATTTAATCTGAAAAAAATATTTATTGTAGACATTTATGAGAAATGGATAGCACCAGAACTGAAAGATAATTTTTTAGCTCGGACATGGAGACCAAACCCTAAAAACACCCCTCCACCAGTATGACTTATTAAATTCTTGCACAACTGAACACGATAATTGACATAAATAATGTCATCTCATAATAGTAAAATATAAGAATTCATGATAGGTTGTTTTTATACCCCCGCTCCGAAGGAGAAGGGGGTCTACTGTGTTACCCTTGTTTGTCTGTCTGTCTGTCCGTAACAAACATTCCGGCGCATTTTTCTTAGCAAATATTCCTTACATATGCTTGAAATTTAAAAAAAAAAATATTTTTCAAGGCATGCCATAATGTGGGTAGACTGAGTTTTTTTGTACAAATTGAACCATTGTACATTGTTTAGCCTAAAACAAATTTATGTCAAAGATTTATCAGCAACTATTTTTTGCAGATGTTTGAAATCCTAACACACTATTTCAATAGAAACGTTATATCGTTGGATGTATTTTTCATATCAACTGGACGTCACCTTTCTTTATTAATAGCGACATTTAAAATTGTTAGCCTCAAACGCTGTAGATTTAGACCACTTGATAAACAGGTTGTGTAAATTGTCAAAGAAATATTTTCGTCCCAACTGGATGCGAACTTCCTGTTAAATGCCCACCTTGCTGTTATGCATGTTCACATCAGAGAGGGGATATTGCTAATGAACATTGGCTTACAAATATCTTGTTAATTATGATAAGGATTGACGTCTTTCAACAAAACAAAACATTTTTAGCAGTGAATACAGTCGACATTTTTTAAGTTCAGTTTAAAACTACAAATGCTAGGAAATGATTTTATTTGAAAACCTGGGTTAATTCTTGCTCTGTAGCTACATGTTTGTTAAAACATTTTTTTATTAAATATATTCACAGACTACTTTAAATGATATTTAAAACCAATTTGTCAAGTTCTTTTTTTTTTAAAGGACTAAGTGCGGTTTTATGCAATTTTTGCCCCCCAAAATCAAAGTTTTAGAAAGAGCTTTAAAATCAGGTGAAAGATAATTAAAATCATATTGGAAATAAAGGTGTAAAAGGTTATCACCACAGTGACGTCATAATGTAGAAATGACGTCATGAATATTGCATTATTTTGATAAATTGATGTTTTGTAGCAAAATATGGGTGTTTTCCGATGGTTATTCGACTGGGAAACATCGAGCGCAGGCTTGCTCAAGTACCATTTTTTAGTATAGTATGTATAACTATCTGAAGAAAAACATATGTTAAAATCGCACTTGAGCAGACCTGCGCTCTATACTTCCGAATGCAAAATATAGAGCAAAGATGAGAATATCTTCATTTGTTTGCAAATTTGCGGGAATTAGGTCATTTAGGTGACGTCATAGATAAACAGGGAGTGAGCAATGATGACTAAAATCATTATTAAAGTTATAGGCATCCTCTTTACAATGATTTGTAAAGATTTCATTTTTATACGATACTATTTAAAAATTGGTTGAAATCGGGGGCAGATATTTGACCATACCGCACATAGTCCTTTTATTACTAGGGATGTAATAAATATAATAGTAGATACCATTTACCCATATCACGTCTTGTATTAGCCCTCGACCAGTATCATCCCTCGGGTAAACTGATATTGGAGTCTCGGACTGATACTGGTTGTGATATGGAAAAGGGTATGTATTATTCTCTATATAATAATCCATAAAATGTATAACTTTATAGCAGTTTTATAATATATTTTAATTGTGTTGTAGGTAATAAACGTCAAAGAGGTTTGTTTTAACAATAACATCGCGTTCTCAGACGGAGTTGACCATTCTAAGTGGGCGGTAGCTAAACAGTCGCCTTGGATTTGTATCGGAGATTTAAACAGAGAAGTAAGTGTTGAAAACACATTAAAATCATATACAAAGTTACAATATCTTGTACAATGTTTTCTTACATTGTGGTTTGCTTGTTTTTTCTTTTTTATGGTATCTAAAACATTAAAACTATTCAATTGAATTATATAGATTATATTGTAATTTGAAGAAACAAAACCATAAGACAAAAGAGAAGTCGGTTTTGTGGTTAATGGATAAGTATATATTTGATAAAACTGATATTTTTCAACAAATGAATTTAAAAATTTGCAGATATCGTCATCACCTAAGACCTGAGAGAGAGAGAGAGAGAGAGAGAGAGAGAGAGAGAGAGAGAGAGAGAGAGAGAGAGAGAGAGAGAGAGACTCAATAAAGACATACTGTCTATCCACCAAAATAATGGTTTTTTGACAAAGCCATTTCAACAAACACATAAGTGGTTAAGTAGTACTGTAAAAACTTTGCTATATAAGTAATGTCTAATTTAGTAATTGAAGAGCCCCATTGGATAACAAGCCTTAAAGCTGCCATGGGTTATCCTGGTATGATATTTATGTTTCACATAAGTTTGTCTACAACATTTTAATTATTCATTATTGGATCATAGTGGTATATTGTTAAAGGGCTACTTTTAGCGGTTGTTTGTTTTCTCCGGTATTTTGCGGGTATGAAAAATCAGCAGATATTAGATTATTCACAAAATGCAATGATAATCATACCTACCGGTTGTATTCTCAAATGATGTCAGTACGGTACTCTGTAGTCTGTATTCGATAATTACCCGCTTTGAACTCGTAATGTCTTTTAGTTCAATTTTCTTTTGATGGAATCATTTGAAATATTCATACCTATTATACAAAACTTATATTCTATTCTACTTCACATACCTTCCAAACTACACACTCAATAAGCAGTATATATCATCCAACATTATCTATTTTTCATGTTACACATATCGATCTGCATTTGTAGATGATTGATTTCAAATGCTTGTATTAAATTCACGAATCTCATTTAAAACAACAACAGTGGTCAATGTGTACCAGACATTTTTCGGTACACATTGACCATGCGAAACTTACTACATCTAGAATCCACATGTGGCTGATTACGAAATGATACATTATCACCCTCATTACAGAGACTATCGGGGTGTGCTGGGGTAATACCAAATTTGTTTTAGTTTTTTTTTTTTGCGGTCTAATTTAATCGCAGAATTGGAAACGCTGAATAAAACTTTATACCTTTAAGTATCCAAACCACAAAAGTTCATAGCCTTAGAAAATACCTGTCCTACGGTTATTAATGAGTATTGTATTCATTGAAAGGGTTAGTAAACGATGAATTGGCATTCTTTCGTATAATGCAAATTTGTTATACGATAGAACAAGTTAACAAAACCCTATAGATAACATTTAAACCTTTAATAAAGAGAAAAAAATATGTATCCGCATGATACATATAGTTGACACTGTAATATATAAGCATAATACGTATAGTTAATACTGTAACCAAACTTTTATTCGCTTTAGAGAAGTTTTGAAGGAGTTCGCAAACGTTTCTTTGTCGTTAAAATTTATTGCTATATGTCTATTCTTGGGGCACGTTTGTTGTAACATTACACGTCTGGATAGGTGCTGTAAACGTATTATATTTAGCTTTTACAAATTTGGCAAAACAATAAATAAATAAACAAGTTAGCGTGGGTTATAATTATCATTTTTCTCAATGTGCGCATTAGAATTCATATATGGAAGGCATTTAACGATGTACTTTAAAAAGCGGAGGCCGCCAAATACGCTAAAAAGAATACACGACCAAGTGAAATACGTTGACAGTAAATGTCACAAAGAGAAAACGTTGCGAACTAACTTTTCCTCAGTTTTTCCCTGGTGAATTGCAAAATAAAATTAACCCAAAATGTCGATTTACAGAAGATGACATCAAAATGCACATTTTTTGTACCTTTTATTTACAACAGGAAGCACAAAAAAGGAGAGGAGGGTTGTCTGTTTGTCTAAAGGATGCAATAGCTGCCAAAGAATTTCGAGATCTTCACGACAAATGTATTAACTCCATGATTAAAACTGCCAACGCAAAGTTACCAAAGCGACCAAAACCACCCAAAAGACCAGTATTAGGCGTAAGAAAGAAACCTTTGAAAAAACAAAAAGGACGAAAAAGACCAACATTAGCCAAGAATAATCGCGGTTGATATAAAACTGTAAAAAAGTGTTTAATATTAAAGGTTTATCAAAATCAATATTTACATTTTTATGTTTATTCACATTTAATGAAAACAGGAGTTTCAAGGACGACGGACCCAATTTCATTTGCGCAGATATATCGCACAGCTTAAAAGGTCTTTTGATTGTTGCATGACGTCATTGAAAGCACTTCGGAATTTTTTACCATTATCGGTTATAATATTAGTGTTATCTGATGCATGGTTTTACCAATATTTCTTGATTTATACTTGTGTTTAAAATTGGATTAAAATACGAGGGTTGTCCAAACAGTTCGTGAACACATGTAATTTTGTTCAAAATAACGTCACCATTATCAAAAAAGCATTATAATATTTTAATATAGAGTATAATAATGTATATGTAATAATCAGAACAAAGTACACTTTTGTATTGGAATTATCATTACCATAATCTGAAAATATTTACCCTATTCACAGTGTACCGGCTGAACACAAAAATTCTCGGAATATGAAAATTTGTACAGTATTTTGAATTTCTCGCTAAATGCCGCCATTTTCCTCTCATTCTTGCTTGCTCGAGACAAAAAAAAAGTCACCTGTGTTTGACCTATGACCACCCAATACTTGTGTACACAAACCGTCGTATGTGAAGATGTGAACTGATAATTGGGATGATTATCTCGTTATAAATCCGTAAAAAGATACCCTTTTAGGTAGTTTTGTGCATTTGCTGCCCTAATTGTATATATTGGTAATCATCAACTCTTACATGATACTATATGAAGTTGGAAAACATATACGATTCATGAGAAAATTAAAATTAGAGGCGGCGGTAATATACAAAATCTAAAGGTAAGCTAACATTGTGCATGTCAAATACAATGTGTGTGTTATTTATTATTTGAGATCTTTTTATTTTTAGCACCAATGACAATTCGCAAAAAATATTACGTGAAAATTAATCTATAGCTTTATAACTCTGATTTGCAAAAATTAGTCGACGTAAAAATTTCCAGATTTACGGTATATATACATTGGCTATACATGCCGCATGGCCAAGTCTGACGTTATTCTATATTATTTCTATAACGTCGTAGTCCTGTGTTTACCTGAGAGTAATATGCTGCATTCGCCGTTTTGTCATAGGGTACAGTCGCATACTCCATGAACATATCGCTTGTGCCACTTTTGTATAAGTAAACTTGAATTTTTTCGATGTTTTTCATGTTTCATCTATAGTTTGATTTGTTTCTATTGATGTTTTAACGCGCTGTTCCGTGCGGTCAGCTGACGTTGGTTTTTCGAGCATTTTTAAAGACATGCTCTTGCCGTATTGTCATTTTAAGTCCTCTGCTAGTTTTAAAATAGCTTCAAATGACGTATGAAAATGACGTACCTCATACAAGCTACATCTTTTACAATGGGTCGTGCGCACTATCCGCGTCCCTTTCATGCATTAAGGTTTTATTTTAATTTTATGGAAAGCAATCAAAACTACTTTAGTTCGATTTGAAATTTTATGACAAAAATTTAGATATACAATATGTATAAATTTGAACTCATCTAAAATAACAAAAACGCAATTGTTCTACTGATTTAATGTTGCCATATATATACGGACATTGACTGAACTTTCTTTTAAGAATTATATGCAAAAGAAAAAAAAATAAATTCATTCATCCAAATTAATTAAAAAGAACAAACATACCCTTAAAAAACCAAAAATAAACAAAGATCCAACAACAAACAGATAAGTCAAGCAATCAAAGAGAATAAAAAAAACAAATTAACAAGAAAAAAGAAAACGACCACCCCCCCCCCCCCAAAAAAAATAAACAAAACAAAACATTTGAAAAAAGTACATAAAACTGTTAGTTCACAGAAATGTTTGTTACATTTTGTCTTTTTGGATTCCAGCATACAGATGACATGAAATGTGTTCTACGGAATCCATGTAACTACCAAAGGCATCGCCTTCTTGGTTAGCAACAGCGGCGGTATGTCGTAATGGTGTATCGTCTGTTGACTGGTTCTTGTGGTTTCTTCTTGAAATAGTCAATTAGATTAGATATTAAAACTTTTATCAAGTACACGCATTTAAATGTACAAAGCAGCAGGGACAGATTACAAAAAAAACCAAACAAACAAACTTTTATGTCCGTATCTACCTTTCCATTCTTTGGTAAATTATAAGTACTATTATTATGATGGTCGCTAAGCCGAGGGCACCAATCAGACTGTAGAACCCAATATTCCTCTCATTTAATCTCCCATCTGTAATGTATAATGAACATCAGAAATAATATACATAGGTCATGTCTAATATATGAATGCTCCCATGAGAAAAGGGTCCTTATGACGTTTTGTATAAAACAGAGAAATAACGTCATATAGAAATAACGTTATGTCAAAGAAAAAAAAAGCTCGTCTGATAGCCAGGTAGAAAACAGCGGCGCTGTAATTTTAAATTGTCACTTTGTTTATGAGCACGTCTCTAAATAGTAAGTTATTGATCGTCCATGTATCGTGCGTGTCGTTTGTCAACACTAACGTTGCTACCACTGTATTTTTTTCTGTTTTTTTTTGGGGGGGGGGCATTCCGAGAAAAAATCGACACCTCAAATGATTGAAGAAGATTTATGCTTTTTTTCCTTTCAAATGGACAACACTCTTGACGTTGTTTAATCCGCAAGGTTTACTCGCAAGTTTATTGTTTTATGTTTACAATAAAGGTAAATATGTGACATTAAAAAAATTATGAAAACATTTTCAAAGGTAATTAATATTATAGAGACCACTCACCGTACACCTCTACTTCACAAAGGTCACTCCATACATTTCTATAATAATCGTGAGGGTAGACAACTCCTGGTAGTCTCTCGTTGTAAAAGATGACGTATAGTCCATTTACAAAACAGTTTGTTGTGAAGACAGAAGGTATTGTGTTTCTTGTGAAGTTCTCGTCCTTGAAACACAACGTTCCCTGTGATCTATCCGTGGTATTGGAGACATAGACGGAGAATCCAAGAACATAGCCTGCTATGAGCGACCGAAACTGGTCATCTGTACAAGACGTTATTGATTCAGTGAAAAACAATTTTATATGATTCTTTTTTTTTTACAATATCAACTAAATATTGCTAAATATGAACTGTACTATAGGCGCAATATATAACACATTCTCCATGCACCTATCGACTAAAAGAGCTATATAGTTTAACCAAAACTTACATAGAATGCTATATTTCATATTTCTGCCATCCACATAAATTTTGATCAACATAGCATATATCATCAAGTCGATATAACTATCTCGTCAAGTCTAGATAACTTTCTAGTTTCTAAATTGAAACCAACTTTTTGTTGGGATAGCTATCTCGATAGTTTATCTTGCCATTCACAAGACAAGTTAGGATACGATATTTGATAATAATAGAAATTTGAAACTCATTACCAAGGACTCCTTTGATCTACATAGAGGAACATAAATGAAAATTATAAGGCCTTCCTCAAAATATATAAATATGCTGAATTTTATTTTTATTTTCCCTATTAATACACTGTAAATTTATAAAGTTGCACTGTCCTAAATACATTAAAGTACATGAAACTAAAAGTGTTGTCTAAGAATTGAAATAATCATTTATTTTTACCTTTTTTTCCTATTTTGGTGAATTCTGCTTTATCTTAATAAATTTACTGACATCATTCATAACTTATTAAAACATAATAAATAGTTTTCTGGATTTTAATCTTTGATCGTATGATTTAATTTAATTGATCAATTTTCAAGGTGTCTAACGCTCTATAAGTCAGTTAATTTACATATTCATTTTTAAATTGCAACTGCATATCAAAATTAAAAAAGATAATTAACCAGACACTAACTTATGTGCAATTTGGTCTATTTCATTCATATTTATATATACATCACAAGTGCTTTTCTATAAACGTAAGGGAATTGAGTAATGAGTTTCGAAATTGTTATACATGTTTTATCTCGTTTTGTGGATGGCACCATATGCAAATCCAACGAATTCTGTCAAGATACAAGATAAATTATCTCATCTTGTCGAAATAGTTATCGCAACAAAATATAATAGCGTATGTAAACTAGACAAAAAAGAAATCAAAGTTTGTTGAGAAACAAGAAAGGTAACTTGACTTGACGAGATAGTTATCTCGACTTGATGAGATATGCTATGTTGACTAAAAGTATGTGGATGGCAGAAATATGCCACCATAGAATACATATGCAAGTTTCATTTATGTGTCGTTTAAAATAACAACACAACCATAGTTTATTATGATATCAAATATAATGGTGTTGGTTAACTCTGAGAATTCCCTGAGAAAAAAAAAGTTGAGTATTATTAAACCATTTCTACATGCAAACAAAATTATGATAACGTATTTTGAACAGTTCAACTGGTGTTTTAAACAACACTAATTGTATACCAATGTGAATTAAAAGTACTGGACAACGATTTAATATCAAGAGTTATATAAAATGTTCAGCAGCTATCGTATATCATTGTTGTTAGGAATAGTTGTCTGAAAAAAAACCTATATTTAAATAATTAAAACTTCCTTGTTTAAAACTATATACTTTTATATGTTTCAGCGATACGATTGTGCTAACAAATTTGAATTCAGTCAGTGCCACATATTGCATGAGAGAGTGTGCGGCGAAAAGGGCGGTCTTAACCATCTCTTAAAAACTAAGCACGT
Source organism: Magallana angulata (assembly GCF_025612915.1). NCBI lineage: Eukaryota > Metazoa > Mollusca > Bivalvia > Ostreida > Ostreidae > Magallana > Magallana angulata. Next base: position 43,354,715 of record NC_069112.1, read on the forward strand.
ATAATCCAAACAGTAAAGAACATGGAAAGGCACCTCATTTTTGATAACCATGGTGGGTAGATAACATGAAACATTTCTCAAGTTACTCTAAAATGCCTAATCCCTTTAATATCTGACCCTGAAAAAACTTCATATAATTTAGAGGAGCTATACATACAAATATTTCTTCATCGTGCTAGCGCCTTCTTTAACACAATATTTTATATTGTTTTGTCTCGGACTAGAATGTCGCGACGTCATTGGATGAAACGCGTCCGCCTCGCCTTCTATGGACTTTACCGACCCCACAAAATTCTTTAAACAGCCAGTAACAAACCTAATAAGTAATATTGGAAATCATTGGTTTGTTTTAAGGATATGTGAACCTGACAAAAACAAGTTCACTGCGCAACGCAAACTGTCGTTTGGCGATGAGCTGTCGTATTTCCACATCGACGGTTTATTTGCTTAATTTAAGGTTTAAAACAGTAATACAATAGTGTCAGTTTATAATATGATAATACTTATAATACTACATAAAATATCATTTATATCAACACTATATCAAAAGGTCTTACTTTTTTAATCATTTACAAACATAAAGTTAACGACATACTTGCGCGGATTTCCGGTAATTTCCCAAATCTTGATGTAAACAACAAGTCGTAATGACAAAAACTAATGAATATCATTAGTGTATGACCAATTTTGCGAATAAAAACCGATGCCGGATGTCATAAAAAGGGAGTGAAAAGAAGGAGGAGACCATACACCAGTTCCCTGTGATCTAAACCTGTCATTTGCAAGCAGTAAGCATGGTAGGTGTGTTATCATGACATGTGCTATTGTATTATGTTAGTGTTACAGATTATTATGCTCGTATATTAACCAAATATATATTTATACAGCTAGAATGTTCACTGGAGGAAATAAATCGCCAAAGCAGGGTATGACCCGATTTGCGTTCAGTTGGGCGATTTCATTAATCTTGAAAAGGGAACATAACTCGCATGTCTTACTAAATGTACATTACTACATTTAACAATTACTAATCAAGTGTGTTTCTTAATTCGATAGATTTCTTCCAAAACATCCGATCAAAAGTATAATATACATGTATGTAGCTGTTACAAAAAATTCATCTACCCCCACCCCCCCCCCCCCCCCCGGATCTCTGCCAATGGATGAGTTCATTTGTTGCATGAACGGTAAAGCAAGATTTCGCGCCTAAATGTCTCATTCATAGTTTTTGCGCGCCGAAAGGTTGACGAGTCCGTTGGGATCATGCAAATACCCCGTGGCACACCATGTGTTTACATCACAGGCACGTAGCATCGGGGGTTGGGGTGAGAGAGGCTGTTTCCCCCTCCCCTCTTTTTTGACAGCTGGCACTTTTCTTAACTCTATAGGATAAATGGAAGTATCGTGGATTTGCCCCTCCCCCCCCCCCCCTCCATTTTTGTAGGAGCATGCAATAATGAAGCTGCAAATAAGGAGTTCTAATTTAATTAAAGTTACATTTAGGGTCTTTTTGCGAATTAAAGAATTCACCTTTTTTTAATTGCTTGTCAAGATGATTTTGATGAAGCTGCCCACACACATTCAAAACAATACGTGTTTATATATCCTCTCATATTTCATAGTGTTCGAGGTTTTAAAAAATGCCTTTCAGTTGATTTTGCAATTAATATACCAAATACAATTTGAAAACAAACGACTCTTTACTCTCCAGCTTTCAAACTTACATGCACTTGTATGATATGTGTGCATTTCTAAAAAATTGAATTAATAAAATAAATGAATTTCAAGTGATATATATGAACATGTTCTAGATCGAAGAAAAGACTAACATTTCGTCTTAAATTTGCACGTTCCATTTATAAATTTATGATCAGCAGCGAAAATTAAAATTCATTTCTGGTAAGTTAGTCTAATTAATACATGCATGCTTCCATTAAATAATTATGTTTAGTCAGGCAAGCTTTTTGGAAAGCTATTACTTGTCATTTATAAGATTCATAATGACGGTGACTATACCAGAGTTGTCCGTCCTGAAGTAGATAGTGATGTGATGTATACTGTGGATACTGGTCAGGTTAACCCACCAGGTGGCGGTTTTTCTGCTATATGATACAGCACATTGACCAACGTCCAAGCTCAGGTCAGATTTACGTCCGTCCACAGCGTTACTGGCGTCATATCTGTCGTCACCTGGTTTCAATTGGTACTGCTGGTATACTGGTTTGTTGAGGGCAACGTTAACTGTCAAAAAACACACAACCCAAAATAAACAACATTATATACATTTACACATTTAAACTTACATTTACTTCTGAACGATCTTCATAAACAAAAAACAAATAAAGTGGGATTTTATTTGATTTGTCCGAGCAGTTGTTGTCATTTTATGTTATAAAAAGTCGAATCTTGTAACTTTTTTTTTTTTTTTATTAAAACCTGAATGTATCTAAAACATAATTTTCATATGAATAACTCTACCGAACCATAATTAATGATGTTATTTTTTATCATAATATATTTATCTAAAATAGTTTTAAAGCAATATATGTCGGTAATAAAAAAGGTAATACGGTTTGTGAAAATAACAAACAAACAGTATTTAGGAAATAAGTAAACTAATTAGCAACTTATATAACATACATGTACTAGTAATGAACAATACAGGTACATTTTAGATAACCGCCTCATTTAGAATGTATTTATGTAAAATGGAATATTACATTATATCCTAACTTTTTAATTAAATTTCAAATGAAAATTGCATTATATGCATGTAAACTCACAATAACCCAGTGAAATCCACACACTACACACACTACTATCAATAAAAACATGGAAAACATATCTATAGGTAAATACATCTAGTGAGTTTAATTATATTCTACAACGTAAATGATTATGCCGGAATATATTTCACAGTTACTCTTTAATGCGGACATTAATGAAAACAATTACTGAATACAAAAACTACAGATAATATCTAATTAGCATTATAGAAGGATTGGCGAGGGAACATGAATGTTTGAAGTGATTGGCCAAGTCACCACTGGTCTCCAGTTACTTAAACTCAAACGTTATATAAAAGCAGCCTTGACTATGAAAACAGTATTTGCGACGCATGTTAGCGACACACGTTCATATAATCTCGCAAAAACTTATTTCGATGTGATTTTTTAAATTTTCATTTACTTTCTATAAAAACAATAAAGGTTCACCATTCCTAGCACATGATATATGGCCAACATTGACCACTGTCCAAGCTCAGGTCAGATTTACGTCCGTCCTAGGCATTACTTGCGTCATATCTGTCTGTATCTGGTATCATTGGGTATTGCTGGTATGCTGGTTCGTTAACAGCAACTTTAAATGTCAACAAACACACATCCAGCACACATTTTACACATATAATACTATCAGATGTGGTATAAAACACATTTAAATTTTGATATTATTTCTCAAACAGAGGAATTAAAATTGTTTCATTTATGTATTGATTCTTTTTTGATTATATAAAATGCCATTCAGTAAAAGAGATTTACAGAAAATTATAAAATATTAATACACATAAGCATCACGATTATATAAATAACATGTGACAGTTAAATTGTTTACACAGTATACATGCATCCATATTGAGTGTTACACATGTAAATGCATGTATATTTATTAAGGTTGTAAAATATATTAATATACTTTAATGTTAAATACGGAAATCTGATCGGCTTAGATGCAGTTGATAATCCGTTCTATTACCCTCTGCGTTAGCAACACACTTGGCAACGGGAAACATAACGAATTGTTACGTGCGCGTAAATGATGGGCTTACGGTTTGTTGAAGAAGTCAAGTCATTTCTATAGAAAACAGTAATTTTTTCTTTAAAATTATGACATTTTATGCAGTTGATAATCCGTTTTATTACCCTTTGCGTTAGCAACACACTTGGCAACGGGAAACATAACGAATTGTTACGTGCGCGTAAATGATGGGCTTACGGTTTGTTGAAGAAGTCAAGTCATTTCTATAGAAAACAGTATTTTTTTATTTAAAATTATGACATTTTATTATAATAAAATAAGCAGTGCTTGTTTGGGATGATACACGTCATTTGACAATGGTTTTCTGTGGTGTTGATTCCGAATGTTACCCTCTAACACAGGCACTATTTATATATTATTGATAAGCAGTATATGTACATATCCGTCTTGATTAGAATGCTATACACTGTACGTTAATAAAAATATTAAAACTAGAACTTTTTTTGTCTTCAACAAAAAGTGAGGGCTTTTCGACAGCCCCAGTTTCCCTTTTTTATTTAAAGTGTCCAAAAAAATATCTCTATTCTATTTCCAAATTTTCTAAACGCCTCGGTATAACCAGTTGCTTAGAGAGGAATTGATGAGTACTGCAGTGTGAAAAGAAAGATAACTCCAGAATTTAACAAGAAGCTACACCTGTAATATTCAGAAGAATATTTTCAAAAAATCATTCCAAAGTAAGTATTCATTCCTTGGAGGCAAAACTTGGTATGCTAAGAGTATTTGTTCTCTACATTCTTAGAGCAAAGCGAGATAACTCTTCCAAGAAAAAAATTTGAAATTTAAACAAGTTGTGATCTTTAGGCCCTTCAAACCCCTATAAGGAGTCAAAAAGTGGCCCCTCGGACCATAATTTTTAAATTGTACTCTTTATTCTGAACTATTAACCGAAATGATTTTGAAAATCGGATGAATAATAAAAAAGATACAGCTAAAGGGCTGTTTTTAATACTGATCCCTACAGATCCCTTATTTTTCAGAAGTTCTTTTCCAGGACCTTTTCCGGTCTGCGCATTAGGTCCCTTATTGTAAATACAAAATATAAAAATATTTGCTTGATAACTGTTTGAGAAAACGTTACACGCGTGATTTCAATTTAACATAGAAACTCCCATAGACAATTTTCATCGGCTCATAAAACCGGAAGTACTCAATACTTTTCAATGAAACTTTGACTATATATTAATTACTTCTATCCTATTTATATTCAGGCGTCAAATAATTTTTTAATGGTCATTTGAATTTTTTTTGTTTTTTCATCCCCCCTTTTCTAAAATTTAGGACTTAATATCTCAAAAACGGTAGGAGATAGAAAGTTGTCTACGCTTACAATTTTGTACAACTATTTATGATAAAGGTAATTCTAAAATTTGAGTGCTCTACATTAAAGAATAAAAAAAGAATTGAGTTTCAAACATTTTTTGCAATTTTCCTTGTAAAAACCGTAAGTACCGGAACCGGAAATCGAAAACCTTACATTTCATATATTGATATATTTGCTTTAAGACCAATGTGTACTTGTATCAGTATTTCTTCCAGTTTTCAAAAAATCGCTGACAGAAATTTGTCTTAAAATAATAATAATAATAAAAAAAGACAAAAACAATAGGTCTTTTCGACCGAAAGTCGAAAAGCCCTAATTAATGAAAACTTTTATTCAATACTATAGCAAAGTATGAAGACATCATGCAAATGTAATCTTACCATAAGCCTTTGAAATCGCCAAAAGTCCCATGTAAAAAATCACAAATAACATAGTTATAAGCGAATGCATAGAGTGAAATTTAAATTCAACTACACCATATAGTAACTGACCGAGAACACTATGATACAGGAATTATAACAGGAAACAAAAGTTTAGTACGAAATCTGTGGAGCCGAAATATATTATAAGGATTAAATTAACTTAAAGATATCTTTCAATTTTTTTTACCCTAAACATAAATTAACATTTTTTTAAAAATAGAAATCCAATATATTTATTTTGAACTTAAAGTAGCTTGTAATTCGAAGATGTCTTAATAAAAAATGCACATCTACATAGTGCAAAATAAAGAAGAAATCTGTCGTCGTAGAATTCCAGAAGAAAAGTACTATTGAACATATTTAACGTTAATGAAAAATAATTATACAACTTCGATCGATAGAGAGAGAGAGAGAGAGAGAGAGAGAAAGAGAGAGAGAGAAAGAGAGAGAGAGAAAGAGAAAGAGAAAGAGTTCTGTGAATATTGATTTTATAAGTAATCTAGACTTAAACATATAAGTATTATTTGCAGGAGCTAGTTAATCGTTCTGAATGAAAACAGCTGACAGATACTGTTTATTAAAATTCGTTGGGGCCAATTTTCATGGATTGCTTAAATTTTACACGTTCGAAGGACGTAATTTCGTGTATTTTCGTATATATACAAGAGAAATTATGACTTTATAGCCCTAGTTTATTACTTTGTTGGGGTGTATATTTGTAAATGAGAGGTAGCCACGAATTTCACGAAATTTGTCCACCACAAAATCTTATGATTTCACAGTACTCTACTTTTACAACCTGCAATATGATTTTCTAAATTTAGAAATATATCAAATGAATAAGTCAATATCAATATTGTTTATTTCATTCTTTTTTGACAGGCATTTAAATTTAGAGTTAATAGTATTTGATCTGATAAGCAGATCGTGAGAAGGAAATGCATATCAGTAAAAGGGGCAAACAATGTAATACAAACTGGATTAAAATACGTATGTTGCATTGCTTCAAACCATCTAACTTAAGGAAGGAGTCTTTTCTGGTTTTCGACTTGTTAAACGTAAATTTGATTAATTATGCATTAAATGAACATGAAAAGAAATACAAATAGTATATTTTTCTTTTTTTTACAATCATACATCGTGGCGTAGAAAAAGTAATCAATATTTAGAATCTAACAAGGACTCTATTTTTGGTGTAATATTGGCGTAAGGAAATAACACATGTTTCGCAATTCAGAATTGCTGCAGATTAGTTATTTTGTTTTAACATTTTTAAAACATGTTTAAAACAATAACAATAATGTTGGATTTTTGTTTAACTAATTAGAACTAATAATATGAAACCTAGATTTCAGAATATGTTTTTAAAATAGGATTTTCCTATCAAATTACAATTTTATAAGTTTATAAGTGCCCATTGGGTACATTGATTTTTGTAAAATAATCACTAAAATCAGTTTTTCTCTCTTACTAAATGGTCAATATAATAGTTTTTCTGTCAATTTATAACTTTATATCAAGTCTTCATAATACAAAAAAATCAGAAATATTGTATTATTGGAAGCATAAAAAAATAATCAAAATTTCTTCAAAATTGAAGAAAATTAGAGGAAATTCGGGCTAAGCAATATCAATTATAGTATAAATATATTTTTTTTAAATTAGTAGTATAAGCTGATAAACATTCTGATATTCTATCATTTCATCAAAAAATAGAATATTCAAATCTTAAACAAATGTCTACAGAACTACAAAGCGTTACACTTAATTTTATCATCCCTTACGTTGAGAAATAAGGTAGTGACCTTGACTTGACCTTTATGAAAAACAAAAAAGTCAAATCTGATTAAACTGATATAATCATTTGGAAATATGATCTGTTTGTCTGTGTTAACATTTTATGAATTTCTTAATATAAGAAGTATGTTTGATGACGATAAGAATCCTTCCTGAGCTATATAACTTGTTGATACTACATATTGTAACTTAGCTTTAATAACTATATTTTCGCACAAGCGTATTTTTTTAAGTATTTAAACATTGCAGAAATCTCATTCCTTGATTATGAAAATGTTTGATGAAAAAATGGTATACTAGCTCTTTAGTTGTGCGACAGCTAAGTACTTTTGACATTCTGGACAGGCTTCTAGTATCACCGTCTTCTGTATTATGGTTACTAAATGTGACATGGCTCTTTTTTTTATTTAAATCAAGCCATTCATGCATATGTATATATGCATATGTAGGCGAAAGCTCGAATCGCACACACCCAAAACCATCCGGCTACTTTTCAGAAGACTACAACTATGGTTGGTGTATGGTTATAACAACGACCAGCTTTAAGTAAACTCTCCGGAAAACAGTCCATTGCAGCTAAAAAGCAAGTATTAGTATTTGTTATAGTTCAAGTGCAAGGTGTTGTCCGTTGCAAGCCATGTGAACATTTCTCAGTGTATGATGTACACAGGATCAGCCGTTGTTTTGCTACGGGTCACGCAGACCGTTAAAAAGATAACAAGTAATAGCTTTCCAAAAAGCTTGCATGACTAAACAAAATTATTCAATGGAAGCATGCATGTATCAATTAGGCTATCTTATCAATAAAAAATTTAATTTTCGCTGCTGCTCATAAATGTTTTAACGGAACGTGCAAATTTAACGAGGCCGGGTCTAATTTGTTCTGCCCTAGATTTTTGGATGAAACTTTTTACATGAATTTCTACTGAGAAAATTATTATTTTAAGATTAAAAAATAAGACATTTACCACACCGTTTGTTTAGGGGGTCATCTCAAAGTGTGTTAATCTTTAATATAGGAACATATGGGATTTTGCTTGAAATGTATCAATTTTGCATATTTTTTTACATTTTTTCAAAACTTCTACCCTAGGGATTTCTTTTTCTGTTCGACATATTAAAGTTATTGCTAAAAGGCATCAAATGGTCAAACAAGATATCTGTGAGCCAATGCTCACTAGTGATACCCCCGCTCTGATGTGAATATGCAAAATAAGCAAAGTCGACATTTAACAGAAAGCTGGCATCCGATTGGTACAGAAATATATCCCACAATATGGCATGCCTAAACAAATAGTGTGTTAAAATTTCAAGCATCTGCGATAAATAGCTGCTGAGAAATCTTTGACGAAAATTTGTTTGAAAATGTTGGTTAAAAATAAACAAAGTCATTATTTAACAGAAAGCTGACGTCCGATTGGTACAGAAATATATCCCACAACATGGCATGCCAAAACAAATAATGTGTTAAAATTTGAAGCATCTGCGATAAATAGTTGCTGAGAAACCTTTGACGGAAATTAGTTTGAAAATTTTGGCTAAAAATTAACAAAGTATTCATTTAACAGGAAGTTGACGTCCGATTGGTACAAAAATATATCCCACGAAATAGCATGCCCATACAAATACTGTGTAAAAAATTCAAGCATCTGCGATAGACGGTTGCTGAGAATTCTTTGACAAAAATTTGTTTGAAAATTTTTGCCAAAAATAAACGAAGTCGTCATTTAACAGGAAGTTGACGTCTGATTGGTACAAAAATATATCCCACGATATGGCATGCCTATACAAATATTGTGTAAAAATTTCAAGCATCTGCCATAAAAAGTTGCCGAGAAAACTTTGACGAAAATTTGTTTGAAAATTTTGGTTAAAAAAAAAGCAAAGTCATCATTTAACAGGAAGTTGACGTCCGATTTGTACAAAAATATATCCCACGATATGGCATGCCTTAGCAAACACTATGTAAAAATTTCAAGCATCTGCGATAAAAAGATAAATGCGACAGAAATTTTTGTTACGGACGGACAGACAGACGGACAGACAGACGGACGGACGGATGGACAGACAGACACACAAGGGTAAAACAGTATACCCCCTCTCCTTCGGAGCGGGGGTATAATAAAATAAACCTTTTACCTCCTGGTTTGTTCCAGGGGCCTATCAAAGGTGATTTTTGCATGCCCAATTTCCCAGATTCGTCAGATAATGGCTATTTTTTACTTGACAAAGGCGGAAAGGTGATCTATATAGTATTATTAAAACATTTAGACACATTCCAGTAATAAATATAAATATATATATATATATATATATATATATATATATATATATATATATATATATATATATATATATATATATAACATCACATATTAAGGGTCATTAATATAAAATTTATGGTTACTGTCTTGAAATATATGAATTAAGCTATATTTAGGCGGGTTAAAAAACATGACAGAGGGCTAGGCCTGCTGAACCCTCTTCACGTTTTCGACCCGAGCCCAAATATAGCTTATACTTCCAGACAGTTATGTTTATTCCACAATATAACATTAATTTTACGCATTAAAAGAGCTATTTTCAACACATTTCGCTGAATGTCTGCAGTTGAAACTATCACGCCATGGCGTCAACCAAGCAAAAAGATGACGTCACAATACAAATGAAACGCTGCGCGAAAGCGTGCGTACTCGTTCTGTACTCGGCCTCGTTAAAGCAATATGAATAGTCGTCAAACTTCTCATACATATATTATGTTTACTCGTTCGTTTCGTAAATAAACAAAAATATACCTGCACAAGAATAACTCCTTACAATTTTGGCATTTTAAACCGCGTGAGATGATGCCCGAAAGATCAGAAATTAACTTCCATGTTCGACAAACCTGAAATATAAAAAATGATTTAAAAAAATATTACGCTTTGTAACATGTTATTGTGTTAAATGTTAATATTTGCGCTTATGCTGGATAACATCTAGTTCTCCATATATGTAAGATTCCAAAGCTTGATGGTTACGGGAAAGTCCAATTGGATGCACTAAAGTCCGTTAGTGGCGGAGTAACACCGTCTGTGACGTCATGTCATACCAATGACATGGGTAACGTCGAATTAGCAATTGAAAATCAGCAAGATAGGAGCGACAGGCTGTCAAGACGTTCGATTCATGATACATTCTGATAAAGTGAAGAAAAAGAGAATGACAAACAATCCGTATAAATATTCATTTTTTGTTAAACGTATTGAGAAGTATTTATATTCGGTATTTTACTAGAAAGAGATAAAAAAAATCCAATGGACAACATATGGCTACCCAGCATAATGGAAATAATGTTGACAGCAAAAGTGCAGCAATAAAATGATATACATTTCAGTTAACTTTGGCCCTGTTGTTCTGATTCCTGTCTTATAACTACCAGATGTTATTAGATATTTATTGATGGTAAAATAAGATCATGTTTCAAACAATCTTTTTCAATGAAATATGAAGGAAATAAGAAACAAATGTCTGTGTTTGTCCACTTTTAACTAATAAGATATATCAATAGATGAAGATGGTCTTAAATCAAATTTGGCAAAACGCTTACAGTCAGTTCAAGCATATCTTTTACAACATACACCATAGCATAGCATAGCATTGAATTTTCATACCATAGCATTGGAATCTCATACCATAGCATACAATCTCATTGAATTGCATTCATCATATCATACCATAGCATATCATAGCATAGCATACAGCATTATTTAACTCGGTTTTAAATGTTTTAATTTGAAAAAATAAATGTTTACATGATAGATCTGTGGTAAACTTTGGCTTCTTATTATTTCACTTCGAAATATGTAGAACTCTTCTGTGTATAGAGGCGTTTTTGTTCAAATCTCATAGCATACCATAGCATAGCATAGCATACCATATCATTAAGCCCTTCATTTCAATTTCTCATAGCATAGCATACAAATCTCATAGCATAGCATACAAATCTCATAGCATATCATTAAAATCGCATACCATAGCATAGCATTAAATTGTAAAAGATATGCATGAAATGACTGTATAATGAATTTGTTTTACACACTTGCTTTTCTCCATTGTCGATCATCCTTTATCATTCGTAAATGTTTGAACATTCCATCTTCCGCTTTGGAACAGCGGAACCAATTTCAACCAAATTAAGCACATATCATCTGTGAGTGAAGGAAAGAGAACAACGTTGTGAAATGCATCGACCCTGCCCCCCCCCCCCCCTTTGGGGTCCGAGGAGTGAGGCTATAACTATCTTAATGCAATATTAGAAACGTCTTTTATCCTGGACATCAAGCTGTCAATCGCTGGCAGGCATTGAGTTTCCTACCAGAATTGTGAAATTCATGGCCTCTGAGTTTTCGGCGATATTACGAAATCTAATGATTGTATAGTGAACAAAGCATTAAATCTTCTTCTATGGTCTTTGGTATTTAGCTCACAATCTAAATACAAAACATTGATGAGGAAGATTGCCTCATCCAAAATTGTGATTTTTTAGGTCAGGGGTTCTTGTGTTAGGGCTGAACTCTAATTATTATATAGTGAAAATACATTTTTTGTTTTGGAAATCATCTCCTCTGCTCCTGAATATTAAGCAAATGACCTATAAGTACATGGTTTTTATAAGGCAGAGTGCCTTCTTCAAAATTGTGAAGTTTATGGCTCCTTGGTCAGAGGTTTTGGTGTTAAAGTAGGGCTCTAAATGAATGCAGCCATTCTTCGAAAAAAAAATTCTGATACTATGTACATGTATTCAGGTTAATCAAGTACATATTAATTATAAAGAGCAATAGTTACTCATCCCAATTAATGGATATCATGACCCCTGGGCCAGGGGTTTTGTTGCTTAGACAAAACTTTTGTTTTTGTTTACTTCTATTGTATTATTTTTCATTGTTAAATGTTAAAAATGTATGTATGTCAAGCAGTGTGCTATTTGGCCCCTGTGTGTGTATGAGTGTGCAAAAGGAGATGGAGGGGGATTAAGGCTTTTTTTTAAACAATTCCTTCTTCTTACCTCATACTGGTTTGGATAAGTTAAGAAATCCAATAATTTTAAACGGTTTGGATAATAATTTAAACGTATTTGAATAAAAAAAAAGATTCAAATTTTAGTGTGTTTGATTTATTTACATGTAAGAAGCGATTGAAATATGCAGCTACTATTTTAACAAACACATTGCCTTCTTATAAAATTGTATCTTTTAATGCTTCTTTCGTATTCTTAGAAAATATTTCAATATTCAGTTAGAACTGATTTGTTGTATTAATAACGCTACTTAATCTGATTATATTAAAAAAAAATATATGTAGCCTTATTAGAGTACATGTAATAACCTTATTAACACAATGTAGACAACTAATTTGAAACAAGTAATTATTTTAGTTGTTAAATCCAAAAAAATATATGAAGCTGTACAAGGAACAATCTAATACAGGAAAATTTATTAGAAACATATAAACAAAATTAAAGAAAATATTGATATGTACCATTTTGTTACAGTGCCGTTTTACCATTAAAAATATTTATGTTGAACATCGATATAAATAAGAATGTGATATGATTTGTACAAGGAGTCAACAAACACAGGGAAGTAAAAAAAAGTTTAAAAAACGGAAATATTTATTTTCATGACATGGCAAACATACATCTAGAACAAACGGAAATGAGTTGTTTAATTATATTTTTTAATATCTGAAAGGATGATCAATTTATTTAGATTGTTCTTTTATTTTTTTAGAATATTTGCATTTTCCTTTCATTTTATCATATAAATCCTATCACTTAATATATTGACACAAGTTTTTCATAACGTGGAGAGAAAGAAAGAAAGAGAGAGAGAGAGAGAGAGAGAGAGATTTTCATATTTCTTCGTGCCATTTATGTATTTTAAATACCTTGTCATTAAGAGGTACAACTTGTTTATCAGTACCCGTTTTCTTGTTTCCTATTATATGGACATATTAACGGTAACTTTACCACCTATTAACTTGTGTCTTTGTAAAAGTTTGTTCTTTTGTTGTAAAAAAAAAACCAAAATGTATTTAGGATAATGTACCCCTTTTGTGTTTATTTGTCATTGCATTCCGTGGTTAAATAGGAAAGATATGCACTGTTAAACACAAATTAGATAAGGATATATTAGCAGAAAATAAAGGGATTTATTAAGAACTTGACATACTATGAGGCATTTGGCAAACGTGTCTTGACAGTCAAATCAGATTTGTGGTATGTATCAATAATCACACTTGCAATAAGCTTAGTGTAACCATGTTAATAGCGTATGTAATGACAAAAAAAACCATAAACATTTTAGAATTCAAGAAATCTAAAGTCAATTACCTTCATAGATAAGATACTTGAACGATAGTGATTGTTGTACTTTATTGATTGATTAAAACATACTTATTGAGAACTTCACATGTTTTTATCTAGAAAGCTTCGCTCCTCAGTTAATAATACATAAATAAATTTAAATTTAATGATATTTTCCTAACTTTTATTTCTTCTTATACCTGAACCTGAACTTCATTATTTTACAACGATTGATAAACAAGTTTTTCTACTTATTTTGATATATTTTGTTGACACTAATGTTAGTGCAATGGGTCGTTTCATCAAAACAAGTCTTTTCAGATAAGAGGTATCTTTTTGCAATGAACCTTCTCCATTTATAGACAACAAAGGTATAACCTCCGATTTAGTATGTATTGCGGGTTGTTAGAGTTAACAATTAAACCTTTTCTTAATTGATCACCACATTATCAACATTTTTTTGGTCTTATCTTTAATAAGACATTTTACTGCGGTATTCTATTCACACGAGAACATTTTATCAATGCATCATTACCTTGGTAATGTTTAATTAGCAATCTCCGTTCCAAACTGAGTTAATTATGGTTTGTATCTTCAAAACATTGACCACCAATATCTGCAATTGTTTACGTGATTGGTGTGTTACATTAATAAACATGTACATAGCCATAGCAGGTCGTTCGACATATCAATATTCAGAGGAATGTGCAGAGCGCACACGATAATAAACTGTATATGTGTATGCACAAGTCTATACTAAATACAACATTACACGTTATTGTTTTTTTCATGTTTTATGTTTTTATGCTCAACTTATATCATGGTTGACGTTTTATATGATATTAACAGTATATCAATAGTTCCGAATTTAATAATATTTTTCTAACCTTTCCTTTTTATACCTGAACTTTATTTTACAACAATTGATAAACAAGTTCAACAACTTATAGTTATATCTTTTGTTGGCACATATGTTAATGCGATAGGATTGGTTCCCAAGAACGAGTCGTCTTAAATTAGTGATATCTGTTAATTATTTGTAATGAATTTCTTCTTTTATAAACAAAAGAGGTATAACCGCTGATTCAATATGTATTGCAGGTTGACGGAGTTAAAAATTAAACAATTACGCCAATTGATAAACATTTGATTCACCTTTTCTTAATTGACCCCCATAATATCAAGTATTAATTCGTCACATTTTAATTTAGAAACTTGACAACTTTATTCTTTTATACAATATCATTCACATGTAGGTAAACCTCACCAGTGTATAATTACCTTGGTAATATTTAATTAGCAATTTCCGTTCCGAATATTGTTGCCTTGTGGTTTGTAGCTTTCACAAATTGTACCCTAATTCTACGAATGATTGTATGATTGAGGTGTTACACGAATGTACATGTACATATCCATAGCAGATCGCTCGGCATATCAATCTGCAGAGGAATCTGAAGAGCGCACAAGATAATAAAATATATACATTTGACTCTAGAACATAAAACATAACAAGTATTTTTTTTATTTATTTGTTTTGGTTTCTTTATGTTTTATGTTTTTATGCTCAACACATATTATGATTGGCGTTAATAAAGTCTGCTATAATTTGTCACATGTCATATATTATGATTTCAATTCATTTTTAAGAACGTTGAGTAGATACTGTCAAGGGTTTAATTTAAGATATATATGTTGGCAGTCGTATTACCTAATTACCTCCTCCGTTTAATTTACAATTATAATTAAATTGGCATACCATATTTGCAAAATACAACAGACACTCAAAAACCTGGTACAACGTTTTTGATAGTGTTTATTATACATTTACGATATTAAAATTCTTTAACGAATAAAAGACTATTGAAATAAAAGCTAAATACAACAAATAAAAAAAACCCACACAAACGAAAACAAAACAAATCGAAACAAAACCATCTAAAACGTTCATCAACTTTTATCGAATCAAGCCATGTAATACATATTTTGTAAAAGGTTGTTATTTTGTTTAAATTCAAAATCTATTTTTAATCTTAAAAAATAGTTAAACTCATTTCAAGAGCCACAGAGCTATTATTCTCTTCAAGTAAGTTTTAAAAGTATCCAACTTTGGTAGCCACTCTTGTCTTACCATTACTAATACATGTGTCGTAATATTTTGAGCAATTTGATCCCCATCAAATTAATAACGCAGCTGATTAACAACTCTTAATTTACTGACACTATATAATGGACATATTTCAGTGTAAAAATTTATTCATTTAGTAAGAGTTTTACAAATAAAAAAAAAGAACCACAACAAATAATTGATAAAGATACACTGGTTATCAATATCTCAATACCATTTTGTAAAGATATGACTAGAATAACTGAGGTAATGAGAAAGAAAATGTATACACACGTCATTGGTTTGTTATTTAACCTCTGTAATATGTGTCAAACATGAGGCCCATGGACCACATCGCTCACCTGAGGAACAATAGGTATGATAAAACAGGTTAATTGAGTCATAATATAAACCATCTGAACAATGTAGTATGACACATGAAGATAATGTGTTAATAAAAATCCCCATCCCCGGAATATTCTTATGTTTATTATCACAAGTCTCTCTTCGAAAAGAATGACTTTATAGTAATAATACATGTTGCGCATTGCAGTTTTCAAGATCTTAAACAATTACTTATATAAAGTATATGAAACTTCATGGAACTCTGAACCCCTTGTGAGACCACAAAATCCTCCAGGGAACAAAATTTAAGCAATCTAAAAGAAACACATTGCTGATAAGTTTCAGAGAAGATGTTTTTGAAAGATTTACTCAAAATATTCCTAAGTAAAAATTTGACCCCCAGTGTGATAATCAAAACATTTTCTGGCTGATTATTTTCAGAGAAGATTATTTTCAAAGATGTACACTATATATTTCTTTGAAAACTATCCCAGCATTGTGGCCCAACCCTTTCCCCAGGGGTCATGATTTTTACCATTTTAAATCTACACTAAATGAAGATGCTTTGACAAATGTTTCACATTTCCTAGCTGATTAGTTTCCGATAAGATTTTTTAAAGATTTACTCCATATATGTTTATGTAAAATTTCGACCCCCCACCCCAATTGTGGTCCCAACCTACCCTTGGGGTTCATCATTTTCACAACTTTGAATCTACACTACCTTAAATCTGAGAATTCTTCCACAGAAGTTTCAACCGTCCTATCTGATTAGATGTTGAGAAGATTTACTCTGTATATTCCTTTGAAAAATTCACCCCAGAACTTTGAATATCCAATACCTGAGGATGATTCCACAAAAGTTTCTTCTTTCCTTGCTGATACGATTCTGAGAAGGATATTTTTAAAAATTTACTATTTAAATATTTAAAAACCTTTTTCTCAACAATCATTTGGTGAGGAAAGCTGAAACTCGTGTGAAAACATCCTCAGCTACTCTAGATTCAACGTTTTGAAAATCATGACCCCCGGGCTAGGATGGGCCCACAATGGGGGAGGGGGGTGTCAAGTCAACATTTTACATAGAAGTGTGGTTATTGAGAAAAGGTTTTTAGATATTTCTTAATTGTTTTTCAATAATTCCTAATAATCTTCCCTTTTAAAAAAAGCGTGATCCTTCACTTTCACAACGCACAGTATCATAAAACGAAACAGAAATTACAGGGAATATAAAAGCAAAATTGTTGTTTTATCAAAAAACAATTTTATCATAAAAACATTTTTTTATTATTCATGTACCATTAATTGCAGGTACCTTTAAAAAAATGTATTTCTGTTTGGCAGATCAGTTTGTCTATTTGAAATCATATTATAGAATCACAAATTAATATATAAAAGTACTAGTACATCTTAAGTTATATAAAACTACATCTTCTAAAGTAATATCAATGGATTTAAACAAACTACATTCTCTTAAATTTGGTTCCTATAAAAAAAATAAATAGAAAATAAAATAAAAAAAGACTTTGCAAAAACTCCTTAATCATGATAGGTTCAATATATCTTTAAATCTCTAATAAACAAGTAAACATAGGCTAAAACAAAGGACTGTTTCTTATTGGACGGGTTGGCCTGAAGGGGGGCACAAGACACAAGAGCAAATTAGACCAGTTTTAAATATAATTTTTCACGAAAACATGTCATTGAGTACTCTAGAAATTCCACCTGATTTGGACATTTGTAAAGACAATTCGGTAGACTCATGCCTGCAAAATATAAGTACGCTAATTAAAATACAAATGCTAACATTAATATTTAAAAACAATCATTACATATATATGCTTACAAAATGTAAATATATATCTCAATTTTTCTTTTATTTCGCTGCAAAAGTTCCAAGAAAATAAGTATTTAAAAGGATCCATCAACATATAGCTAGTATGATCATACGAAACAGTTTCATAATTATGTGTAGCGTTAACATTCTTGTAACCATACAACTGCTAGATTAAAATTTGCTGAATATCAAATGAGATTGCATGACATATGTTTCTTTAGATGTCTCTAAATCAACGCGGTACTTTTGAATGACGTCAGTACTGTATGATTCTTTCTACTCAGGAGGTTTATGAACTAGTCTTCTTTGGGTTTCGTTGTGGAATTATAACCTTAGACTTTCCATCTGCATTTGACCTTAGTAAAGATATAACCGAATTGTTATACCTGCATGACATACGTACACTTATCAAAAAGCAAACACATACTGACACAGACAATTTAAAGAAACATAAATATAGGTATATACTACACAATTTATAAGAATCTCAATTGTCCTTTTTTTCACCGTAAAAGTTCCATTTGATTTGTTATTCGTATTGCTCTTTTTATAACTAAATTCTATATAATGTTCCTTTTTTCGAAACACTATTATTCTAGGTAACTTACTTGGTATTTTTTATGTGGTAATTACTTCTTAGCATTCCTTAAAACATCTTTCTCATATTTCCACATGTATAGGACACCTGGTCTCCCTGTAAGCAAATTGCAAAATGTGTCAGGTAAGTAAGAAGAAATGATCACTGTTCCTATAATTAGGTTAGATTAAATTATGATTCTTGTTTAAAATATATTACTGTTAATGATAAAATCAAAATATTTCATTTTTGTAAAAAAAAAAATATCACCATCCGGTTCCAAAAATATTTCCTCCGATTCAGACGATCATAAGTCATCTGAGAAAAAGAAAACATAACAATAATTTGAAGTCTATAGTAAAAGTGGTAATTAATGCATGGGGGAATTTACACAATTACTCAGTACGCTTGAATCTCTTAAAAATACCCCCGTGCGTATGACAAAAAAAACCAAAACATAAGTATAGTAAATCAACCATTCGCGTTTTATTACCCATGTGGTTTAACAAAGGTTTTTTTTATTTATATAAATCGGGATATATCATTAAAACCGTTAGAAGTAAAACAAGTTGGCTGAGGTCAAAACAAAATAATATCAACGTCAAACAATGACATCCTTAACCATCAACATGTCACATTTGATATCACATTATTTAAGTATCCTAACTGTCCAATATGTACATTACATATCAACTGCGGTTTAGGTTTGTTACTTTTTTGTTTGCGTTTTAGTCGCAATGCTCAATATGATATGTTATAAGTTCATCCTTCATATTCCTTTTTATTTAACAAAATATCTTGTTTTTGTTTCCAAAATATCACTTTAAATCTGATCATGCTAAAATAATAAAACAATATTCTTACCATACCTTTTCCCAAGCTGTCACCATTACAAGTTTTGCAGCTAAACTGTTGTAAAATGTTACCTTGTGCATTACATGTACCATTCGTGGTCTTCTTCTTTGTTTTTGCACGATTTAATTGTACATGAAAATACTGTTTAGTTTGAAAAACCATCTTACAATATTGAATAACGTAAATTAAGTTGATTCGTATGCAAGCGGTAGATAATAGTACCGGATCAAAGAGTGTAAACATACATGTATGTTTAATACGTATTTACCTGATATGAGGACGATATCAAATTTAAATTTCCACCACGAATTTCACGAGGCGAAGTCGGAAAAAATAGTTGCTATCGAGGGGAACAATAAACGTGCTATTGTCTGAATGGCTAGTAAATATTATACAATTGTTTAATTATTGAGCAGTCAATAGACCCAAAAAAATTTCCCGAGGTGTAGGGAGTAGCTCAGTATGATCTATTGCCCGAGCCAACGGCCGAAGGTAATAAATCATACTGACCTGTTCCCTGCTCCAAGGGAAACAGTTTTGGTATATCGACTGTTCCGGCATTTAATAATTGTTTCATTACTTAATTCCGTTTTTAGTATTTAGGGTTTACAACTGGCATATTACATAAGATTTCCATGTCATTATGCACTATACTACATAATGATTGTTTTAATCTTTCACTTGCGCCAAAGTTGATACACACATCTCCATATTAGTGTACAACGGCGTAGAAAGAGAGAGAGAGAGAAGGGGGGTCCATACCATTAGCTTAATAATAGTCATTTACCTTATACGAAGCTTTAAAGCTGCTGATCATTTGATACTTACCATTGATAATAATGAATTGATATCATTAGTATCAAAAATATTGTCTATGTAAAGAAAACAATCAGTTTTATAAATGCTCAACAAAATCCACTCTTAACGTTACGATGCATGTTTCCTGACAGCTGAAAAAAAAATCAAATTCCTGTGAAATCAATCGGGAAACCTTAACATACCCGCGTTCTAAAATACCGTGCGGTTCAATAAATTGCAGTTTATTGACCGGCGGTCCAATTGATTGCAGTCTATTGATCAGCAGTTCAGTAGAATTTCAACAGTTAAGCAAAACTGCAAACACATTCAAAATAGACTCAAATATTCAACTTTTAATAAAACAACAAAATTCCTTTAATAAGGTAATAAATAGTTTTATACTAAAAAGAATTTATTTGTCTGCAATTATTTTATATAGTTAAGAAATAAGAGTTACTGAACTTTGAATTCAATGTAGCAA
The DNA here is from genome assembly GCF_025612915.1 of Magallana angulata. NCBI lineage: Eukaryota > Metazoa > Mollusca > Bivalvia > Ostreida > Ostreidae > Magallana > Magallana angulata. The sequence continues at coordinate 43,375,417 of NC_069112.1, forward strand.
CATGGATTACACCATTACAAATGTTGTGGGTGAATAGTTTCAGTAATTATACACCATGGGCAGATTACACGGAAACTATTTCATGGTTAAACAGAATAGCAGTTTTATTTCTTGTTATCTTACACACACAAAATATTCTCAGAGGTATGATAAAATATTCCAGAGTCAAATCATTAACCTCAGCTATAAGAGTGATAATGATATATTGCTGAAATTCTACACTTAAACACAGTATATGTTATTTTAACTAAAAGACGATATAAAATGTGTGCAGCTAACGTTGTATGGTTTTATTCTTTTCAATGGCTTTAATTAAGGCATATTACGTAGAACACATACTATCAAGATATTATTTCCGTTTTATTTGACTTACCATGATTTCTCTGTCCTTTTTTTTTTATCCACTATTTCAAATTTATATAATTTCTACCAATGCAGTGCACAAACGTCAATATCCTATACATGTATCTATCTATCTATCTATCTATCTATCTATCTATCTATCTATCTATCTATATATCTATCTATCTCTATCTATCTATCTTTCCGGCAGTCTGTTTGTCAAATTTGTTGGTCGTCCATCTATGCAATCACTCATCAATCGTCCTATCTATTCATTTATTCATTCATATATCTTCTTATCTATTCATCTATTTATCTATATATGTATATGTTACATTTGATGCCGCAAATCACCGTAAATCTGTTAATGTTATTAGTTCTAATCGCATCGCGTAATTCCAAAAAGAATTTAAAAATCAACGTGCTGTAAATGTTTTTATCATAAACTTGCTTCTGTACTGTTTTTCACATATGTTTTTATAATAATAAGTTTCTAGTTTTGCTTGTACCTTGGTGTTTGTGTACTCACGTGTTTTACATAAGTCCCCTTTATAACCAACATCACATCCAGTTAAGCAAGAGCCATTGACATTAGAGCAATGGTTTATATCACGACAGTGTCCACATGTTTCATTACATTCACTACCATACGATCTTTTGTCACATTCTAAAACGGCAAAAAAATATCAAAATATGTAAGATGATATTGCTTGTAATTATACACCATGGACAGATAACACCGAAACTATTGCATGGTTAAACAGAATAGCAGTTTTATCTCTTGTAATCTTACACACAAAAATATTCTCAGAGGTATGATAAAATATTCTAGAGTCAAATCATTAACCTCGGCAACGCAAGTGATATTGATTGATTGCTGAAATCCTTCACTAAAAATAAAATATAATATATTTTAACTAAAAGACGATATAAAATGTGTGCAGCTTACGTTGTATTCTTTTCAATGGCTTTAATCAAGGCAGATAACGTAGAACAAATACTATAGGGATCTTATTATTTCCGTTCTATTTCACTTACCTTGATTTCTCTGTCCTTTCTTTGCTTTATTATCCACAATTTGAAATTAATATGATTTCTAACAATGCCGTGCAAAAACGTGAATATCCTACATGTATCTATCTATTTATCTATCTATCATCTATCTATCTATCTATCTATCTATCTATCTATCTATCTATCTATCTATCCATCTTTCAATCTCCATCTATGCAATCACTCATCAATCGTTCTATCTATTCATCCATATATCTATTTACAATGAATCTATTCATCTATTTATCTATATATATGTATATTTTACAGATGGTGCCGCAAATCACCGTTAATCTGTTTATGTTATTAGTTCTAATCGCACTGCGTAATTAAAAAAAAAATCAACGTACTGTAATTGTTTTATCATAAACTCGCATCTGTACTGTTTTTCATATAATATGTTTTTATAACAATAAGCTGCTTGTTTTGCATGTACCTTGGTGTATGTGTACTTACGTGTTTTACATAAGTCCCCTTTATAACCAGCATCACATCCAGTTAAGCAAGAGCCATTGACATTAGAGCATTGGTTATCACGACAGTGTCCACACGTTTCATTACATTCAATACCATATGATTCTTTGTCACATTCTAAAACAGCAAAAAACATATCAAAATATATAGGGTGATATTGTATGTACAATGCATGATGGCGCAAAAACAGTATCTTTGATTATAATGTAATGCATGTAATGTTATTGATTTGCTATGCAATTTTATCCGTTGCTATGAAAATTTTTTGCCATAATAAATGATATGATAAATAAAATGAAATGTTCAATGACATTCTGAGCTATTATATGCAATTACATTTAACTAAAACACCTTCGCTTACATATAAGTTTGGAACATTTCCAAGTAAAGCATAAAAATAATTGAGAATTAATTTTGCATTTCACATACAATGTAACTATCTATTCCTTTAAGTATCCAAAATTGAAAAAAAAAATATCTTTATTGTATATGACCCGTGATAGGTGTTTTGGTGAAAATATTATATTTTAAATCTACTAGTATGATCATTTATTAACAATCACTGGGCAAAAAACAATTTTAAAGGTGGCGTAAAGGTGGCTTAAAGGATATACAATCTTTAAGCCACCTTTAAGTCACCTTTAAACTGAACTTATAGGTCCTTAATGTCCAAACTTCTTCAAGTCACCTTGAAGCATCTTTAAGTGGCATTAACGTCCCTTTAAGTTGTCTTAAAGCCATCTTTAAGTTCCCTTTAAGTCAAGTTTGATCAAGCTGAACAATACAAAGATATATCAAATGCAAAAGCTCTTTTATAGGGATGGGAGGGGGTCTTCCCAGTGATAATATAATTTCCAAGGAAGGGGGGGGGTGTTCCAGGCGGTTTTAATTGTCGCTCCATTAAACACAGATCGCTAACATCAACACCGCTCCGATGGACACAGATTGCCGTTACAAAATTCTTTATAATTTGTTTTTGGTTTTAAAATTATTGCAGGGTTGAGTACAGTCTCTGTATCTTAATATGTGCATGAAACTAATTAAAGTATGTTTGTTTCCTATTATAAATTAATCGGTGAAATATCTAGATCTAATTCTAGAACTGCTAGATACATGTTTAAGATGAAAAAAATCTCAAATGCCTTTGTTATATTGGGCAGGATATTACTGCTTTGTTTGTCTAGACATAGTTTTGTTCGTTTGTGTATATCTTATTAGAGTCTATTGTTTGTCCAACTGAAGAAAACCCCTGGAACTAACACAGAATATACAAGATATACACAACAGTTGTGTCGTGTGCCCAGGTGCATGTTTGTGTATACCTAATTAAAGTCTATTGTTTGTCCAACTTTAAAAAATCCCTGGAACTGACACAGAATATATATACAAGATATACGCAACAGGTGTGTCGTGTGCCAAGGTGCACGTTAGGGTTTCTAAAGGCGTTGAAATCTTGGAATGTACGAGTATACGATAAGTCTAGTGAATAAAAGTTTATTTACATTTGTAATTCATTTTCAAAGTATTATTTCCTAACTCTGGGTTTCAAAAATTTTACGTCTACAAATTAACGATACATGTTTGTAAGAGTAAAATCTTGAGGCTTATTAATTAATGTACCAGAGATCATAAATAGGGGTTAATTATTTAAATATACGTATAGTGTATAACAGTAAATATTTGTCACATACACACTACTAGTGAGCCTAACGATTTCCATATACGTATAATATTTTTTTTCTCTGAAGACCAAGTTCCGTATTTCATTCTAAATACATGCATGCATGTAATTTATAAATTAGATATAATTGATTGTTACAAACTGAATGGTTTGTCAATTGTTTGTCAAAATACATTCAATAAATTGATTCAATATCCAATTATATACAGGATATAGAAACATTCACTAACAAGAAAGTTACCGTGGCGTAGAGGAAGTGTGAAGATGCTAGTATTAAAACAAGGGTCCCGCGTTCATTTCTTGCCGTGGGCGATTGTTTTTTTTTTTTTTTTGCTTTTTTTTCCCATTTGATTTTCTAGAACAAAAAATGTTTTTAATACCTTTTCTATCATAGTGTTACTACATTTTGTTGGCAAATTAAGCACTATTAAATTATTTTTTTTAATGGCTTAAAGGTGGGTTTAAGGTGGCTTAAAGGTACCTTAAAGGTGGCTTAAAGTTTGGACATTAAGGACCTATACGTTGTCCTTAAAGGTGGCTTAAAGATAGTCCTTTAGCTGCCTTTTAGCCATCTTTACGCTTTCTTTAAGCCACCTTTAAGCAACACATATAGCTTAAAGGTCGCTTAAAGATCGAAATATGTCCTTTTGTCAAAATTCCACTAGTACAGTAGGAAATAATTTTTTTATTAAAATTCCCTGAAATGAATTCAACCATTTTTCGAAGAGAGGAACCAATGGACATTGATCATTTTCGAAATCAACGATGTCACAGGTGTAGAAAAATTGGGCACAGAGCAAAATGTTGACCTTTTCAAGTTTCAGCCAACAAATCAAATCCTAATCAACAAAGATCCAGGGTACATGTAGGAGAAATTTCAAATGATTTAGAACGAGAAAGGTGTCATTTATAGTGTTGGCATTGTGAACAATACGGTCATGTTCGTAGAAATTGTCCTGAAATGTATAAAGGGAGGAGGCCTTTTAGTTATCAAAATGCATGCAAACCCCCGTACAATTCTTGGCGACATTCAAAACAACGGGAAAACTAAGTGTCTCTCTACATGATGAAGCCGATGAAGAGAGAATAAATAAATGAGATAAAAAAATTGTATATAAAATTAGTTTAACTGGGAATCCGAGTTCTTGTCTTGTTAAATTTGGGAAAAATTAATTTAGGGCTATAATTGATACTGGGGCTGAAGTATCACTAATTAGTAGAAAAATGTACAACAGTTTAAGCTTTTCACCTAAAGTAAATAAAAATCAAAAACCTTATTTACAAGCGGCAAATGGTGAATCACTTTCAGTTGTAGGTAGAGTTAATTTTTCCTTTAAAATGAATGGGCTTCCACTGTCTCATAATTTCTTTGTAACGGAAAGGGCTTAATAGATGCGTCATTATAGGAAGAGATTGGTTAAGAATGAATGGAGTAAGGATATACTTTGATTTGGGGTGTTTAAGAATTGGAAAAACATATGTTAAATTACAAGAAGATATACATAATTCATCTTTGGTGAGAATAAATAAAAAACTTGTAATTAAACCACAAACAGCAGTGGTCTGTCATGCAAAATTAAGCTCAGGTTTTCAAAGAAAATAGGGTGATATAATCGAGATTCAAATCATTGATGAATGCATTAATGATGAATCAGGGTTATTTATAAAAGATTCAGTAGATAGAGTCAGGAAAACGCGTAAAGTTTCAATTTTAGTTGTTAATCGCTCTAACAAAGCGTACGCGTTGAAACGAGGATTTGTTATCGGAAAAGTAAAATCTGCGAACAAAAGCGAGATAAATAACATTAATTTATCCAACAATATTTCCAGTTATTCAGAAGATTTTAAAGAGATGACGAGCCGGCAGAATATAAATCTTGTGTTTTGGGAATAGTTCAAGTCAATAAAGATTTATTTGCAAAACATGATATTGGGTTGGGGCATACTGAAACTGTTAAAATGAAAATTGAAACGGGAAATCATCCTCCTATTAAGAATAGACCTTATCGCACTCCGTTGAATAAAAGACAAACTATTGATAAAGCTATTGATGAAATGTTGGCTGCAAAAAAAATCACCAGATCGCAGTCACCATGGTCATTTCCGTTAGTAGTTGTGGGAAAGAAAGATGGAACTCAAAGAATGTGTGTAGACGTCCAGTCATTAAATAAAATTGTTACACCTGCGTCATATCCGTTACCCCTCATTGAAGATATTTTAAGTTTATTAGATAAATCTAAATATTTTACAACACTTGATTTAAAGAGTGAGTATTGGCAAGTTCAGTTAGATGAAGAAAGTAAATAAAAGACGGCTTTTGCGTTTCATAAAGGTTTGTTTCAGTGTAATAGAATGCCTTTGGTTTAAGTAATGCGCCAGCAGTATTTCAGGAGTAAATGAGCATTGTTTTACAGGGATGTGAGAAATTCGCGACCGCGTATCTTGATGATGTTCTTATATTTTCGAAAACTGCCAGGGAACATCAAAAGCACATTCAGGAGATATTTCGTCGAATTCGTGAACATGGTTTCAAGTTAAAATTAAAGAAATGTAAGTTTTTCCAACAGAAAACAGAATATTTAGGTTTTGTAATAAGTTCAGAAGGTGTTAAACCAGATCAAAAGAAAGTACAAGCTATTCAAACACTACCAGCACCAGGTACAGTAAGAGAGGTTAGAGGTTTTTTTATTATCGTCATTTTATACCAAACTTTTCTAAGATTGCCGAACCACTGATAGATCTTACACGTAAGTATTCCCGATTCAAATGGACAGAACAATGTCAACTTGCTTTTGATTTTCTTAAAGAAAGTTTAACAGTAGTACCTTTACTCGCATACCCCGATGTCAACAAACTGTATGTATTGTATACTGATGCTAGTGACAATTGTATTTGGGCTTGCTTAACACAGAAAACAGATGAGGGAGAGGAGAAACCCATTTATTATCTTTCCCACAAACTTAGTAGGTGTGGTGTTCCCAATCCGGAAATATACCCGTTCCGTGTTTTGATAATATGTGTTTTGTTTATATTTCCGCCCAAGCAGAAGTACATGTGCTATTTGTAATGTCTTGGGTTTAAAGCCCCCCAAAGGAGTAAGTAATTATCATTTTATTCAGAATTTGATTGTAAATTAAGTAAATAAGTACTTTCAACTGTTTTATACATAAGATAAAGCTAAAATTATATGTTTAAACATTCTGTTGCAAAATTATCAGTCTGCTCAGTTGAAACTATTCCTGTCAGTGTCCATTACTATACTGTGTGTTTTGGAAAGTCAGTGGAATGTGTCATTTTGTTTTGTTGTAGTTTTTTTTACCCTCTTCACGAGGAAGAATGTTTCGTATCAATAAATCTTGAAACCATCACAGTAAAAAATCCTGGTTTTGGCTACACGATCGTTTATGGCGCAAGGGCTCAGGAAACAGAGAATCATGACCAGTGCGGGTAAGGAACTCTTCGATGAATCCGTGTCTCGTCACACAACAGAAATAGCTGCATTGAAGAGAAACATTGACTGTTTTGCATCGCAATGCATGGAACAAGGTGTAAATATCTCTGCAGTCGAGAAAACAGAAGAACAGATAAGTGAACTTTTTAAAAGATACGATAAGGCTGTACAAACATACAGACAGTTTTTAGAAGATCACAGAACTGCAGAGAGTGAGACTGAAATGAATTCATTACAAGAAATTTCATCATCTGTGGCAAACTCTGTAGCAGTGTTTACCTCGCACTTAAACTCTTTGCATCCAAAGGCAGCAAAGCAGGCAAGTCAAGCTTATCAAGAGTTAGTTCCAAACTCACTCAGACTCTTATTCAACATACTACCAAAGTCGAACAAGCTCGTGCACGAATGAAATATGCTGAAGAAGAGGCAGAGTTAATCAAACAAGAAGCTGCTATCAAGGCCAGTAGAACTGTTTTGACTTGCAAGAAAGAATTAGAAGCAGCTAAGCAAGGACTGGATGCTGTGCGGAAAGTCTTGGATTTTTCGGATGTCGAAGAAAGTGTTTTCGCTGAATATGAAAGTCATCATGAAAGTCAAGATCACCCTGATTTGACAGAGCGTTATGTGATGGAGAATGTGAAAATAGACATCCCTCCACCTGATCCTGTGGTTAATGAATACATACCATCTGCAGCAATGGCAAACACACACAACAACCCTGAGTCTGAACCCCAACGGAATTCATTGAACCCAGTTGTTCCTCCGGTTGTAAAACAGAACAATACCTTTGATCTGGCTAAGGCTTTTACAAAAAACCAGATGGTTCCACAGAGACTTTGGAAATTCGATGGTGAACCGGGACGGTATATTACCTGGAAACACAGTTGTCTAAATGTAATGAATGACATCAATTCAACTACTTTTGAGCAACTTGATCTACTACTGAATAATCTTGGACAAGTGTGTAAAGTGCAGTGTGAAGATCTACGAACGCTCGAAATCCGGAAAGAGCCCTATCTCAAATATGGGAGAGACTGGCCCTGGAGTATGGAAGCCCAGAAACTGTTGAACACTCCATGAAACAGCGAATAGCTAGTTTTACCTCACTAACTGAGAATGACAGAAAACGCTATTTTGATCTGTTTGACCTTGCAGCTGAAGTGGAATCACTGAAGGGCGACGATTCCCTTGGATCAGCCTTTGCATAATTTGACTCCTCTACTGGAATAAACGACTTTGTTAGAAAACTACCGAAGCGGTTTCGAGAGAAATGGGCGACAACATGTGACAAGTACAAAATCAACAACAAGGTGTCTCATGTGAATTTCTCAGTATTTGTGAATTTCTTGAAAGATCTCGCTCGACTTAGAAATGACCCAAGCTTGATAATGGACAACCTCCCTCAGAATCCTACAGTTCACCATACACCACAAAGAAAGCCAGTTCAAAGGTCAGACATATCTGTTCACAAAACAACCGTAGCCCCGGATCAACGGGGATTTGAAGCTGACAGTGATATTTCTTACATTCGTTGTCCCATTCATGGTGGAAATTCAAACCATGCTCTCCGAGATTGTCAAAAACTTTAGAAAAAAACTTACAGAGAGAGAACATACTTTCTTTTCAAGAAAGGATATTGTCTGAAATGTTGTGGTCAGAGACGCCATTTGAAAAAGAACTGTCATGAGTCTGTAAAATGTGAAGTGTGTGACTCTACTGAACATGTAACCGTTCTCCATCCAGACTTCACACCAAGGAAAGTCCATGAGGGGGAGCAGTTGGATGTGAATTCGTGCTGCACAGAAATATGTAACATGCCTCAGAACACTAGCAAATCATGTTCAAAAATTGTCTTAGTGAATGTGTTTCCAGAGGGAGAACATTATCGAGAGCGAAAATTTACTGTCTGATAGACGACCAAAGCAACAGATCTTTGGCATCATCCTCATTTTTTGATGCTTTCAACACACATGGCCCAGAGATGGAATACGTGCTGTCAACATGTACCGGGAGATCTGTAACGTCTGGACGAAGAGCATCAGGATTTGTTGTACGCACATTAGATGGATCATGCACGCTCACACTACCAAGTCTTATTGAATGCAATGAGATACCAGACAACAGAAATGAAATACCTTCTAAGGCTGTCGCTCAAAGTTATCCTCACTTACAGGAAATAGAGAAATGTATCCCTGGGATTGACGAGAGTGTTAACATTGAATTTTTGATAGGTCGTGATCTAATATCTGCACACCACGTATTGGATCAAAGAATAGGAGCAGATGGATTGCCTGTTGGTCAAAGACTACCCCTGGGTTGGGTGATTATAGGAAATGTTTGCTTAGGCAAGGCCCATCAACCTGAGATCATTGGTGTTTTGAAGACCTCCATATTACCCAATGGAAGAGCCTCACATGTGGTTCCCTGTGAAAGTGAGATCTTGGGTAAGGAGTGTCACTCAGATATCTTCGAGCGTTTACAGTGTGATGAGAAACCAGGCCTATCAATAGAAGACAAGAAGTGTCTTCACATCATGGATTCAAGTTTCCATAGATCTAGTGATGGGTTTTGGGAGGCACCGTTACCCTTTCGGGACAGTAGACAACCTCTACCAGATAACCAGTCCATGGCTTTGCGTAGAGCCAAATCATTTGATGGCAACTTACGTTCAAATGCCGTAAAGCAGAAACAAGTGATTGACTTTGTAGAAAAGCTTCTTCAGAACAAACATGCTGAATTAGCTCCAGAACTCCCTATTAGTGTCGAGAGATGTTACTTACCAATGTTTGCTGTATTCCATCCCAAAAAACCTGAGAGCATACGTGTGGTATTTGACTCATCCGCAAAATATCAAGATGTGTCATTAAATTCAGTGCTTCTTCAAGGTCCTGACACGCTTAACAGCTTGGTTGGCATTCTCCGTCGATTCCGTAAGGAAAAGGTAGCCATTACCATGGATGTTCAACACATGTTTTACAATTTTAAAGTTCCTGAAAAACAACGTTCTTATTTGCGATTTATATAGCACCAGAATAACAACTTTCATAAGCCCTTTGTAGATTATCAAATGACTAGGCACGTCTTTGGTAATACGGCATCACCAGCAGTGGCAAACTATGGGTTCAGAAAAGTGGTGCAAACCGCTGACAATGATGTAAAGAATCTCATCGGAGATAATTTCTATGTTGACGATGGGTTACTCTCTTGCAAAACTGTTGAGAATACCGTGGACCTGGTACTTCGTACGAAGCAAGCCCTGCATGATAACGGCAACATACGGCTTCACAAGTTTGCTTCGAACAACAGGAGAGTACTTAATGCGCTGGAGTCGGGAGACCTGTAAAAAGACTTTAAAGACCTTGATTTAGGAAAAGCTACTCTTCCAACCCAGGGAAGTCTAGGGCTACTTTGGAATACAGACACAGATTGTTTCAAGGTCAACTCTGCTGAAAGGTCCTACACTCGACGTGGACTTTTATCTGTTATCAATAGCGTCTTCGACCCTATTGGCTTCTTACAACCTGTCGTCATCGAAGGAAAGCTTTTACTTCGTGAAATGATGTCTGTGACCAGCAAAACTGATTTGGATGACTCCTTACCAGAACCACTCTACAACAAATGGATCTCATGAATGGACTCATTAAGCTATCTTGAAAGTCTACGCATACCCAGGATGTACAGCAACATCTCCTTTGAGGATGCTAACCATAGGGAGGTGTTGGTATTCGCAGATGCTTCAAAGAATGCAGTGGCAGCAGTTGCATACCTCAAGTTGTATAATGGGAGAAAATCTACAACCAGCTTTCTGATGGGTAAAGCGAAACTTGCCCCGATGAATGGGCACACAATTCCTTGTTTGGAATTGTGTGCAACTGTACTTGCAGAAAACATTCGAGATCAACTGAAGATTCCTCAGGATAACTTTCTCTTCTTTACTGATAGTCAAGTTGTGCTTGGATATATTTCCAATGAAACAAGAAGATTTTACATACACGTCGCTAACCGTGTTGGGAGAATACGTCTTTTTAGCCAACCATCTCAATGGAATTTTGTCAGAACAGAATATAATCCTGCAGATGTTGCTACTCGTAGTATTGATGCGTCACAGCTTGAAGATTCAGCATGGCTTTATGGCCCAGGGGAGTCGTTCGAAGTGCCAATCAAATCTGAATTCAAACTTATTGATCCAGAACAGGATGCTGAAATTAGGCCTGAAGTGGTGTGCTGCAAACAAGAGGTGGATACAGAAGACAGTCCTAGTAAGACAGAACCATTCACCAACCGATTATCACGATTTTCGTCCTGGAATAGACTAGTGCGTACAGTTGCTCGTATTAAGTATTGGGCCTACAGTAAACAAAAGGTTGGACGTAGTGAACATAAGGATGAACGTTCCTTTACTCGATTTGATTATCCCAAGTTACTGAGAGACAGTGAATTAGCAATAATTGCATGTCTTCAAAGAGACAGTTACATGGAAGAACTCAAGTGCATAAAAGAGTCTGGCAGAATTCCACACAACAGTACCATCAAATCTCTCTCCCCAGTGTTGGACAGTAAAGGTCTTCTTAGAGTTGGTGGAAGATTGAACAAAATGAATGATGCTGAACTTAATGGACTACAGCGCAACCAGATTGTTTTACCCAAAAACAACCATATCACTCACCTGCTTATTGGTTATTTTCATCTGAAGGTATGTCACCAGGGACGCCATTTTACTGAGGGTGCTGTGCGTGCAGCAGGGTATTGGGTTGTTGGTTTGAAAAGGATGGTTTCATCTTTCATCAGCAAGTGTGTGGTTTGCCGCAAGCTTCGAGGTTAACTCAGTCAACAAAAGATGGCAGATCTTCCAGAAGATCGCTGCAAACCCAGTCCGCCCTTTTCCTACGTAGGTGTTGATACGTTAGGTCCGATGATGGTTGCATTCCGTCGCACGAGAGGAGGAAGCGCCAATCAGAAACGATGGGGTCATTTATTCTCCTGTCTAGTCACCAGAGCGATTCACATCCAGATCATAGAGCAACTTATCAGTTCATCATTCATCAATGCTCTTAGACGTTTTGTTGCCATACGTGGACCTGTGATCCAATTCCGCTCAGACCGTGGAACTAATTTTGTGGGTGCATTGGAAGATCTAACTATTGACGCAGAGTTTATTGAGAAGGGACCAGTGTTAGACTTTCTCTCCAACAGTCGTTCTACTTGGAAGTTTAATCCTCCACATGCCTCACACATGGGTAGAGTGTGGGAAAGACTTATTGGAACAGTGAAGCGTATATTGAATGCCATGTTTTTGCAATGACAAGGAAGAGATTTAACACATGAGGAACTTACTACGTTTATGTCAGAAATATGCGCTATTGTCAACAACAGACCACTAATGGATGGGTTGTGTGACCTAGATTCACCACCCCTACTCACTCCGTCAATGCTACTTACCATGAAGACTTCACCTGATGTCAAGCCATTCCCACCACACTTGGTACAAAGGATGCCCTTAAGTCAGCTTGGAAAAATGTGGCAGAAGATTTTTGGCGACGATGGAAGACAGAATACTTACATCAATTACAGAAACGCGAAAAGTGGCATGAACAATCTAGAAACATCAAGACTGGAGACGTGGTTCTCTCAAAGATGAGACTCTTCGCAATGAATGGCCTGTGGGAGTTGTGCGACGAACATTCGAAAGTCAAGATGGGCTTGTTAAAAAATTGGAACTAACCGTTGTGAGGGATGGTAAACCAGTTTTGTGTGTAAGACCGATAGCGGACCTTGTGCTTCTGTTGGAAGTTAACGAGTAATCATTCTTTTCATTGTAAGACTCTGTGAAGTACGCATTGTTATATGATATGTGTGTGCAGTTTACCTTTTTTTTGGTGATTTTGGTGATTTTGTTATAATCAGAGGGGGAGTGTGGTGTTCCCAATCCGGAAATGTACCCGTTCAGGGTTTTGATAATATGTGTTTTGTTTATATTTCCGCCCAAGCAGAAGTACATGTGCTATTTGTTTTGTCTTGTTTTTAAAGCCCCCCCCCCCCAAAAAAAAAAGAGTAAGTAATTATCATTTTATTCAGAATTTGATTGTAAATTAAGTAAAGAAGTACTTTCAATTGTTTTATACATAAGATAAAGCTAAAATTACATGTTTAAACATTCTGTTGCAAAATTATCAGTCTGCTCAGTTGAAACTATTCCTGTCAGTGTCCATTACTATACTGTGTGTTTGGAAAGTCATTGTAATGTGTCCTTTTGTTTTGTTGTAGTTTTCACCCTCTTATCGAGGAAGAATGTTTCGTATCAATAAATCTTGAAAACATCACAGTAAGACAATAGAAATGGTCCACAATAGAACGCGAAGCATATGCAATACACTGTGCACTACAAAAACTTGATCATTATTTGCATAATGCCACTTTTACTATTAAAACTGACCACAAACCCTTAAAATATATATTGGATGCTCATATGCAAAACAAGAATATACAACTTTGGGCATTAAGTCTTGCTGGATACAATTGTAAGGTTGAGTATATTGAAGGTTAGCATAATTGTTGTGCAGACCTGCTTTCGAGACTTCCATCTAATACGCCGGATAATAAAGAAGGTAAGGATGAAAATGAACCGGATGTTAATGATAACACATTTGAAGTCAGTGCAATAAATTTCAATCGTATTGAATCCAAGTTATTAGTTAACTCCGATTTCAAGGTACTTGATGATTTGATTAAGCCATTTTCAGATTTACCAGAACATATCAATGTTCAAGAATTAAAACAATCAGATGAACAAATTGTTAAATTAAAAGAAAGAGATTTGAAGAACAAAAGTTTTTAGAAATTGAAGGACTCTTATATTATTTGGCATACGGAGATTCCGAATCTCCAAGACTACGGTTATATGTTCCGCAAGCATTAGAAGAAATTACTTTAAAACAATATCATGACAACTTAGAACATATGGCAGTAGACAAAACTTATGATACAATAAGACAAAAGTATTATATACCGAATTTATACAAAAAGTTAATGCATTACATTGAACAATGTATAATTTGTCAAACTAGAAGTTCCAGAAAAAGTCATCCACTGGTACAAGAAACGGAAATTCCCCCTTATCCTTTTGCAAAGATTGCACTTGACCTGTCCACTCTCTCCGGAAATAAATACATTGTGTCCTCGATAGATATTTACTCAGGTTGGCCGGAAGCATTTTGTGTATCTGACAAATCAGCTGATAATATAGTTTACATAATTTTGGATGAGATATTTCCTCGTTTTGGATGTCCTTTACAACTTTTGACAGATAATGGTACTGAAAATGTTAATAAAAAAATGAAAGACACCCTCCGGGAATTAACATTCATCATATTACTACCTCTTATTACAATCCGCAGGGTAATGGTAAGGTAGAAAGGTTTCACAGAACTCTTCATGATGTTATGGCTAAAAAGGTACAAGAAGACGTACATGTACAAACTTGGGATCTTTATCTAAATCAAACTTTGGCTGCCATCAGGTTTCATGTAAATGAGTCCACTAAATACACTCCATTTTTCCTGTTGTACAATAGAGATGTGGTTTTACCTTTAGATACTATATTAAAACCACGAAGAAGGTACATGGGGGAAGATCAGAATCAGGTTGCATTACAACAACAACATAAATCATTTGTTCAAGTTCATAGAAATCTGAAAGACGCTAAACATAAGCAGAAAATACAAGATGATAAAGGAAGTAGGCAAGAATTTTTTCATGTTGGTGATCCTGTCTATTTGAAAAATCATCGCAGAACAGGTAAGCTTGATAAACGATGGGTACCATATTACCGCATAATTGAACAAACAGGACCGGTAAGTTTTATAGTTAAAAACCAACTTAATGGTACCATAACTAAAGCTCATGCTAGGCACCTTCATCATGCTAAAGTAGACGAATGGGAAATACCACAAAATTTGGGGGGACGAGTATTAAGACAAACACAGTATGTAGTTCCACCGGAAAATGTGTCCGATGAAGAACATTCGGACGAGGAAGGAGAAACGGCATTACAGAGACTGGTAAGTCAAAAGAGAGTTGAACGCGATAATTCTTCGGATGAGGACGATATTCCGTTGCAAGAACTTAGAAGAAGAATTCGCGCGCGTGCTTTAAACAACCACGCGGATATTGAAAATACACTAGAACATTCGGACGAGGAAGGAGAAACGGCATTACAGAGACTGGTAAGTCAAAAGAGAGTTGAACGCGATAATTCTTCGGATGAGGACGATATTCCGTTGCAAGAACTTAGAAGAAGAATTCGCGCGCGTGCTTTAAACAACCACGCGGATATTGAAAATACACTAGAAAATCAAAATAATAATGAAACTTTAACGTTACCTAAAATAAATGATCGAGATTAACAAGAAAATCTAAATAATAATGAAACTTTAACGTTAACTAATATAAATGATCGAGATTTACAATCCGAAATGGAATATGATTCCGACTCTTCTATTGATAAAGACCGACAGTCGACTGCTTCTGACTCCAAGGACGAGCAAAATAGGTTAGATGTAAATGCTGAAATAAGTGATTCAACAGAACAAATAGAAATAGAACAGGAAATGGAAATTGATGAAGTAAAGAATGTTCATGATAACTACATTTTGAAAATAGGCTTCAATAATAAAGTAAAACCACCTATAACACCAAGAACAAGTGTAAATAAATTAAATAAGGGATGTATGGAAAGCATGAAACAGAGGTTTAAGCCAGAAGTAAAATTAAGAAAGTCACAGAACCATAAACTGTGTGATGGGGATACAAGTGACAAACTTGCTGTTAAACAATTGCTTCAGATAATGGGGAAAATGTTACAAGTATAAGTATGTTTTTTTTAATTGAAGAACACATTTTGTTGTGGTCTTTTTATAAAGTTTTACCTTGTACAATCTTGTTGGAATACGATCGTCTTGTCATTTGATTGTCAATTCCGTTATTAGATAGGGGAAAAACGTTTGAATTATATAAAATGCATACTCTTCCGATACCAAATAAAAATAATAATCAAACTAATTTATTGGCCAAATATGAGACGAGATGTAACGCAATTGCAGTAGATGATATTCGCACAACTTTTGCTATTTTAAATAATAATGTATTGGAACAATGTATCAAACAAGAAGGTGATTTCTGCCCATTAAATAGTCCATTTTATCCTATTACCGCTAATAAAGAATGTATCATACAATTATTTTTAGGGAAAAAAACAAGATATGAAGATATTAACAAACACTGTAACATTCTCATTGAACCTAATCAAAATGATCCAAGAATAACTTATTTAAGTGATGGAAAATGGTTAATTATCTCATCAAAAGTAATATCGTTTGTCACCAAGTGTAATACAAAAGTTAAACAATATAGCATTAAATCTCCAGTTGATATTTTAACGTTAAGACAGGGATGCACTGAGTTCCATGGTTCTTTGGTATTGCCTCCAATTTATAATAAGGAAAGTAGGTTTGATCTCCCACCTTCGTTTGATAAATTTGTAAAAAAACAACTTTTATTTTAAAAGAATTGATTTGTGGAACTCTTTTAATGAACATTTTCCAAAAGTTCAAAAGGTATCATTACCTGAGAAATTAAAACCTATTAAGGAAATTCCTATTCAATATTTGATAAATGAAATTTCACTTGAGAAAATTAAGTCTATGCCTCATGAAGAATGGTTACAATCGCCTTGATTCTATTTAGCAATATGTTTGGCTCTTTTCTGTTTGATTTTTATTATTATCAAATTTCGAAAAACCGTAAGTAAACGATGCAAAACAACTAAAAATAAGTGGTCAGTTAAGTTTACGGGTAGAGAGAATTCTGTGTCTAAACCACCTTCTGAGTCGGCTTCCATAGACGAGGATACAGAACTTTACGCCAAGGACTGGAGAGATGTGTCTACACTGGGACAAGTTAAACTGGTACAACAGTATATCCAAGAGAAAAAGGACTTTATAAACAATTTAGGACAACATTGTAGGTCGGATCGGAATTAAAGAATACAGGATCCATTGATGGCTTCTTCTATGAAGGGCGATACTACCGCTTGGAGTGACGACAAATACACTCCGTCATCGACAAAATCTCCGGGATTGTATCCATTACAGGAATTGAAGAAATAACTTTCAATGTGAACAATTTACAAATATATACAAATCTCACGTGAATATCTGGCACGTAAACAACAGCTACATGATGGAATAAGACAATATTTCCTACGATACATCCATAGGAAATGAAGAAAGTGAAACAGTGTATATCCGTATTTAAATGTATTATTATAATGGTGTAATCCAAAAGTGAATTTTATTCCTTCTCATCAGTAAGTACACTGAAAATTGACTACTAAGAAGAGGAAAACACAGAAACGCTAGTCACAACCGATGACCGTTATGAACATAATGCGAGTATTTCAGTGAACCGTGTTTTAGTGATTTCCTATGTAGGAAGGATTAATATAATTTGCTTCCTATTAGTGTAAACTATAATAATATAATAATTATTGTCTTATTTTCATTCAGAAATTTCTTTTCGAAATTTCTTATTACATGGGGACGAATGTAAACCTATAGGGTTTGAGACAATTATTTTAATTTAATAATAATAAACATATTGATTATTTTTTAGCTCACCTGAGCTGAAAGCTCAAGTGAGCTATTCTAATCACATTTTGTCCGTCGTCCGTCTGTCCGTCCGTCTGTCCGTCTGTCCGTCTGTAAACTTTTTACATTTTGAACTTCTTCTCTAAAACCGCTTATCCAATTTCAACCAAATTTGGCACAAATCATCCTTATGGGAGGGCGAATATAAATTGCAGAAATAAAAGTTTGATCTGTATTCAAAGCGGAGAAAACCTTGAAACTGTAGAAAAAGGGGGGTGCATTTTTAAAAATCTTCTTCTCAAGAACTACCGAGGCAAATTCAACATAGTTTAGCATAAATTATCCTTATGGGAAGGAAAATATAAATTGCAAAAATTAAGTGGAAATTTTGTTTCAAATCTGAGTTATTACGAAAATAATAATAAAGGAAATGCGTGTTTCAATCAGTTTAATAGCTTCGGGTTCGGCATCCGGTAAAATGATTCCATACTTCTAAAACGAGGTTCTTTGTTTAAAGCAGCCATGACATTATACGAAAAAGGGTCGATCTGACTATGATGAATTTGCTTGTTGTGCAACAGTTCGCGTATGAAGGGAAATTTTGAAACATACAAAATATATTGGTGCCGATTTTGTGAAGTAAATTGAGGCTAAATATTTCAATGCGTTGACAGTTTTCACACATGACGTTGGTGTTAGTTTGTTCTGATTTTCGTTTCGTTCTCATTATGCTTTGTAACCTGGAAACTATCGTCTGTATTTCGTGATTTTTACGTATCAAATCAAACAGAGACTTCGGTAAATCAAACAGTTAACTGTTTACCTGCGCAAATTAAGCAAAATCGGATGTAGGGGACGGGTACTGAAATACAATTCATTCTATCGGTAATTCGGCATTATCTTTTGCGTAATGGTACATGTAGATTAATGCAATAGGTTTTGTTGAGATGCTCGGCATTTTTTCGAGTTTATTCAGTTTAAATAGAGTTTGATATCGCTGACGGAAATATGTAGGTATATACATGTATATATATATATATATGATTCATTTCGAAAAAATAAATTGTGTTCTTTATTTGTTATACATGTAGTGCATGTTTCTTGTGTTTAATTGTTTACAATTTCTATTTACTAACCATATTTGAGTGTTAAGCTTCGAATTATAAGCAAGATACAGCGATTTGCTCACAATTCTATGTTTGTACACAGATCTTAAAAACTAAAGCTTAAAAAAGTAAAATATTTGTCAATATTTATTAAGAAAATTTTCAAAGTCTGTTCTTCCAGAAACCAACTTTAACAACTTATTGTATTGTAAACTTAACCTTTTTAGCTCACCTGAGGGTGGGGCCACAATGGGGGGTCGAAGTTTAACAAATGAATATATAGAGTAAATCTTTAAAAATCTTCTCCTCAGAAACTAATCAGCCAGGAAAGCTGAAACTTGTGTGAAAGCATCATCAGGTAATGTAGATACAAATTTGTGAAAATCATGATCCCCGGAGGTAGGGTTGGGCCACAATGAAGGATCGAAGTTTTACATAGGAATATATAGAATAAATCTTTAAAAATCTTCTTCTCAGAAACTAATCGGCCAGGAAAGCTGACACTTGTGTGGAAGGATCCTCAGGTAGTGTAGATTCAAAGTTGTGAAAATCATGACCCCCGGGGTACGGTGAGGCCACAATGGGGGATCGAAGTTTAACATAGGAATATATAGAGTAAATCTTTAAAAATCTTCTTCTCAGAAACTAATCAGCCAGGAAAGCTGAAACTTGTGTGAAAGCATCCTCAGGTAGTGTAGATTCATAGTTGTGAAAATCATGACCCCCGGGGGAAGGGTGGGGCCACAATAGGGGATCGAAGTTAAACATAGGAATATATAGAGTAAATCTTTAAAAATCTTCTTCTCAGAAACTAATCAGCTGGCAATGCTGAAACTTCTTTGGAAGCATCCTCAGGTAGTGTTGATTCAAAGTTGTGAAAATAATAACCCCTGGGGGTAGAATGGGGCCACAATGGGGGGTCGAAGTTTAACATATGATTAAATAGAGTAAATCTTTAAAAATCTTCTTCTCAGAAACTAATTAGCCAGGAAAGCTGAAACTTGTGTGGAAGCATCCTCAGGTAGTGTAGATTCAAATTTGTGAAAATCATAACCCTGGGGGTAGGTTTGGGCCACAATGGGAGGTCGATGTTTTAGATAGGAATAAACAGAGTAAATCTTTAAAAATCTCCTTCTCAGAAACTAATCAGCCAGGAAAGCTGAAACGTGTGTGAAAGCATCCTCAGGTAGTGTAGATTCATGGTTGCGAAAATCATGATCCCCAGGGGTAGGGTGGGGCCACAATGGGGGGGGGGGGGTCAAAATTTAACAAAGGAATATATAGGGTAAATCTTTAAAAATCTTCTCAGAAACTAATCAGCCAGATGTTTCTTTATAATTGTTAAGACTTTGGCCCCAGGACAATTCTTTGGCCTCCCGAGAAGGTTCATAGTTTGATGTACGTTTATATCTAATATATAAACTATTGTTAAGGATCATTTTGAGAACTGCAATACTCAACATATGATAAGACTATAAAATCATCTTGTTAGAAAAGGGACTAATGATTATAAACATAAGAATATCCAGGGGAAAATGGATTTTATTTATACAGGATCTACATGTATTATTGTACATTGTCCAGATAGTTTGTATTATGACTCCATTAAGCTGATTTTATCATACCTATTGTTCCTCAGGTGAGCGATGTGGCCCATGGGCCTCTTGTTTATAATATATTTACGATATAATATATTGACCTTTTACAATGTACTTACTATTAAGTACATTGACCTGGAATCTGATCAGGATGTGAAAGTGCTAGACTTTTCCGAGACATTTCCGAAGTAGTAAACAAACTGTTAATCGGTTAAGGACAGTGTAAACAAAACCAGGATGTACATCTATTTATAGGAGCCGATAAAGGAACAATAATAGAACATTACTAAAATTTATGTTAACATTATATTAATTTTTAAATAAGACTGTGAGGTTAAACTAAAGACAGCGGAAATTTATATCATATTATAAATTATTTTGTGAGTTTCCAGGATTTTATCATGATATAATATAGAACTTTATAGTACAAACAATTATGGAATTTGTTTACTTGAATATTAATTTGTTTATTTTGTACGTAAATGTGTGTTATGTATGTTATCATATAAAATAGACTTGACGGCACTCTTGCGAGAGAACCACTATACGATCCTCCATACGATCTGGACCTATACCAAATAAACTATTAGAAAAGACGTTTGATTTGTCTTATTGGCTTACAGAGCCTAAACCCCTGACCAAGTGGTCATGAATTTCACAATTAAGGTAGAAGGCCTCATGGACGTCATAACTATGCATTTAGTTTTTAACAAATATATATGGGAGTAGAGAAGAAGATTTAATACATTTTTACTACATGGCCATATTGGCCCCACCCTAGAGCCTGAACCCCTGACCAAAGGGTCATGAATTTCACAATTTAGGTAGAGGGCTTCATGGACATCATTATCATGCATTTAGTTTTTAACAAATATATATGATAGTAGAGAAGATTTTTTAAGATTTAATACATTTTTACTAGTTGGTCATATTGGCCCCACCTTTGAGCCTGAACCCCTGACCAAGGGGTCATGAATTTCACAATTTAGGTAGAAGGCTCCATGGACATCATAATCATGCATTTAGTTTAAAAAAATATATATAGTAGTAGATAAGAAGATTTTCTAAGATTTAATATATTTTTACTATATAGCCATATTGCCCCACCCTAGAGCCAGAACCCCTGACCCAGGGGCCATAAATTTCACAATTTTGGTAGAGGGCCTCATGGCCATAGACAAGCTTCACACTAAAAATGGTAACGAATGGCCTTGTGGTTTTCAAGAAGAAGTTAAAAATGTAAAATTGTTAACGCACGACGACGGACGAAGACCAATTGCAATAGGTCACCTGAGTGACTCAGGTGACCTAATAAAAGTGTGTGTTTGGCGGTGGGGGTGCCCCAAAAATCAACTTTCTAAACATTAACCTAAGGGAAATTTTGTTGCGAGAAATGGGCGGGGGCAGTGCTCCCACTGGACCATCTGAAATGTACCGTTAGCAAGCTCACAAATGTTACCCCCGCTAAGAAAAAAAATCATAACTCATGTATTTCTCTATTAGAGAATAATTGATGCTTCTTTTTCCTATAGTGAGTCAGACAAGACAGGGCATATTTACAGGTCACCAGCAATTTTTATGTCAAATTTTAGCTTTTACTCATTTCCATATACAAGATATGACGCCGACAGGATGCAAGCATTTTTTAATATGACTTTGTACTTGCGCAACTGACCCTGAATCAAAGACGATTATGCAGATGTCACAACAGTATTTCACCGTAGGTTCACGTCAAAACTTAGCTGAGGCCAAACCATTCGAATTCTTCCTCGAATTGGGCCGTTTCCGACTGCTACCTTTTTATGAGATGAAAAAAATACCGGTATGTGTAAGATGTCAGACTATTCACGTTTTGTAATTATGCGAGGTAGGTCATTTTTGTGATGTGTGTTGTTTTTATGGGAAGAGGGGTGATAGGTTCTTGGCTTGTGGAATTGTGTTTTTTCCAGCACATGTGTAACTTCGACGTAACAAACTCACGCACCTTGCTAGATGTACCTGTGTTTTGCTACTAAATTTTAGAAGCTTTGATTTAAAAAATATCAAAAGGATTTTTGCAGAAGTTTATTTTGAATTTATAACTTGTATCTAAAGATGCGCATTTATGGTAGGGATATATAGTAATCTTGAATACTGTAGTGCCACCTGCAATATATACAAGGTCTGCCGGAAAGGCCCGAGAAGTTGCCATTGGATGGAATATCTGTTTTCATCGCGTATCAGAGGTCGTATTGAAGAAAACTCGTAGCCATGTAAAAGGGTACTTTTTTAGAAAAAATGAAGTTTTTTTTTTCGACGTTATCAAGCAATATTAAATCGGCAAGGTTTCATTTCATATATGCTAATATAATGGGAACAGTTATCAAATAATACGCGAATTTATTTAAATATCTATTAGTTACATGTATATTTAATTCATAGCAATGTTGAATCTTACAAATCACTTTCATTTTTTTCTGTTACTAAGTTTTTTTTATTACTGCGTAATTTGTCCATACTGCACATAAATTTGATCATTGATAAAGCCATATTTGCAAATTAAACGAGGTAAGCTGGTATCACTTTATAAAGATATTACATATATTTACAGTAGTATTTCAAGTTACTCGACAGTTATATTTTTTTTATGAATAATAATCAAATCATTAGTGTTTGAAAATTAAAATATTACATATCAATGCAAATTGATAAAACAAGATATCTGTGAGCCAATGCTCACTAGTGATACCCCCGCACTGATGTGAATATGCAAAATAAGCAAAGTCGACATTTAACAGAAAGCTGGCATCCGATCGGTACAGAAATATATCCCACAATATGGCATGCCTAAACAAATAGTGTGTTAAAATTTGAAGCATCTGCGATAAACAGTTGCTGAGAAATATTTGACGGAAATTTGTTTGAAAATTTTTGCTAAAAATAAACAAAGTCGTCATTTAACAGGAAGTTGACGTCCGATTGGTACAAAAATATATCCCACGATATGGCATGCCTTAACAAAATCTGTGTAAAAATTTCAAGCATCTGCGATGAATAGCTGCTGAGAATTCTTTGACGAAAATTTGTTTGAAAAATTTGGCTTAAAATAAACAAAATCATTATTTCACAGGAAGTTGACGTCCGATTGGTACAAAAATATATCCCACGATATGGCATGCCTTAACAAACACTGTGTAAAAATTTCAAGCATCTGCGATAAATAGCTGCTGAGAAATATTTGACGGAAATTTGTTTGAAAATTTTTGCTAAAAATAAACAAAGTCGTCATTAAACAGGAAGTTGACGTCCGATTGGTACAAAAATATATCCCACGATATGGCATGCCGATACAAATACTGTGTAAAAATTTCAAGCATCTGCGATAAACAGTTGCTGAGAATTCTTTGACGAAAATTTGTTTGAAAATTTTTGCTAAAAAATAAACAAAGACGTCATTTAACAGGAAGTTGACGTCCAATTGGTACAAAAATATATCCCACGATATGGCATGCCTATACAAATACTGTGTAAAAATTTCAAGCATCTGCGACAAATAGTTGCTGAGAATTCTTTGACGAAAATTTGTTTGAAAATTTTGGTTAAAAAATAAGCAAAGTCGTCATTTAACAGGAAGTTGGCGTCCGATTGGTACAAAAATGTATCCCACGATATGGCATGCCTTTACAAACACTGTGTTAAAATTTCAAGCATCTGCGACGAATAGTTGCTGAGATAAATGCGACAGAAAGGTTCGTTACGGACGGACAGACAGACAGACAGACACACACACAAGGGTAAAGCAGTATACCCCTTCTCCTTCGGAGGGGGGGGGGGGTGTATAAAAATATTCCTGAAATAGTTCATACAGAAAACGAAGCATAAAATAAGGTTAATAAAAATCAGCACAAATTATCGTGGAAAAGGTGTTAATCAAAAAATTTTGTGAAAAAAATTCTGCATTTCTATATAAAACATGGTGTTCATAACTGTAACGTATTACATTTAGAACACTAAAAATATATTGATGTTGTAGAATTATTCTAATTATTAATAAACACTTAAACACAACTTAATGCATATAAAATCCATTTTTTTCTCGAAAAAATCATCATGATATGGCTTTTGGAGCACCCGTATCTGATACATTATAATGACATTTAAATGAAACGTATTGTTAATTTAATACTTGTAGAACACATGCATCTGCACGCAGGATAACTTCAATTTAAATAAGTTCTCCCTACTGCAAAGTTATGATATTTCAAGAGTACGTCATCTCCAGCATCCGCCAGTAGGTGGCGGTATATAGGAAACGCGAAAACCGAAGTGGCAGTAGGTTTAGAAATATGGCGACAAAAAAGCGCTCAGCTATGCTTAGCGCTTTAAAAATGATTAATTTAGGTCTGATGTTTTGAGGTATTTAGTTAAGGTCTTCCGTTGGAAATTCTATTATTGTGCTGGTTAAGATTATTCTTATTTTTCTTTTTTTTTTTTTTTCTTCCTAGACGCGAACTTTGAGGCTTCATATCGTGCTCATTTCTGAACGGTTTTTGCTCAAATTTTCAGGGCTAATGGACTTTACAAAACACTATCTTCATCAATTCATAAAAGTTAGAATTCCCTTTCCGGTAACGAGTTATTCCCCTTTTAAATTGTTTTAGGGCCTTTGGTTTCCAGACAAAGGCTCCGAGACTATGATAGCAGGGAATGGGAATCCAACGAATTTGAATAGCAGAGACATTGTAGTGGTGCACATTAGTTTTTGTTTTTAGATTACGTTTTTTATTTAGGAAAAGGTAGGGGTCAAAAAACAGGATTCCAAAAAGTGCAAAAATTTAGACAAATTTTCCTTTATATCTTTTTAACGAAAAATATTTTGTAAAGACATGTAGAATAAAAGTTGTGCAGAATATCAAGGGCTTTCATTTAACACCAATAAAAAAGGGCTGGCCCCTTAAATTAAGGGCCAATAGCCTCTAAAAGTTTTTGCTTAATAACTCAAAAACGGTTAGGATTTTGATATGGCTGTCGCTGGAAAAGTTGCTTGTTGGGATCTCATAAATGTCGTAACAATGTTATTTTGTAAGTGATTTGTGTAGTATGAGTGTAAAAAGCTTTACATGTTGACATGTACCTGTTTTCATTTGACAAGTTAACGAAAGTCTTTGTGCGTACAACTGGCATAAAGTTGCCGCAGAAAGTATGCTGGTTTATACTGGAGGCATTAATTCATAAGAATTTTTTTTGTTGTTGGAGTATTAGCTTTTCCTTTAGGAGTTAAAGTCATTGTTGTTAAGTTCTTATAGTGCACAATCATTAAAAACGGCAATTGGAAAACAAAACATTCTTTTTCTTTTCTAGTAAACCACAAAATTTGGAATTAAAAAACTCTGTGCATTACATTTTAGTTATTAACTCCATGCATTTAAAATCTACCTTGAATCAGAGCTGCATGTGTGTGTGCGTAAGCTCTCCCTTGCCCGCGGCCGAGAAAATCGGTTACCATGCTCGCGGCTGGACTACCTAGCGGTCAGCGGTTATCTAATACACGAGAGTTGCGTCTCTCATATATGAGTTTATTTAGCCGCGAACTCAAGAATTGTTTTAGTTTTGATTACACAAAATCTTTTGTGGATTAAACAAGTTGATGTCAAGTAAGAAATAGTTCATTTAATTAATAAAAGCAATGTCATTCTCTAAAGCAATAATAGACATAGATCAATTGTGGGGTTTAAGTTTAAAATATATAACTTCTATTTGATAGAGTAAGGTCATTATACTGCAAACTTTTCAAATCTTCCTTGGTTCTGAGCTGTGCGTTTCTGTGCGTTGTACCTTTACGTAATCTATTCTTCGTCCACGGCCGAGGAGATCAGCCACGGCTGCATTACCTAGCGGTAAGCGGTTATTTAATACACAAGATTCACACACCGCGACTTACACTTACATGCATATGAACGTGTTTAAGTTAATATAGCCGTATATACAAGAACTGTATAAAAGTTTGTCCTACTAGTGTAAATGAATATTAATGAACGATATTACTCCAAATCGGAAAAATCGTTAGACATAAACTAATGGTTCGTTTGTTCAGGTAATTAAAGTACTTTAAAAACTGTACAATTAATGTTTTAAATCAACACCCCCTTCAAATATTAAACCTTTAAATGATGATCATCCCTCGCACATGGCTGAGGAGATCCGGCGCGAGTGGATAAGTGATCCGCCGTTGGTTCGCATTCTTCTACATATACCTTATGACGCGTTTATGTTTCATATTTTGCACGGACACAACTATATTTTATTATGTTTTCAACTATTATATTGGTTTAAGACGAAAATATAAATTGATTTTACTTGTACAGTTGATTAAGCATTGATTTATACGATAGCGTACAAGGTAGTTTAAACTTGAAATCAAATTATAATCAAAGTTCCATGTTTGCGGTAGGGGCTAGCACGATAAAGGAATGCCCTGAATTGAGGCATTCGATTATTATTTTAAAAAAATTCACATGAGTTTAAACAACTTTAGATTAGATTCTATCGGTCACATATTAATCACTTCTGTAGTTTCATTGTGGAAGCGAACTCATTGCTGCCCCCCCCCCCCCCCCCCTTTCCTCCCGCCCCGCTGACAGGTGCTCGCGCTGGATTTTTTTTTAATTGGGGAAAAGATAACAAGATCTGTTGAAAATCATTTTTGGTGGATTCTTCTTATGTGTAACATTTTGTTTCACTTTCCCATCCCTTTGTTTATTCGGCCAGTCTGTGTTAATTCAATTGCCGCATGCGACCGAGAATCTTGTGTCGCTTCAGCGCACACAGCTCAGAACATTTATAGCCCCAGGTCATCAATTGTTATGTAATTGAGTAACAGTTGGAAGGGTGATTTTACTACATAAAATAATAAAATCATAATATAATCTTTTTGAATTGAGTACCATGCGTATAGGTTCCCATAATAATTATTTTTCTTTATTTCCTATCTATGTTTACATTTAATTTTGTTCAAATAATTAATAAATTTTCTATCATTTAAATTGTGTGCTTCATCAAATACTGATTCCGATTACCTTGAAGTCATTAATTTTCCATTGGCTTTTTACAAAAGAGAGACGCCTGACCATCCAATAAAAACAAATACACAGAGTTTGATTGACAGGTTCAGCCAGGTGCAGGTCTCACCCGATGTCCGAGGTTATGTGTGCTGTTTGTACACAGCCGAATGGTCTCAGTAAGAGTTATCAGTAGGAGTTATCGATGTAAATAAATAATAAAAATACATGCCTATCAAAACATGATCGTGCAAGTTAAAGTTGATTTAGGTTTGTTCCAATAGAAATCATGTTTGCACTAACTTTATTTAATATTTTTTATGTATAGCGAATTTTAATATTGTTTCAGTACTGAAACATCGCATGAAAACGTTAAATATACATTTACTCTGTAACTAGTCGTCTTTTAATACATATACCTTTCTTTTGTTTGTTAACAATTCATTCAATTTTGTTAAAGTAATGTAAAACACGGGCGCCATTTTGAAACAATTAACTTGTCAGAGAGTTCCGAATGAAATCTGATGAACATTTCACACGGTTCTTGCACGCTTTGCCCGAAACGCTAAACGGTTTACATGAAACTCTAAAAGGTTTACACGAAACGTTTCTCGCACGTAGGCCGCACGCTTTTTTGGTGTAGTAGTACGTTTTAGGGTCTGTAAATTTTGTCAGCACGCAATTCTAAACTTGCACATAGTCTTCAAAAAATTTAGAAATATTTTAATATAGAAGTTATCTTTGAGAAAAGTTTACATGTTTTGTAGGCGGGTTTAGTTTAAAAAAGAAATACACTTCCTGACATGAATCACCAGTACATACTGTTTATAACAATGCTTGCTACCCTTTGAAAATTTAACTCGCCATTAAACATCTCATTTTTTAAAGAATGTTTGAAACGATTACATAAACTCTGCTCGACAATTAGTTTTCCTAAAATATTTTCTTCCTTTCTTTTTTCAAAACACGTTTTATATACAGGCTTTCAATCACAACACGTTTTTATAACAAAAGCAGAACTGAAAGTATAGTCATTATAATCGTTTGACACCATATAACATATATTTTCAACTCGCAGCAACAACGGAAGACCTACTCGGGGCTTTGCCACGAGCTCTGCTCTAGTTATGTTAAGTATTGTAGATTTAGCAATTTGTATCCGCTATAATTGTATTACAGTCAGATTTCTTTTTAAAGGATTTTAAAATTTGCTATTCACGTAGCCTTTTTACAGATAAGTAAGATATCTTAAAACGCTTGCAGGGGCAGATTTATGTTCATTATTCTTTATTTATTTTTTAATTACACAATATCATTTCACACACGAGTGATCCGAGACAATGACACAGGTAAACAGGTAAATTAACGAAGCCACTGCTGAGAGACACGTGAATTTGGGGTATGTATACACATGGTACACGAGTCTGGTGAACAAAGAAAGGATTTCACACCTCTAGACTGGTAAATGGTTGTGTGTATAATTAGCTACTCAATTGTTAAAAATAAAACAGAAAACTAAATTAGACTGTGTAAAATCAAGCACTCGTAAGCAGCTACTAAGCTAATGCATGTGTATAGTCCGTCAATCAGTGATTTAAGAATCGTGCATGAGACTTTCAAATAGTAAAACTAGTGTTCGAAGTATATGCCTTTATTGTTACTTATCTAATCACTTACATAATTACCAAATTTACAATTCAGCAATTTAAACCTTTTTCATGTGATCAGGTAATTATTTCGGAAGTAATTACGTTGGTCTTTTTAATTTCTTAATGGCTCAAATTGTTATACTGACAACGAATCATTATGCAATCTGAATAAACTTGAACATTTTAAAAAAAAACGATGTAAAAATAACTGCAAAATGAAATTCCATTATCGTATTTATAAAAGAATACGAGACAGACTAAATTATGCAGCCATCTTGAACTTTCGCTTTGATCCGTTTATTATCCCGTGTTTTCTTGTTAAAGAATGCATACTATTTTGATTGTTATTGGTCGGATATCAATTTTATTGAATAATCGGGCGACATCATTAGTAATGTTATGCCTTACACGAGGAATAGACCCCGCGTTGCCTTTTACGAAATATGTATAATCAATATTATTAATCGGTTAATGTCAAGGAAAAAAACATTCGATAGAATAACAATATAAAACAAAATATGTTTGTTATAACAATAGTGCTTTGACTAATTGTCATTTTGCTACATATGGTGTGCATTTATATGTAAAATGTGTAACACATTTGACTTAATTCATGAAGCAAATAATTTTCCGAATGCGGCATTTTTGTTCGAAAAAATACGGGTTTAAACTCAAACAATAGTATATTTAGTCATCCAGGGTCGATAAAGAAATAAAACAACATGAACAAGAATAGAATTCCTGGGTCCCCCGCCGAACAAGCAGTATACTAGTATCGAGTCTATCGATCAATGCTGATTTTCGAACTTGACCAAGGTATTAGTGATATAAACATTTGGTATCAATTTAATGAAAATCCGTCAAAATTTGTAAGCATGAGAGCGCTTACAAGGTCAATTTTTGGATAAAACGGAGTCATTATTGTGATCAAAGCCCAATAACTCCAACAAAAAGTATCGACCAATGCTGATTTTCGAAGTTGTCCAAGGTATTAGTGGTATAAACATTTGGTATAAATTTAATGAAAATCCGTCAAAATTTGTAGGCATGAGAGCGCTTACAAAAAAGTGTGACAGACGGACGCACGGACGGACGCTCGGCATTTCTATGTCCCCGCTCCGCGTTGCGGCGGGGGACAAAAAATGTTCATATATCAATAAAACAATGCAAGAGAACGAACAGTTTTCATACGATATTCCTGTTTCTCATACATCGGCGTAGACCCCGTGACGTCACAGTTCATCTCGCGCCAAATTGGCTTGATTCAAAACTCGTTCAGGTGTGGAATCGGGTTTTCCCCAAATATCTCGAAAACAACTTATTCCATCGCTGTAAAATTTTCAGAATGATGTTTTTACACATAGATCTCCATTATATCAAAACTTGACCGGCATAAAATACATGCGTATATTATCTCTATCAATATTTTACTATCTTAAATACATGTAACATAAAAATAACTGTATAATTTCAAATTTCTCATAACCTAATTTTGCTTTTTTTTTTGTTTTGTGCCTGTTTGTTTTATGCAGCATCAGTTTGTTTGATTTAAAGGCATTATATTTGTTTATTCATCTTGCAATACCAATATGGCCATATAGTTTAAATGTATTAAATCTTAAAAAAATTTCTTCTCTACTCCCATATATATTTGTTAAAAACTAAATGCCTGGTTTTGATGTCCATGAGGCTCTCTTCCAAAAAAGTAATATTTTTGACCCCTTTATAAGGGGTTCAGGCTCTACGGTGGGGCCAATATGGCCATATAGTAAAAATGTATTTAATCTTAGAAAAACATCTTCTCTACGCCTATACATATTTGTTTAAAACTAAATGCCTGGTTATGATGTCCATGAGGCCCTCTACCAAAACTGTGAAATTCATTGCCCCTCAGTCATGGATCAGGCTCTAGGGTTGGGCCAATATGGCCATATAGTTAAAATGTATTACATCTTAGTAAATCTTCTTCTGTACTCCCATATATATTTGTTAAAAACTAAATGCCTGGTTGTAATGTTCATGAGGCCCTCTACCAAAAATGTGAAATTCATGACCCCTTGGTCATGGATTCAGGCTCTAGGATGGGGTCAATATGGCCATATAGTGAATGTATTGTGGTAGAAAGGGATTTCGTTTAAATTTATTATTATTAGTATTTCGACCCCGATGTGATTTATTCTATTACGTTGGTAACGCCCACTTTATACGATAGCCAATAACGTTAATGACAGTTGTCGATTATTTTGTCCCATATAAAAACCCATGTAAGTCTTTATTTGACGCGGGAGACGGCTGGTTTCGCTAGCTACTTTTCTCCAGACAGAGAGAGGGAAGGAGATAGCTGGTTTTACGAGCTACTTTTCTCCTGAGTCCCGGCCCGTCTCGTCTGCCTATTTGAGGTCCCTGTTAAAGTTAGGTTTTAGGGTTGGGGGATTTTAAGTACTTGCTAGTGACTTGTGTTCTTATTTTGTTATAATAAATTTATAAAGGGTTGTTAATCTTGGTTTTCATTTACTTTGAGTTTGGTTTATTATATCTGGTTTATCTACAGTGAGAGTAAAGTCGTTTTCATACCTTATCTATAATTTAGTAAAGTTTAATTCTTAATGTAGAGGTCAAATTCAGTCTCAAAACAAAAATAAACACAACGCGAAGTACTGATAAAATCCTATACGGCACTGACCTGCTACATTATTTGGTGAACCGTGACCAGGATAGGGTTTGTACTGCCAGTTGCCCGTGCTACTCACTTTGAGAGCCCTATTCAGTGATTCGGACTTGGCTGAATTCTTTTGTTGTCATTTTCTATTGTATTGTGTTTTTTTTTACTTTAGCTGTCGCTTTTCTTTGTAATGGATTTGTGGGTTTGAGAATTCATGTTGTTCGTGAGTTGAAATATTTAGGAGATTATTTTTGTACTTGATTTTTTACGCTGCATTTTTTCATCATGCAGTTATGTTTAGAGATGATAGAGAATTTTCGCGTGGGAGAAATTATCCCTCAGCACATATTCCGAACAAAAAATGGTGTCCGTTGTGACAGTTTGGATAGGTGCAAGGAAGTTAGAGTAAGTACTATTAATTGACAGATAGACGAGTTATCAACAAGGTGTGATGTTTCAGAGAAAGAGCTTAAAACGAAGTTTTTTAAAAATGGTTTTGCTTTTGAAAATGTTAGTCAGACGGCTAGAGAGAATCGAACGCACGTACAATCTGACAAATGTTTGGAAATGTCGCGTCGTTCAAAGCATAGGAAAGAAATTAAGTCGCAAACATTTGATGTTAGTTTTGATATCCATGAATTTTTCACTCAGTTTGAACAGGCTGCAAAGTGGAATGGGTGGAGTAAGAGAGAATGTGCAAGTCAGCTTATTATGAGTTTACGGGGGTCTGCAAGACATAATTTGTCCGAAATTCCTTTGACGAAATCTGAAAATTATGATGATTTGAAAAAATATTTTCAAGAGTTATTTCAGTGCAATAGAAAACGTGAAAGCTTACCAAGTTGAGTTTAAAACAGCGCGTAGACAACATGGGGAAACAGTTGAAGATGTTGGTTATGCTTTGAAAAGGTTAGCCTTAAAATCATATCTACATATTCCCTATCAATACTTAGAACTTCATATTGTTGACCAGTTTGTCTTTGCTGTAGGGGATATGGATTTGCAAAAGCCAGTTCAGTTTAAACATCCTACCACAA
Organism: Magallana angulata; assembly: GCF_025612915.1. Classification (NCBI taxonomy): domain Eukaryota; kingdom Metazoa; phylum Mollusca; class Bivalvia; order Ostreida; family Ostreidae; genus Magallana; species Magallana angulata. The sequence goes on from NC_069112.1 coordinate 43,408,150, forward strand.
TTGAGAAAGCGATAGGTTTAGCAATAGAATATTAGAGTTTCGTAAGTAATTTTGTCGCAAACCAAATGCCTGTTTCAGTCCACACAAGCGACAGCAATTTTAATAATTTAAAAGCATTTATTAGGGAAGAAATTCAGAGAGCGTTTTGTGAACATTATGTTGATGAAGTTGAGTCTTTACAGAATTCAAACATGTCTGATTGCCAAATATTTTCACATAATATTACCAGTAAATCGTGCCATCTGGTTGGTCATTGTTCTGAAAGTTCAAGCTCGTTAGAAACAACTCTTACTCTCGGATAACCTTCAGGGACTAATGCCATGGTCGGGTCATTAGTTTCAGGCCGTTCAAACCTTACCAAACACAGTCGACTATTCGAGGTAGAGTCGCAGAACCAAACAGAAACTGGTAAAACGCCGGGTAAAGTTCAATGTTCCGAAGAAAATGCATGTTTGGTGAAGTTACTATAACACACGATGTGCCTGTTGACTTTAAGTCCAGTTGTACGTGTAATGAATCCGAGTGTTCTGACACTGAGTTACAGACTGATCTAAACAGTTTCCAATTTAAGTTATAATGTGGTAATGTCAATTTTGAACCCCGAAACAAATGTTTTATACCAAACTCTCAGACTTTTACAGATTTACCAGAAAAGAAAGAGAACGAGAACATGGCGAATTCCATCCTGGAATGGAAGCTCGATGGAAGAACTGTTCCTCCTGGTCAAGTTATTTCTTCTCTTAGCGGTGAAATCCCCTTACAGTTGTCGTTCGTTGGTACATGTTCTACTTCTATGTACAAGCCCGTCGACCCAGTATTGTACCCTTATTGCAGACCCGAGCATCCGAAGGGAATTGGCTAAATGTGTTTTGGTATAACAATGTCAGTGAAAGTTAGAGCGGTGTAGCATTTACGTTTTCGTTGATTTGTTTATTTTTGTGGCTTATAAACAAAATTAGATTTTTTGTAAAACTTGATAGGTTATTAAACACGTGTAAAACTAGTAGGCTAGTCTAACAGTAACTGTCCTCTGTCGATCTTGTTGACAAAAATGGGATAGTATGCCTGTTAATAACCCGTGTATACATAATAATTTAATGTACTGTAAAGTTCCACGTGCTGTGTGATAGTGTGATGATTTGATATATGGGTTCCGATATGATATTTATGACATGTTTATTAATAATTTTTCGTGATTTTTCAGACCACGTATTCACCAGTTTTATTGCAGTTTATCCAGACACCACGTTGACCAATGTGGGATTTGGAATTGGACTGGAACCTGATACATTGAACTCGCCTTAATTCATAATATCCGATGTTTTACCGGATGTGTGTAAATGTTGTGTTATACCTATAGTATTATATTCCGGAATGTGTGTCCAGATTGCTGAGGACCATGGAGACTGGTGCTGTGAAGTGAACTTAGCAATGTGACATATATGTTTTGCTTATATTTTGTATAATGTATGTTTTTGAGGGAATTTCATTCAAATGCACCACTTAATTAAGTCAAATGCATGACATTTGTCTTTAAGGGGGGAGGAATGTGGTAGATCGGGATTTCGTTTAAATATATTATTATTAGTATTTCGACCCCGATGTGATTTATTCTATTACGTTGGTAACGCCCACTTTATACGATAGCCAATAACGTTAATGACAGTTGTCTATCGTTCTGTCCCATATAAAAACCCATGTAAGTCTTAATTTGACGCGGGAGACGGCTGGTTTCGCTAGCTACTTTTCTCCAGACAGAGAGAGGGAGGGAGACAGCTGGTTTCGCTAGCTACTTTTCTTCTGAGTCCCGGCCCGTCTCGTCTGTCTATTTGAGGTCCCTGTTAAAGTTCGGTTTTAGGGTTGGGGGATTTTAAATACTTGCTACTGACTTGTGTCATTATCTATAGTGAGAGTAAAGTCGTTTTCGTACCTTATCTATAATTTAGTAAAGTTTAATTCTTAATGTAGAGGTCAAATTCAGCCTCAAAACAAAAATAAACACAACGCAAAGTACTGATAAAAACCTAAACGGCACTGACCTGCCACAGTATTAAATCTTAGAAAATATTCTTCTCTATTCCCATTTACATTAGTTAAAAACTGAATGCATGATTATGATGTCCATGAGGCCCTCTGCCAAAATTGTTAAATTCATGACCCCGTTGGGCTCTAGGCTGGGGCCAATATGGCCATATAGTAAAAATGTATTAAATCTTAGAAAATCTTTTTCTCTTTTCCTACATATATTTGTTCAAAACTAAATGCCTGGTTATGATGTCCATGAGGCCCGCTACCAAAAATGTAATATTTTCGACCTCTTTGTAAGGGGTTCAGGCTCCAGGGTGGGGCCAATATAGCCATATAGTTAAAATGTATTAAATCTTCAATGTAAATTGGCCCAACGCTGTGTTCCCAACTAACATCGACTCTCAAGTTAGATGTTTCAACTGTTCATTGGCCCAATGTTGGCCCAACGTTGTGTTACCACCTAACATTGACAATCAAGTTATACGTGTTAAGTGTACAGTGGCCCAATGTTGGCCCAACGTTGTTAAGCACACGCCAACCTTACAGCCTACACCCAACGTTGGCCCAACAAAGTCATGCTATCAGGGATGTCTACATTCCTAAAAAAAAACTTGAATTAAAAAAATAAATGAATTTCAAGTAATATATATGTACATGTTCTAGATCGAAGAAAAGACTGGCGTACGGATATTTCATCTTAAACTGCACGTTCCGTATATAAATTTATGAACATCAGCGAAAATTAAAATTCATTTCTAATAAGATAGCCTAACTGATACATGGATGTTTCCTTTGAATAGTTTTTTTTAGTCAGGCAAGCTTTTTGGAAGGCTATTACTTGTTTTGAAATTTACATATAAAAAATTGGATGAGTACGCCCCCCCCCCACACACTTTAAAAAATAACGATGCTACGTGCCTGGTAAATAGATAATACATGTGTAAAACGATTTGTACAAACAATTGCTGTCCTCGGGAACTTGATGTGGTCTCTAACATGTAAATGGATACCCTACTTAAGGAAACTCCACACTCCTAAATTTATCTGATGAAACTTAATAGACTTAAATTTTATCAATTGTTAGAAAAAATGTACATGTCATAACACTTTTTGAGATGCCAGATAAACATAAAGCATATTTTAGCATCAGAAAACATTATTTTTTTTGTTAAAAGTGAAATTTTTGTCGGCAGATATTTGTTTATCTTGTTTCATTTTATTGTCAACTTTATCAGAAAACTAAAACTACAACAATCATTTAAAACTAATCGTTGGGATAAGAAAGCTATGGCATTTAGACATACAACTGAAAGAAAAGTCAGAAAAAGAGTTATTTCTCCTTTGCATGGATAACATGTATAAAAAAGATATCTGTGAGCCAATGCTCCCTAGTGATACCCCCGCTCTGATGTGAATATGCAAAATAAGCAAAGTCGACATTTAACAAAAAGCTGGCATCCGATTGGCACATAAATATATCCCACAATATGGCATGCCTAAACAAATAGTGTGTTAAAATTTAAAGAATCTGCGATAATAGCTGCTGAGAAATCTTTGAGGAAAATTTGTTTGAAAATGTTGGCTAAAATAAACAAAGTCGTCATTTAACAGGAAGTTGACGTCCGATTGATACAAAAATATATCCCACAATATGACATGCCAAAACAAATAGGGTGTTAAGATTTCAAGCATCTGCGATAAATAGTTCCTGAGAAATCTTTGACAAAACTTTGTTTGAACATATTTGCTAAAAAGAAGCAAAGTCGTCATTTAACAGGAAGTTGACGTCCGATTGGTACAAAAATATATCCTACGATATGGCATGCCTATACAAATACTGTGTAAAAATTTCAAGCATCTGCGATAAATAGTTGCTGAGAAATCTTTGAGGAAAATTTGTTTGAAAATCTTGGTTAAAAAATAAGCAAAGTCGTCATTTAACATGAAGTTGACGTCCGATTGGTACAAAAATATATCCCACGATATGGCATGCCTATACAAACACTGTGTAAAAATTTCAAGCATCTGCGATGAACAGTTGCTGAGATAAATGCGACAGAATTTTTTGTTACGGACGGACAGACAGATAAGGGTAAAACCGTAAACCCCTTTTCCTCCGGAGCGGGGGTAAAAAAACCTCAAAATTAATGTAACTAAAAATAAATACATGATTCTATGATCTATGGGAAAAAGTTACAACATATTTTTTTTAAATATCATTTTTCTTTTTTAATATGGTGTTTTACCTCTAACAAACAGTGTGACTCTTTTTGTAACTCGTCCGCCCGTGTTCTCCGCCGTACAGACATAAGTTCCTGCATCTTCTAGACGGATGGACCGAATTATCAGGAACTCCTCGTCAACAATGGCTCTCTGAGGAAGAGGAGCATCCTCCCGGGACCATGTGACAGTTGGCAGCGGAAACCCTGTTCAAAGAGTTCAATCAAAGTCGTACATTGTACCTTGCAATTTATTTTCATTTTACCTCATAAAGAATACTGGTGCATAAAGTCTTTTAATAATAGGCTTACCTGTTGAGACGCACGTCATTTCCACTCTTTCATCGGCATTAACGGTATGTGTGTCATACTGGATAACGCCTCCATCATCACCTACTTAAAGTGGAAAAGGCATTCAAAAAAACTAAAGGCATGACAGGATATTGATTATAGTAAAACACAGTTACAACGAACATCCTTGTAATGAATTCACACATTCGGCCAAGTCAGTTTTATACCCCTAATCCAAATATTGTATTGATCTAATCCGTATTATAAAATTACATTCATAATTAATCATAATCACTTGTCCTTTTATTTAGCTACAACCATACTCAATCGAAGTCATATTTTATATTATACACAAATATGATTTATCTTCATCATTCAAAATGTGCTGTATACACATGTAATTTATTAAGAACAAATTATTCTTGTGTTTTTAAATACATGTCTATTACAGATTGTTTAATCAATGTACTATAAAGAGTGATAGAAGCAATAAATCACACTAAAATACAGTTTAAACCAAGAGATCTGTGAGCCAATGCTCACTAGTGATACCCCCGCTCTGATGTGAATATGCAAAATAGGCAAAGGCGACATTTAACAAAAAGCTGGCATCTGATTGGCACAGAAATATATCCCACAATATGGCATGTCTAAACAAATAGCGTGTTAAAATTTCAAGCATCTTCGATAAATAGCTGCTAAGAAATCTTTGAGGAAAATTTGTTTGAAAATTTTTGCTTAAATAAACGAAGTACTCATTTAACAGGAAGTTGACGTCCGATTGATACAAAAAATATATCCCACAATATGGCATGCCAAAACAAATAGTGTGTTAAGATTTCAAGCATCTGCGATAAATAGTTGCTGAGAAATCTTTGACGGAAATGTGTTTGAAAATTTTGGCCAAAAATAAACAATTTGAAAGTACTCATTAAACAGGAAGTTGACGTCCAATTGGTACAAGAATACATTCCACGATAAAGCAAGCCTATACAAATACTGTGTAAAATTTTAAAGCATCTGCGATAAACAGTTGCTGAGAATTTTTGACAAAAATTTGTTAGAAAATGTTTGCTAAAAATAAACAAAGTCGTCATTTAACAGGAAGTTGACGTCTGATTGGTACAAAAATATATCCCACGATATGGCATGCCTATACAAATACTGTAAAAATTTCAAGCATCTGAAATACAGTTGCTGAGAATTCTTTGACAAAAATTTGTTTGAAAATGTTTGCTAAAAATAAACAAATTCGTCATTTTACATGAAGTTGGTACAGAAATATATCCCACGATATGGAATGCCTATACAAATATTGAATAAACATTTCAAGCATCTGCGATAAAAAGTTGCTGAGAAATATTTGACGACAATTTGCAAAGTCGTCAGTTGACGTCCGATTGGTACAAAAATATATCCCACGATATGGCATGCCTTAACAAACACTGTGTAAAAATTTCAAGCATCTGCGATAAATAGTTGCTGAGATAAATGCGACAGAATTTTTTGTTACGGACGGACAGACAGACAGATAAGGGTAAAACAGTAAACCCCCATTCTTCCGGAGCGGGGGTAAAAAAACCTCAAAATTAATGTAACTAAAAATAAATACATGATTCTATGATCTATGGGAAAAAGTTACAACATATTTTTTTAATATCCTTTTTCTTTTTTAATATGGTGTTTTACCTCTAACAAACAGTGTGACTTTTGTTGTAACTCGTCCGCCCGTGTTGCACACTATCTTGCACAAATTTTAAAGAATCACGAATATATATATATATATATATATATATATATATATATATATATATAGTTATTAGGATTACCGATCCTTAGCATAAAAAAAACATGTAAATCACAAAAAGGATGAGACTATATATGTGGGAGTTTTAGTTTCTAACAAATGTCGAAGACATGCGGAACTTATGTTTACGATTTGATTTGCACGTCCGCAATTATTTTAAGTACACGTATGTCGGCTCTTCTCGCCGGCGTGTAGGCAAGTAGTTCGACATTGTGTAAGTTGCATGGCGAGTTCTTGGACAATTGATACGATCATTGCTCAGCTTGCACCCGACATGCAACAAGTTTCGTACGAACACAGGATGGGACTGTGACATTCAGTCAACGGAATGTTAGCTAAATGTTATAGAAACGTGACTTAATAGCTACGAAAGTCCAGAAGTCCTATTTGAGATTCGAAATTCAGAAAACAAAATACGAAAATTGAGATTCGATATCAACATTGTCCAATGAAATCGTTGATCTGAAACTTATATCCTAGCGACATTCAACTGTTTTAAATAAAGATCATTTGAACATGTTCTTATGTACAAACAAATGTCTTAATAACTCTTATATAGTGGTTATATAGTGATTAAATTACATTTGATGAGTTAACCCCGTACAGTATAAACAATTTAGTAAGCGATAACACTGTGTGCTTTGCTTATCTAAATGATTTTGCTTGCCCTGTATGTATTATTCCCGATGTATTTTAACTCAATGTATGTATTCTTCTCCGATACATTTTAACCCATAGTAAATTTGTCCCAACTGTTTAACAAAGGTAAACGAGGAAAGATTTCTTGAATGTAAATAATTAAAATTGAGTGTGATTTTAGCTATGAAACGAAACTCAATAAAACAAAAACCAACCTATTAAACTAGAGGTTATGATAAAGCTTAGACACCAAGATTTCAATTACAAGTTTAGAAAACGTAGAAGATATACGACCTGAACGACAATAATACAAATATATGTAATATAGTCTACCCATAATCCAATGTCATGGTCGATATTACAGAGAGAGAGAGAGAGAGAGAGATAGAGAGAGAGCGAGAGTATAAGAGAGAGAGAGAGTAGAGGAGAGAGAGGGAGATAGAGATAAACAAAGAGGAGTAGAGGGGAGAGAGAGAGTATAAGAGAGAGAGTAGAGGAAAGAGAGGGAGATAGAGATAAACAAAGAGGAGGAGTAGAGGGGAGAGAGAAAGAGAGAGGGGGACAGAGAGATCGTTTTGTCAAGCTCAAATTAGATTGAAGTGAAGTCTATAAGCGATAATTTTGACAAGCATTTTTAAGGAGAAAGGCAAGGAGTTAACTAGGGTTGGACTGACCTACTAACAAGCTATAATTCCCTTCATCGTTGGTACCGTGAGGGGGTGAGGGCGTGGAGGGGCAGACTCATCCAAAACATCTTGACAAGCAAAAAAAAAAAATCGGAAAACTTGAAAACCCTTATCGGCTATAAATCGTCAAAGAACTAAGTGATATTTTATGCAATTTTTGCCCCCCAAAATCAAAGTTTCAGAAAGAACTTTAAAATAAGGTGAAATCATATTGGAAATAAAGGTGTAAAAGGTTATCACCACAGTGACGTCATAATGTAGAAATGACGTCATGAATATTGCATTATTTTGATAAATTGATGTTTTGTAGCAAAATATGGGTGTTTTCCGATGGTTTTTCGACTGGGAAACATCGAGCGCACGCTTGCTCAAGTACCATTTTATAGTATAATATGTATAACTATCTGAAGAAAAACATATGTTAAAATCGCACTTGAGCAGACCTGCGCTCTATACTTCCGAATGCAAAATATAGAGCAAAAATGAGAATATCTTCATTTGTTTGCAAATTTGCGGGAATTAGGTCATTTAAGTGACGTCATAGATAAATAGCGAGTGAGCAATGATGACTAAAATCAAGATTAAAGTTATAGGCATCTTCTTTACAATGATTTGTGAAGATTTCAATTTTATACGATACTATTTAAAAATTGGTTGAAGTCGGGGGCAGCTATTTGACCATACCGCACATAGTCCTTTGGCGAAAGGTGGGATACAGAGAAATTCAATTTGTATGTGATCCGTATATCTTTATTTTTTTTCTTGATGATAGAAAGAACAATAAAAAAATTATAAAAATAAATTGTGGAAATCACATGCAATCAAACTATCGCAAGTTCTCTACAGATGAAATCGAGACCTTATTATATTTACCTTGCATCGTAAATAATATGCATTCTTCTTGTTTGAAAGCAATGACAAAAGATTTGACTCATTATAAGCTGAAAAGGAGGCTAAACATTTTGTATAAATTACATGGTACGTATGGTGATATACTATTTCAGAGGTTAGTTTATTATCATATTGTATAACTGTATACCAAAAACGATAGGCAGTGTTTATATACCTTTTTGAAACCGGACTAATGATTTATATTCATAATAAAGCATCCCTTAGATAAAAACAATTCATGCTTGGATCTAGATGGGAAGGGATCAGATGTCCTGGAGCTCCTCGGGAAATTGAAGCTTATTAAATATACATGGCAAAATTAATAAAATTAGGCCAACCCTCCTCCCACCCTCCGCCAACAAATGGATATGTGTTAAAAGCTATTTATACCATAACATATTTAAACTTTGGGTTTAAACTATTGATAGTGAAATATTCCAGTGTTCAAAAGCATCAGGTGGGGATGCACAAGGCAAGCAAAATCACTGCGAAAGTTATAGTATTATAACTAGTCTAATTATATTTTCTGCATATATATAAAACAAAATAAATATTAAGTTAGAGAGCACATAAAATTTATTTATATATAAGAGCATTTGCAGATGATCTTTTTTTTTGTCAGAATGATGTCGCTAGGATAGAGGTTTTCTGATCCTTGATTTGATTGGTTAATTTAGATATTAAATCTCGGATTTCGAATCCTAAATTTCATATTTCGAATCTCGTATTTTTATTCTTGAATCTCAAATGAACCCTTTGCGCTTTCGTAGATACCAGAGTTATTTCATTCAATCACTCTTAGATATATTTTAGTCACCTATCAGTTTACAAAATGCAGAGCTTCAGCAGTGGAACTTAAACGCGTTCCCTAAAGAATTTCGTCGACCTCACTATTGTGATTGTGTAATTAGGGTGCAATTACAGACATCACATTTCCTGAAGGCACAGATAAATACAGACATGCCGAAGATTAAGATAAAGGGAATGAAAACTAAAGTGGATGGTTTATTACAATCGTCCATTGCTGTAAGCATTCCAAAGACACAAAAAAGCAAAGGCGTGAAACGTCGACAACTCGGGCATTTCTCGCAAAACAATCGCAACAACTCGTCAGTAACTAATACAACGGTCGACTACACTCGCCCACGTGTGTACCTGTCCATACGAGTTCTGGAGAGAAAGTGATGTGCACAAATCGTACAGATGTTGCCTAGAACTCATGTTAAAAATAAACAATCTTGCTAATCTCCTGTCATTGCGGAAATAATTTCAAGCACAAGAGGCCCATGGGCCATATCGCTCACCAGAGGCATAATACAAACTATCTGGACTATGTACAATAATACATGTAGATCCTGTATTAATAAAAATAATTTTTTCCCCTGGATATTTTTATGTTAATAATCAATAGTCCATTTTCTAACAGGGTGATTTTATAGTCACATCACATGCTGAGTATTGCAGTTCTCAAAAAGATCCTTAACAATTGTTTATATATGGGACATAAAACTACATCAAACTCTGAACCTTCTTGTGAGGCCGAATAATTGTCCTGGGGCCAAAGTCTTAACAGTTATAAAGAATCATCTGCCTGATTAGTTTCTGAGAAGAAGATTTTTAAAGATTTACTCTACATCTTCCTATATAACTTTGACCCCCCCCCCCTCATTCCATTGTGGCCCCACCCTACTCCCAAAGGTTTCATGGTTTATTTTACAACATTGAATCTACACTACCTGAGCATGCTTCCACACAAGTTTCAGCTTTCATGGCTGATTAGTTTCTGAGAAGAAGATTTTTAATGATTTACTTTTTCATCTTCCTATGTAAAACTTTAACAACAACCCCCATTGTGGCCCCACATAAACCCCAGGGATCATGATTTTCACAACTATGAATCTACACTACCTGAGGATGCTTTAACAAAAGTTTCAGCTTTCCTGGCTGATTAGTTTCTGAGAAGAAGATTTTTTAAAGATTTACTCTATATATTCCTCTGTTAAACGTTGACCCCCTATTATGGCCTGGTGGTCATGAATTTCACAAATTTGAATCTACACTCCCTAAGAATGCTTCCACACAAGTTTCAGCTTTCCTGTTGGATTATATTCTGAGAAGATGATTTTCAAAGATTTACTCTCTATATATCTATGATCAACTTTAAACCCCCCCCCCTCCCATGATACCCCCACCCTACCACCAGTGGTCATCATTTTCACAACTTAGATTCTACATTACCTGAGGATGCTTTCACACAAGTTCCAGACATCCTGGTTGATTAGTTTCTGAGAGGAAGATTTGTAAAGAGTTTCTCTATATGTTCTAATGTTAAACTTAGTCGCCTAGTTGTGGCCCCACCCTACCCCCGGGGGTCATGAATTTCACAACTTTGAATCTACACTACCTAAGGATGCTTCCACACAAGTTTCATCTTTCCAGGCTGATTAGTCTTTTCAGTAGAAAATTTGGAAAGATTTTCTCTTAATCTTCCTAAATTAAACTTTAACCCCCATTGTGGGCTCAACCTTCTCCTGGGGGTCATGAATTTCACAATTTTGAATCTTCATTGCCTGGGGATGCTTCCACACAAGTTTCAACTTTCCTGGGTGATAAGTTTCTGAGAGGATTATTAAAGATTAAATCTTTTTATTTCTATGTTTAACTTGGATCCCCCATTGTGGTCCCATCCTACCCCGTGGGGTTATTATTGTCACAAATTTAAATCTACACTACCTGAGGATACGTCCACACAATTTTCAGCTTTCCTGACTGATTAGATTTTAAAAGATAAACTCTATACAATCCTATGAAAAACTTCGAACCTCCCGCCTCCCCATTGTGGCCCCATACTTCCCCAAGGAACTTTGAATCCACACTACCTGAAGATTCTTCCACTTATGGTGCAGCTTTCCTGGCTGTTTATTTTTAAGATGAAGATTTTTTAAAGATTTACTCTGTATGTTCCTATGTTAATTCTATTTGTTAATTATATTTGACCACCATTGTGGGGTCACCCTACCTCGGGGGGTCATGAATTTCACAACTTTGAATCTACACTCTCTGAGAATGCTTCCGCACAAGTTTCAGCTTTCCTGGCTGATTAGTTTTTGAGAAGAATATTTTTAAAGATTTACTCTTTATATTTCTATGTTAATCTTTGACCCCCAATTGTGGCCCCATCCTACACCCGGGGGTCATGATTTTCACAACTTTGAATCTACACTCCTTAAGGATGCTTCCACAAAAGTGTCAACTTTCCTGAATGCTCAGCTATGTTAAGGGCGTCCATAAAAAAATAGCGATATTTATCTCGTAAAATGTTAGCCTTTGAAAAATATTGATATTCAGTTCCATAAAATTGTTACACACATTGATATTTTATCGTTATACAAATTATATAATTTGTTATAGCATGGGCAAATGTTCAGTCTCTCAGTACCCTGTCACGTGATACTGCTAAAAATAAATGAATCAGGAATAATACGAAAAAATGCAAAGTGCAAGGGCTTAACATAAACAAATATAATTTTTTCCTTTTCTAACTTATAAAATGAACATCAAAAATTTCAAAAAGTGCTGGGAGCTTGAAATATTAAAAAAAAAACAATTATTAAATTCAACGTACACAGTGTCCGAACAGCATTTTGCAAGGATTTCCAACAATTAACGCTTATTTATATGAAATGCGTAGCGATTTCATACAGCTCCCAGCACTTTTTGATATAATGGGGATATAAAGGTAAGACATGTAAATTTTCAATTTATTTGATCAAGTGCATGCCCTTGCACTACTTCATTTTTTCTGGCCCATTTCATTTTCGGCGTCATTTGCGTTAAATTCAAACACAACACTGATTACGATCATGGTTTTAATTTTCATTCATAAAATAATAAAAAGCTGTGATTTTCACTGAAATAATGTTAGAAGAATATTATCTCTGTTTACACCGTCATCATTACCAAGTTGTTGAAATTGGAAAAAAAATAATTCATCTTTTGCCGTTTTATAAAGGCGGGGAGGGGGGGGGGGGTAGTAATATGGTTAAGTGTTGAGTTAGTAATTTACACATTTATGTTAAATAGATAAGAAATACTTTAAAAATATGATCAGGTTTACTTGTAACTATCATTTAAATTGTTTTAATAAAAAAAAAGTCAGAAAAATCAATTTTTATCAAGAATTTATTATAATAATCAACTTTGCAGATACTATAGATATTATTTTTCTTTGACAAACTGTTCAACAAGACAAGGGTTTTCTGAGTTTCAGTATTATTCAAACATGATGTGGTATTTATGGAAATTGACCAATCTTCTTGCCCAGTGCATGTTTTTTTCTTCTGTCTTTTTTATATAAAGAGGCAGTGCAGTTAATAAGAAAACCAATGCCTGAAATGATTAATATTTATCAATATCAAATTTAACTTTAATAAGTATTAATGAAAAATATTATGATAGGTTACATTATAATGTAATATGATTTAAAAAAAAAATAACCAAAGAAATATACATGAAGTTAGTGAGTAAAAGAATCATTATAGAGTACCTGCTTTTTATCAACACCCCAAAAAGTGTCTCCAGTAGACCATTTACTGCTTAAATAACCCTGAAAATGAATGATATGTCACAATTAGCAAACTGTTGTGCTAAACATAACAAAAAAATGGAAAAGTACTCATTGTGCATACTAATAGCAGTTTTAATTTCATTAATATCACAAGAGACATAATCAAATGTTTATTCTTTAAAATGTGTAAAAATTCTGTTTGAACAACACTTTAATTTTGTCTATTCATGTAATCTTCAAAAATAAGGCTAAATGAAATAATACATTTCGATTTACAACAAGAACGATGCAGTCTTGTATATATTCCATCGAGATCCTCACAGTAACCTTTGTAGTGCTAGCACATACAGTGTTTGGACTTTTCATTGTTTACATTTTCTTTGAACATGAGGAAATGCGAGCTATAGTATTTTCGCGATATGAGACCATTAAAAAGCCACAATGAGCCTCAATACCCTTTATGATCAAAATTAGCAAAACGCATAACATTTACTTTGCCTGATCGAGTCACCAAACTGATCTTTAAACATGTAAGAGTATGAAAATTGTTGATTTAAATAAATAAAGTTATTGTAATTAATACGTCTAAACAGTACACATATAAAAAGTTAGATCCACCCTTTCTTTTAGTTCATACACATGTACATATACCCTTAGGGCAGTACTTGATCATGAGTTGGTCAGTGGATATTTGTGATCTTGGTTTTTATTGGTTGTTTGTGTCAGGTTGAATTTGGTTGGTTTGTATATTTTGCTTTATGTGTTTTACCGCCAAGTTTGACAATCTTTGTCTGGACATTGACCAGTACAGACAATATATTTATATTGAGAAGTAATTTAATTTTGGACCAGACCTTGCTCTTTTTCTGGTAAGTTATACTAAGTATACTAATATCCTATAACACTTACTATTAGTAAATTGATTATCCTATAAATTGCAGAAAACATTAATTAAGTCCATGATCACAAACTAATGAGTATGAATGAATTAGAATGAAAAGATATTTTTTATATGGAATACAGTGTTGATTATAAAGATCAATATTTGGTTTATTTATTATAGTGTTAATTGATTCTCAAATCAATTGTATATAAGATTTTTATGATGATCAGATATTTGATTAAATTGGTCATTTATAAGATCAATTAGATTATATTCAGTAATAATAGAATATACAATATTACATGGAAAACAAATGAAAACAAGTAAACTAAATCGAAGCCGACGAATTTCGCTTCGTTTCTGTTTCATCCTGCAGTATTAAATAATATAAAACAATATTTAGGAAAAGTACAGATAAATCCTACCTTGTTCAGTTGAATCCTATCCCGATTTCCGTCCACGCTGGTTGTAAATGAGTTAAATTCTCAGATATATCACTGAAGTCCACATGTTTATTCTGATCACAGCTGCAAGCGCCGATGTGACGTGGTCAACCTCGACACGTCATCAGACTACTTAGGAATTTTATGATTTCGCGAGATATAAAGAATAGTGGATGTTTTTATTTCAATGCACCTTTTTTGAAACAATTTTATCCAATAATTAGTCGTATTTATTTTTAAAGATCTTTGTAAATTACCAAAACACTCATATCTCGTTAAATCTCACGAATAAGGGGCAGGGCTTATGCAATTTTTTCTAAATCACACGTGGTAGAATTCTTATACCTTCCTTAACATAGCTGAGTGATAAGTTTCTGAGAATAAGATTTTTAAGTATTTACTCTATATATATTCCTATGTTAAACTTCACCCCCCCCCCTTCACAACTCTGTATCTACACTACCTGAGGATGCTTTACTACAAGTTTCACCTTTCATGGCTGATTAGTTTCTGAGAAGAAGATTTTTAAATATTTACCTCTACATGTTCCTATCTTAAACTTCGACCCCCAATTGTGGCCCCACCCTACCCTCGGGGGGGGGGGGGTCATGATTTTTATATTTTTGAATCTACGCTACCTGACAATTCTGCCACACAGGTTTCAGCTTTCATCGCTAATTAATTTTTGAGAAGAAAATTTTTAAACATTGACTCTATATGTTCCTTTATAAACTTTGATCCCCCATTGTCGGCTCACCCAACCCTGGGGGTCATGAGTTTCACAACTTTGAATCCACACTATCTGAGGATGGTTTCACATAAGCTTCAGCTTTACTTGCTTATTACTTTCTGAGAAGAAGGTTTTAAAGATTTACTTCACATATTTCGATCTAAAATTTTTAACCCCCATTAGTGCCCCCCCCCCCCCCCCCGATCGCTGTGGTTCCGAGTTTTCACAATTTTAAATCTACATTTCCTGAGAATGCTACCACAAAAGTTTCAGCATTCCTGGCTGATTAGTTTCTGAGAAGAAGATTTCTAAAGATTTCCTCTATATATTTTGTTGTGAAATTTGGCCCCCAATTATGGTCCCTCCCTACCGCTGGGGATAATGGTTTTAAAAACTGTGAATCTACACAACCTTAGGATGCTTCCACAAAAGTTTCAGCTTTCCTGGCTGATTGGTTTTTGAGAAGAAAATTTTTAAAAGATTTACTTTACATATTTATATTTTAAACTTTATCCCCACATTGTTGCCCCACCCTACCCCCAGGGGTCATGCTTTTCATAATTTTGAATGTACACTACCCGATGATGCTTCCTTCCAAGTTTCAGCTCTCCTGGCTAATTAGTTTCTGAGAAGAATATTTTTAAAGATTTACTCTAAATGTTCCTATGTTAAATTTCGACCACCGAATGTGGCCTCACCATACCTCTGAGGATCTTGATTTTCACAACTTGGAATAAACATTTTTTGAGGATGATTCCACAAAAGTTTTTGCTTTCCTGGCTGATTAGTTTCTGAGAACAAGATTTTTAAATGTTTACTCTATATGTTCCTACGTTTATCTTTGACCCCCAACTGTGGCCCCAACCAACCCCTGTTGATCCCGATTTTCACAATTTTGAATTAACACTTGTGGCCCCATTTTACCCCCGAGGGTCACGATTTTCACAATTGTAAGTCTACACTTCCTGGGGATGCTTCCAGACACGTTTCAGCTTTCCGGGCTGATTAGTTTCTGAGAAGAATATTTTTAAAGATTTACTCTATATGTTCCTATTTAAAAGTTTGACCCCCCCCCCCCACATTGTGGCCTAACCCTACCCCTAGGGATCTAATTATCATAACGTTAACTTTGAATCTACACAAACATGCGGACACTACTACACAAGCTTCAACTTTTCTTGCTGATTAGTTTCTAAGAAGAAACCAAATTGTGGCCCCACCCAACAGCCAGGGGTCATGATTTTCACAACTTTCAATTTACACTACCTGACGATGCTTTCACACAAGTTTCAGCTTTCTTGATTAGTCTTCATGTTCCTAACTTCAAAAACTTCGATCCCCAATTGTTGCCCCACCTTAACCTTGGGGGTCGTGATTTTCACAACTTTGAATCTACGCTACCTGACAATTCTGCCACACAAGTTTTGAGATGTCCTGGCTAATTAGTTTTTCAGAAGAAGATTTTTAAAGATTTACTATATATGTTCCTATGTTAAACTTTGACCCCTATTGTGGGCTCACTTTACCATGGAAGTCATGTATTTCATAACTTTGAATCCACACTCTCTGAGGATGCTACCACACAAGTTGCACCTTTTCTGGCTGATTATTTTCTGAGAAGAAGATTTTAATATATATTTAATATATATTTCTAAATGAAATTTGACCCCTAATTATGGCCCCTCCCTACCACTGTAGATCATGTTTTTCAGAACTGTGAATCTACACTACCTTAGGATGCTTCCAAACAAGTGTCAGCTTTCCTGGCTGATTAATTTTTTTTTAAAGGGAATTTTTTTAAAGATTTACTATATCTAATCCTATTTTAAACTTGTTGGCCCACCCTACCTCTGGTGATCATGATTTTCACAACTTGGAATCTACACTACATGGGGATGCTTCCACAGCTTTCCTGGCTGATCAGTTTATGAGAAAAAGATCTTTAAATATTTACTTTTTATATAACTATGTTTATCTTTGACCCAAAATTTTTGCCCTATCCTACCCCCAGGGGTCATGATTTTCACAACTTCGAGTCTACACTACATAAGGATGCTTCCACACAAGTTTCAGCTTTCCTAGCTTAATAGTTTTTTAGAAAATTTAAAGCTTAACTCAATATGTTCCTTTGTTAAATTTTGATCATTATTAAAGATTAACTCTTTTGATCCCTATGTTAAACATCGACCCCTCATTGTGGCCCAACCCGAACTCTGTGGATCCCGATATTCACTGTTTTGAATCTTCACTTTCTGATAATGCTTCCATGTATGTTTCAGCTTTCCTGGCTGATTAGTTTTTTAGAAAAAGATTTTTAAAGATTTACTCTACATGTTCTTATGAAAAATCTTTGACCCCCAATTGTGGCCTCATCCTACCCCCTGGGGTCATGATTTTCACAACTTCGAGTCTACACTCCCTGAGGATGCTTCCACACAAGTTTCATCTTTCCTGGCTGATCAGTTTTTGAGAATAAGAATTTTAAAGATTTACTCTACATAATCCTATGTTAAACATCGACGCCTAATTGTGGCCTCACCCTACCCTCGGGTTTCATTATTTTTACAACTTTGATTTAATACTACCTAATAATGCTGCCACACAAGTTTCAGATTTACTGGCTGATTGGTTTTTTGAGAAAAAGATATATACATGTTAACTGTATATGTTCATATGTTAAACTTCGACCCCCCCATTGTGGTCCCAGCCGACCCCTGGGGATCACGATTTTTACAACTTTGAATCTACACTCTCTGTGAATGCTTCCACACAAGTGTCAACTTTCCTGGCTGATTAGTTTCTGAGAAGAAGATTTTTAAAGATCTACTCAATATATTACATGTACTATTTTGAATTTCAACCCCCTCATTGTAGTCCCATCCTACCCCTGGGGATCATACTTTTCACAACTTTCAATCTACACTCTCTGAGGATGCTTCCACAGAAGTGTCATTTTTCATGGCTGTTTATTTTTTCAAGAAGAAGATTTTTAAAGTTTGACTCTATATGTTCCTATGTTAAAATTTGATCACCATTCTGGGTTCACCCTATCTCTGGGGGTCATGAATTTTACAACTTTGAATTTACACTCCCTGAGAATGCTTCCACACAAGTTCCAGCTTTCCCGGCTGATTAGTTTCTGAGAAGAAGATTTTAAAAGATTTACTTTATATATTCCTCTGTTCAACTTCAACCCCCATTACACATCCGCCCTACCGCCCGGGGTCAGCATTTTCGCAACTTTGAATCTACACTGCCTGAGGATGCTTCCACACAAGAGTCAGCTTTCATTGCTGGTTAGTTTCTGAGAAGAAGATTTTTAAATATTCACTCTATATGTTCCTACGTTGAACTTCAACCCCTAATTGAGGCCCCACCCGACAACTGGCGATCACGCTCTCACAATTTTGAACCTACACTACCTAAGAATGCTTCAACACAAGTTTCTTTGTTCCTGGTTAATCAGTTTCTGAGAAGAAGATTTTAAAGATTTACCTTACATATTCCTATGTTAAACTTCGACCCCTAATTATGGCCCCATCTTACCCGGGGGGGGGGGGGGGGGGGTCATGATTTTTACAACTTTGATTCTATACTACCTAATAATGCTGCCACACAAGTTTCACTTTTTTCCTGGCTGATTAGTTTCTGAGAATAAGATTTTTAAAGATTTAGCTTACATATTCCTATGTTAAACTTTGACCCCTCCTACCTTCGGGCGTCATGATTTTTACAACTTTGTTTCTCAACTACCTGATAATGCTGCCACACACGTTTCAGCTTTCCTGGCTGAATGTTTTCTTAGAAGATGATTTTTTAGATTAACTCTTATGTCCCTATGTTAAACTTCGACCCCCCATTGCGACGCCAGCCGTCCCCTAAGGATCACGATTTTCACAATTTTGAATCTTCACTCTCTGAGAATGCTTCAACAAAAGTGTCAGCTTTCCTGGCTGATTAGTTTCTAAGAATAAGATTTTTGAAGATGTACTTAATGAGAAGAATATTTTTGAAGATCTACTTTATATATTACTATGTAAAACTTCAGCCCCCCCCCCCCCGCATTGTACCCATCCTACCCCCGGGGTCATACTTTTCACAACTGTTAATCTACACTCTCTGAGTATGGTGGCACACAAGTGTCAGCTTTCATGGCTGAATAGTTTCTGAGAAGAAGGTTTTTAAATATTTACTCTATATGTTCCTATGTTAAACTTTAACCCCTCATTGAGGCCCCACCCGACACCTGGGGATCACGAATTTCACAACTTTGAATTTACACTACCTGAGGATGCTTCAAAAAAAGTTTGAGCTTTCCTGGCTGATTAGTTTCTGAGAACAAGATTTTCAAAGATTTATTTTATATGTTTCTTTGTTAAAATTTAACCACCATTGTAAGCTCATCCTACCACCGATGGTCATGATTTTCACCACTTTGAATATACTTTAACTAAAAATGCTTCAACACAAGTTTCAGCATTCCTGGCTGATCAGTTTCTGAGAAGAAGATTTTTAAAGATGTACCTTACATATTCCTATGTTAAAATTCGACCCCTAATTGTGGCTCCACCCTACCCTCGGGTGTCATGTTTTTTTTTAGCTTTGATACTATACTACCTAATAATGCTGCCACACAATTTTCAGCTTTCCTGGCTGATTAGGTTTCTGAGAAAAAGATTTTTAAAGATTAACTGTATATGTCCTTATGTTAATCTTCTACTCCCCTTTGTGGCCCCACCCAACCCCTGGGGATCACGATTTTCACAACTAAGAATCTCTATTATCTGAAAATGCTTCCACCCAAGTGTCAGTTTCTTGGCTGATTAGTTTCTGAGAAGATTTTTAAAGATCTACTTTATATACTACTATGTTGAACTTCAACACCCCCCCCCCCCTCCATTGTTGCCCCATCCTACCCCCGGGAGTCATATTTTCACAACTTTGAATCTACACTCTCTGAGGATGCTTCCACACAAGTGTCAGCTTGCATGGCTGATTAGTTTCTGAGAAGATTTTTAAATATTTACTTAATACGGTCCTATGTTGTACTTCAACCCCTCATTGAGGCCCCACCCGACAACTGGAGATCACAAAATTCACAACTTTGAATCTACACTACCTAAGAATGCCTCAACCAAAGTTTTACCTTTCATGGCTGATTAGTTTCTGTGAACAAGATTTTCAAAGATTTACTCTAAATGTTCTTATGTTAAACTTTGACCCCTCATTGTGGCCCCACCCGACCCCTGTGTATCCCGATTTTCACAATTTTGAATCAACACTACTCGAGGATGCTTCCACACAAGTTTCAGCTTTCCCTGGCTGAGTGGTTTCTGAGAAGAAGATTTTTAAAGATTTACTCTATATATTCTTATGTTAAACTTCAACCACCCCCCCCCCCCCCATTGTGGCCCTACACTACTGCCAGGGGTCATGATTTTCACAACTTTGAATCTACACTACCCGAGGATGCTTCCACACAAAATTCAGCTTTCCTGGCTGATTAGTTTCTGAGAAGATTTTTAAAGATTTACTTTATGTATAACTATGTTCAACTCCACCCCCCACCCCAACCCCCATTGTAGCCCGATACTACCCCCGGGGTCATAATTTTCACAACTTAGAATTTACACTCTCTAGGGGTGCTTCCACATAAGTGTAATCTTTCATGGCTGATACATTTCTAAGAAGAAGATTTTTAAATATTTACTCTATATATTCTTATGTTGAACTTCAACCCCTCATTGAGGCCCCAACCGACAACTGGGGATCACGATTTTCAAAGCTTTGAATTTACACTACCTGAGGATGCTTCAACAAACGTTTTAGCTTTTCTGGCGGATTAGTTTCGGGGAACAAGATTTTCAAAGATTTATTTCTAATGTTTCTTTGTTAACTTTTGACCCCAATTGTGGGCTCATCCCACCCCCGAGGGTCATGATTTTCACAACTTTGAATCTACTCTACCTAAGAATGCTTCCACACAAGTTTCAGCATTACTGGCTGATCAGTTTCTGAGAAGAAGATTTTAAAGATTTACCTTACATATTCCTATGTTAAACTTCGACCCCTAATTTTGGCCCAACCCTACCCTCGGGGGTCATGATTTTTACAACTTTGATTCGTTACTACCTAGTAATGCTGCTACACAAGTTTCAGCTTTCATGGCTGATTACTTCCTGAGAATAAGATTTTAAAAGATTAACTCTTTGTGTCCCTATGTTAAACTTCGACCCCTCATTGTGGCCCCACCCTGCCTTCGGGCGTCATGATTTTTACAACTTTGTTTCTCTACTACCTGATAATACTGTCACACACGTTTCAGCTTTCCTGGCTGATTGGTTTCTTAGAAGAAGATTTTAAAAGATTAACTCTTTGTTTCCCTATGTTAAACTTCGACCCACCCATTGTGGCCCCACCCGACCTTTGGGGATCACGATTTTCACAATTTTGAATCTACATTCTCTGAGAATGCTTCCACAACAGTGTCAGCTTTCCTGGCTGGTTAGTTTCTGAGAATAAGATTTTTATAGATTTACCTTACATATTCCTTTGTTAAACTTCGACCCCTAATTGTGGTCCACCCTACCTTCGGGCGTCATGATTTTTACAACTTTGTTTCTCTACTACCTTATAATGCTGCCACACAAGTTTCAGCTTTCCTGGCTGATTGGTTTCTGAGAGGAAGATTTTTAAAGATTAACTGTATATGTCCCTATGTTAAACTTCGACCCCCCCCCCCCCCATTGTGGCCCCACCCGACCCCTAGAAATCACAATTTTAGCAACACTCTGAGAATGCTTCCACAAAAGTGTCAACTTTCCTGGCTGATTACTTTCTGAGAAGAAGATTTTTAAAGATAAACTTTATATATTACTATGTTAAACTTAACCCCCCCCCCGCATTGTAGCCCCATCCTACCCCCGGGGGTCATACTTTTCACAACTTTGAATCTTCACTCTCTGAGTATGGTGCCACACAAGTGTTAGCTTTCATGGCTGATTAGTTTCTGAGAAGTAGATTTTTAAATATTTACTCTATATGTTCCTATGTTAAACTTCAACCCCTCATTGAGGCCCCACCCGACAACTGGGGATCACGATTTTCACATCTTTGAGCCTTCACTACCTGAGGATGCTGCAACAAAAGTTTTAGCTTTCCTGGCTGATTAGTTTCTGAGAACAGGATTTTCAAAGATTTATTTTATATGTTTCTTTGTTAAACTTTGACACCCATTGTAAGCTCATCCTACCCCCGATGGTCATGATTTTCACAACTTTGAATATACTCTACCTAAAAATACTTCCACACTAGTTTCAGCATTCCTGGCTGATCAGTTTCTGAGATGAAGATTTTTAAAGATTTACCTTACATATTCCTATGTTAAAATTTGACCCCTACATGTAATTGTGGCCCAACCCTGCCCTCTGGTGTCATGATTTTTACAACTTCGATTTTATACTACCTAATAATGCTGCCACACAATTTTCAGCTTTCCTGGCTTGGTTTCTGAGAAAAAAGATTTTTAAAGATTAACTGTATATGTCCCTATATTAAACATCGACCCCTCTTTGTGGCCCCTAAAAACCCCTGGGGATCACGATTTTCACAGCTATGAATCTATATTATCTGAAAATGCTTCCAACCAAGTGTCAGCTTTCCTGGCAGATTAGATTCTGAGAAGATTTTTAAAGATCTACTTTATAAAATGCTATGTTGAACTTCAACACCACCCCCCCCCCCCATTGTTGCCCCATCCTACCCCCGGGAATCATAATTTTCACAACTTTGAATCTACACTCTCTGAGGATGCTTCCACACAAGTGTCAGCTTGCATGGCTGATTAGTTTCTGTGAAGATTTTTAAATATTTACGTTATATGTTCCTACGTTGAACCTCAACCCCTCATTGAGGCGCCACCCGACAACTGAAGATCACGATTTTCACAACTTTGAATCTACACTTCCTGAGAATGCCTCAACTAAAGTTTTACCTTTCATGGCTGATTAGTTTCTGAGAACAAGATTTTTAAAGATCTACACTACATGTTCCTATGTTTAACTTTGACCCCACATTGTTGCCCCACCCTACCCCCAGGGGTATATATTTTCACAATTTTGAATGTACACTATACGATGATGCTTTTTTCCAAGTTTCAGCTTTCCTGGCTGATTAGTTTCTGAGAAGAAGATTTTTAAAGATTTACTCTAAATGTTCCTATGTTAAATTTTGACCACCGAATGTGGCCTTATCATACCTCTGGGGATCATGATTTTCACAACTTGGAATTAACATTTTTTGAGGATGATTCCACAAAAGATTGAGCTTTCCTGGCTGATTAGCTTCTGAGAAACATATTTTTAAAGATTTACTCTTTATATTACTATGTTTAACTTTGACCCCAATTGTGGCCCCACCCTAACCTCGGGGGTCATGATTTTCACAACTTTGAGTCTACACTTTTTGGGGATGCTTCCACAGAACTTTCAGCTTTCCGGGCTGAGAAGAATATTTTTAAAGATGTACTCTAAATGTTCCTATTTAAAACTTTAACCACCCCCCACCCCCCATTGTGGCCTCACCCTACCTCTAGGGATCATGATTATCATAATATTAACTTTGAATCTACACAACATGCGGACACTTTTACACAAGCTGCAGCTGATTAGTTTCGGAGAAGAACCCAATTGTGGCCCCGCCCAACAGCCAGGGATCATGATTTTCACAACTTCGAATTTACACTACCTGAGGATACTTTCACACAAGTTTCAGCTTTCCTGGCTGATTAGTTTCTCACAAGAAAATTTCTCAAGATTTACTCTATATGTTCCTATCTTCACTTCGATCCCTAATTGTGGCCCCACCCTAACCTCGGGGGTCATGATTTTCACAACTTTGAGTCTACACTTCTTGGGGATGCTTCCACAAAACTTTCAGCTTACTGGGCTGAGAAGAATATTTTTAAAGATGTACTCTAAATGTTCCTATTTAAAACTTACCCCCCCCCCCCCCATTGTGGCCTCACCCTACCCCTAGGGATCATGATTATCACAATATTAACTTTGAATCTACACAACATGCGGACACTTGTACACAAGCTGCAGCTGATTAGTTTCGGAGAAGAACCCAATTGTGGCCCCACCCAACAGCCAGGGATCATGATTTTCACAACTTCGAATTTACACTACCTGAGGATACTTTCACACAAGTTTCAGCTTTCCTGGCTGATTAGTTTCTGAGAAGAAAATTTCTCAAGATTTACTCTATATGTTCCTATCTTAACTTCGATCCCTAAGTGTGGCCCCACCCTAACCTCGAGGGTCATGATTTTCACAGCTTTGAATCTACGCTACCTTACAATTTAGTCACACAGGTTTCAGATTTCCTGACTAATTAGTTTTTCATCAGAAGATTTTTAATGATTTACCATATATGTTCCTATGTTAAACTTTGACCCCTATTGTGGGCTCACTTTACCATGGAATACACGAATTTCACAACTTTGATCACACACTCTCTGAGGAAGCTTCCACACAAGTGTCACCCTTTTTGGCTGATTAGTTTCTGAGAAGAAGATTTTTAAATATTTCCTCTATATATTTCTATGTGAAAGTTGACCCCTAATTATGGTTCCTACCACTGAAGATCATGTTTTTTAGAACTGTGAATCTACTTTTCCTAAGGATGCTTCCACACAAGTTTCAGCTTTCCTTGATGATATTTTTTTAAAGGTTTACTCCATGTACTCCTATTTTAAATTTCATCCCCAACATTGTTACCCCACCCTACCTCCAGGGGTCATGATTTTCACAATTTTGAATTTACCCAATGTGGCTTCACCCTACCTCTAGGGATCATGATTTTCAAAACTGGAAATCTACACTACATGAGTATGCTTCCACAAAAGTTTCAGCTTTCCTGGCTGATTAGTTTTTGAGAAAAAGATTTTTAAAGATTTACTCTTTATATTTCTATGTTTATCTTTGACCCCAAATTGTGCCCCATCCTACTCCCGAAGGGTCATGATTTTCACAAATTCGTGTCTACACTCCCTGAGGATGCTTCCACACAAGTTTCAGCTTTCCTAGCTCAATAGTTTCTTAGAAGACTTTTAAAGCTTGACTCAATATGTTCCTTTGTTAAATTTTGACCACTCATTGTGGCCCAACCCGAACCCTTTGGATCCCGATATTCACAATTTTGAATCTACACTTCCTGATAATGCTTCCATAAAAGTGTCAGCTTTTCTTGCAGATTTACTCTATATGTTCCTTTGAACTTTGACCCCCAATTGTGACCTCACCCTACCCTCAGTGGTCATGAATTTCTCAACTTTAAATCTATACTACCTAAAGATGCTTCTACACAAGTTTCAGCTTTCCTGGCAGATCAGTTTCTCTGAGAATAAGATTTTTTTAAGATTTACTCTATATGGTTCCACCCCATACCTTGGGATCATTATTTTAACAACTTTTAATCTACACGACCTGAAGATGCTTCCACACAAGTTTCAAATTTCTGGCTTGATTTGTTTCTGAGAAAAAGATTTTTTAAGATTTACTTCATATATTCCTAAATTCAATTTCACCCCCCCCCCCCCCTCCCCCCATTTCAGGCCATCCTACTCCTAGGGGAGATGATTTTCACAACTCTCTGAGGATGCTTCCATTCAAAAAGATTTTTAAAGATTTACTCTTTATGTCCCTATGTTAAGCTTCAACCCCTCATTGTGGCCCCACCCGACCGCCAGGGTCATGATTTTTACAACTTTCAATTTACACTTCCTTAGGCTGCTTCATCGAAAGTGTCAACTTTCTTGGCTTATTAGTTTCTGAGAAGAAGATTTTTAAACATTAACTCTATATGTTCCTATGTTTAACTTTGACCTCTCATTGTGGCCCCACCCTGCCTCCGAGGATGATGATTTTCACAAATGTGACTCTACACTACCTGTGAATACTTCCACACAAGCTTCACGTTTTCTGGATAATTAGTTTCTGAGAAAAAGATTTTCAAAGATTTATTTTATATGTTTCTTTGTTAAACTTTGACCCCCATTGTTGGTTCACCCTACCCCCGAGAGTCATTATTTTCACAACTTTGAATCTACTCTACCCAACACAAGTTTCAGCTTTCCTGCTAATTAGTTTCTGAGAATAAGATTTTAAAAGATTTACCTTACATATTTCTATGTTAAACTTCGACCCCTCATTGTGGCCCCACCCTACCATCGGGCGTCATGATTTTTACAACTTTGATTGTATAATACCTGATAATGCTGCCACACAAGTGTTGACCCACACAACTTTCTTGGCTCATTAGTTTCTAAGAGGAAGATTTTTAAAGATTAACTGTATATGTCCCTATGTTAAACTTCGACCCCCCATTGTGGCCCCAACCGACCCCTGGGGATCACGAATTTTCACCACTATGAATCTACATTATCTGAAAATGCTTCCAAATAAGTGTCTGATTAGTTTCTGAAAAGAAGACTTTTAAAGATCTACTTCATATAATAATATGTTAAACTTCACCCCCCCCCCATTGTAGCCCCATCCTACATGTACCCCCTGGGGTCATACTTTTCACAACTTTGAATCTACACTCTCCGAGGATGCTTCCACACAAGTGTCAGCTTTCCTGGCTGATTAGTTTCTGAAAAGAAGATTTTTAAAATTCTACATTATATATTACTTCAACCCCACCCCCCCCCCCCCATTGTAGCCCCATCCTACCCCCGGGGGTCATACTTTTCACAACTTGGAATTTACACTCTCTAAGGGTGCTTCCACACAAGTGTCAGATTTCATTGCTGATTAGTTTCTAAGAAGAAATATATTTAAATATTTATTCTATATGTTCCTATGTTGAACTTCAACCCCTCATTGAGGCCCCACCCGACAACTGGGGATCACGATTTTCACAACTTCGAATCTACACTACCTGGGGATGCTTCAACAAAAGTTTAAGTTTTCCTGGCTGATTAGTTTCTGAGAACAAGAATTTTTAAGAGTTACTGTATATATTCGTATTTTAAACTTTGACCTCCCAGTGTAGCCCCATCCTACCCCGGAGGGTCATGATTTTCACAAATTGGAATCTACACTACCTAGGAATGCTTCAACACAAGTGTCAGCTATCCTAGATGATTAGTTTCTGAGAAGATTTTAAAAGATTTATTTTATATGTTCCCATGTTAAACTTTAACCCCCGATTATGGTCACTACCTATCCCTGGGGATCAATATTTTCACAACTGTGAATATACACTACCTGAGGATGCTTCAACAAAAGTTTCAGCTTTCTTTGCTGAATCGTTTCTAAGAACCAGATTTTTAAAAATTTACTCTATATATTCCTTTGATAAACTTCAACCCCCAATTGTGGCCCCACCATACTTCCGGGGTCATGATTTTCACAATTTTGAATTTACACTACCTAAGAATACTTTCCCCCAAGTTTAACCTTTTATGGATAATATCAGTTTCTGAGAAAAAGATTTTCATAGATTTATTTTATATGTTTCTTAGTTAAACTTTGACCCCCATTGTGGGCTCACCCTACCCCTGAGGGTCATGAATTTTACAATTTTGAATCTACACTACCTGAGAGTACTTAAACAAAAGTTTCAACTTTCCTGGCTAATCAGTTCGAGAAGCTTTAATAGACTTACCTTACACATTTCTATGTTAAACTTCGACCCCCAATTGTTGCCCTACCCTACCCTCGGGGGTCATAATTTTCACAACTTTGAATCTACTCTACCTAACAATGCTTCCACAAAAGTTGCAGCTTTCCTGGCTGATTGGTTTCTGAGAAGAAGGTTTTTAAAGATTAACTCTACATATTCCTATGTTAAATTTTGACCCCCCATTGTGGCACCGCCCGACCCCTGGGGATCACGGTTTTCACAACTATTAATCTACACTATCTGGGGATGCTCACACACAAGTTCCATCGTTCCTGGCTGATTAGTTTCTGAGAACAATATTTTTAAAGATTTAATATATATATTCCTATGTTTAACTTTGATTTGATTTGAAAATTTTGATTTGATTTTCACAAATTTTAATCTATGTTACCTTCATGGTACCTTCGTAGATGTTTACGTACAAGTTTGAGCTTTCCTGGTTTTATTGTTCTTGAGAAGAAGATTTTTGTAAATTTCTCGAAAATTTTCATAAATTCCAAATTTCCATTTGCAAAAAGGTGTGGTCTTTAATTTTTTTCATTTTTTGAATTCCCTTAGGTTAAGGATGCTTTGTGCCAAGTGTCGTTGAAATTGGTGTAGTGGTTCTCGAGATGATGTTAAAAATGTTGAGAGTTTACAGACAGACAGACGGACAGCTGGACAAGACAGACAAACGACAGACAAAATGTGATCAGAATAGCTCACTTGGGTTTTCAGCTCAGGTGAGCTAAACAATCGAACTGATGTCCCTGTCATTAAACACCATAGTAAACTAGCCAAAATCTGTCGAGTCATAGCTCCCTATAACTCGTGATGGCTCGTAGCTTTAAGTCCTGGCAGTGTGACCGTGACTTAGATATTTACTTCAAATCATGATAGTCAACTCTTTCATGCATTATTGTAAACAAGTATCTAAGAGACTGCGACTATCGGAATCATATAACCCAATACCTTACATTACTGGACAATAGAAGTCCTAGCACTTATCATCATCATTCTGATTCTGTTTTCGAACCATTTTGACAACAAAATTTGTTAAACATTGGTCTATACAAGTTTACAGTGGATCCAATTATTTCACATGTGAAACACTTAGTCTAATTAAGTATAATTACGTGCACTTGTGTTGATGTGCATTTACGTTATTATTGTTAAAATGAGTTTGTGCTTTAAATTTACTTACCATACGCCGCCTGGGAGACTGCAAGCAGACAGAACCACACAGTGACGACATCAAAGTGATACACAGAGTGTCCAAATATGGACACCATGGTAGTGTCTTGTCGATCTGGTCAAATAAGATTACTCTATGAGTATAGACATGGTCACTCAACAGAAAAAGTAGTAATAGGAAGGTTAAAACGGGAAGGCGTTGTGAATTTAAGACGTAGAGAAGGCACAGACTCAATGATCACGTGACAAGGAAGTTAAACATGAAGTAAAGAGAGCTTATTATAATATTCATCGACTAGCATACAGCAAAGAAAACCTCGATTGTTTGAGATGAAATAGCAATACAGTTCTATTTAATCTTAATTTCATATTAGATGAATACATATATCCATATATCATGACTATGATTTTATTTTATTTATTTCAAAGAGGCATGGTCACAATTTTAGTTAATAATATCTTGTTTTCGATTTTAATGTTTACAATGCTTCAGAAGGACATTTTTAATGATATTGCCATTCAATGAGTTGTAAGCAAATTACAGAGATTACAATTCTCTGCCAAGTAAACAAAGCTGCTGTTTACATTTTGAATGTTGAAGTGAAAATTTCAGGTTTAGACCTAAAATGAATGTGTAAAATTTTAGGAACTGTTTAGTTATGCTTAACATGAAAATCAAATACAGATCAGCTTGAAAAATATTTTAAATTGGTATATTGAACCTCTGAAAACAAAAACAGGGCACAAGCCTTGTTAATATAACAAAGAATTGTGAGCCATGTATCTTGCTAATAACTCAAAGACTAACTTTTAACTTTCTTTTTATCATTAGAAATGCATTCCTAAAGCATTTTAAAAAATACAAAAAGAAAAACAGAAATTGACCAAAATCGTGGCCATGCCCTTTTAAGTACTTATTAAATGAATAAATAACTGTATAAATAAATAATGTTCTTTTTATATAGAGGCATCCGGCAGGAATCTTGAGACATGACAAAAACAGACGATGCAAGTGAAATAAGATGATTAACAAAAGACTACTATTTCCATGATAGCTCAATAAAAAGGAATGGATGGTATGCGAATGATAAAACCAAAAAAAAAACACCTATTAGTCCTACTATGTCCTCTCCCCAATGCTCTGATAAGCACTCAAATAAGGGAAAGTAAGTTTTCAAAAATAAGAAAGTTTGTTCTGTGTTTTGATAAAATGTATTTTCATTCATTCAACTTTTTCTTACAATATCGTCGACACGTTTCAATTTAATACAATTATACATATTGGTCAGAGGTAACATAGTTTAGATGGATTTATATAATGTATATTAATTTAATTAATTTATATAATGTGCCATATTTTATTCTGAATAAATTAGCTAAAATTGTGCTCAATAACTTTCATATGTGTCTGTAATAGCGGTAAACACAAATTACGAACGCATTATTACATCATTAAAATGCTATGGTCAAAACACTTGTCGTGGCATGTAATAATATACAAGAAATGTATAATATATAGATCTGTATACACAATAAATGTACATTAAATCGATTAAAAGTAAAATAAACAATAAAATATTTCATTTTGTGTTTCATGCTGTTTAAGATTTAGCTAAATTTGCAGAAAAAAAACTATTTAGGCAGCAATTATAAAAGTTTGTTGGTTTTTTTTTTTTTTTTGTTTTTTTTTTGGGGGGGGGGATTATTTTTTGTACGGCTACACACCTCTTAATTCCCTGTTTGGGAAAAAGTAAATATGAATTAGTAACATTATAACCAACAAAAATATATTTAATATAAATTTATAAATACATGTCATATTTGTATACCCGCTGCGCACTCTTAGAATACCAAACTATTTCCTTTCGACATTGAGGAACTATTTCTTTCTATACGTAACTTCTAATATACATATACGTCTAGTCTACGAAAACATAGCATAACTTATGATATATCTAATGTTTATCATTTATGGTGAGATAAATGTACAAGAATATTACTTTAATTTTTGCACTCAAACAAAGTAAGATGGAAAGTTTTATTTTAATAGATGCATGTTATTTATCAGCTGAACAAATTGTTCTTGTAAATAAACCCACATAGTGACACATAGACAGTGTACAGCTGTTTAATCTTTGTTAAAATGTATATAATAACACGTTATTTATTAGTATTAGGGACTTTTAATACAGGCATTGGTTCTTGGGTATATAAATATTGATTTACAAACTAAAGTCTTCAGCTTCCTTCTTCCTCCGCTTAACCACTATAACAATTGAGTTATTGAATAAAGAGGCCTGCATGTTCAGATAAGTACGTATACGGAAATAAACACAGTGCAAGGATCCCTAAGAAGCCGCATGCAAACACTGTACGCATTATTATTTAAGCAGAAAAGTTATTTTTTTCTTATAGTTTCTAATGAAAATCTCAGTGACTGTGTCGCCCAAAAATTGTGTGTAGACATGGTATAGGATGGTATTTGAAAAAAAAAATAAACATGTTTAGAGTGCGTCAATTTGGGACCAAGTCGAGTCATCTTTTTTGAAAATAAATCAAGTCAGTTTTAAGAATACATCATTGAAATGAAATTAAGGATGAAAGAGATGTAATAAACAATAAATATAGAAATTAAATGTCAGACTTTATGTTGAGAATAAAGGTACATCTGCTCATAAATGTAAAGACAAACGAAATACGTTGAATAATAGATAAAATGATACAATGTAAGGTTTGGTAGAAAAGGATACTATATATATATAGAGGATCCTGTATAAGGTCAACACTGCGTCGGATAAACATAGCATCAATGTCGACCCGGAAGAATGTCAACACATCGGTGTTGACATTGTTCCGCACCCTTCTGGTTTGGTATGATCTGCTTACTGGATGTCGTTTTTCTTGTTATTATTCGAAAGATTGACATTTAGTTGTAAATAAAACTCTGCTTTGGTTTCTTTAAACTTATCTGCTTTCGTGTTTTTATCTTTGGAAGGAGGGTACCCTCCTCGGAAGTATATATCGCCACCTTGATAATCATAGTGAGAATGTCGACAGGCATGTTTTTTGACTTTCTTTTAATAATTCTAACTATATAAGAATAAAAGAATGAGTGCATACGTTAAAGTAGTAAAGAATTGATATAACCTGAAGATATCACAATGATTTTTTCAGTAATGTTTAAAAGACTTCGGAATTTCTATTTTAACAGGCTCTAAAACCGGCATTCAAACTGTATATACATTTTGTGACGTCAGGCGGTTTATTTAGCTTGAAAACAATGGCGGACTAGGCTAGTTCGCTTCGGGAGAATTTTTATTGTTTTCATGAATTTTGCGAGTTCAATGGAGTATTTTAAGGTTACTTTTTGTTCATTGGTGTTGTTAACGTAAGTATCTTCATTAATTGAATTCTTGTGATCATGCTTTTAGCTATATTATTCGTATTTTCGGTAGGTAATACCTCCTTTGTTTACACATGAACTACACGCTAGAAAGTAACAGTTATTTTTCTGGGTTAGATTTTCTCTTTATCGCCACTATTCCTCATTTGAATCTGCTGTAAAAAAAACTTTATTAAAATATTAAATTGTGTACCGTGAATTACATCGATTTGCGTCGTTTAATTAATCTTAAAATATGATGTGTGTGTCAATAGCATACTTTGTTTACCCATAATATTGGAATGGAAATAGTTGAAGTTGTCATACATATAACAAAACACAAGAGATCTAAAATAGGATTTTTGCCGATCAATATTTTCTGATTTTGCAATTTTGTTTGACTACAAGAATGTATTTCAGATGCAAGAGAATTATTCGATAAATGCAAAACACTGTCCTGGGTACAGAAAATTATCATTTTCATGTGACAATTATCTTTAAGGGTCAAAGAACGGTTTATTTTTTTCTTTATTTGTCATACATTTATCTATCGTCTTAATTTGCCAAATATATGAAATATAAACCCTAAGCTTTTAATATTTCACGTCTAATTTTCAAGAATATGAACCATTTAAAATATTCCATACATGCATTTTGCGTGAAATCAATATGATATAAAAACATTAAATGGATTGTTTTGTGATAAATATGCTCTCACAAGACGTGTTTATTTTGTTATTTATTGTAAAAGAAATATCTTCAATTAATATTAAAACATAGGTGAATGTAAGTTTTTTTCTTCATTTACAGTTTTTACAAAAATATAATGACGTTCTTAACAGAATATGTTTTTATACGCAAAAACGTAGGTTATTTTTTGAAAAAACTAAAAATGTTCATTCAATGAGAGGAGAAAAAAATTCTGGTTTTTTTTTTTACTTTTTGTTGTTGAAGCAGGGTGTTGCTGAAAAATTTAAGTCAAGTTTTTTTTTATTTGGTATAACTGATTTAATTTTGATTATTTAAAATCGGAGTTTGATTATTTATAATCGGAGTATAGATATCCACTAAATCTAACCAGAAACTAGGAATAGTACATGTTCTTTATTCCTGTTTTTAAAATGTAAACAAACGAGTTGCAGTCCTTGTAAATGGAATGCCGTAGTCTAAAAATAACTTGTAAACAAAGTGGCAAAACCAGGAATTATCTTCCCTTCACCATTCCTAGCACACGTGTTTTGGCCGGTGAAAATAATGTGGCATGTACATAATTTTTCTGGGTTTTCTTTATTATGGCAAGTAAAATATCCAAATTCCTTTTTTTTTTTAAAAGCGAGGAAACTTCAAATTCATTAAAAGCCGTCACAAAACCAATATTCACTAAATGTTTATCATCACCATAACCACCATAGTCACCAGAAGGACTTCAGCAAAAATTAATGGCTTAAGAGAAATATTGTGATGACTGGGGTATGCAAGTTAATTCCAATAAAACCAAAGTTATCATATTTAACAAAGCCGGGAGAACAATAAAACATAAATTTTGTTTCAAAATTTCCAATATTGAATGTGTACCAAGTTACAAATACTTATAGGCATTCATTTCACAGCATCAGGGGCTTTCTCACTGGCTAAGGTTGAATTACACAACAAGGGATTGAAAGCTTATTTCAAACTACGGAAAGATTTCCTGAGTCTAAACCCCGGGATATCCACTAGATTAAATGTATTTGACCACACTTTAAAGCCAATTTTACTTTATGACTCTGAAATATGAGGAATCCTTAATGTCAATAACATAAAAATAAAACGGTCTAATGATATATTGATACAACAGTGTTATAACAACTTAATAGCTGAAACGTTACATCTCAAATTTTGTAAAACCATATTGGGTTTGAATAAGAAAAGTATGAACCATGCTTCACATAGCTAAATATGTAAAAAGTGTACACTTAATATAGAATTGAAGATAAAGACCATTTTCTTATCAAATGCAGCAACGTTACAAAGGAAAGAGAGAAACTACTGATTTCATTTCATCTAAAGCAAAACATTTTACTAGTTTGCAAGATAAGCAAAAATTATTTTGGATTTTAAACTGTGAAGAATTAGATATATTTCACTCTCTTGGTATATTTTTACAAAAGGCATTGCCTTAATTTGTATTTCCTGGTCAAATATTGAGTTTTTACTTTTTAATCATATGATAAACTATTTCATGTTTGTATGTACATTTGTATTTTGACATATTTATGTATGGTGTTAAACATAAATATACAGAGGACATTGTATTGAGTGTATAGAACCATACATATATATATATACTAATTAAATGTTCCTGTCTGTCCTAGCTCTTTCAATCATCCAACTCTTTCCCACTCGTACATGTTTATTGAATGTTTTATGTACATTGGATGCTGTATGTACAATCTTCATGTTGCCCCTTGAGGGCCTTATTTGGTAAATAAAGAAATTAAAATTTGTACGATTTTTATACCGTACGAATATTATACCGGGAATCATGTATGTAGAAAATTAAATATTTTTAAAAACATTTTTTCCCGTTTCTTGCATTTTGATTTGTGTTTGTTGTTTTTTTTTAATTTTAAAAAACCCTATTTTATTTCAGATAGTTGATCCTGTCATATGGTGTGGCTATTGATTGAAGTACTTGATGAGTCTTGAAATTAAGCAAGCTGATTTTGTACTACAGTCTGTTGCTACTGAGTTTTCCAACACCAGAAATGAGTTTCAATTCCTGATCTTGATACATTCAAAAATTTCAATCGATGGCCAACGGATTTTTTGAACTTGTTTTATTCAAAAAGGTGAAGGCACATTTTTGCACCTGAATAAATTCTTCATTATTACAGTTCATTTTTTTCTGTAATATATTGTTCTGTAATATGATTTTTTAAGTAGACAAAAGATAAACCAGCAGACATGTTCACAAAACTTTCCTAAGTTGTGACTTAAGAGTGTTACTCACATATGACTTAGGTAAAAAGTTAGAAAAACCCTTAGATCAGCTTAAGACATACCTTATGATGTAGATCGACGGTATCCTAGAAAAACCTTATCAAAAAAATTATTTTATAATATTATATTCAGTACTTTAATTTAATAGACTTTTATGAGGAAAATCACTATGAATTTTGACAGAAAAAATTAAATTAACACGATAAAAACCAGTATATTTCAATTTGTATACATTTTTTAAATAAAGGTATCTATTAAGATTTACAAGGAAATTAGTAGCTAGTAAAACATGAGAATATGATACAATCCAATGATCATTTTAACAAGAAATTTTCTTGAAATTAGACACTCTTACCATACGGGTAATACACGAGAAGGCACCTTTTCATAGAATTCATGGGGGGGGGGGGGTAATAAAATCACTTTAAATTTGCAATGAATAGAATATTAATGTTAGTTACAAGTATGATTATAAAAAAAATTGGTATTAATCTACCTAAAAAATACATTACATAAGTCAATTTCAATTCTTTATTTCTTTAATCTTTATAGCTTACTAGTATCAGTATAACATATGTATAACATGAGGTGGTAGTGTATTTACAGGAGAACTTGTGCACGTACAAATAATAACATTTACTATACTATATATACCGGTTGAGAATACAAAACAAAAGACTAACAATTATATAATACAAATAGCATTCTTTTAGAAATGAATTTGCCAAGATCTTTAACAATTTCAGTATTAAAAGTTGAATTAATTTAAACATAGAAGGTTTTTTTTATAATAATATTCTTTCATGTTTAATATGCGCAATGTTCTGTTTAAAGGACAAAGAAATAAAAAATGGAATTCATCTTCAACACTAGTTTTGCAATTTGGACAAAATCTATTTTCTCTATTTGTGTTATCATATCTGCCAGTTTCAATAGCCAGGCGATGTGACGATAGTCGTTATTGAATTATATATATCTGTAATTTAAAATGGGAATAGGTTTTCCTAAATAGTATTGAAAATGCATATCATCGATAAGATATTTGTAAAAGGAACACTTTTTCGAATTTTCAACATTTGCAAAAATATCTTGTTTGGCCTGATCAAAAATTCATTGTTTTACAAGTAGTAAATACCATTGTTTATTTTTTGGTTAGTCCACATATAAAAGAAACCGAGGTCAATGAGAATTTTCTTAACATCGAAAACCCAGTTTTTATAACCGTGTTCTTCACAATTAATATAATTAACTTCGTAGCAATGTCTAATTATACAATTGTCACTAATTAGACATTTTTCCAAAACGTAATAATGTTAAACATTCTATAATGTACAAGGGGCACATGGCCTAATCCAGCATATAAATAAGCAGTATTTGTATTTTTCTTAACTCCGAGAACTTGTTTACAGAAATTCTGTATGAAGTTTTTCAATAATGCAACCAATATTATTTCCCCATATTTCTGAACAATAATTAACAATTCCGCCAATAAAACATTCCCCGTATATTTTTTGTAAGCGCAAACAATGCTTTTCTACCATGTTCAGATAATTGTTTTTCAGCTTTAGTAAATTTGTTGTTAAAGTTGAAAAGTATTCCTAAGTAAGTGAATTGATTTACAATTTCTCAAACATCATTACCAATGTGCCACCACTCACTATCTTTTACTCTGTCGTTGTTTCTGAAAAACACAATTTTTTTACTTAATTCATCAAACAAAGCTGCAAGTCTCTTCCAATTATTTTTCAGGAACAAAATGAAAATGTGAAAATTATCTTGCATGGCTTATACTAATTAAAGTGAATTAACTCTTTAGCAAAAAATATTTTCATAATTTATTGGTCAATTTGCAAAGCAATAAATTTAATTTATTTAAATCAATGTTATGATTAAATAGATGAACAATTTTCATTTTCGCCACACAGAGACAATATTTTGTAAAAAAAAAAAAAAAAAAAAAAAAAAACAAAACCAAAAAAAAAAACAAAAACGAAAAAAGGAAAAAAACAAATTGATTAATTCATAAGCTCACAGTAAGGCACGTAGCAACGGGGGAGGGGAGGGGGGGGGGTTGGTGGTCCATCTTTTTATTTTTGTCAATGTACTGTTTTGTTATATTCATATATAGAAAAATATACGTACAAGCTAATGTGTTGTATAATTTTAAAAAGTATCTATAAAAGGGTTGTAAGGTGATGAGAATAAAGATTTGAACACCCTATTCTACCGATCTTTACAAATAACATCAAAAAACACAAAATAGTTCGGGAAATCGTGATTTAAACTAATGCTGATCTAAAGCTAGGACGACGAAATGCAGGTTCCTGAATTTAGGAGAGCTTAGAGAAACTGATCTTAAACTAAACTGACGTTTGTTAAGAGCATGGTCCTAGGATAGGTTCATGAACATGTCTGCTTGCTTTTACATACTCTTGATAGCCATATATTAACTCTTCTACTACCATATCATAATAGTCCGCTAGTGTGTCATATGGAGTGTTATAATATTTATGAAATAGATCCCCGAGATCTCATTTCCAATTTGCCCACACCTGGCGGTGTCCTTGCCAAGGTGTTACTAAAAAGTATCTTCCTCTACATGGGGAGTAGCCTATGTCTTAATCTGTATAGAAAGAGGAAGCAGAAAGACAGCTTCCATTTGAGTATCTTTTATTCAGATACAACATTTTAACAATAGATATTCATATTAATTACAATTAAGTTTATCAACATTAATATTCAATACAAAAATCTCTGAAAATTAAATATTAGTTGAACCCCATGGATCTCTTAACATTACTTGTGAGAATGCGCACAAGTGCAATGGTCTTTCCTGTATAAAAAAAAAAGGAGACAGAAAGACTACTGGAGAGCTGTGTTTTCCTTACCTCCATTTTATACGCACGGACATTCGCATCCTAATAAGTAAATGCGTCCATACTAATGATTTGACGGAACGTAGTCAGCGATAGACGTTTATTTTTATTTTATGACCCAGCGTCAACAAACTCATCACAGCACTTCATTTTACATTTCTGAATGAGCAAAAACAATTATACGCTATCTATATAACGCGTGTTCTTTAACCAATTTCTATACAATTTCCGTTATGATAACTACATGAAGCTACAGCATTGTCACGGGACTTCCAATTTAGCTTCTACTGAATCATTATTTGAAAACGGGATGAGAATCTTTAGTTAAAAGGTGGGAATTTGCTAAGTAAATCTTGTGCAACAATATCTCATCTGGATAACGGGTCTTCCAACAATTTTTTTGGAATTGCCATGGGTACCAATTGCGCCCCATTGTTAGCAAACCTATTTTATATTCATATGAAGCAGAATTTGTACACGAGAAGAAGAAATAACTTGCTGTGTCCTTTAACTCGAAATTTGTGTAAATCGATATACCCCAGTAAACTCTCCATACAGTACTTTTTATCAAGATAACATAATTCCTAGAGCTAAATCTGATTCAAATTGAAAAAAAAAATCTTTAATATTTCAGATGCTATTTACTTATAAAAATAATTTGCAACTGATATTTTAATATCAGCATCTTTTTGTCAATTTTGAAGAAACATTTCTAGTAATGGCAATAATACAAAAGTTCCGAAATATCTTCTTCATGACAACGGAAAAAATATAATTCATACAAAATGAAATTAGACACAGTTGTTCAGTAAATTTTTATTTACGCATGCTACCTAAACTGTGTTTGGGAAAGGAAAGAAGATACGTACGAATCACTTTCATGCTTGTTTGTTTCTATTGGTTTGTTTATTTTGTATTTAGAGAATCTTCAAAATTGGGTTTTAAAATCTTTATTTATTATGGATACAGTGATCATGTTCATAAAAGTATCTTAAGATATTAAAAATGTCTTAGGATAAATCTTATGACATAATTTTGATACAATTCGTTTTTTCTTAAATAAGATATCAACAAAATATAATGTGAAGTGAAATCAAACTACTCAAATTTCAAATAGTATTGTGTCTATCATAGATATATTGAATATTCAGCTACTCTATAAAATGTGGCATTTGATCTACCAATGACGTTCAGTCATTTTATGCGCGCCGATTTCGTATTAACATTACATTTACGTATACATTCAGTGAATATGCTCCCTAAAAAGTATTTTTTTCCACTCAGTTTAGATATCAACGTGCCATTGTCACCTTATACTTGGAATCGAAGTTCTATGGTCTGAGACATAGTGTTAAACACTCCTTCTAGTAGTTATTAGATTCAAAATCCAACCTGTGTAACTTCAGATTTGGGGAAGGGAGGGGATTTCTAAAGAACTTGAAGAGGAACCGTCTTGGAGTTAAAGAGGAAACGTTCGATTTCAAGCTTTCAAGTTTTTTCCTTGATATATGTACATGTAATGATATTCATTACGTGATCATTAATTTTAAATTGTGTCCAACTGACCGCTATTCATCAAATAAATATAGATTAATTTTTATATCAATATACGAATTTTCTCTCCCGTTAAGATATTAATATTGATACTTATATTATTATCATCATTTTACTGATACATTGAATTAGATAAAAAATGTTTAGTTAGATCTTGAGTGATTCATAAAAACTGAAAATCTTCTGAAATTTTCAAAATAGATTTTGCACTCAATAATACATAAGCCATGTGCAAACATAGATGGGGTGTAGGGTCGGGTCGTTTAAAATTCAAACCAACTAAAATCAATAGATAGAGTTACTAAAAATAGGTCTTTGAACCACCCACCCCACTCCCAGAAAGCAAATTCAAATATGATGCATCCCATATACTCTCTCTCTCTCTCTCTCTCTCTCTCTCTCTCTCTCTCTCTCTCTCTCTCTCTCTCTCTCTCTCTGCAACCACTATTGAAATAATTTTTTCCATTACAGATGAGAATGAATTTCATTATAAGTATCACTTTTGAACCACTATTCATAGGTGTTAAGCCTCCGCGGCCGTCCGTTACTGCAGTAGCCGTCATACAATATGGCGATGACCACAAAAGGCATAACATTTTCAAGACGATAACTTGCTAAGTAGAAATATTAGAACACGTTTATCGCCGTTGACGAATTATAAATATGAAGTGATGACAGGTCATTAGTACTTACATATTGAGTTTTATCGACGTTTAAAAATGCAACGATGTCAGTAACTATATCTTTTGATGACGGTAACTACTGATTGATTAACAAAAGGATTGTTTGCAACTGCCTAAATGATTGTATTGATACCATTATTGTTGCAGTTGAATATATATTTTTTATTGGAGATAAAGTTACAATACATCAATTATTATTATAAATATTCAATTTAAATACGGGGAGCATTTGTTATACATCAAGTAAAATTAAGCAGACAGCCGCTATAGTAATATATTACACGAAGGAACAATAATAGAGTTCAAGTCTTATTATAAGCGCATTTATGAAAGTTTACAATTTCTTTAAACAAATTAGCACACTGTATGTTTAAACCCCATCCCCCTCACCAACCAAACCGACGGAAACATTATGCATATGTATTTGAAATTCAATAAATATGTTTTACATGTATGTCAATTTTTCAACTTTGAATTCAATTATGTCGAGTAAACTACTAGTATACGGTAAGAGTTATCTGAACAGAATTCCACCGTCATTATGAATACAAGTAAATCAAATTATCAACGCTTTTAAACATGTGACCAGGTTCTATCCGAAGACTTGTCATGGGATTTGTCTTAAGACATATCTTATTACCACGCTTAGAAAGGATATAAACTGAAGCTATTCTAAATTAAAATATCTTAGATAAACTGTATCCTTTTTAAAATGAAAATATCAACAAAATATGTGAACAATTAATGTGATTGTCAATCATAAAAATACTTGAATATTAAGCAAATACATTTTCAAAGATCCCTAGTGTGGTATTTGATTCACCAATGCTCAATTTTGTATCACTCATTACATATTTATCAGTCATTCTCATTTATGTGACTCGATTTTGAAATATCATTGTCGCTCAAGTTAAGATCGTTCTTTCTTAAAGTGAAGGGATAAAATTATACATGTTTTGCAGGACATGTAAATGATTTTGGAAGTTTCTTTCCAATTTATATGTAATAAATCGCCGTTTGAAATGCATTATTGTTATTTCAACAGCCGAATTATAGATGGCACAGTGGTTTCCATACGTCACTATATAGGCTAATGATAATGTTTGTCCTTTTTTCTTTTTTCTTTTTATCTTTTTTTTTTTTTTTTTTTTTTTTGCTATTGAAGTAGACAAATGAAAAAATGAAAATATACATTTTTGATGTAATAAAACCCCATCATTTA
Source organism: Magallana angulata (assembly GCF_025612915.1). NCBI lineage: Eukaryota > Metazoa > Mollusca > Bivalvia > Ostreida > Ostreidae > Magallana > Magallana angulata. The sequence goes on from NC_069112.1 coordinate 43,449,896, forward strand.
GAGACTAACGTTTTTGCCATTCGTCAATATTTTTCAATCAAGGATTGATAAAACTTGTCGCAATGTTAGCATTACCTACCTACCTCCGATAGAAACTAAGCCAAAGACGATATTGTGTGAATAAAGTTTCATTTGAATATATCTTTTTGTAGGCATTTAAGTATATGATCAGTTTTTACTGTATGACATTTGCGTTGGTAAAAAAAATCGCCATCTTCCGATTCTTTTCACTGTAATATGAATATGGGTTAACAAGTGTTTTTGCTTTTTCTCTGCGTAAACAATACACTCTAAATAATCCTATCCTATATATCCATTGGGTAGTTATATAGCTTAATTTTTGGCGATATTCAAAGTTGATAAAGATGTGATGTAAAAAAAAAAACCAATAAAATATATGACTTTTTGTTAACAAGTGTTACCGTGAACAAGCGTTGCTTTCTTTTATTTTCGAAACGAATATTACTTATCGAGATTTTTCAAATATCTAGGCAGCCGTGACGTAACAGTAAAGTAAAAACCACTAGTAAGAAAAAATTTACCACAACAGCAGCATTTTTGAAAGATCGCAACATTTGTTACTTAAAGTTTTTATCTTCATGTGTACTAGTACATTCGACTATAGATCATATGACGTATATGAATTTTTTATGACAATGCACATACATGTATTGAGAACATGAGTATGCAAATCATTATAACGACACCCATTCAAAGCTGTATATATTTTCTTTTTGGTAAAAATATGCACTGACTCTAAGAGCAATGGTAACGGATGATAAGGAGCTTTGTTATGTATAAAGAAGTTATAATACAACGCCCGTTACCGCCTTTATTACACAAAGATACAGTTTTAAGTTATTTCTTTATCGGGTAGGTGTTTTCATTGTTTATATATGTAAAAACACATTTCAATATTTATCTTGTATAATGATTTATAAGCAATTAATTCAACATGAAAAGTGTATTGAATGAAATAATTGGTCACGGTGTATTTGCGGTTCTATATGGAAGGGGGAGGGGTCCGGATCCCAACTGAAAAATTATATCTACCGTACATAATAAATTTATCGAAAATAGGCCCCTTCTCTCAGCAAACGAAGATAATCCTCGGATCCCCCTCTTAAAGAAATGTGGATCTGCTCAAGCTAATCCAGTAATAATTTAGATTGAAAACGTCATATAAATTAGTCTATAATATTTGCATTCTTAAATGGTAAAATCTATATTAATATTCTTAAAGCAGTAAAACATTACCTGATTTAATTTAACATGATTTTTTTCCTCAGCGGTAATTTACACAGCAGAAATGCAAACGCCGGTGTTATATAGTGCCTTTCCCCCCTAGCCATCTTTCCCCCCGGAAAAATGGCTATATAGCAGTTCTTCCCCCCGGAAAAATGGCTATATAGCAGTTTTTTCCCCCCGGAAAAATGGCTATATAGCAGTTTTTCCCCCACGGAAAGCTGACTATATAGTGGGCTTTCCCCCTTTTTATAGCCAGATTACCCCCACGGAAAACCTGCTATATAGTGGATTTTCCCCCATTTTTACTTTCCGGCCATGTTTATTGCGGACAACTCGTGACAATAATTTGCAATAACTGATATGATATTAATTTCTCACAAAAAAGGATAATTATGGCACTTATTAATACATATAATAAAATACATGGTTTTTTCAACCCCAAATATGAACTAAGGCATGCAACTTCATAACATGCATGTGTCATCATCGTTTATTTCACCTGTTCTCACCCCTTTATGGAACACCTTTTACACGGATTTCGGAATACCTCGAATCTTTTTCATCTAATCGATGCTTATCCACAGTTTTGACTTCGACGTTATGAACACGCGAGAACACATTTGAGTGAAAATACGCTGGTTTGGAAATTTAATTTTCCAATGTATTACCATCAATGTATAAGCTTCTCCCAGGAAACTAACTGACCAATCTTGACTTAATTTTGTAGAGGAAGGGAATAAAAGTGGAAATGTTTTACTCCCTTCGTCTAAAAGGTTATCAATTTTAAATTAATACCGTTAGAATTGACGATCTTAAAAACAAATATATATTTCTTCTGCTAAATATCAAACGGGAGACAGGATGCAATGATATGATGAGAAACTGAAATGTTTTAGTTTTACTTTGATTGATGGGGTTCTAAACCATGGATAAGGGTAAGTATTTTAATTATGTATTAAAAGCATATGTGAAGTTAGTGTTTACCATTTCGTTTTAAAGTTAAGCATATTCATATTTTTAAGCACATTTCTACGAAACGCGAGATATTATGATTTAAACATTTTAAAAAACAATGAAATGTCTTCACAACCAGAACAATGTCGGTGTCTTTGCTGGTTACTTTGGAAAATGTGAAATGGATCCTGAACTAACTTTATGTTTATATTGTCACTCACTATTTGCTAATTTTTCCACTTTTAAGTTTGCAACGTGATTTATAAATATACAATTTTGAAAACGACGCCATATAAATCAAGATGTACGATTCCATTACCTTATACTATTTGTTTCATATTTTTGCAATAAAGATTTACTTGTGTACCATATTATTTCTTCGAACAATTAAACAAGGGTAATTAAAAATACAAAACAAAAAAACCCCTCAAAAACAACCAACACATATATTGTGATGAGCTGACTTTTTTTTAAAATATAAGCTTGTTTTTCTAATCAACTAACAAGTAAAAAAGTCGTATATGCGCTTAGGTTGGTTATTTATTTTTGATTTTCGGTTTCTCCTTTTATGAATAAACGTTCATTGATTTATTTATCTAATTATCTATTTTATCATTAGTCATCGTATGAATTGATTAAATGTTTTGAAGAATAATGAATTTTACCCGCGTACCTTTTTAAAAAAATTTGTTTGTAAATTAAAAAAAAAAAGCAGCAGAATTAAAGTAATTTTCAATCATTTTGATAAAGAAATATATGAGTGGTTGTGTATTTTTAAATGATGGTTTTACTTTTAAATGACCGTAAAATATGTTCATGTGGTCATCTATAGTTTTTGAGATATGGGGCCCTAAAAATACATATTCTTTATAATTGGATTTCAAACATCGGGCTCGAAAACAACAAAGGCTCCAACCCTGCATGGGGGCTTAAATTTTCGGTGTCATCTACTAGTGGTATACCACTATCACTGTGAAAATATGGTTAATTGGTCATCTGTAGAATTTGAGATTCGGGTCACCACTCATAGAACACTATTCAATCATTATAATGGGGTTTTAAACATCGGGCCCTGAAACATTAAGGGCCCCTACCCTGAGGGCTGAAATTTTCAGAGTCATCTTCAAGTGGTAAACCTTTGCCACCATAAAAATATGGTGATATGGTCATCTCTAGTTTATGAGACATTGGACCCTGAAGAATATGCACTATAAATATTATAATAGGATTTTAAAAATCGGGCTCTGAAACATCGGAAACAAAATTTCTCTAAAACAGAGGTTTAGCCTGGATGAAATTTTCACAAACAGACAAACAGTCTGAAAGATTTATCAAGAAATTCTTAAAACATTCTCGTTTAATACAATTTCAGAACACAAAATTATGAATATAAGTGTTTAACTTGTAAAACTTTTTTCAATAAATTACCTAAATTAAGTTCTATGTGTAATTCCATTACACACATGTTCAACTTTCAGCATCGTCTATAAAGATAATAAATCGGCAAAACGAAACTTAACCTGTACAGATGAATGCATATATACATGTATGCAACATGGGAGTGTAGAAACATTGATTTTAATCCTTACTGGATTTCCATAAATATTTTTTATAAAATCTGAACCAAAAACGTGCTGGAGAAACCCTACTATGGGGGAAAAGCTACTATATAGTAGCTTTTCCCCCCGGGGGGAAAGGGTACTATATAGTAGGTTTTCCGGGGGGGGAAAGCTACTATGGGGGAAAAACTGCTATACAACACCGGTATTGGGAAAAAATCAAGGGCAAAAATAATAAAATGAGAGAGGAAAAGTAAATTTTATATGTTTTAAATTTTTTGTCAATGAACGTTATTATTAGCAATATTGAATTGCCTATTGAAGATATACTTACCTGGTATCATATAAAGGAATGTAGTTTAGAGTTTCGTTTAACATCCGTTACTTTATCTTTTCATTTTGTACCACTCAGACATATATATGTTTCTCACATTAAAGTAACTATCTTTGAAATGGATCTTTGTATGTAAGCAAATTTGCCTCAATTGTCCTCGGTTTTAAAGGTTTTAGCAATAGACTGCTCTATAATTTAAAAGATATATAGAATTAGTGAATTTTTAAACTATTTATTTTTTTATTGCTGAAAAAAACCCACGGTTTTTATAAGATTAACATCCGTTACTGTGATCCCCCCCCCCCCCCCCCAATGCAAAGAATCTGAGCTAGATTTGTAAATTAAAAAAAATATGTGGGGAATATTTTCAGAAAAAGTATCATAGATGATGTTCTTTTGAAAAACAAATTATTAAAACAATCTGGCAAACTTATTTTTTTAACAACGTAACCAGTGTTATGGAGTAACAATTCTGAGAATGACTGTTATACGTTTAGTAAAAAGTGTGTCCCTTTTTGTATTTAAATTTTATCTCCCATTTCAAAAATCAGCAAGGCTTGGTCACCTTATTTAGAATCGAAATCCTCCGAGACCCGAGACAGAGTTTTAAAACCTCCTACAAGTAATGGTAAGATACACATTTAAACTCTTGTAACTGGATATATTATATTATATGCCGATCAGGCCGCATATTGTTATTTTTAATAAAATACAAATTACAAAAAGGCTCATTTAGATCTACATGTAAATATATAAGATGGAAAACTTTCTGGAAATATAGAAAACGGGAGAATCACATATTTAGTTTAATGAAAATAGGCATCGCACCCTCCCGAAAAGCAAATGTAAATATTATTAGATATTATCCCTGGTTACCAACCATCCCCTCCCGCAAATATTTCCGCAAATAATTCATTCATATGTTGTTTGTATTATATTTAGACTCAAATACAAGTAAAGAAAAATGTATACATGTAGGTAGGTGTATTCAGTGAATCCATCAACTGTATCTCCCAATAACATCCAAATGCATGTACATCTAGATTTATTGTTTGTGTGCTTATTTATATCCCAAAGTACTATTACATGATGTATATATTAGTTCATCTTAGTTTTAGAAGTGCTGGTTCACAATCTACATGCTTACTGTTGAGTTTATTGAGAATAAGACAGCTGGTGGGATGTCTTAAATAAAGTGAATTAGATATAAAAGTTTACATGATATTTTGTTCTGATATACGACGCAAAAAAGCACTTTTCCTGAATTAATGCCTAAATGTATATATTGCTACTGCAGTATTTATTTCAATGCAGTTTACATTTCTACACAGATTTGATTTGAACATATTTTATTGTGTAATTACACAAGAGGATTGGAAACAAGTTCTTACAACTTACGTGTTCCTCTCCTGATGATAATACATACAATATACACAATTATCATTCTTATGTTACATGTTACTTATAGTTAATAACGTTAAAGTAATAATATTCATTTGCAAAGTATTTGCAAATATATAATAAATAGTGTTGGCATACAGTATAAAATAGCATAAACAAGAGCAATTAGTTATTAAATCCTCCAGACTTTAATAAAATTTTGAACTTCTGAAAAAATAAAGCAGTTTGTATTACAAGACAAATTGTCACTATCCCAATAAATCAAATGTGAATTAATTAAGATTGTTTCTTCAAGCCTATTAAAAAGTAGTTCAAATAGATTGTTTCTAGCATTTACATAATTCTTGCACACACACAAAAATGAGAAACATCCTCCTTTTGACCACAAATATAATTAAGTGATTCAATAATGTTTCTTCTGTACAGACTGACAAGAGGTTCCCAGTCAGTTTCTGTGTAGATGCTTAAATGGGTAACCCAGTAACTATCCTTGTAGCACTTAATTGAACTTTTTCTAATCTCTCCATGTCAAACATATTACAACCGCCCCATACTACAGAAGCATTTTCAAGAACTGGTCTAATAAATGTGACATGCATTTTTTAATAAATTTGATCTACCGTGAGTAAACTTTAGTTTTTTCTACACAGGAAATAAATGTGCAAGTTAAAACTTTTTGTTAAAAATATGATTGTACTTTTTAAATCAAAGTACTGAAGTACTGACGGGAGTTGATTTTATCGATTATCATTTATTTTAAAATCAACTTATCTTGCATGGCAATTAGTTTCTAGTCTGTATTTGAATTACGCTTTTTTTATTATGAATTTTCAGACTTTTCCGACAAGAATTTCAAGAAACCCCATATGAATCATGTTGTGTAATATTTAAAGATAGATTTCAAACTATGTATTAGTAATTGAAACAATTCTAAGAATCGTATGGATCCAGGCACTATTGATATCGAACTCTAGTCTCGTTCAACCAGACGCTCGGCTGTCTCCGTTAATCTCCGACAAACTAGAGAGCCAATCGCAGCTTCTCGGACCTTTCTGGCAAACTCGAAAAACACATTGTCTCCGAGGTTGCCGGAAAGGCCCGAGAAGTTGCGATTGGCAAGAAAGCCTCTCTACTTTTCGGAGATTTACGGAGACAGCCGAGCATCTGTTGTTTATTAAACTCTGGCGTAGGAACACATAAGACTACAAAAATATCTAAATTGTTCGTATTATATAAAATCTGACTATTTTCAAAGTGTTTATAGATAAGTTTCCTTAAAAAACAATGCTTCAGCATACATTACATCGCATTTTTCTATTAATTTCTAGAACTAAGTCTTGTCAGCGGTGATGATTTGTGCTTAGGTCCAAACACTGTTTCACTATCGGTTTGCCAGAGTAACTGCATAGGAGAGTTGATTAAAATCAACTCCCAAAAATGATTTTACGAATGCTTATTTATTTATTTATTTATTAAACTTTCATTTGATTTAATTATTCAATTTATTCAAATTATAGTAGCTGACACCAGTCTCTGAAGTAAATTACATCTTTTTCTTAACTTCGTGTTAGTATTCAACATCGTCCACTTATAAAACACCGCTTGCATTGGATTTCAGTTACATGTAAGAACATGCTGTCGCTTCATATTTCACTAAAAATGTATTAAAAGAACGAAGATAACTAGAAAGCAATAAAAATATCACAAATTAGCAAATTATCAACATGGGAACTTCGTGTCTTTTTGGTCGTCGTCATGTTGGAAGACGGTAGCTGTGGTAACGGCCATTCCTCAATGCCAGTAACTATTAAAACACAGGCTGTGTTGTCTATAGTTCAATTTTAAGATTTATGAAAAGTTTTTTTTATAAACTTACTTATTTTCAGTTTGGGATCAATATCTTTATCACAAGCTAATTATTTTGTGTTTAATATAGGCTAAATATCTTTTGTACAAATTATCTATTTAGTTTTGATCAATCACTCACTTCCTGTTAGCCTAACTAACCAGTTCGGTCACACATTTGTCAATTCTCTTCCATCCTGTTTGATGACTGCCTCAAACATCTTTGCTAGTCGTTTTAATTTTGAATTTTTAGTTTGTCGGTATTGAATCATATTTAAAAAGAATAATTACGAGTGTTGATCAAAAAGTAATGTCACAAATGCAATAAAATCGTGAAAAATCCGCGTAAAGTGGCAAAAAACTTGTGCTTTGAGATATCTACCTATTTCAGTTCAGATCTAAAAATTTTGATGCATTATTATGATCAATATTTCTGAAGATAATGTATATTTTAGAGTGTTAAGCAAGGAAAATCGCTGCACGCTAGCGACGTCATTTCTAGTTCTTTGACGTTCTTGTAGAATTTCTTAATTTGGTACTATATAAAAATTGGCCACGATGCTCTATTTAAAATTCTTAATCCATTTTAATTCATAAAGTAACCATTTACTCTTTTTGTAATCGATGGGGTAATATGATGGATATTTTTTAATGTACAATCATTTTGCGAAATCTCTTCAAGAAGTCATGAACGTAGCTTTATGATACAGCTCATGGCGTATGAACCTAGTTTTAACTTTCCTTCAGAGCGAATACCTTCTGTCTATTTAATTTATTTATTAACGTGACATATGCTTTTATTAAATATTGGAACAACTTTAAGGGAACCCTTTTCATTCGCTCGCTCTCAATTTTAGATTGATATGTCAGTTCCAGTACATTTTCTAATGATTTCTATCCATCGAAGCAAAAAATGCCTCGTATCACTATTCACAGGTCCAGTATTTTTATTCCTTGATATATAGACAAAGGGCATTGCGTATATGTCCGAAATGGACGGTAACGGTCCCTAAATTTTCAAAACAGTTAGAAAAAGTATATATCTGTTTCAATATATTGTGTTGTTTTTGTCTTTTTCAAATTTTGGATGCATGTAGTTTATGCATAAATACAAACCTTTAAAAAGACGTAAATTCATGACGCAGCGATGTCACGTATATATCATCCTACAAACATCAATATCTTGTTAAGTGTTCAACGAAATTTAGTCAAAATTTTACTTTAAATCAGAATTTTGATAAAGAAAAGTTTTGATGTATCATTTTATACAATACAGCGCCAGCGTGAAACGTGGTGCATAGTGTGACATTACTTTTGGATCAACCCTTGTACATACGGAAATGGACGTATCATTTTATACAAAACAGCGCCAGCGTGAAACGTGGTGCATAGTGTGACATTACTTTTGGATCTACCCTTGTACATATGGAAACAAATTATACAGATAAAACCTTCTTTAAAAAAGTATGGCACGTCATTTTGGTCTTTCATGGTAATTCACATATTTTATATCAAAGTCAAGGCTTTTTAACATCATCGATACCTGCTTTTTCAATAAAAGTGGATCACGTAAATTTACTTACCTTGTCACATCGGTCATGTGCAAAATTATTTTGTTTAAAACCATTCGTATTGCGTACATAAGTACTCTGAAGTGCATATTAAAAAGATGCTTGAGTTTCTGAAAGACAACATCTATGTATTTTTTGGAAATCATGTCTTCCAACAATCTGTTTGAATTCCCATGGGTACTAGTTTCGTCCCATTGTTAGCAGACCTATTTTTGTATTCATATGAAGCAGAATTTATTCAAAAACTTGCAATTGTACGTGAAAAAATAAAACGCTCACTGTGGTCTTCAACTCAGCATTCAGGTATATTGACAATCAGTTGTCATATCAGTTGCTACTTCCATACTTACATCGACTCGATATATTCCAGTGATTTTGAAACAAAAGATACCACAGAGTTTGCGTCACCTGTTTCATAATTGGATATTTTACTGGAATGTAAAAGGGGATTGATGGTAACCTAACAACAAAACTTCACGATAAACGTGATGACTTCAATTTTTCTATAGTCATGCAACTTTCCTTACTTATTATGAACAGTTTCTAAGGCGAGGCAAGCTACTGACAAATAAGTTGATAAAACAGGACTATCAACAGTCTCGTTTGAAGTCATCTTTTCGTAAGTTCTATGGTCGATACAACGACCTTGTCAGCAAATACAATCATCCACTGGGTTGCAGGCTGACTGACGTTTTTCATACTTATTGTTAGGCCATAATCAATAACCTGTCAACGGATGATTTTTTCCCGTTTTTCTCGATTACGACAAACAGCAACCGATGGATGCGACCGGTCAGAAGAGGATGCTCACTCCTCCATTGTACCTGACACTACCTCTGTTCCGTGATTGCTCTGCTCTTGTACTTTTCCTTTGAACATTGTTCGTTAACACCACATGTCATTTCTTAGGTATAAAGAAATTAGTCTACATTTTCCTGTATTGTTATTTTTAGCGTAACAATGAGATGTTTGAACAGATTGCATTGAGTGTTAATAATTAAATTCTCATGTTTTTCATATATAAATATATGGTGTTTATCTGTTCATTTTTAAACGGAGGCTGTATAACAGCCTCCGTATATTGTGTTTGTCTTGCCCGTGATGTCAAATAATGAGGATTTCTTAAGCACCATCTAGCGGTGGACGAAATCATGAATAATTATGAGATTCAATGAATAAACATTGTGTGCTTCTTTGTCTCCGTCGTATATCGTTCGGGTATTATCAATCAATCTCCCGCGGAGACGTATCTTTCTTAACAGCTGCAACACCCCACCCACCCCCCCCCCCCCCCCGGCAAGTGATTTGGGAAGTCACTATGTTTTTACATGCTGATAATTCTGTCGCGCGTGAGAGAGAGTTTTTTTTTAGCTAGAATTGATAAAAGAACTGAAGCAAACAATTGCCATAATATATATCATTAACACTGGTACTATATAACTGAACTTGAGTTCTCTGGAAATTCAAAATAAATAGCAAAAATTAAGCTCATTTGTTTATTGTGTTCATAGTCTTAACGAGAGAGAGAGAGAGAGAGAGAGAGAGAGAGAGAGATTTGTTAAGAAAAAAGAAGTATACGAATTAAATTCAAAAACACAGTATATCAATCTTTACATCAAACATCACAAACAGTGTATAATACTTTTTTGTTATGCATACTTCTTTTCTCCTTACTTGATATGAAAACTATAAGAACGAAACTTTATTCCCTTATCTTGGAAGGAACACGTGGTGCATCTCGCGCGTTGATTTGATTAACAGGGGTAACACGTGGCTAAACCTGCATGCTATATTCAATCACAGTGTACTATATTCTTTTGTACTAATTGTATGAATACATAATATTATAATTAGTGTATTTCAAATGAATGTAAAATACGCCTAAAACGCTCTCTCTCTCTCTCTCTCTCTCTCTCTCTCTCTCTCTCTCTCTCTCATAACGATCATAATAAGAGAATATCTGGATCGACGACACTCGTTAATCAAGAAACCCCTTCTGTAAGATAGAAAGGGGGGGGGGGGGGGTGTTGTACGGTTAGACGAAGTAGTTTGCAATTTAGAGGTTATCTTTTGACTTGAACGGTGTGAAAACTTCTTGGACATGCCGTTTTCTACCTTGGGTTTGCAAATCATTAAACACAGGAAATAATATAGACTTAAACTGAATATACGGAAGAAAAGAAATGTGTACATAAATAGTTTGCATTGTATTTTTCGAGTAATTCGAGTTGTATGCATTTAATAACATATGCAGTTTCCCATGTTGTTTTGTGATGCAATATATTTTCCTCCTTCCTTTTTTGGTAAATAATAAACACATTTAAGTAGTAATATAACAAGCTTATAAGGTTTAGATAAGAGAACAACACTAATTATTTTAATATTATCCTACCTAACTCTGGTGTCAGCTTGAAAAATATCCTCGCGACCTTAAATTGCCATAATACTAAACCACTTTGCGAATATTCTAACATGATAAGCGGTAAGCGCGCTGTTTTTTCTTAAATAAAAAAAAAAATCATATATTGTCATTAGTTTAACTTCCTCTGAAATGATGCCTCCGTCTATCAGTACTTCCAGTACTTTGATTTGAACAGTGAGACGTTCGCATACCATAAACACATCTGGGAAAAAAATATGACCTTACAATTTATTAACGATCCAAACTTTTTCTACACGATCTATGCAGCCGGCATGGACAATACAAGGTCCAGTCTCCAACTGATGATCAATGTGAATAACGATCACTTTATAGGCAAGACATACATTAGTGATTAAAGAGAGTTACTCTTGGCATAACAGATAAATAATTAAAAGGATTACTCAGGATTAAGTATTGCTTTCATAACAGGTGGCATCTTAATGTCCGGCGGTCAAGGTCTAATTAGAACTAATTAGCACTGAGTTAAAGAAACAATATGTCACTCTAAATAATTATTTTTCACACGATGACAAATATCTCATACACAGCCTGTTTACATGTACTATCCATGTGCTCACGTGCAGATTGGAGTTTTCTTATCAATTCTCCCAGATTCTTCATTTCTTCCCCTGCATTAGAAAAGTGATCAAGATAAAACTTTTCAATCACCAATCATTAAACATCATCAAAACGACTTCCTACAAATCATATACCACATTCCAATTAACACTATATAGCTGAAAGGTCTTTTCATTATTCTAATTTAAAATAAAATGTAAGATGAATTTCACAAATCCATAACAAAAATGTCCTGTTTTAACACATTGAATTGTGTGTTAACGTCGGTCGCGTGTTTAAAATTTTGAGCCAGGGTATTGCTCATTAGTCGTAAAACGCAAATGCAGAGTAAAGTGTTCAAATATACAGGTTATCATGCAACGTTTTAATTTTAAAAAGATTGCTTATCATAATTTTTTTTAGTGAAATGAATCCTTAGAATAATGTTCAGTGCCTGGTTTTTCGAAAGGTGGTTAAATTTAAATCCTAATCAAGTGATTAGCTATCGCAGTAGTTAAATTCTGTTGATCAAAAGCAATTTAACGCATTGGTTAGCTAACACTGTGTTAACTGAGTTAACCACTTGATAATCACTTGGTTACCCATCATTCTTTTTTACTGCCTATATATGAAGAAAAAGGATTTTGCTTTGAGATTTCAATAAGTTTGAATTTAGTGAATTATTAATAATTATATGTTGAACATCTATATCATTTTCAGGGTTCCATCCTATAAAGTCTGCAAGTTTTCAAAACCTTTCTTTTCTTGTTGTCTATATAACACTGTTAAAGTACAATGTAATAGCTTCAAAATACCATTATAAATTCCTTTCAATATGTAAATTAATGAGGTACATGTATAATAAAACAGTCCAAAAATGTTTCTAATTAATTTATAGGGTTTACCTTACAGTAACATTCTATGAAAAGACATCCTGTCTTAGAATAAGAAAGCTTATGCAATTCTGAAAAAAAGTATACCCCATATTGCCAATTCCATTGAGGTTTAAGAAATATATGGTCATTTAGGTGAACCCACCATTTCCACTTTACTCTATTTAACATAGATTCATATGGTTCTTCTTCAGCAAAACATCTTTACTTTTAGAGGTCAATTGTTGTTTAAACTCTTTTAATAAGAAACCTTTTTCAGTACTGCATGTATCTACATGATATTATCATTATTAAAGCACCACATCACTTAGAAATACCCTTGCATGTATTCCCTCCTCCTATGTATTGATTTTCATTAAAAGCAGTGGTTTGAACTCTTTCACTGACTTAATATTATGAAACTTGTGGCAATTTCCTTGTATCAGTTTTCAGACATATCTAAAAACAAGTATCACAGACACTAAAAATTGACCTATTTTGATAAATTGGATGAATTGTAGCATTTTTAGTGACAAATATACATGTCGTCCTGCATGTAATTTCTTGTTTTTATTAAAAAGTAAGCTTAACAATCATATTTAATGAAAATCTTATTTATTCTGGTTTCTAATTCTACTCCCTTTTCAACCATGATAAAAAAATTAAGACCTACCGGTGTGATGCCTGCCTTTAATCAAAATAAAAATAAAATTCAAACACACCCGGGTAGCTGGAGACGGATAAGAAATCCACGAAAAATGTTCAAATTTTACATGTTTTTCTACTTATTTGATGCATAAGTACAACACAAAGATAAAAATAGTGTTGCTACTTGTTCATTTCAAAAGTAGTTATTTTAGCAGATGTTATTTTAATTTATGTAAAATGTACATTTACATATCCTACTAGAATGTAAATTGAGACAATTGGAAGGAGTGGGTGATTTTTCAACTATGTAAATATATATAAAATTTCACCTTTGGACAGGAAGGAGCTAAAAACTTGATTTTTTACATTTTGTATTCAATGATAATTGCTTTGTCTCAATATAAACTTAATTTGAAAGAGAAATATGCCTTAAATAAAAGGGTAACTATAACAGAGGCTTACTAGTATTAATGCATATTTTTATACAAGGACATTATAGAAAAATCATACAAAATGATTGTATTAAATATTTAAATTAACATGGTAATTAAAGACTACTATTTGTAATTAAAAAAACCCACAACAATATAACATTTACACCTAAAAACTGTGATAAACAAAAATTAAGTCATCTATATGTAACATTTTGTATATACTTTAGTTTATTTATTTGGTATTTCATATTTGAATGAAATAATCTCAACTCTTATATTATAAAAGTACAAATTATAAAGTAACCAACATACTGTTTTACAGGAGAGAGAGAGAGAGAGAGAGAGAGAGAGAGAGAGAGAGAGAGAGAAAGTGCAAAGGTTTACATTCCTATTGTTTAACATACTTTAATGATTATCATTTCCAGTTTATGGTACTTTAAACAATTTCATGATAAGAACATGTTAGACATGTTAATAGCCCACTTTTTTGCAAAGTTAGACCTAACCATTAGACACATAGGAGGGTCCAGCCCCCCCCCCCCCCACGCACTTTTCTTGCAGCAAACATAATAGTTCCTAAATTAACCTTAAAAGATTGAAATGTTAATAGCGATATTGAAAATTGGAGTCATTGATATACTAGCTCCTCCCCCCCCCCCCCCCCCCACACACACACACAAACGCATTAGGATTTTCATGATTTTGGGAAATAAGGTTTTTTGTTGTTGTTTTTTGTTTTTGTTTTTTTGCTTGTCAAGATTTTTGATGATTAGCCTAGCCCCCCCCCCCCCCCACTTTCAATTTGTTTCCCTTTTAGGTTAACCTTTTACTGGAAAAAATATAGGACAATGTATGTTTGAAACATTCTCCCCGAGACTAAGGATTAACTACCCTATAATAGATGTGTGTCATTCCATAAACACATTTTAAAGCAATATGAGCTGTATTTTTTGGAATTTTATTTTGCTGGAAAAAGCTGCTAGTATGATAAGTCTGCATATAACTTAAACTTTTATGATAAATAAGGTTTGAAAAAATCATAAATTTTTGTCAGAGGAAAGATTTCTCTTCTAAGGAATATATAGCAAATCAATTTTTGTACAGGACGACAATAATTCAATTTTGCTCCAATTAAGGCTTCTTAACGGCATTTTACACAAAAATATGGCTAAAAGATGTTTAAAAACCATAATATTTCTGTCATTTTAGTAGAAAATAACATTTTCGTAAACAAAAAATTCAACATGAAAATTGCAGCTCATATTGCTTTAAACAAATATCTCATACACTGCCAGTTTCCATGTACTATCCATGTCCTCCTCATGTGCAGATGGGAGTTTAGACTTAGAGGGAAAATGTTAAAGTCCTAGTATCTGATTCAAAATTTTAAGTTTTTTGGTCAATCTTCATTTCTAATAAGCACAATTTCTCTGCATTGGAAAAGTGATCAAGATGACACGTACTTTACATTCACCATTTATTACACATCATCAAAATTTATTCCTAAAAAATGACATCACATTCCAATCAACACTAAATAGCTGGCAGGTCTCTTCATTAATCCTAGAGGGAACTGTGTCTATCAAATTATACAATTTAATCATTAAAAACTCATCTAAATAAGATGAATAACACAAATCGACTATCAAATATCATTATATTTTATCACATTGAATTGTATGTTAGGGATCATTTAATTAATGGCTTTTTTCTTATAAACGACATGCAAAAACCCATTTTGAATTTATATTTTAGCAATGAGTGGTTTGCAGGCGATTAACTACACACAGAGTGTTGCATTCTATGAACACATTTTGGAAACTCTCTCATACACTGCCTATTGCCATTCACTAGCCGTGTGCTCACGTGCAGATGGGAGCTTGGAGGGAAAATGTTTAAGTCCTATGGGATTCAACGTTTTCAGTTTTTTTGGTCAAATCCTTCAGATTCTTTATTTCTTATAAGCACAATTTTCCTCATTGGAAAAGTGATTAAGATAACATTTTACATTTACCAATCATTACACCTCATCAAAATTTATTCCTCTAAATCAGATACCAATCAAAGGAAATTGTGTCTATCATGTTATAAGATTTAATCACTACAAACTCATCAGAATATGGAGAGATGAATTTCACAAAGTGACTATAAAAATATCATATTTTATCACATTGTATTGCGTGTAAAGGATCATTCTCTCTTGTTTTTTTTTTCATATAAATGACATGCAAAAATTAATCCCATTTTGTGTTCCTGTTTAAGCGACGAATGGTTTTCAGGCGATTAACTATAACCCAGAGTGTTCAATTCCATGGACACATCTTGGTGGAAACTACATGTATCTACTGACTCTTTCAATGCTATATCTGTGTGCTCATGTGCAGATGGGAAATGATCAAGTCCTATCTGATTCAACATTTAGAGTTTTGGGGTAATTCTTTCATATTTCTTATTTCTAATAAGCACTATTCCTCTGCTATTGGAAAAGTGATCAAGAAGACACTTTAGATTCATCAATCATTACACATCATCAACATTTATTCATTAAAATCACATACCACATTGTGATCAACACTAAATAGCTGGCATGTCTCTTCATTATAATCCTAAAGGGAACTGTGTTTATCAAATTATGGGATTTAATCATTACAAACCCATTACAATAAGATGAATTTTTCAAATCACCAATAAAAAAGGTCATGTTTTAACATATAAGATTGAGTGTTAAGGATCAATTTCTAATGTTTTTTCAAATATTGAATGGCATAACAGATCTCATCTTGAATTCAAATTCTAACAATGACTAGTTTTGGGCTATTAACTACCCTAGGTGTATTCCATTCCATAAACACATTGTAGAAAATATCTCATACTCTGCCTGTTTCCATGCACTATCCACGCATGTGCTCAGAGAGAGAGAGAGAGAGAGAGAGAGAGAGAGAGAGAGAGAGAGAGAGAGAGAGAGAGAGAGAGAACAAACTAGAAAGAGATAGAATTAACAAACGAGAGAGAGAGAGAGAGAGAGAGAGAGAGAGAGAGAGAGAGAGAGGTATACATGCACTTCAATTTATAAAAATAATGAGATAAACAGTGATAAATTAGGTTATATTTTGACCCTTTGATTCTGTTTAGGTGTGTTTATAAACCTGAATGGTACTTCTTTATTTTTTTCGTTTCTTAATGAAATATTAATCCGAGATTCCATGTGACCTTGATTGCTAATTTAATTCAGTCAGGAGAAATCAATTGCAGATTAATTAATGGCTATATATTTTATTCATTTTTCATTAGATATATGTACTACATCATTATTTTTTTTTAACTTGATCCTTTGTCATATTTTACAATACCGGGTAGTTTTCTTTGAACTTTCATTTTATTGTAAACAGATCTATTTTATAATGTAACATTACATTTCTTTATGTTAGCTAGCTGAATAAATTTGGAGATGGGGGGTGGGGGGTGGTCCACGAACTCTCTGGTGTCGATAGCAAGCCTAGTTGGGGAGTTAAAACCACATTGGAATGTCGTGCCAGAGCTGAGTCAGATTAGAAATATGATACTCCGCTGAAACACATATGCAGCCTTTATCAAGTCTGGGGCAGAGAAACGAATGAAGAAAAGGGGCCCCAAGAGAGGATGAGGTTAAATTAAAAATCACATGAAATAAAAAAATATATAGAAAGAGCTAGAGATCAAATCAGACAGAATAGATTAAAAAAGTCATTTAAAGCTTTTTTTACACAGGGTTAAGACATAACAGACATGCACACACAGAGAGCGGAGAGAGAGAGAGACAGAGAGAGAGAGAGACAGAGAGAGAGAGAGAGACAGAGAGAGAGATTAAGACAATTGTATATAAAAAAGGGAGAGATATATACAGAGTGAGAAAGAGAGAATGAGAAAGAAAGGGGAATAAAATAAGTGATAGAAAGTTAAAAGATACAGATACAGATAAAAACATGGACAGAAACATCTCTCAAAGAAAAAGACATTTAGCAAGAATACAATGGAGAGAGAGAGAGAAAGAGAGAGAGAGAGACAGACAGACAGACAGACAGACAGACAGACAGACAGACAGTGAGAGATATTGATTGGAGACAAAAAAGGCTCAAAAAGAGAGATAGAGGGATAGAGAATGAAACAGAGAAAGAAAGAGAGAGAGGGAAAGAGAGAGAGATAAGAGGGAGAAAGAGAGAGAATTTAGAGAAATAGAACAAAAATATGAAAGACAGAGAGACAGAAAGATCAAACAGATGAAGAGCAGATAGAGAGAGGTTTTTATATGTATATACATAAGGAGAGAGACGCAGACAGTGAGACGGAGGCAGACAGAGAGAGAGAGAGAGATCAGAGAGAGAGAGTAAATGAGAGATTGATTGGAGGCCAAAAATGCAGAGACAGAGGGAAAGAGAAAGAAACGGAGAAATAGAGAAAGATAGAGGGAGAAAGAGAGAGAGAGATTATAGAAATAGGAAAAATATGAAAAACAGAGAGACAGAGAGATCAAACAGATGCAGAGCAGTAGAAAAAATAGAGAGAGGTTTTAAGATAAATGTATATACATAAGGAGAGAGACAGCTTATCATTACAAACAGGGGGTTCAATTCATGCCTAATTTTAATCAAAATTTACATTACATGACATTGAATACATTGATATACTTATGAAATAATTAAAAAACAAGTTCTGGATAGATGTATTTAAAGCATGGGTTGACCTGAATAATACAATAAAGTCTGGTGTAGCTGCAGACTCACCATTATTTTATAACCTTTTGATCCATATTGGAGGGAAATCTTTTTTTAATAAACAGCTACTATTTGACAATAATATTTGATTTTAGTCTAGATATATCAATGATATCATGGAAGAACATGCGCGGATCTAGAGGGGGGGGTCGGGGGGGTCCCGACCCCCCCTGGAAAATGAAAATTTATTAAATTTACATAGTAAAATTATCGCGAAAATATGCCTCGGACCCCCCCTGGCAAACACAATTATCCTTCGGACCCCCCCTGGAAAAATTTTCTGGATCCGCGCATGAAGAAGATGGTACTTTTTTTAGTTTTGATAAGTATTGTGATATGTATACAGATGTAAAGGTCAACTTTTGAGAATATGCAAGCATAATCCATGCTATGAAGACACACATTAGACATACATACATAAACCTGCTTATTAGAGAAAACATTATACAGTTATGAAATGTAAAAAGTCAAAGTTCTTCTATGATATTTTACTCAGTAATATCTCTGTGACAACAGGTAAAAGAAGGTGCCTGGAATGAATTATTGAATATAGAGGACATGGAGTGGAAAATAATCAATAAACTACCTTTCATAACAACAAAATTAAGACTGTAAACTTCAATGGTTCTAATACAGAATAATTGACAAAATTTTAGCAACAAACCCTTTTTTTTCAAAATTAAAAAAGTAAACCCAAAAACTTTTGTCACAGAGAAGAGGAAACTATAATAGAACATATTTACGATATATTGTGGAATTGTGAATGTGTTCAATCTTTATTAGAAAATTTTAAACATTATTTAGAAGAAAAAATCAATTTTCAGGTTACATTTACCAATAAAATCTTTTATTCTAGGCACCATTGGTAAAAGCAAAAATATCCTTATTATCTTTTTTCTTTGGTTAAAGTACTATATTTACAAAACAAGATGTGCTGAGAAACAGCTGAGTGTTTTTTATGCAATGTCTTCTTCAAAGCACTTCTATGAAAAAACAGAAATTTATTTTTTATAAAAATGGTAAAAATGAGAATTTTGATACTCATTGGAACATCTGGAATCCAATTTTTACCTCTCTCTCTCTCTCTCTCTCTCTCTCTCTCTCTCTCTCTCTCTCTCTCTCTCTCTCTCTCTCTCTCTCTCTCAAATATATATGCATTGTAGAGAGAGAGAGAGAGAGAGAGAGAGAGAGAGAGATTGAAATTTTATTTTATGTGATGATTGGTTGAGTGGTCACCTCATTTGCAATTCGGGAAAAAAATATTTTTTAGACTACACAGTAGATATTTAAATATTACATTCAGATTGATAATGAGAAGTTTTTTGGTATGAAACTTTAATTAGATCGGGCTCGTAAACCGGAAGTCTTCAAGAAAACCGTGACGATGGCGGGGAAGCTGAACGCAGGCGTCGTATAAAAAACTATTGGGCATATTGAATCGAAAAGTAATCCAAGCTGAGGCAATGAAGGTAATACGTATTTCATAGGCACTACTATGCATGCTTGTATTTATTTTTTGTTTGGTTTGCTTCATAAGGTTTCATTTCTCGATCGAATTCTGCATCTTCAAGTTGATTTCAACTGTTCAATCTTCAGTGACGCCACCGGTTCACATGCAGTCTGATATGTTACGAACTTTTTGACAAATTATTTTGGCAAGATGGTGAAGGGTTGATAACAATTCATGTAATTTGAGTTCTTATCACCTGGGTTTTACACTAACTTGGTTTTTTGCTAGCCATGTGGGCTACTAATCTTCAGGGCCCACATCAAAATTTAGTTGCCCAAACTTTTATTTTAATAAAAGAAAGAAAAATATTTTTAATCTCATTTAATTACATGTATATATAAATTCAAATTCAATTTCTATTTTTCTTAGATTTTCAAACACTTCATTTTCTAAAATCTAATAACTCAGATCAAACACATTTCTTTTTGTTCCTTTACAGCTGTTTTAGTTGATTCATCTCTTTTCTCTTTTGAGAAGTGGACGGGCATAGCCTACATCCACTTCTCTTCGTTAGCCCTCATATTTTGATTCTGGAAAATGTGTTAATGTCGGAACCGAAGACGGTCTACGCTTCTCCCCATGTTTTAACTCCAGTTTCCCTGAGTTTTTGTAACAGACCTATTATTTCTACATTTTAACATTATTTCAGCCATATATCACAAATAATCAACACTTACCCACTGTCAAATCATTTTTGCAATTTAAATTAACCCTAAGGCTGCTGCTTTAATTTTCGCCAAGATGGCCACCACTGCTGAATTAATTAATTACAATTCATGGTTATTGACCATCAAGTTTTAAAATAATATATCTCTGTCAGCAACTATTTATTCAACAGTTACCAAACTTATATTTAAATGCAAGAGAAAATGTTGAAGATTTCAATGCAATGCTCATTTTCTTCATTTTCCTTGTATTTATCAATCTAGGTACGTTCAAATGTGAAAATCAATTAAAACTAGTAGACTTATTGTTCACGGAACAAGTAGAGGCCTTTCCACCTTTCACAAAGATTAAAAAAAATTCCCAAAAATGTTAATAATTAGAGAAAAATCAATATCCAAGAATTAAAAAAAAAAAAATTGGTTGCGCACATCCGTATCCATCTGAGAACCCTAAGAATAATAGGCGAGAGTGTTACCACTACGCTATGTCGCTTGTTTCTTGAGTGAAGGTAAAAATTGTTGAGTTGTGTAGTCAATTTGGATGATGATAGAAAGAAGAGATGGAGCGTTCTTCTGTCCATCTGAAGTTGATACCCAATGTTGGGAAACCTTTAGAATAGAGAGGGGCTTAGCGATTGGTTGAGAGAACAGTATTTGTTAATCAGTTTATTAATTAAAATCAGTGCTGCTTGTAAACAATGTGGCCAGATACAGTTCAGGTCACAAGTAAAATATATTCTCAAGGACTACAATGCTACAAATAGTGATATTTCTATACAAGTACCCTATTAAGATAGTGTTGATTATGAATTGTGAAAACCGTGACCCAAGGACTAATACTAAGGCCCCAAAAGATGTCCAAAGTTTAACATAGACTTATATAATGGGAAAATGATTTTAAACTCTTATTCTTTTTAATAAAAGAAGTATTCAAAAATAAAAAAAAGAAATTTCCATGATAAGTTTATATCATAGTTAAATTATCATTCTGGAAATGTTTATCGACTAGGTTTTCGGAATTTCGATCCTGACATCAATTACTAACATATCGGGATCCATTGAGTGATCGGGATCAAAGATCATAAATTCAAAAAACTTCAAAAGGTGTGGATCTAAGTTCTTAGGAAGTTTTAATTCACAAACACACAGTTAGGAAAGATAGAGGAACAAAAGATAATAAAGGTTATGGAAAGAAAAGTAGGAATCATTGATAACTATATCAACTATATATAGGCTTTCCATGTTTTTTGAGTTAAGTCTATAAGACAGATGAGAATGCAAAATCTAACATGTCTATGAATGTCCTCACCACACCTGCAATATTTTATTTGATGAATCCATAAAGAATCTTTAAATGATTGAAAGACAAAACATAGACAATAGTGAATTATCATCTTTGAATTATTCAATGAATATTTTTCAGTGAAATGGAATTTTTTTTTTTTTTACTGCAAATGGGTATTTTAGAGCTTAAAATTAAGTGCATTTGATGTGTAAAATAATTATGAATACAAACATGCCATTTGGCAAAGATATGATTTTTTCTCCTTTTTAGCTCACCTGAGCTGAAAGCTCAAGTGATCTTTTCTGATCACAGTTTGTCCATCGTCCGTTCGTCTGTCCGTCTGTCTGTCTGTCCGTCTGTAAACTTTTCACGTTTTAAACTTCTTCTCTAAAACGGCTTATCCAATTTCAACCAAATTTGGCACAAAGCATCCTTATGGTAAGGCAAATATAAATTGCAGAAATGAAAGACCTATCTTTATTCAAAGCTGAAAACCTTGAAACTGTAGAAAAAGGGGGGTGCACTTCTCAAGAACTACTGAGTCAATTCAACCTAGTTTAGCATAAATTATCCTTATGGGAAGGAAAATATAAATTGCAAAAATTAAGGGCTAATTCTGTTTCAAATTTAAGTAATTTATGGAAATTTATGGAAATGATAATAAGACAGAGAGAATGAGGGTCAATCAGTTTAACTTCGGGTTTGGTATTCCATATCTCAAAACCCTCTTTGAAACAAAGAAGCGGTCATTTTGAACGTATAAGAAATGGGTCAATCTGACAAAGATGAATTTGGTTGTTGTGGAACAGTTTGCTTGCGAAAGGAATATTTGAAACGTGCAAGATACATTAATGCTGATTTTGTGGAGTAAATTGAGATTAGATATTCCAATGCATTGACATTTTCACCTTTGACGGTGGTTTTAGCTTGTTTTGATTTTCGTTTCGTTTTCATGAATTACGGTTTGTAACTTAGGGGAACTATCGCCTGTATTTTGTAATTTTTACGTACCAATCAAATATAGACATCGGAAAGTAAGACAGCTGACTGTTACTTGCAGTAAATAAGATACATTAACAGGTATGGTACTTTAACAACTAAAATACAAGTTCTAATGATAATACGGTATGTGTTTTGCGTAATAGTTGATTACTGCAATGTGTTTAGGCTAGTTAAAAGTATTTTCTCGTCTATTCAGTCTAAACGGAGATTAATTTTGCTGATGAAAATACTAAGTGCGTGTACATGTAGCAGAGACATGAATAATTGTTAGCTCACCTGAGGTGAAATATACAGAAAAATATCTTTAAAAATATTCTTCTCAAAAATCAATCAGTCAAAAAAAAAAGCTGTAACTTGTGTGGAAGCATCCTCAAGTAGTGTAGATTCAAGCTTGTCCAAACCATGATCCCTGGGGGAACGGTGGGGTCCCAATGGGGGATCAAATTTTTAGATACAAATGTATAAAGAAAAATCATTAAAATCTTCTTTTCAAAAACCAGTTAGCCAGAAATTTTGAACTGTGGAAGCTTCTTCAGGTAGTGCAGATTCAACTTTTTTCAAATCACGATCCCCGGGGGTAAGTTGGGGCCACAATGGGGGGTCGAAATTTTGACATAGGAATACATAGAGAAAAATCTTCTCAACAAAAACCAGTAGGCCAGAAAACTGTAACTTGTATGGAAGCATCCTCAGGTAGTGTAGATTCAAATTTGTTCAAACCATGATCCCAGCTAGGGGTAGAGTGCGGCCACAATGGGTGGGTCGAATTTTACATAGGAATACATAGCGAAAAATCTTTAAAATATTTTCTTCTCAAAAACCAATTGGCCCGAAAAGCTGTAACTTGTGATGAAGCATCCTCAGGTAGTGTTGATTCATTCTAGTTTTTTTCAAACCATGATTTCAGGGGATAGGGTGGGGCCACCATGCAGGGTCAGATTATGGTGGTGCGTGTAATTCGGTATTATCTCTACGCAATAGTTGATTAATGCAACATGTTCTATTAAGATGTTCAGCAATTTCAATCTAAACGGAGATTATTCTCGCTGCTAGAAATATATTACTAAAGTATATATATGATAAAAAATAAATTGAGTTTTTTCTTTGTTTAAATTCCTATAATTTTACTAACCTGAGAGTCAAGCTTCGAGTTATAAGCAAGATACAGAGCTTTGCGCACAATGCTACTATATGTTTGTACACAAAGCTGAGGTCATTCTTTAGTTTGTTTATATTTTAAATGCAGCTATGCTGAATAGGAAATACCAAGTTTAAAATTCTTAAGTTGAATGTAATAAACTCATGTGAACAGAAACATGACTCAAACCACGATACGTATCTTGCTTATGATTGACACTGTAATTTTGGTTGATCAATAGAAATGTCTTGCTAAAAGGATGATATGCTGTAATTACTTTCTGGTGCCCCTTCTTCAACGATGAATTGCATAAAATCTACACAAATTTTTGATAGTTTTTCAAACACAAGTGAATGAAAACAATGCCTTTTAAACAGGTTCCATAGGCCAGACACATTATTATTATGAGGATAAAAGCATTATTAATGTTCTTAAAAAATTATTGCAATTGAAAATCATCTTTGTTTGTACACATTTGTTGTTTTTTAATAAAGATGAAAATAATATATTGGAAGGGCCTTGGTACAATAGAGCGACATGCCTGCCAATACATTAATTTGAATTATAGCTCTTTAACATATGTGACAACATTTTCAGTTAAGTTTATTTTCTTCAATCAAGTGAGTAAGGATATGAAAGGTCATACGAAATGAATTCATGCCTGGGAAATGACAATTGTCTATAATGGAGAAGGCCAATTAAATTTTTCAATGTTTTTAATTTGAGTAATTGAGTGCATTCATTGTGGTGCATTGAGGTACACTTTTCTTCTTTCACATATAGAATTTTTGAAAATACAATAAGTAGCAAGTAGTGGAGGAAGAAAATGTACCTTTATGCTCTCATGTATTTTAATCGTTTTATAAAGTGATGGGGGGGGGGGGAGGCTAAAATAAAGGGAATTGGAAGTTAACCGTGAACACCAACTGAAAATTTAGTTATTTATATTGCGAATGATCTTATTTTCGGTAAAATTGTATTCCATGAAGGTAAATATGTCAAAGATGCAAAAATAAGTAAAAATTTGGATATTCATTTTTGGTTATTCTACCGAGGGGCCACATGGCACAATATCCTTTGAAACCCATATAAAGCCAGTGTTGCTTAGGTGAGCGATGTGGCCCATTGGGCCTCTTGTTATGTATTGTTTAATATATGGCAAAATTTTGAAATATATGAGACTTTTACAATTTTTTTTCTTTCAGAGTTCACTTCATTATAAACTCTTTTGAAATAAAATGATACAAGAACTATTTTTCAGGTGAGCGATATGTGGCCCATGGGCCTCTTGTTTAATGTTGTTCTGGTTCACATTCTCGGACTGCACACGTCTCTCAGTATAGATATTGATCAATTAAACAAGAATTTTCATAAACATCATTAAAAAATGATTTAGAAACGATGAAGGTTCATAATCCTCCATTTTAGTGTTTAAATAATTTTTCCTCTCTGGTGAATGGGATATTGAATGGCAGTGGATCAACACGCGACAAGCTTACCTCGAGATCGAGATCAAATTCTCACTCATTTCTTGGCACAAAGTCCATCAAAGACACATAAATCAATAAATTAACATCTTCTAAATTATGTACTGCAGGATTAAATCCATCAAAATTATTTTTTCTTTGCTATCACTGTGAAAAAACTTCATTCTATGTATGCTACAATTCAAAGCATTTCTCCGAAGTTTACCGCTCTATAGACTTTATTTTAAACTATGGAAACTTTAGAAACCTTATGAAAACATCAATTGACCAATCATATTTCATTCCCAAGAATAGCCATCCTGTTTTTGTTCAAAGCGAGGCTTGGGGAAACCTTAGATAACTTGCTCTTGGAAAAACGTCAATAGTCGCGCATAGCAGTGGCCGACCTGAAATTTCAGCGTGACAATTGTCGCTCGTAGCGGCCTAAGGGATAAATCGCCAACACTAAAAATTAGTAGCAAATGGCAAGTTAGCGACTGTTAATTTCAAACCCTGATCATGTGATGTAGAGCCATTTGAACGTCAAATCATTTTCGCAACTTAAGGTCAAGATCTTGTAAATGAAAGGTGCCTACAGGTTAATGAAATTCAAGACATAAATTCTTTTGATGATGCTTCACAACAATATCTTTGTTTCATAGGGTGTACTGGGGCTTAAATTTTTGGTAGACACAATGAAAAATCATGTTTTAAACAACCATTTTCTATGAAATATGAAGGATAAGATTAACAAATCTCAGAGTTTTGTCCATTTTTGACTAATGAAATGTACCGTATTTTTCGGGGCATATGTCGATGTGGGGCATAGGCCGAATTGCTAATTTTTAGACAAAATTCAAGAAAAATCCTTAGACTAGCCGAATTGGGGGATAAGCCGATTTTCAATCGATGATTACTATAGTGAAAGTATGACAGCTGATTAAGGAAGTCATCGTATTAAGTATATATTTTCAGAACATCGATGTAGAAAGTCAAAAGAGTAATTAAAGTTATTAAATTTGCTCAACAGATATATTATAAGCAATTTTTAAAAATTAATCTGTGTTTTGTGGCTGTTTGGTCTCTTCCGTATTCGTAGGTGTATCGTTATGTATCGTAATTTTACATAGTGTAAATTTAATTGCAACACCAACCTCCGTGGTTCTGTCTGGTAGAACTAAGTATAATATTTTACCAAACCTTTTATTATTGCTAAATCTCATTTAATCAAGTTATACTTTGAAAGCTACTTGTAAATACGGGTATGGCGTCCATTAGCTCAACACGTGGTGTCATATTCAAATAAAGTTATCCCCTGTAATCGCTATGAATGAGAAAACGAAATACCAAACATAAAATATTTAATTTGTGTTCTTTCCATTAATTGATTAAATAGTGACTAGCCGTTATGCAGAGAAGTTGTAATGTTAAAAACACAGTTAATGCAATGAAGTGTAACGGTGTACACTAGGCTACGTGCCCCCAGGCTGTGTTTTAGTCACGGTTTCACACCTTTGTATATACACACGACACCAGAATACCATTATTTCATCCAACAGAAAATTAATTGTAAAAACACAAAGCATTTGATTTATTCTACACCCAAGACAAGTGATTCCCAAGAACGCAGACATGAAGAATTCACAAAAATTCTGTCATATTACATTCTACCCGGTTTTGTTTTCTTTTTTACTACGCAATAATAGTTTCCAGGGTTCATACACGAATGTGGGAAAAAAAATCTTTTGATTGGGATTGTAAGGAAATACCTCGTACAGTACTGTACATTTTATTACTCATGATGTCATTACAAAAATTATCAACAGGACAACTATCGAACAATAGTTCAAACGGATGAAAAGAAAACCCAACCCACATAATAAACTGCTACAAAAGTACAACGGATAAAAACAGTGGATTTTATATTTTAATGTTAAATTTTTTCAACTTTGAGTCTAAGATTAGCTGATCCCGGGGGATAGGCCGGGGCTCGCTCATCGGAGAAAAAAAATTAAGGCCTATGCCCCGAAAAATATGGTATTTAAAATGCGTACAGTCTCTCCTAAAATAACGTTTAACAAGCCCTTGACCTCTTTAAAATGACGTCAAATTGAATATAGGTACCAGGATTCCTTTTCCCAGGGTGCGTCAATTGAGAAAGTTCAAGGTCATTGTTTAAAAAATCCTTAATTCCTGTCTGTGTCATGTCTTGTAATATGTTTTACGGTGCGACCGTTGGGGCGAGCACAACATGTGATCAAACAATGAATTATAATAAATTAATAAAATAAAATTAACAACGTGAAATTTGAATGCCAAAAAATAAAACATACCTATTTTTCAGTAAATTTTCATTATTCATAGTTTATAAGATTTGTTATAATTTATTTATATGTAGAACAATAGTTTAATCTCAGATACAATGTTGTTAAATAATAAAGATTTTAATATATAAATATTCATTGCACTGCATCTCCTCTTTTAAAGTGATTGTGATTATGATTGATTGATTGATTTCCCCCTTGTTTTTTGCAGTAGACATTTTTTCTTAAACTTACATATAAAACTTGACTCAACATAGAGCTCCCCCCCATGCTAATTTTTTTTTCATTTTTGTCAATTTATACATAGAAAATCGACTTACCATGGATTTGCCCCTCCACTTAAAAAAAAATAATTAATGTTTAATTTTATTTTTAATTTACGCTTAAAAATATTTGCTTATCATGTTAAAGGAACATGGTGTTTCGTCAGCTGTTCTTTATCTTAGCCTTTGCAAGATTTTGAGAGGATTTTGGTCATTTCAGCAGATTTACAATAACTTCAATTAGAGTAATTTCCCCTTATCAGTGCTTATTGTGACGTCAAAGCTGACGTTGGTTAAGTGTCGTCTTACTCTTTAAAACTCCCCTGAGAAATAAAAGTATGCAAAGTATACTGTTTTATTTACTTAAAAAGCATGATGTTCTTAAAATTACACATCTTATAAGTTTTTCAAAGGTTTTACTTTGATTCTCGGGAGAACGTGATGTTGGAACGTGAGGTTGGAAACCATTGGTACTATGAATTGTGGGTCAAAATTTACTGACTCCGAAAAAATATATCGGATCAATGTGTAAACGTTTGTGACGTCACACGATTATTTTTGATTGAAAATGTACTGAGGTGAACTTTAGAGGTAACATTGACTGTATGTCGCTTACATCGTTATTGTTTTTACTGTCTAAATTTGTCTTGCTGATTCTCGTGTGAGTGTGAAGTGATAAAAATTGCCATGATTACAGGGAACTACTGGGACGATTAAAACGATGCATTACTGGTCTGATTTACTGACGCCAAAAAAATCCGTTGAATGAATGTGCAACTAGTCCGAATTTTCTATTCACACACGCCTTGCCGGTAGAGCTCGCTTCGCGATGGCGCTGCGCGCCGGCGAGCTGCGCTCGCTATTAATTGAATTAATTAGAAACTAAAATTTGACACAAAGCTAGCTTGTCTCAGGCCATATAAAATTATTTTTAGCTCACCTGAGCTGAAAGCTCAAGTGAGCTATTCTGATCACATTTTGTCTGTCGTCTGTCTGTCCGTCTGTCCGTCCGTAAACTTTTCACATTTTCAACATCTTCTCAAGAACTACTGGGCCAATTACAACCAAACTTGGCACAAATCATCCTTAGTCAAAGGGGATTCAAAGTTGTGAAAATTAAGGGTCACACCCATTTTCAAGGGGAGATAATTAGAAACTAATGAAAAATTTCGAGGAATTTTCAAAAATCTTCTTCTCAAGAACCAGAAAGCCAGGAAAGCTGAAACTTGTGTGGAAGCATCCTCAGGTAGTGTAGATTCAAAGTTGTGAAATTCATGACCCGCAGGGGTTGGGTGGGGTCACAATGGGGGGATTGAAGTTTTACATAGGAATATATAGAGTAAATCTTTAAAAATCTTCTTCTCAAGAACCAGAAAGCCAGGAAAGCTGAAACTTGTGTGAAAGCATCCTCAGGTAGTGTAGATTCAAAGTTGTGAAATTCATGACACCCGGGGGTAGGGTGAGGCCACAATGGGGGTTCGAAGTTTTACATAGGAATATATAGAGTAAATCTTTAAAAATCTTCTTCTCAGAAACTAAACAGCCAGGAAAGCTGAAACTTGTGTGGAAGCATCCTCAGGTAGTGTAGATTCAAAGTTGTGAAAATCATGACCCCCGAGGGTAGGGTGGGGCCACAATGGGGGTTCGAAGTTTTACATAGGAATATCTAGAGTAAATCTGTAAAAATCTTCTTCTCAGAAACTAATCAGCCAGGAAAGCTGAAACTTGTGTGAAAGCATCCTCAGGTAGTGAAGATTCAAAGTTGTGAAAATCATGACCCCCGGGGGTAGGGTGGGGCCACAATGGGGGTTCGAATTTTTACATAGGAATATCTAGAGTAAATCTTTAAAAATCTTCTTCTCAGAAACTAATCAGCCAGGAAAGCTGAAACTTGGTGGAAGCATCCTCAGGTAGTGTAGATTCAAAGTTGTGAAAATCATGACCCCTAGGAGTAGGGTGAGGCCACATTGGGGGGGGGGTGTTAAAGTTTTACTTAGGAATATATAGAGTAAATCTTTAAAAATCTTCTTCTCAGAAACTAATCAGCAAGGTGATTCTTTATAATTGTTAAGACTTTGGCTCCAGGACAATTCTTCGGCCTCACAAGAAGGTTCAGAGTTTGATGTAGCTAAATATCCCATATATAAACGATCTTTTTGAGAACTGCAATACTCAACATGTGATATGACTATAAAATTGAAGCTAAGGCAGCTATTTTTTCATTAGAATCTTTTTGTATTACTGTATTGAGTTATTGCCCTTGATTTATTGATTTTTGATTATTTTAATTAATGCATCCACTGTTAACCAATTATTGTGATGATTATTTTTATACAATAATAAATATTCAATGTATATAAGTTGTTCTGCATAAGTAGTTTTGGGTTAGGCCGGATTAGTTTGTTTATTTTTTATTTCCAATTTTTAGATACTATGAATTATTTTAGACCGGCACATATAGGGACAGTGTCGATTGCATTACGAGGAGTTTGGATAGATTGAGTGTGTGGAAGTCCCTGCCCTATCTAATCTTCGTGTTCTTGTTAAGTCTAAGATACAGAGTGTGTGGTCATTCATGCTTGTATTGGTGGTGGTTGCGGCGGAGCACTAGTGTATGGTCATCCCTGCTGGTGTTCTGGCCTTTCTAGCGCAAGAGTGCGGTACTCCCTGCTTGGGTTAGGTTGAGCTGTTGGCGCAAGTGTGTGGTCATCCCTGCTTGTGTTAACGTTGGTACCTGTTGAGTTGCATAGGTGTGCGGTCATCCCTGCCTGCGTAACGTTGAGTCCCTGTATATGTGCAGGAGCGGTGATTAAAGTCTGCTCTTGTAAATAATGGCAGCAATCAGGGCTATCCAAGTTCCAAGGGGGAAAAATGGATTTTATTTATACACGATCTACATGTATTATTGTACATTGTCCAGATTGTTTGTATTATGACTCCATTAAGCTGACTTTATCATACCTATTGTTCCTCAGGTGAGCGATGTGGCCCATGGGCCTCTTGTTTAGATTATCATCCCCGTCTCTCTGAAAATGACCTGCCCCATTGTATTTTTTTTGATTGAAAAAAAAATGTGCGGGAAAAAAAATTTTGGAAAAAAATTAGGCTCAGTACTAATAATTCAAAATGTTTATATTAAATGACTGCTTGACGTGGTATTTCGTTTAAAGGATAGAAATTGGTTTGTGTACTTATATAATAGCATTAACAGTTTTAAAAATAGAGCAGTTGTTATTTATAGAAAATGGACAGTGAAATAGATTCATCCAATATTTTCTATAATAGCAAAAATACATGAGTTATGATTTTTTTCTTGGGGGGGGGGGGTTCAATTGTGAGCTTAATTGATTGCTCACAGTACCTCTAGTTTAAATTTAATTGAATTTACCGTATTTTCCGATGACTAGTCGGTATTTATTTTCTCTGAAGCAGAGCACCAGACTTATCATCTAAATCGACTTGTCTAAGGCTTGAGGTCAGAAAATTGTTAAAAATAGCATTCAAAATCTTGGTTTTAATCATCTTGAGTTGGCTGTGTGATTGGAAATTACCTTATTGAATTCATTGTTCATCTTTATTAAGTATTGTTTTCTCTCATTTGTTAACAGTAGTATACATAATAATAACGGTAATTTAAAAAATGGTTCATGTCTTTAATCAATTGAAAATTTTACTGTTCTGTTTTTTATAAATACATCGTCACATGGTTCCATATATCACTAGACTAAGGGGGAAGATAATACTGTAAAGTAAAATTAAAACCAAAAATGAATGGAAAAAATTATTGCAGTACAGGGAATGTTTTTAATTTTAGTTATTTTATTGGTAAAGAGTTGTTAGTGGAAAGTATAAATAAGAAATGGTTTTTAAGTCAAATTAATTCTTTAAATACATAATCGGCAATTATCAATACTTTTGTTTTTACAATAGGCTGACACCAGTTGTGCTAAATAATGTTCATTGATAAATTATTGTCCAATTCTTTGAAAGTTGTAAAATTAAAATTTTAGGAAACGTATATATGTCTTATATCGTCATTATCAAATCGGACAAGTGATTGGTCTATTTCTAACAGTGTCTATGTAAAAAAATAGCGTGTAACGTAACTGCATTACTGGATACAAAGTAAACAATTTCATTAAATCATAGTAATTGCTAAGCTTTCTGCACTTGAGATCCCCCTTTTAAGTCCAAAACGAGACAGGAGCATGCTTCTGACACTGGAAATTGTTAAACAAACATTGACCATGCGCCGAGTCAACAGGTGGCTGGTAACGTAATGGCGAATACACTGGCGATGGTCAGAGTGGATATTTATTTTAATACATGGGAATAAAATATTTCTGACAAAGTAAGGTTAGTTTACTCTCATACAACTTGCATAACACGCGATATCGGGAATTGTTTACAATGCAAGCGACTTTATAGATGTTACTGGTATTTGAAAATACAATGCATAATTATAAAGCGTAATTGTTTAAATGTTAAATCATTAATAATAATTGGTAGCAATATCGGGGACATTCTGTCGTCATACACTAAATAATGTTACTTGCAGTTTGATACGCCATGTTAAAGCGATAAGTTCTATGTGTTGTCTGAATTGACGTATCGTAGGATTTTTTTTTGTAAATTTGGGCTAAAAATGAGCAATTCAACTAGGTGTTTGCATAGACGATTCGTCCAAAAAAATACGCCAGTTACTGTACTTTATCTTTGCAGTCAGTCCCTATACATGTGCACACAAGCATTTTTAGAGGCATACTTATATGTATTACTTGCAATTAACTGTAAAATTTTTTTCTTTATTAAGTACATTTGCTACCAAGTTTCCAATATTTTCACATCAAATAAACAGTTCTAGCATATCGCAACCAAGCTAACACCATTGAGTGAGCTTTGTGCTATTTTTAGCTCACCGAGACGAAGTCAGGGGGAGCTTATGCTATACCCTCGGCGTCGGCGTCGGCGTTGGGACCTGGTTAAAGTTTTTGTTGCATGTCCTGTATCTAAGCTATTACTTGTCCTATCTTCACCAAACTTGCATGGATGATGCATCTGGACCTACTTATGGACTTGAAAGACTAGGATGCTGAATCTGAGTCCTAAATTTCAGATGCTGGAGGAGGTTAAGGTTGTTGGACCAGGTTAAAGTTTTTGTTGCAGGTGCCCTTTGATAGCAATATCTAAGTTACTGCAGGTCCGTACTTCACCAAACTTGCATGGATGGTGTGTCTTATGATACTGATGCACCAGACAGGCTTGAATGCTGAATCTGAGCTATAGGTTTCGGATGCTGGAGGAGGTTTAGGTTTTTGGAGCAGGTTAAAGTTTTTGTTGCAGGTGCCCTTTGATAGCAATATCTAAGTTACTGCTGGTCCGTACTTCACCAAACTTGCATGGATTGTGTGTCTTATGATACTGATGCACCAGACAGGCTTGAATGCTGAATCTGAGCTATAGGTTTCGGATGCTGGAGGAGGTTAAGGTTTTTGGAGCAGGTTAAAGTTTTTGTTGCAGGTGCCCTTTGATAGCAATATCTAAGTTACTGCTGGTCCGTACTTCACCAAACTTGCATGGATGGTGTGTCTTATGATACTGATGCACCAGGCAGGCTTGGGTGCTGAATCTGAGCTATAGGTTACAGATGCTGAAGGAGGTTAAGGTTTTTAGAGCTGGTTAAAGTGTTTGTTGCAGGTGCCCTCTGATGATGATATCTTAGTTACTACTGGTCCTAACTTCACCAGACTTCTATAGATGGTGCATCTTATGATACTGATGCACCAGACAGGCTTGAATGCTGAATCTGAGCCATAGGTTTCGGATGCTGGAGGAGGTTAAGGTTTTTAGAGCTGGTTAAAGTTTTTGTTGCAGGTGCCCTCTGATGATGATATCTTAGTTACTACTGGTCCTAACTTCACCAGACTTCTATGGATGGTGCATCTTATGATACTGATGCACCAGACAGGCTTGAATGCTGAATCTGAGCCATAGGTTTCGGATGCTGGAGGAGGTTAAGGTTTTTAGAGCTGGTTAAAGTTTTTGAAACAGGTGCACTCTGATGATTATATCTTAGTTATTGCTTGTCCTAACTTCACCAGACTTCCATGGATGGTGCGTCTTATGATACTGATGCACCTGACAGGCTTGAATGCTGAATCTGAGCCATAGGTTTCAGATGCTGGATATGGTTAAGTTTTTTGGAACAGGTCACATGTTTAATAGATGATAGTACTATTTCAAACTTGCATAGTTGACTAAACTGTAATATGAATGAATCACAGAGGAAGCTTCAGATGCAGAGCTTGATCTCATTTATCAAGGATGCTAAAAAATATATCTTAGTTATTACAGGTCCTAACTTCACCAAACTTGAATGGATGGTGTGTCTTATGATACAGATGCACCTGACAGGCATGGATGCTGAATCTGAGCCATATGTTGTGGATGCTTGAGCAGGTTAAGTTTTAATTGCTAGTGCCCTCTGATGATGATATCTTAGCTATTACTGGTCTGAACTTCACCAAACTTGCATGGAGATGCGTCTTATGTATACTGATGCACCTGACAGGCTTGAATGCTGAATCTGAGCCATAGGTTTCGGATGCTGGATGAGGTTTAGATTTTTTTGAACAGGTCACATGATTTATAGATAATAGCTTGCATAGTTGATTTAACTATATTATAAATGAAACGCAGAGGTTGCTTCAGATGCAGAGCCTGATCTCCATTATCAAGGATGCTAAAGAAATCTCCTACCTCACTTAAACCTGCTTGATAGAAAGATGAGGTTGTTGTTAAATGATATAACACGATTCCTATGATAAAGTATTGTATGATATGAAACACTTTTGTTTAATATGATACAATATAATATCATATGTTATATTGTAAAAAGTTATATGATATGATATGATATTGTATCAATTTTTTTGATATTTTATGATTTGATAGTGTATCATGATATTGTTTTGTATAGTATTGTATATTATGATACAATATTATTATTGTATCATATGATATTGTATAATATGATATTGGTTTCTGTAATTTACAATTATATCAAGCTGAACTGTATTATATGATATTGTAATATTATATATTATCGTATCATACGATATTGTATAATATGATATTGGTTTATATGATATATTATTGTATCATATGATACAATATGTATGTATAATATTGTATTATATAATATTTTACTTTATCACATAATATTGTAATCATTTGATATGATACAATGTTATATCAAATTATATTGTATCATATGATACAATATCATATTATGTATCAAATATTATACAATATCATACAATACAATATATCATACTATATTATACAATATAATATCATATGTTTCAATGTTATGATGTATTATGTAATATGATATTGTATCATATAATACAATATTGTATTACGAGGGTCAATCAAAAAATACGAAGACTTTTGTCATAGTAATGTTACTTAACGTCGTATCATTACTAAATTTGGTAGACATAATTTAGCAATAGTGTCAAAGAATTTGCAAGGAAAAAAGTTAATTAATTTCTTTATTTCTAAGAATTATTTAGAATTTAATCCTGCAAAAATGAGGTCACGGCGCACGGTCAAAATTTGTGTTATGTCTACAATAAACCATATAATGTTGAAAGTAATATCTCTATTAATTGGGCATAAAACCAAATAATATTGAAACTTCAAATTTAGTATAGTCATGGTATTCTATGTACCAAATAATGAAGGGATATATTGTTTTGTCGAACAGATATTAGTAACTAAAGACAGATAGTCCTCTTTAGAGTTGACTAAAAACATCGACGTCGCCGGACGTCACGGCGCAACGAAAAGTACAAATAAAATGGATCTAACTCAGGAAAAAGCTGATAGAAGCTGTGAAAATGCTCAATGGTGCAAAAAATAAGTCAACAATTATATGCAAGTTTGTGTTTAACTGTAATAAATTCTGTGAGGGTGGCTGTCATTGTATTTTGAATATAAAACAGTCCGAAAGAGAGTAGAATATCTGTAAATATTTGGTAAAAAAATAAGTAACGTAAATCGACGTTCAGGGTTATCCTTACTGTAAACTAAGAAATACACGGTAAGAAAATGAAAACTTTAATGAACTAACTTATGATTCTCGAACAAATGTGTGCAAATAAGATGTTGAGTGGTTCAGTGCCATTTTAAATTGAATGGAGAAAGGCACAAGAGACTAAGCATGATATAATTTAAAAGATGGGGTATATCTATAAACTGTGCATGTTTAATCTTGACGTCATGTTTTGAAAGTTACCGTGCGCCGTGGTGACAAAACATAATGTTTTTAAAAAGGGGTAACAAAAATACCGTTTCATCAAATGGACTAAAACTTCGCATATCAATAACATAAGTGTCGGTGCAAAGATTAATCTGTTAAGTATGACTTTCATGAAAAACATATGATAGACAGCCACATTGTCTTCATATTTTTTGATTGACCCTCGTATATATAATAATGTTGTATTATGTGATCAAATACAATAAGGTTTAACACAATACAATGTCATTTCATATTTACAATATCATCTTTGTTTATTACAGTATTTTATTGTATTATATGATATATATTGTAAGTATGATAGGATGCAATATTTAATTTTATATTATTATATTGATTAAGATATGAACATATGATTATCATACAATTTTTTAACAGATGATATCTGATTTTGTGTCAAAACAGAATCCATGAATATCCAAGATCATAAAGTATGATTTTCATATAATATGATAAAGGTGGTCTCATAGGGGTGATGCCTCGTCTCGGTGAGCTTTGTAATCTGTGATTACCTATGTTTAGATTTTGGAAAATCCACACCATTTGATAAAGGCCAGGGCTCTACATTGTCCATTTGGACAAGTGACCAAGAATTTACTAGTCCAAACTTTAACTTCACTTGTCCGAAAATTTTTCAATATTAAAGATCAAATATTGTCAACTTGAAAACTACAGTTCTGTATTACTAAAATAAAGTCATTTATTGATTATTCTTCATATAATTAATAACCTGACTTATCAAATGGAAACTTCAAATGTTCATACTTATAAAAGTAACAAAATTCTTTACTCCAAAAATTTAGAAACCTCTGACTGTTGATTGTATCCCCTACATATATGAATGGATCCTACATAAATGTTCATGCAACAAACAGTTGTACTACATGTATTTTAAAAATGAATACATGTACATATAAGCATACGTGAAAAGTGTTTGGTTTTTTTACAATAAATTTAAATGATACATATGTGATTTTGTGTGTATTTTTCAAGCTTTTGTGGTGGGGAAGGGATAATTTTCATATTAATAATAGAATACCAGAATATGTATGGTAATAGAGCTCTGTATCTTTGCACACATTTTTTTTTTTTTTTTCGCTTACAGATTTAATTAGTTTGGATTTCTTGTGTGTGTGGTGTTTGTGGAATCGTTTCCCATACGGGCTATCTAATAGCCCGTGACGTCACATGGCGGGAACCCCTGCGCGAGCTAAAAGGGATTTGGACCCAATCGCCTTTCTAGAAGTTGAGAGCAACGGATAGAGATGTACAGGTGAGTTCGGGGTAACCCACGGTTAATATCATAGGCAGTGTTAGGTATATAAACACCATATTGGCGCCCAACTCGTGGCCCTTAACTCACTGTATATATAAGACAGGAACAATTTTTTTCCCGCAAAGTGTCAAAGCTGTTTATTAGGCGTTTTTTTTTCTTCTGTAGATATACGGGTGTAGCCCCCATTTTGGGGGCCACCACATGCTTAGGATTGTAGGATTAATTTGTGAATTTATTTTCACCTCTGCATATTTTGTGCATAGTTTTCCCATTTAAAGTTTTCATTCCATTGTTGATAGGTATAGTTTGTTGTATTTAGCATATAATTTGCATTTTCTCGCATAGTCTGTGTTGATTTTGACTTGGAAGATTTTTGTGTATTGTACCATTCGCTCATCATGAATGTTTCATTTGAAGAGGCTTTGCAAGCCTTGTAGTGTAGCGGATAGTGGATGAAATATTTCACTTGTGGATACAAGCACCAAACTAGAATTCATGCGCAGAGTGTTCATATCTGAAATGAACATCAAATTACATCATACAACAAATTCTTCTTTATAATTTCACAGAAAATAAAAACATTACCCAGAAATATTCAAAATATCATGAAAACATTATGAAAAAAAGACGCCATTTTGAAATAAGAGGCGGCCATCTTGAAAATGACCAAAACTTGAATGGCCAACGATATTTTTTGATCAGGTAATGTTCAAGAAACCTTCATGCAAAATTTGGTGCTTGTATCCACAAGTGAAATATCTTGCTGAAATATTGACCTAAGCCGCTACACTTTTGGGGTTAGACGACACTTTAACACCTGATGAGGAGCAGACATCTTGGCCCAGATACAGTAGGTGTTAGAACTCCGGGCAATATGGGTTACTGTGCTCCTAGCATTGTTAGGTTAGGTCAGGCTGCCGGCCCATCCCGCTTTCCAGGAGGGCAGGCAGACTATCCCAAGTGTGGGAGGTTGGTTTGGCAGGGTACAGTAAGGGAGCCAGAGGTCAAGGTGGCACACTCTGTTGTGCCTGGACCAGCCAGTAGTATTCAGCCAGGGGTGTCCCCTGGCTCTTCGGTAAGATGCAGTTCACCAGTTTGTGATAGGGAATTTGTCCCACCTAGCGAATATGTAGGGGTCCCCATGTCACGTCTTTCCCATATGACCATTACATGTAAGTGTGACCTAACTGTTAGGGATGTTCCTGTCATCCAAGGGCCTTAGGATACCATTGGAGTCACCCCGCTGCATCCGCCTAATGTTCAAGGGGACCTGAGACCCCACCTGCTAGACCTTGATCCCCCCATCACCCCGTCCCCCTCCAACTCCATGCCTGGTGGGCCTGTCAGGCCCACATACCAGCCCACATCCCAGCCCTGTAGCTATTGCCTGACTAGTTTAACTAACCAACCCCAGGACCCTGCTAGTGTAAACCAAGGGCAGCTTGTTGATTTGCCACATGCATCTCAAATTGTTGATTCTCAACCCCAAGCTTCACTTGCTCAGCCTAGCCCTGCCCCAGGGAATAGTAACTCCATGCCAGGTAGTAGGCCCCCTCATTGGGTGCCTCGCCATCCTTCCCCTGGGGGGGAGTACCTTGCCACTAGGGTCCAGGAGTCCTTGGTCCATACCTCACAGGGATACTTTGATCTGCGCATGTGCACTGCTGTAACCCAGCCGGTCGCACCCAGCTGTTATTACCCAACACCTCAGCCCGGGGATGATCAGTATGTTACTGTGCAGGGGGGGACAATGTTAGGACAGCACCAGTATTTTACAGGTTATGCGGTCCCAACGCTTGAGGCCTCCTCCCAGCCTTACAGTCCTGAGGGAGAGGGAAGTAGAATAGCACAAGTCCAGCCACAGTATCATGAGCCCTTGTCTGGGGAACCCCATCTCCTGGGTGACCATTCATACATCCCAGTACCTCATGCATATGAGCCCCCCACTAGAGAAATACCTTCTAATGCAAGTCACGCGCGGAATCCCGCTGCGTCTTGCAGTCCCCCTGAATATGCACGGATATCCGCAGCGTCTCATCATACCCATGAAGATGCGCGGTTATCCGCAGCGCCTCATCATCCCCATGAACATGTGCGGTTATCTGCAGCGCCTCATCATCCCCATGAGCACGCGCGGTTATCCGCAGCATCTCGCCATGCCCCGGAGTTTTCGCAGACGCCCATTGCGACCTATGGCTCATCTGGAGATGTGCAGCTGCCTGTGGTGCGGTACAATCCTCAAGACTATGCTGCACTACCAGCCAGTTCCAGCCACCCGACCGTCCGGAATAGACCTAGATATAAGGATCTCCGCTATGATGGCAAGTGCAACTTGAAAGCCTTCCTTCATAAATTTGTTCGCCAACAGTGGAATGAGACCGAGCAACATGCTCAATTCTGTTTCTTTCTGGAGGGCCCAGCCATTGAGTATTACACTTTGATGCTGGAGACTACCCCCGCCTGAGGTTCAGCGAAATACTCAGGAAGTTTGACAAGCGCTTTGGCTCATCAGCACCAGACCTCACTCATCAACTTAATTTCCAATCGGCGACACAGAATAGTGGTGAATCCCTGCGACAGTGGTCTGACTGAGTGCTCACCTTGGCTACTCGTGCATTCCCCCAGCTACCGGATGTTCATGCCCAGGCTATACCTCGTCTGTGTTATGGAGCGGAGGACCGGGAGGCGGGTTTGTACACTTTGGATGGCCAACCCAAGACTATGGAGGAAGCTGTCGACCACATGCAGTACTTCCAGCATTCGCGTCAGAGCAGACCCCCCAAGCCTAAGCGGGAGGCGGCTAGGTCCATGGCGGATAAGGACAAGGTATCTGTAGATAGCCAGAAGGATGGTGAAGGGGAGAGTAAGATTAAGGAACTCAGGAGCCGATGCAGCAGTTTGAGAATTGAGGGAGAGTGGCAGGGCCCCAGCAGACCCGATGCCTCCGTCGCCGCCACCTCCTCCACAAGGAGGGCCGGGGGCAGCCAGAGCTTGCCAATGTTTTAAAGAGGACATGCAGAGTGTGAAGCCAGAGTTTGGTCAGTCAGGGGAAACCCGTCTTGAGCATTCCAAGCAGGGTGGTGGATTTGGAGTGCGTGTCAGGAATCAGCCCATAACTGAACCATTTCCTGAGGAGGAGCTGCTGACTGAAGAGGAGGAACCTCCGGTTCCTAGTGATGAGATCCTGACTCCAGAAGACCCCAGTCTGAAGCTGCAGGAGCCACCAAGGGAGGATATGACCTCAGAGTCTGGGCCCCATGAAAACAGCGAGGATAAAAGTAGGATGCCTTTAAACCCACAGGCAGTCCCTATGGAGGGGGAGTTGAGTGTCACAGAAAGCCAGCATTGCCCATGGACTGCATTTACCATAAAGCTGAGGATCCAGGGAGCCCCCATTGAAGCTGTGGTGGATACTGGGGCAGAAGTGAGTGTACTTGGGAGGAAGTTCTATGACAATTTGGAGTCAAAGCCCCCCATTAAGAGACAGGTCACTTTGCTGCAAGCCGAAAATGAAGCCCATCTCCAGGAATTTGTTGCCGGCCCATTTGACCTTGGTGTAGGCCAGCACACTCATCAGGTGGATCTTTATGTGGCCCCTCTTAAGGACAGGATGTTGTTGGTAGTGATTTCCAGTCATCGATTATGATCGAAAATCGATCGATTGTTATTGCATTCTAAGCGCTCGATCATAAAAGGTTTCATTACGAATAATCAGTTAAGGTTTTTTTCCCTTTCAACAAGCACATATCATAAACAGAATATTCTAAACGCGAACTATCTATACCCTAAACAGGTGCGCGGTCTGAAAATGGCTGACATGTCAGACGAGCTCGATATTCTTACTCAGGAAATATAGCACATTCTAGAATTTGGACGCATTTGGTTTCAAGAAAATTAATGTTGGACTGCCTACAAAGGAAAATCTTTTGAATATAGTTTTTTTATCGCTAGAAATACTAAGTAAATCAAATTACAAAAGCCTAGTAATGAGTCTGTTCATTGTAACTTGTTTATTTACATTTATTTTGCACTTCACTATAAAATATAAAAATTTCCGATTATAATTGATGATTAATTAGTTAAGGGAAACTGATTATCGATAATGAAAATCTCACCGATTCCCATCACTAGTTGTTGGGAATTGACATCCTATGGGAACACAAGGCTAAGATGGACTGGAGCTCGGGGTGATAAACTTGTGTGGGGAAGAGATGCAGATGACCTATGGTAGAGGTTAGACGGAGAGCGTTGCTCGCATGACGCTAGTGCGTGAGGTCTGCGTTTGTGCCGGCTCTGCTGTATTGTGGCCCTTCAAGCTGGACAGGAGTCTGTCTGAATTCATGACCATTCTGGGGATAGAGAAAGTGTCAGAGGCTTTGCTTATGCCCCATACTTACCTTGCCGCTGGAGATGCCTTCGTGGCTTGCCTGGTGAACGCTTTGGAAATTATTCTGAAGGAGGGGAGCTTCCTAGGAGAGGTAGTTGAGGCTCATTTGCCTGCGCCCTACCCTAGGAGAGCGGCCTGGAGTTAAGCTGTGTGTGAGCCTGGGGGATCTCACCCTAAGGTGCCCACCCATTTGCAGGACCTGCTAGAACGATCCTCGGCGCATCTCAAGAATATGCTGGACGCTGGGGTGATTCAGCCCTCTATGTCTGAGTGGGCGTCAGCGCTGGTGCTCATCGGTAATAAGGATGGGCAAGTCCGATGGTGCCTGGACTACCGCAGGCTGAACAACGTTACAAGGAAGGATGTATTTCCTCTCCCATTGATCGACGAGTGTTTCAAAACTTTGTCAGGGAACATTTGGTTTTCCAAGCTGGATGGGAACTCCGCCTTCCATCAAGTTATGATAAGCCCTAATGACCGGAAGAAGACTGCCTTCGTCACCCGAAATGGCCTGTTTGAGTTCCGGCATATGGGTTTCGGCTTGTGTAACGCCCCAGCAACCTTTTTCCGAGCAATGAACTTAGTTCTGTGGGGGCTCACATGGAGCATAGTCCTGGCATTTCTGGACGATGCCTTAGTGCTTAGGCGCGACTTTGAGGATCACCTAGCTAATCTGAGGACAGTGTTTCAGCGCTGATGAGTGGGGGATGAGTACATAGAGGCTGTAAAGGACTGGACGACGCCTACCACTGTGTTGAGCGGTTCCTCGGCTTTGCCAACTACCACAGGGGGTTCATTGCCGGCTTTGCCCAGATTGCCCAACCGTTGTACAGTGTCACTGGGAAGAAACCTTGTTTATGAGGACCACAGCAGTGGACTGCTGTTGCGGCCCTCCGGAAAGTTCTCACTTCACCCCCAATCTTAGCCCTCCCTACTGCAGAGGACGAGTTTGTACTGGACACTGACGCGTCAGCGGAGGCGATAGGTGCTGAGCTCTCACAGATCCAGGAGGGGCAAGAAAAGCTGATAGCCTACGGTAGTCTCAGCCTGTTAGCAGAACAGAGGAGGAATTGCACTACCTGGAAGGAGCTCCTAGCAATTATCAGATTCACGCACATGTACAGACATTACTTGCTTGGCCGTATATTTGTCGTTCGCACACATCACCATAGCCTTATTTAGTTGCTCAACTTCAAGTACCCCTCAAGATCAGCTTGCTCGCTGGCTCGAGGAGCTTAGTCAGTACGATATGGTGATCCAACATAGACCAGAAAGGCACCATGTGAACGCTGATGCACTGTACAGACCGCCACCCCCATCCAGGTGTAGGGGGGTGGATTTCACCGTTAACCTTAGTGATTTGCCTTGTGGTGGCTGCCTTACGTGTACTAGAGCCCACCAGTTCTGGATTGCTTTTGCGGATGAAGTTGACGATGTGGTCCCTCTAGCTAGGCCTGGTAGTTGGACATATTCCCCCTTGTTGGGGGAAGAATCTAGCCTTACGAAGGATCAGAGCCCCATTATTGTTGACCGAGAAGAAGCCCGGCCCTCTATCAGCGAGGCAGCTCTGGGCTATGTCTCCAAGAAGCTTATGGGCCGGATCCGTGAAGACAACTGTGAGGGTCAGAGCAGTCCAAATGGCCCATGCCAGTCTCAGATCCAAATAAATCATTACCCCCAGTTTCGCCTGTATCATAGGAATTTCCTTGGAAGGCTTGGTTGGACCGCCTTCCTTGGTGGGCCTCACCCCCGATGAGATGAGCCGTAGCCAGTAAAGTGACCCAGGAAGACAAACTGTTCCTAGCCAGTCCAGCTGTCAAACATTACTATATCAACAGGATTTTGTTGCAGTTGGACAACGACAGGGTCCTTTGGAAAGAGACAGAGGAGGGGGGAGAGAAAAGGAAAGTTCTGGTCGTCCCCATAGAACTGAGGAGAGAGGTTCTGCGACTCTGCTACGATATACCAGCGGCTGGACATCAAGGGATCGAGCACACCAAGGCCCGGATGAGATTGCATTTATATTGGTACAGGATGATGTGGGGGGCCGAGAGGTTTGTTAGCACTTGTGGCCCCTGCAGTAGAAATAAGCGCCCACAGTGCCACGCCAGGGCAGAAATGATTAAGTATCATGCCGGGGCACCCATGGAGAGGGTGCACCTTGACTTCCTTGGACCGCGCCCTAAGACTCCAAAGGGGAATGAGTATGTCCTAGTCATGGTGGACCAATTTACTAAGTGGGTGGATTGTGTCCCCCTCCCCTCCCAGACAGCTGAGGTTACTGCCAAAGCGGCAGTGGACGAATTCTTTGTTAGGTTCGGCTGCCCCCTTGAGATATTTACAGATCAGGGGCGCAACTTTGAAAGTAAGTTGTTTACTGCTGTGTGTGACCTCCTCTGAATACTTAAGGCCCCCACCACCCCCTACCGTCCGTCTGCCAATTGACAGGTGGAGCGCTACAATAGAACCCTTATGGATGCGGTAAGGTGTTATATTGATAAGGCCCAAGACTGTTGGGACGAGCATCTGGCCCAGATAGCAGGGGCCTTCCGCTCTGCAGACAATCGTAATTCAAGGTTCATCGCCAACAAACTCATGCTTTGTAGAGAGGTCAATACGCCAGCTAGCCTGATGTACAGGTCCCCCCTGCAGGAGGGCCCTGCAGATATCGAGACGTATGTGAGGGACCTTGAA
The DNA here is from genome assembly GCF_025612915.1 of Magallana angulata. NCBI lineage: Eukaryota > Metazoa > Mollusca > Bivalvia > Ostreida > Ostreidae > Magallana > Magallana angulata. The sequence goes on from NC_069112.1 coordinate 43,494,829, forward strand.
GACAAAATACTGACTGGTCACGAGACAGCCAGGAGGCGCCTGCACACCTCTGAGGAGGGATAAAAAGAGATTATAACATCAAGGCCGCTACCAGCCCCTTTGAAGAAGGAGATGTTGTGTATGAGCTGGACACCGCGACGGTGAAGGGGAAGTGTTGCAAGCGTAGCCCGTCCTGGAAGGGCCCTGGTATCATAGTCAAGAAGCTGACCCCCCACCTGTACCAAGTAAAGACCAAGTCGGCAGTCATTGTGGCCAATCACGACTGCTTGAAGAAGTGTGTTGACAGGGACATCCCCCCATGGCTAGTTCGGTTTAGGGAGAACTTTGAGAACTCTGAGAGTGCCAAGCAGGAGACCGGGAGCGTCTTGGCTTCCAGCCCCCCTGCAGGGGCGGCGGGTGCCTGCAAGCTTCCCGAATCCCCCTCAGGCAGCAGCCACGCCAAGGTCGGCCCCCAAAACACTCTCCTGCTGCCAGAGGGCCTCCTGACAGTTCTCCCAAGCCCCCCCCCCCCCCAGACATCAGGGGCGTCCCCGTAACCAAAACCTAATGTAGCCTCCCCCACATGCCCCTCATCTCCGGGCCCATCCAATGAGATTGTGTTTGTACCTGTCGGCGCCCTGACGATGAGAAGTTAATGGTACAGTGACGAATGGTTTCACGGTCTGTGTGTGGGTGTCACCCCTGAGGAGGCCTCCACCTTTAAACAATTTGTGTGCCCAAACTGTGTTGGGGGGGGGGTTGTTATTCGTCTTGTTCTCCTTTACAGAAATTCTGACAGCGAAGAAGACTGCACCTCCTCCCGCCGGGAGTGGCGGAATGAGAGAACACCCATGGCACCATTGTGGCACGAATGCAACGCTGGGGCGCCTACCGAGCAGGCCGGCGGAGACAGGGGAGACCCGATGGCTGGCCCCCCTGTGGAGCCGCCATCACATCATGAGGAAGAGGAAGCCTTGATGGCTGCCCCCGAGGGGCCACCACTGTCTTATGGAGCGTGTGCCAGGAGGCCATCCTGGCAAGCCAGTGACAAGAAGGGGGATCCCTACCCTGTGAAGAGCATGGAGGGTGGCAAGCTCCTAGCCCAAGTGGTCCAGCTCCACCCAGAGACGACCAGCTTCGCAGCAGGAGGAGATGATCGCCACTCTCTTCCTGCCCCTTTCCCAATTGTGCCGAGAGGACGAACAAGTTGAGGGATCATGTGACGCTCTCCCACCTTCACCCTGTGTTTAGGAGGTCCATGCCCTTGGGGGATGAAGCCACGGCTATGCGACTTAGAGTGTGCGAGTGGTTGGCTGACCAACTCCTTCGAAGTTGGGCCACGTTGACAGACCTGATCCAGAGTGTTCCCACCTTCAGGGAACCTGGCGCAGGTATCCCAGGCGACTTGCGAAGGCCAGTCTTTCAAATCTATTGTTTAGCTAATTAAATGTCAGTTATTGCTTAAGTAACTATAATAGGTATTAAGTTTCCCTTTTTTTCATACGGAAAATACAAAGAAGTTACCATATGTTATGATATGGTACAAAAGAAAACTACATAATGGAGCAGGTGCCCTCTGATGATTATATCTTAGTTATTACTGGTTCTTACTTTAGTTTCTGTTCGTTTTCTTTTCATAGGTTGCAATGAAATTTGGTATACAGAAGTATCATAATATCTCGGTCAAGTTTGATTTTGGGTACGATCGAGCAATTTTTGACAGAGTTATGTCCCCATACACCCTTCGGGCCTGCAGCCTCAGGCTGTATGGAATACAACCCAGGATAAATCCTCATACCCCTTGATTGGACCTGGATAACTATAATAATATTTATTTTGTACTATACACTTTAATAAGTTCAAATGAGGTATAAATGGGGCGCGAGATAATTCAGAATTATAAAAAAAATTGTTGGTATTTTAAAAAATCTTCTCCTAAATAAATCCTTGGGTAGTGTAGATTAAAGTTTTTCAAATCATGGTCCCCGATGGTAGGATGGGGCCACCATGGGGGGATCAAATTTTACATGGGAATATATAGAGAAAATCTTTAAAAATCTCCTTCTTAAAAACTATTTGGCCAGAAAAGCTAAAACTTGTGTGGACGCATTCTCAGGTTGTTTAATCATGAACTTGTTGTCTCTGGTTGTAATGTTATGGTCTACTATAAATCTCAGCGAGATTCGTCAGGGCTGAAAAAATTTGACGGAAGTCTCTTAAAGGTATTACACAAGGATAAAGCCAATCAAAATGTGTACTTAATCAATTGTACAGACCCTGAAACGTGCTACTACACCAGTTGCACGGTTCGGTTCGTTATGCTTTTTGAACGGTACGGTTCGCTTTGTGAACGGTACGGTTCGTTTTGTGAACGGTACGGTTCGCTTTGTGAACGGTACGGTACGCTTTGTGAACGGAACGGTTCGCTTCTTGCACGGTACGCTTTGCTAAAATTAGCTGCACGCTTTGTGAACGGTTTGCGCGCTTTATTAATGAGGTAGGCGTGGCCTGCACGCTTTGATTTTTCTCGATATAATTTTGTTTAGTTTTTGCCCGATCTACTTCAGCATGGTGGTAATTATGACCAGAATTTTCTTTATTTATATGATATATTACAAAAGTATTTCAATCTATCTATTTAAAATCAGGACTTTCATCCGTTCCCCCGTTTTTGATACGTTGCGCGAAACGTGTACTCAGTGACAACCGGGAAGCGGGGGTAATTTTAATTTTGATCAATCTGTTATTATTAGTATTTAATTTAGATAAATGTAATCATTAAGATAGATTAAAAGAACTGTTTGACTTTAATCCGATATATTTTTGTTAATTCAGCGAGCTGTCGATAATTTTACAAATCGTCTAAAGTGTTTATTTCTATACATGTACTTGAGTTGAAGTCATTAAATATTTCTAATCCATTAAAAATTTCTACAAAAAATTGCCCCGACTTTATTCCGATATTTCTTTAGTTTCCTTTATCGTTGTCTTGATTCTCGGCTAGTTGTTATTATTCATAATTCGTATGATCATTCTGTATTGCGTACTAGTACTACTGTAGTACTACTGCCGATTGCCTTAGTGAATAGACGATGTAAAATTAATGATAAGATAAACAATGAATTTCAGATAAGAAATCTTGAATTAAACTGTTATATAGTTTTTGACACAAATTTTATTCATTTAAATATTGATTCTATGATTTTCTGCAATTGTTCGAATACACAGATTATACCTACATGTAACCCGTCATCGCTTCTCTTATCTGAACTAAGATCGCGTGTATAGTCAAAATATGACAATTAGTTTTTGTTTTTCCGTTAAACTATACATGTACATGTAACATATTCTTACGATATGTACACAACTGGATATACACAACAAGTCAATAACTTTTATATATGTAATGGCGATATTTATCATTCTGTTGAACAAGTGTCCGCTCTTCACTGTATGCATGCGATTTAGCTGACGTTTTACAAATGCTGACTAACCTGTTTATATTTAATTCACCTTATTACACACAAACTTTTTGTAAATAGGACACGAAAAAATACCCGGTAATCAACAAATGAATGTTAAAAGTGATAAATATAAAAGAATTTATCAAGTAACAAAATAAAACGACAGCGAGGGAAAACGACTCTGATCGCCAGTACCTGAATTATAATCATGAAATCGAGAAGAAATTATTGTTGAATAATTCAAAATAGGAACACTCTTTTCAATAGGGATTTAAGAAAACATAAAACAAAAATGTTTCATTCGATAATTTTCTTCTAGCCATATAGGAGGAGCCAAGTAGCACGCGGCGCATGGCGTGATCTGTACTGTTATACTTAAACTGATTGACAGGCGAAGCACGTGGAGTCCTGAGATAAAATCCCGCTCAAATGACCAACTATAGAAACTTAAAGCGAAATAATAAAGTTCAGTAATAAAACTTTAATTTAAGTATTATAATCAACACACAAGTTCTCGTTCTCTCTCTCTCTCTCTCTCTCTCTCTCTCTCTCTCTCTCTCTCTCTCTCTCTCTCTCTCTCTCTCAATTTGTGGGTGTATGTGATTGTGTGCAAACAATTTTGAATTATTAGATTTTTATTTGTATGAATTTAATTCATTTATTTTAGAATCATGGTTTTCACAACGATTTCAACACAATGACTAAACGTTTGCACAGTGGACGATGTACATGTGTAATATATAGATTGATCTCGACGGTTACAATTTCGACGCTATTTCACATCACAGATTGAAAATAAATTTAAAAAGAGCTGTGTTTGTGCTTACATGTACTTGTTATCTCATTCAATTATTTATGATGTAATTAATCATTTTTTGATACATTAATGTACCCGGTAAATGATATTTAATCGGAAGTTAATATGTGAAAATCCCGCATGTACAGAGTCGCTGAATTGTTCTACGGATCCACGCGCCGATAGTCTTATGTGTAGTTGTTTGTGTTCATTTCTACAGACAGTTCTTTTGTTTTCTAGAGATTAAGAAAAGTCATGAAACTAACAAAGTATAAGTAAGATATATTTAGACTATACACACGACAGATTGTGATGAGTTACCTAACAGGTGTCCGTGGAAAGGTGTGAATACCGGCATCTCGTATACACCTGTTTAAGCATCCAAATATACAGAGTTAGTTGTAAAGTACAATAACTACTAAAAAACAAAGAAAGACAATAACACCTGTTGTGTATAGAACCAAAGATCAGCTTCTGTACTCGTGTTTTGCGCGAGTGATTTTTGTTCATGTGAAATCACGACGCCATTACCAGCTATGCAGGAAATAAAGTTGGAAGTTATTTTATGGAATGCGTGTACTTTTTCCCGTTCAAACTTGCATTTAATAAAATTATTTAATAAATATAATTGTGTGAACGTTAATAGTTTACAATGTTTAAGAAATCGGCGATGCTAGTTTTGTCGAAAAACAAAGAAATGTTTACGGTCTAATAAAGGAACTATTTTTGTAACTGTTTTAATAAGAATAACAGTTTTAAATCTTAGTATGTGTTATCTAATCCCGTATAAAATATCTAGCTAAATATTGAACTTATCTGGTCAGCGATAATCTCTGTCCGTACTCATCTAGAGACATTAGGTCAATAAGCCGTATATGGAAGTTGCACGCTTATTGCACGGTACGGTACGCTTTTTTGTTCGTCTGGAGGCGGGTCTTGCATAAATTATCTTGCACGCTTTTTGCACGGTACGGTTCGCTTTGTGAACGGTACGGTTCGCTTTGCGAACGGTACGGTTCGTTTTGTGAACGGTACTGTACGCTTTGTGAACGGTACGTTTCGTTTTGTGAACGGTACGGTTCGTTTCTTGCACGGAACAGTACGGTTCGTTTTAGAGGTGTAGTAGCACGTTTCAGGGTCTGTAGTTCCATTCATATAGAGACAATTTCTTTTGTTTTGTTTCTTTTTTGGCACAATTTTTTTTAGGCCTACAGTATTTAATTTGGACTCATTTGCTAGGAAAATTATTACTTGAGTGGAATTGTCACACTAAATTAAATGGAACTGTTATTTACGGTGCTGAGTCTGTTTGTCAACATGTGGGTATATCCCTTTAACTATTTTTAGAATGTGTGTAGGACAACAAAGTAGTACCTTTAAGCAAAATAGTTCCTATACTTTCAGAGTGTATTTACATTTATTGGGACATTTTAAATCAGAATGTGTGACACATGTAAGACAAGAGTATTTGCAATTTTAAAAGCAAGTGTCAAATTTGAATTATTATTATCATTTGAAGGAAGGAATTGAAAATGTTTGATGTACACCCTTTCCCAAACTGTAAAATTCCCTACTTTTACTTTCATTTTCAGAGTTTTTCAATACACATGCATTTTGCCGGAAAATGAATCTGACTTCACACCACGAAATTTTAACAGGAAAAAGACAATTTGATGAGCTTTCATTCCAGAGGTCTCTCGTTGCTGAACGAAAATTCGGCCTGGAACATAAACATTACCGCCTATGGAAAATGGAGCTCCATGCTGGTAGGGCAAATTCGTTGTTTACTTGCAACTATGATGATAAACGAAATTGTGTTTCTCTTTCGTACATCCTCTCATTTATGTGAACAAACTAAATTTCCAACAAGTTCAACAATTAAGTTTAATCATTTAGATAACAACTTCTATAGAAAAAAAAATCATCACTTGTTCATGTAAACCAAAAGTTTCTATCATTATTAGGAAATAAATATTATCATTATTTATAAAGAAGTTAACTATTTTTTTTCAAGTAAATTGATGAAATGACCCTATAGGGCATTGATTTAGATGAAATTTAAAATTACTAATATGATTGTAGTGTTTTGGCAATTTTAAAATTGTTTGTAATATTGAATTTTCTTTTTTACATATTTTTACATAGTATGGTAATTATGGTAATGTTTTGAGAGTTTTTTAATTTTAACAAGCTCATCAAAGAAATTCATAGTCCTATGGGATCAATTTTCTGATATGGAGTTCCATTGTACCATAAGAGAAAGTGAGGAAAATTTGAAACAACTAATTGCATCTGTTTCAGGTGCTGGAGGAGGTTAAGGTTTTAAGCTCACTTGAGCTGAAAGCTCTAGTGAGCTTTTCTGATCACTTTTTTTCTGGCGTCCGTCTGTCTGTCTGTCCGTCCATCCGTCCGTCCGTCTGTCTGTCTGTAAACTTTTTACATTTTTGACTTCTTCTCCGAAACCACTTGGCCAGTTTTAACCAAACTAGCCACAAAGCATCATCATTGGGTGAAGGGGATTCAAGTTTGTTAAAATGTGGGGCCCTGCTCTCTTTCAATGGGAGATCATTAGGATTTAATGAAATGTTGTTGATATTTTTCAAAAATCTTCTTCTCAGAAACCATTTGGCCAGGAAAGCTGAAACTTGTGTGGAAGCATCCTCAGATAGTGTAGATTCAAGTTTGTTCAAATCATTGCCCCTGGTGGTAAGGTGGGGCCACAATGGGAGGGGGGGGGTTGGAGTTTTACATACAATCTTTAAAATACTTCTTATCAGCAACCAATTAGCCAGGAAATGTGAAACTTGTGTAAAAGCTTCCTCATGTAGTGTAGATTTAAAGTTGTGAAAATCATGACCCTCAGGGGTAGGGTGAGGCCACAATGGAGGGTTGTACTTTTACATAAGAGTAAAGTGTAAATATTTAAAATTTTCTTCTCAAAAATCATTTATTTAAAATTTACATAGCATAGGATTATAAAAATAGAAAAAATTTTAAAATACCTTTTTCTAAAAACCACTTGGTTAGAAAAGCTGTATCTTTACTGAAAGCAACCTCTGATAATGTTCAAAAATCTTTCAAATCAAAATCTTAAGGAGTAGGGTGGGGCCACATTGGAATTCCAATTTCTTCGGAAATTGGATTTCTGAAAGTAAGGAACGGGGTGGGTCAGATGAATTTGATCGTATGTGAACTGGTAGAGTTTTAATTATAAGATATTTTAAAATATATACCGTATTGACTATAATTTTGCAAAATTAATTAGCTGCTATATGGTAAACAGTACATGTTCACAAGTGGCTGTAAAGGTGTATTATACCGGTAATAGCTCTCTGGAAAATTTTAATCAACCAACTTCAATAAGTGCGTCTGTATTGAACCGACGTTCCGGACGTCATAAAGATGTATTTTATCATTAGGAATACAAAAACTAATGAAAATAATTTTTATACCATATAGATTTTCTAGAATTATAATTTTTATAGAATAAAAGCAAAGGGGGACAACTCTTCAAGAAAAGGGAAAGGTCATTAATAAGGACACGTTCCACTGTTACATGTTGATACTTATATATGAAAATTATTTCCAAGTATACTAATTACCGTATTAAGTCCATACATATCTGTTATGATCCCAGATTCATTGAATCTGGGGCTATTATGGATCAAATACCTTAAATGAATGACAACTCTTGCAGGAAAGCGCACAAGGCCTCCAAATCCAAAATATGACTATGGAAGTTTTATTGCCCAGACATGTGATTGTCTAGAACCAATTGGATGATGCATTATATAGAATATTCATATTGAGGTAAAATAATTTATGAAGGTATAATAATATATGATATTGTGTCAAACCACACATTAATATATGATATAATGATAAAGATTAAAAACTATGATTTTCATAGAATATGATGAGAGTGATCTCGTAAAGGTATTGCCCCATCTCAGTGAGTTTTGTACTGATGTTGATACAACCACTTTGGTCCCTATTTGCATTTCACGCGCAAAATCGTTTTTTATGCAAATTCTCCCCCTTAGCCAAGGTGGTTAGGGGGAGTTTCTCCCACATAGCAGCAGTGAAAGGTTAACAGGTATATATTTTGTAAACTTTCATCCTGTTTATTATATTTTAGAGCTGCCATGTCTTCTAAGAGAAACTCCATTCTTTGATGACTGATGGAAAAGCCTCATCACTTCCTTTGCTAAAGAACTTGTTATCTTAATCACTAGCCATTAATCAGTGACCACCGTTATCAAAGCTCCCAGGTACATTATGGAAGTCTCTTCTGGCACCATTTTTTTTTTTGCAGTCCCTGACTTTGTCTTAGAATTGAAATTATGAACTTTTGCTATTTAATTCCTTTAGTAAACTTCTTGTTTTCGTAATTAATTCTATTAATTAATGTTGAATTGGTACTCAAGTTCAAACATTTCAGATTTAATTTAATTTAATTTTTTTTCTCAACATTTCACTGATTCAATTTTATTGGACATTAAATTATTTACTATACAGAAGATGAATTTTAAAAGACATTTTCTCCAGAGTTCAGCAATATTTTAAGAGTAGATCAGAATACTTTTTCATCCCTTAGAGCCAGAAGTAGATTTCTTACACTAGCATACTGTAAATTCCTAATTAAATGTGAGAAATTGATATCTGCATAAAATCGTGAGGAGCACATCTTGCGGAATTTCATTTTCATTTTTCGTATGAATGTAGATAATTAGAAATCAGGATACAAATTTGCTGTTTCATATTTCATATTCTAGTGTCTTAATAAAAAACAATTGAATCACAGAATTAAGTACTTGCATAAAATATGGAATCTACAGTATGACATTTATAAATAATTGATAAATATTTTCTGCAAATTTCATTTAATTTCATAAAATTTGAGTTGACTTCTTAAAGGTTTTTAGCAAGGAAATAGCCAATCAAAATAAACTTTGTTAATTACAGTTATTAGTCATTCCATATATATGTATATAGTCACAATTTCTTTTTATATCTTACCTTCTGCTGAATTGTAAAGAAATCATTGGCTAACAGCAGTCACGTGGAGACCGTGTATATTCCATACACAGTCAGAACAAAATATATCTTCCCTTTGAGCATTATGACATCATTCTTAGAGTATTGTGACGTCAGGTTTTGTACCCAGATTGAAACTTGTAACTTTGTTATTAGACGCTTGATTTTCAGTGTTGAATTAATTTTATGTCATTAACACAAAGGCAGTCGGTAAGATATAATCATTACATAGTCATGTAGTGACCGGGTATGGGATGATACCTGGTTAGTAAATTTGCCTCACCAGGTATGAAATTTACTAACCAGGTATTATCCCGTTCCCGGTCACTACATGACTATTAACTAATAATACCCCCGCTCGGAAGGAGAGGGGGTAAACTGTTTACCCTTGTGTGTCTATCTGTCCTTCTCTGTGTATGTCCATATTATTAACAATTTTTTTTATCGCAGATGCTTGAAATTTTAACACACTTTTTGCTTAGGCATGCCTTATGGTGGTATTCATTTTTGTACTAATGAGATGTCAACTTCCTGTTAGATGACACCTTTATTTATTTGTAGCCTTACATTTCAAACAAATAGTCATCAGAGATTTCTCAGCAACTATTCATCAGAGCTGCTTGAAATTTTATCACACTCTTTTTTTAGACATGCTATATGGTATAATTTGGTTTTTTTTTTACAAAACAAACATCAACCTCCTGTTAAAATGATGACTTTGCCTTTATGTATTTTCACATTAGAGCCGGGTATCACTAGGGGTTATCACAGATATCTCGTTTCTTTTTATGGTATCTTATCTTAGGCCTATAGTATTGATTCTGGACTCATTTGCTAGGAAAACTATCACTTTAGTGGAATGATCACATTGAATTTAATGGAACTATTTTTTTTTTAGACACGCATAATGATACAACTTCCTGGATGGTGTTGAGTTTGTTTTTCAACCTGTGAAACCCATTTGTTTTTAGGGGTGGGTATGCTTATATTTAATTTTCTCTCTTAGAAACCAAGCAAGTCATTATTTTCCTGGTCTCAAGTTAGTCTCAAAGCATTTAACAGTAAATTCTATTTCATTTATAATACTCTGAGAGTTTAGTTAATGAACTAAGGCCACATAAAGTTGAAATAATGGTTCTAGGGTAAAATTTTCTAGAAATGGATGTGAGAGGGAAGCATTTTTTCCCTTTTTATTGTTGATGAAATAGATGAGGGAGGCTTTTTTTTATAATCATCGCCCATCTTGGGTTCCAAAAGCGTATGTTTTATAAAACTGTTGAAATACAGGTTTCGTTGATGCCACTTATTCGTTTCCATCACGATGTAGCTCATTTGTGGTCTTGCCTAAGTCTACAGAGACCGGAATACTTAGAGTATCCATCCTTTTTTAATGATTTCATGTCTTTGTAAAGGTGTAAGAAATTATAACCCTCCAATTACCCTCCCTTCATTTTCATCGATGGGAAAATCACTCAACGAAACCGGGTCTAATTTGTTCTGTCCTAGCTTTTTTAATGAAACTTCTTATCTGAATTTCTACTACTTATACCTCATCTCAAAGTTTGTTAATTTTAAACATAAAATTCTATAGGATTTGAAATTTGATTTGGTTTGAAATGTGTCAATTTTACACATTTTTTTCAATTTTTTTTACTTTCTGCCCTAGGGAATTTTTTTCTCCTCCACATATAAAAGTTATCGCTACAAAGCATCAAATGGTCGAATTAAAAATACCTTTTACCTCTTGGTTTGTTCCAGGGGTCTTATCAAAGTTTATATTTCATGCCCAGTTGATGAATACCAGTGATATAGCTGTAAAGTTGCTCTCAGTGGACTATAGCAATTGACCAGTTCATATTAATAAATATAATGTTGCTCCCATATTGACAGTTTCAATATCCTGAGTACAGGTACATAGCTGTTGGGTTGCTCTCAGTGGAAAAAATAAATTGTGTCGGGTATGAATGAATCACTGTTTTGTTGCTCTTAGTATACCATAACATAATATGGTTTTCTTAGGTGAACATATGTTTAGCCTACTGTACTAAGGTGCAATGGTTATGTTCTTACCAGCAGGTTTATGAATAGACAAGTTATCTTTATGTATAGATGTTGTGTTGCTCTCAGAAGACTACCAATTGCCTTAGGTACCACTATTGATGTTAAGTTTCTCTCAGTGACATTATCAATAGACAAAAAATACTAATGTGTAGCTGTTTTATTTCACTCAATAGACAGTATTCATAGGTCAGTGTACTGAATAATACCAGGTAAATAGGTGCTAAGTTGTTGGGTTGCTCTCAGTGGAAAGTTTGAATTGTGTCGGGTACGAATGTATGACTGTTTTGTTGTTCTTAGTAGACCGTACCAATAGCATTGGATACTTGATATCAACTGCATCATCATTTGCCTTGAGTACTGTTATGAAACTGGATTGTACAACTGTTCAGTTGCTTTTAGTATAGCTACCAATTGGTTTGGTTCTTTAGAATAATGTTGTGTTGGTCTCAGTTGACCATATCGATGGCTTAGGGTTCTGATGTATTACTATTATGTTGCTCTCAAAGGACAGTGTTAATCGTATTGTGTAACATATGTGTAACTTACGTGTTGCTCTGATTAGACGGTATCAATTGCCTGAGTTACTGTTGTACAATTGGTAGCTCTTCCAATGACATTTGATCAAAATGCTAGATTACTTATTGAAAACTGTTGTGTTAATCCTAGTGAACTGTATCATTGCCTAAGATGTTATTATAAAATGTCATGTTGGTCTCATTGGATGATAGGAATTTGTTCTTAGTGATTCAAATCAATAGCCTAGTGTACTATTGTATAATTATTATGTTTCTCTCAGAGGACTTTATCAATAAGCTAGGGTATCATTCATAACAATATGGTTTTCTTAGGTGAACATATGTTTAGCCTACTGTACTAAGGTGGAATGGTTATGTTCTTACCAGAAGGTTTATGAATAGACAAGTTATATTAATGTATAGATGTTGTGTTGCTCTCAGAAGACTACCAATTGCCTTAGGTACCACTATTGATGTTGAGTTTCTCTCAGTGACATTATCAATAGACAAAAAATCCTAATGTGTAGCTGTTTTATTTCACTCAATAGACAGTATTCATAGGTCAGTGTACTGAATAATACCAGGTAAATAGGTGTTAAGTTGTTGGTTTGCTCTCAGTGGAAAGTTTGAATTGTGTCGGGTACGAATGTATGACTGTTTTGTTGTTCTTAGTAGACCGTACCAATAGCATTGGATACTTGGTATCAACTGCATCATCATTTGCCTTGAGTACTGTTATGAAACTGGATTGTACAACTGTTCAGTTGCTTTTAGTAAAGCTACCAATTGGTTTGGTTCTTTAGAATAATGTTGTGTTGCCCTCATTTGACCATATCGATGGCTTAGGGTTCTGATGTATTACTATTATGTTGCTCTCAAAGGACAGTGTGAATAGTATTGTGTAACATATGTGTATCTTACGTGTTGCTCTGATTAGATGGTATCAATTGCCTGAGTTACTATTTTACAATTGGTAGCTCTTCCAATGACATTTGATCAAAAGGCTAGATTACTTATTGAAAACTGTTGTGTTAATCTTAGTGAACTGTATCATTGCCTAAGATGTTATTATGAAATACCATGTTGGTCTCATTGGATGATAGGAATTTGTTCTTAGTGATTCACATCAATAGCCTAGTGTACTATTGTACCATTATTATGTTTCTCTCAGAGGACCTTATGAATAAGCTAGGGTATCATGCATAAGATAATATGGTTTTCTCAGGTGAACATATGTGTAGTTTACTGTACTAAGGTGCAATGGTTATGTTCTTACCAGGAGGTGTATGAATAGACAAGTTATATTAATGTATAGATGTTGTGTTGCTCTCAGAAGACTACCAATTGCCTTAGGTACCACTATTGATGTTAAGTTTCTCTCAGTGACATTATTAATAGACAAAAAATACTAATGTGTAGCTGTTTTATTTCACTCAATAGACAGTATTCATAGGTCAGTGTACTGAATAATACCAGGTAAATAGGTGCTAAGTTGTTGGGTTGCTCTCAGTGGAAAGTTTGAATTGTGTCGGGTAGGAATGTGTGACTGTTTTGTTGTTCTTAGTAGACCCTACCAATAGCATTGGATACTTGGTATCAACTGCATCATCATTTGCCTTGAGTACTGTTATGAAACTGGATTGTACAACTGTTCAGTTGCTTTTAGTATAGCTACCAATTGGTTTGGTTCTTTAGAATAATGTTGTGTTGGTCTCAGTTGACCATATCGATGGCTTAGCGTTCTGATGTATTACTATTATGTTGCTCTCAAAGGACAGTGTGAATCGTATTGTGTAACATGTGTAACTTACGTGTTGCTCTGATTAGACGGTATCAATTGACTGAGTTACTGTTGTACAATTGGTAGCTCTTCCATTGACATTTGATCAAAAGGCTAGATTACTTATTGAAAACTGTTGTGTTAATCCTAGTGAACTGTATCATTGCCTAAGATGTTATTATGAAATGCCATGTTGGTCTCATTGGATGATAGGAATTTGTTCTTAGTGATTCACATCAATAGCCTAGTGTACTATTGTACAATTATTATGTTTCTCTCAGAGGACATTATCAATAAGCTAGGGTATCATGCATAAGATAATATGGTTTTCTTAGGTGAACATATGTTTAGCCTACTGTACTAAAGTGGAATGGTTATGTTCTTACCAGGAGGTTTATGAATAGACAAGTTATATTAATGTATAGATGTTGTGTTGCTCTCAGAAGACTACCAATTGCCTTAGGTACCACTATTGATGTTAAGTTTCTCTCAGTGACATTATCAATAGACAAAAAATACTAATGTGTAGCTGTTTTATTTCACTCAATAGACAGTATTCATAAGTCAGTGTACTGATTAATACCAAGTAAATAGGTGCTAAGTTGTTGGGTTGCTCTCAGTGGAAAGTTTGAATTGTGTCGGGTACGAATGTATGACTGTTTTGTTGTTCTTAGTAGACCGTACCAATAGCATTGGGTACTTGGTATCAACTGCATCATTATTTGCCTTGAGTACTGTTATGAAACTGGATTGTACAACTGTTCAGTTGCTTTTAGTAAAGCTACCAATTGGTTTGGTTCTTTAGAATAATGTTGTGTTGGTCTCAGTTGACCATATCGATGGCTTAGGGTTCTGATGTATTACTATTATGTTGCTCTCAAAGGACAGTGTTAATCGTATTGTGTAACATATGTGTAACTTACGTGTTGCTCTGATTAGACGGTATCAATTGCCGAGTTACTGTTGTACAATTGGTAGCTCTTCCAATGACATTTGATCAAAATGCTAGATTACTTATTGAAAACTGTTATGTAAATCCTAGTGAACTGTATCATTGCCTAAGATGTTATTATGAAATGTCATGTTGGTCTCATTGGATGATAGGAATTTGTTCTTAGTGATTCAAATCAATAGCCTAGTGTACTATTGTATAATTATTATGTTTCTCTCAGAGGACTTTATCAATAAGCTAGGGTATCATTCATAACAATATGGTTTTCTTAGGTGAACATATGTTTAGCCTACTGTACTAAGGTGGAATGGTTATGTTCTTACCAGAAGGTTTATGAATAGACAAGTTATATTAATGTATAGATGTTGTGTTGCTCTCAGAAGACTACCAATTGCCTTAGGTACCACTATTGATGTTAAGTTTCTCTCAGTGACATTATCAATAGACAAAAAATCCTAATGTGTAGCTGTTTTATTTCACTCAATAGACAGTATTCATAGGTCAGTGTACTGAATAATACCAGGTAAATAGGTGCTAAGTTGTTGGTTTGCTCTCAGTGGAAAGTTTGAATTGTGTCGGGTACGAATGTATGACTGTTTTGTTGTTCTAAGTAGACCGTACCAATAGCATTGGATACTTGGTATCAACTGCATCATCATTTGCCTTGAGTACTGTTATGAAACTGGATTGTACAACTGTTCAGTTGCTTTTAGTAAAGCTACCAATTGGTTTGGTTCTTTAGAATAATGTTGTGTTGC
Source organism: Magallana angulata (assembly GCF_025612915.1). Taxonomy (NCBI): domain Eukaryota; kingdom Metazoa; phylum Mollusca; class Bivalvia; order Ostreida; family Ostreidae; genus Magallana; species Magallana angulata. The sequence continues at coordinate 43,510,171 of NC_069112.1, forward strand.
CCTCATTTGACCATATCGATGGCTTAGGGTTCTGATGTATTACTATTATGTTGCTCTCAAAGGACAGTGTGAATAGTATTGTGTAACATATGTGTATCTTACGTGTTGCTCTGATTAGATGGTATCAATTGCCTGAGTTACTATTTTACAATTGGTAGCTCTTCCAATGACATTTGATCAAAAGGCTAGATTACTTATTGAAAACTGTTGTGTTAATCTTAGTGAACTGTATCATTGCCTAAGATGTTATTATGAAATACCATGTTGGTCTCATTGGATGATAGGAATTTGTTCTTAGTGATTCACATCAATAGCCTAGTGTACTATTGTACCATTATTATGTTTCTCTCAGAGGACCTTATGAATAAGCTAGGGTATCATGCATAAGATAATATGGTTTTCTCAGGTGAACATATGTGTAGTTTACTATACTAAGGTGCAATGGTTATGTTCTTACCAGGAGGTGTATGAATAGACAAGTTATATTAATGTATAGATGTTGTGTTGCTCTCAGAAGACTACCAATTGCCTTAGGTACCACTATTGATGTTAAGTTTCTCTCAGTGACATTATCAATAGACAAAAAATACTAATGTGTAGCTGTTTTATTTCACTCAATAGACAGTATTCATAGGTCAGTGTACTGAATAATACCAGGTAAATAGGTGCTAAGTTGTTGGGTTGCTCTCAGTGGAAAGTTTGAATTGTGTCGGGTACGAATGTATGACTGTTTTGTTGTTCTTAGTAGACCGTACCAATAGCATTGGATACTTGGTATAAACTGCATCATCATTTGCCTTGAGAACTGTTATGAAACTGGATTGTACAACTGTTCAGTTGCTTTTAGTATAGCTACCAATTGGTTTGGTTCTTTAGAATAATGTTGTGTTGGTCTCAGTTGACCATAGCGATTGCTTAGGATTCTGATGTATTACTATTATGTTGCTCTCAAAGGACAGTGTGAATCGTATTGTGTAACATTTGTAACTTACGTGTTGCTCTGATTAGACGATATCAATTGCCTGAGTTACTGTTGTACAATTGGTAGCTCTTCCAATGACATTTGATCAAAAGGCTAGATTACTTATTGAAAACTGTTGTGTTAATCCTAGTGAACTGTATCATTGCCTAAGATGTTATTATGAAATGCCATGTTGGTCTCATTGGATGATAGGAATTTGTTCTTAGTGATTCACATCAATAGCCTAGTGTACTATTGTACAATTATTATGTTTCTCTCAGAGGACATTATCAATAAGCTAGGGTATCATGCATAAGATAATATGGTTTTCTTAGGTGAACATATGTTTAGCCTACTGTACTAAGGTGCAATGGTTATGTTCTTACCAGGAGGTTTATGAATAGACAAGTTATATTAATGTATAGATGTTGTGTTGCTCTCAGAAGACTACCAATTGCCTTAGGTACCACTATTGATGTTAAGTTTCTCTCAGTGACATTATCAATAGACAAAAAATACTAATGTGTAGCTGTTTTATTTCACTCAATAGACAGTATTCATAAGTCAGTGTACTGATTAATACCAGGTAAATAGGTGCTAAGTTGTTGGGTTGCTCTCAGTGGAAAGTTTGAATTTTGTCGGGTAGGAATGTGTGACTGTTTTGTTGTTCTTAGTAGACCGTACCAATAGCATTGGATACTTGGTATCAACTGCATCATCATTTGCCTTGAGAACTGTTATGAAACTGGATTGTACAACTGTTCAGTTGCTATTAGTATAGCTACCAATTGGTTTGGTTCTTTAGAATAATGTTATGTTGGTCTCAGTTGACCATATCGATGGCTTAGGGTTCTGATGTATTACTATTATGTTGCTCTCAAAGGACATTGTGAATCGTATTGTGTAACCTATGTTTAACTTACGTGTTTCCCTGATTAGACGGTATCAATTGCCTGAGTTACTGTTGTACAATTGGTAGCTCTTCCAATGACATTTGATCAAAAGGCTAGATTACTTATTGAAAACTGTTGTGTTAATCCTAGTGAACTGTATCATTGCCTAAGATGTTATTATGAAATGTCATGTTGGTCTCATTGGATGATAGGAATTTGTTCTTAGTGATTCACATCAATAGCCTAGTGTACTATTGTACAATTATTATGTTTCTCTCAGAAGACATTATCAATAAGCTAGGGTATCATGCATAAGATAATATGGTTTTCTTAGGTGAACATATGTTTAGCCTACTGTACTAAGGTGCAATGGTTATGTTCTTACCAGGAGGTTTATGAATAGACAAGTTATATTAATGTATAGATGTTGTGTTGCTCTCAGAAGACTACCAATTGCCTTAGGTACCACTATTGATGTTAAGTTTCTCTCAGTGACATTATCAATAGACAAAAAATACTAATGTGTAGCTGTTTTATTTCACTCAATAGACAGTATTCATAAGTCAGTGTACTGATTAATACCAGGGAAATAGGTGCTAAGTTGTTGTTTTGCTCTCAGTGGAAAGTTTGAATTGTGTCGGGTACGAATGTATGACTGTTTTGTTGTTCTTAGTAGACCGTACCAATAGCATTGAATGCTTGGTATCAACTGCATCATCATTTGCCTTGAGTACTGTTATGAAACTGGATTGTACAACTGTTCAGTTGCTTTTAGTATAGCTACCAATTGGTTTGGTTCTTTAGAATAATGTTGTGTTGGTCTCAGTTGACCATAGCGATTGCTTAGGATTCTGATGTATTACTATTATGTTGCTCTCAAAGAACAGTGTGAATCGTATTGTGTAACATTTGTAACTTACGTGTTGCTCTGATTAGACGATATCAATTGCCTGAGTTACTGTTGTACAATTGGTAGCTCTTCCAATGACATTTGATCAAAAGGCTAGATTACTTATTGAAAACTGTTGTGTTAATCCTAGTGAACTGTATCATTGCCTAAGATGTTATTATGAAATGCCATGTTGGTCTCATTGGATGATAGGAATTTGTTCTTAGTGATTCACATCAATAGCCTAGTGTACTATTGTACAATTATTATGTTTCTCTCAGAGGACATTATCAATAAGCTAGGGTATCATGCATAAGATAATATGGTTTTCTTAGGTGAACATATGTTTAGCCTACTGTACTAAGGTGCAATGGTTATGTTCTTACCAGGAGGTTTATGAATAGACAAGTTATATTAATGTATAGATGTTGTGTTGCTCTCAGAAGACTACCAATTGCCTTAGGTACCACTATTGATGTTAAGTTTCTCTCAGTGACATTATCAATAGACAAAAAATACTAATGTGTAGCTGTTTTATTTCACTCAATAGACAGTATTCATAAGTCAGTGTACTGATTAATACCAGGTAAATAGGTGCTAAGTTGTTGGGTTGCTCTCAGTGGAAAGTTTGAATTTTGTCGGGTAGGAATGTGTGACTGTTTTGTTGTTCTTAGTAGACCGTACCAATAGCATTGGATACTTGGTATCAACTGCATCATCATTTGCCTTGAGAACTGTTATGAAACTGGATTGTACAACTGTTCAGTTGCTATTAGTATAGCTACCAATTGGTTTGGTTCTTTAGAATAATGTTATGTTGGTCTCAGTTGACCATATCGATGGCTTAGGGTTCTGATGTATTACTATTATGTTGCTCTCAAAGGACATTGTGAATCGTATTGTGTAACCTATGTTTAACTTACGTGTTTCCCTGATTAGACGGTATCAATTGCCTGAGTTACTGTTGTACAATTGGTAGCTCTTCCAATGACATTTGATCAAAAGGCTAGATTACTTATTGAAAACTGTTGTGTTAATCCTAGTGAACTGTATCATTGCCTAAGATGTTATTATGAAATGCCATGTTGGTCTCATTGGATGATAGGAATTTGTTCTTAGTGATTCACATCAATAGCCTAGTGTACTATTGTACAATTATTATGTTTCTCTCAGAGGACATTATCAATAAGCTAGGATATCATGCATAAGATAATATGGTTTTCTTAGGTGAACATATGTTTAGCCTACTGTACTAAGGTGGAATGGTTATGTTCTTACCAGGAGGTTTATGAATAGACAAGTTATATTAATGTATAGATGTTGTGTTGCTCTCAGAAGACTACCAATTGCCTTAGGTACCACTATTGATGTTAAGTTTCTCTCAGTGACATTATCAATAGACAAAAAATACTAATGTGTAGCTGTTTTATTTCACTCAATAGACAGTATTCATAGGTCAGTGTACTGAATAATACCAGGTAAATAGGTGCTAAGTTGTTGTTTTGCTCTCAGTGGAAAGTTTGAAATGTGTCGGGTAGGAATGTGTGACTGTTTTGTTGTTCTTAGTAGACCGTACCAATAGCATTGGATACTTGGTATCAACTGCATCATCATTTGCCTTGAGAACTGTTATGAAACTGGATTGTACAACTGTTCAGTTGCTTTTAGTATAGCTACCAATTGGTTTGGTTCTTTAGAATAATGTTGTGTTGGTCTCAGTTGACCATAGCGATTGCTTAGGATTCTGATGTATTACTATTATGTTGCTCTCAAAGGACAGTGTGAATCGTATTGTGTAACATTTGTAACTTACGTGTTGCTCTGATTAGACGATATCAATTGCCTGAGTTACTGTTGTACAATTGGTAGCTCTTCCAATGACATTTGATCAAAAGGCTAGATTACTTATTGAAAACTGTTGTGTTAATCCTAGTGAACTGTATCATTGCCTAAGATGTTATTATGAAATGCCATGTTGGTCTCATTGGATGATAGGAATTTGTTCTTAGTGATTCACATCAATAGCCTAGTGTACTATTGTACAATTATTATGTTTCTCTCAGAGGACATTATCAATAAGCTAGGGTATCATGCATAAGATAATATGGTTTTCTTAGGTGAACATATGTTTAGCCTACTGTACTAAGGTGGAATGGTTATGTTCTTACCAGGAGGTTTATGAATAGACAAGTTATATTAATGTATAGATGTTGTGTTGCTCTCAGAAGACTACCAATTGCCTTAGGTACCACTATTGATGTTAAGTTTCTCTCAGTGACATTATCAATAGACAAAAAATACTAATGTGTAGCTGTTTTATTTCACTCAATAGACAGTATTCATAAGTCAGTGTACTGATTAATACCAGGTAAATAGGTGCTAAGTTGTTGGGTTGCTCTCAGTGGAAAGTTTGAATTTTGTCGGGTAGGAATGTGTGACTGTTTTGTTGTTCTTAGTAGACCGTACCAATAGCATTGGATACTTGGTATCAACTGCATCATCATTTGCCTTGAGAACTGTTATGAAACTGGATTGTACAACTGTTTAGTTGCTATTAGTATAGCTACCAATTGGTTTGGTTCTTTAGAATAATGTTGTGTTGGTCTCAGTTGACCATATCGATGGCTTAGGGTTCTGATGTATTACTATTATGTTGCTCTCAAAGGACATTGTGAATCGTATTGTGTAACCTATGTTTAACTTACGTGTTTCCCTGATTAGACGGTATCAATTGCCTGAGTTACTGTTGTACAATTGGTAGCTCTTCCAATGACATTTGATCAAAAGGCTAGATTACTTATTGAAAACTGTTGTGTTAATCCTAGTGAACTGTATCATTGCCTAAGATGTTATTATGAAATGTCATGTTGGTCTCATTGGATGATAGGAATTTGTTCTTAGTGATTCACATCAATAGCCTAGTGTACTATTGTACAATTATTATGTTTCTCTCAGAGGACATTATCAATAAGCTAGGGTATCATGCATAAGATAATATGGTTTTCTTAGGTGAACATATGTTTAGCCTACTGTACTAAGGTGCAATGGTTATGTTCTTACCAGGAGGTTTATGAATAGACAAGTTATATTAATGTATAGATGTTGTGTTGCTCTCAGAAGACTACCAATTGCCTTAGGTACCACTATTGATGTTGAGTTTCTCTCAGTGACATTATCAATAGACAAAAAATACTAATGTAAAGCTGTTTTATTTCACTCAATAGACAGTATTCATAAGTCAGTGTACTGATTAATACCAGGGAAATAGGTGCTAAGTTGTTGTTTTGCTCTCAGTGGAAAGTTTGAATTGTGTCGGGTACGAATGTATGACTGTTTTGTTGTTCTTAGTAGACCGTACCAATAGCATTGAATGCTTGGTATCAACTGCATCATCATTTGCCTTGAGTACTGTTATGAAACTGGATTGTACAACTGTTCAGTTGCTTTTAGTAAAGCTACCAATTGGTTTGGTTCTTAAGAATAATGTGGTGTTGGTCTCAGTTGACCATATCGATGGCTTAGGGTTCTGATGTATTACTATTATGTTGCTCTCAAAGGACAGTGTTAATCGTATTGTGTAACATGTGTAACTTACGTGTTGCTCTGATTAGACGGTATCAATTGCCTGAGTTACTGTTGTACAATTGGTAGCTCTTCCAATGACATTTGATCAAAAGGCTAGATTACTTATTGAAAACTGTTGTGTTAATCCTAGTGAACTGTATCATTGCCTAAGATGTTATTATGAAATGCCATGTTGGTCTCATTGGATGATAGGAATTTGTTCTTAGTGATTCACATCAATAGCCTAGTGTACTATTGTACAATTATTATGTTTCTCTCAGAGGACATTATCAATAAGCTAGGATATCATGCATAAGATAATATGGTTTTCTTAGGTGAACATATGTTTAGCCTACTGTACTAAGGTGCAATGGTTATGTTCTTACCAGGAGGTTTATGAATAGACAAGTTATATTAATGTATAGATGTTGTGTTGCTCTCAGAAGACTACCAATTGCCTTAGGTACCACTATTGATGTTAAGTTTCTCTCAGTGACATTATCAATAGACAAAAAATACTAATGTGTAGCTGTTTTATTTCACTCAATAGACAGTATTCATAGGTCAGTGTACTGAATAATACCAGGTAAATAGGTGCTAAGTTGTTGGGTTGCTCTCAGTGGAAAGTTTGAAATGTGTCGGGTACGAATGTATGACTGTTTTGTTGTTCTTAGTAGACCGACCAATAGCATTGGATACTTGATATCAACTGCATCATCATTTGCCTTGAGTACTGTTATGAAACTGGATTGTACAACTGTTCAGTTGCTTTTAGTATAGCTACCAATTGGTTTGGTTCTTTAGAATAATGTTGTGTTGGTCTCAGTTGACCATATCGATGGCTTAGGGTTCTGATGTATTACTATTATGTTGCTCTCAAAGGACAGTGTGAATCGTATTGTGTAACATGTGTAACTTACGTGTTGCTCTGATTAGACGGTATCAATTGACTGAGTTACTGTTGTACAATTGGTAGCTCTTCCAATGACATTTGATCAAAAGGCTAGATTACTTATTGAAAACTGTTGTGTTAATCCTAGTGAACTGTATCATTGCCTAAGATGTTATTATGAAATGTCATGTTGGTCTCATTGGATGATAGGAATTTGTTCTTAGTGATTCACATCAATAGCCTAGTGTACTATTGTACAATTATTATGTTTCTCTCAGAGGACATTATCAATAAGCTAGGATATCATGCATAAGATAATATGGTTTTCTTAGGTGAACATATGTTTAGCCTACTGTACTAAGGTGGAATGGTTATGTTCTTACCAGGAGGTTTATGAATAGACAAGTTATATTAATGTATAGATGTTGTGTTGCTCTCAGAAGACTACCAATTGCCTTAGGTACCACTATTGATGTTAAGTTTCTCTCAGTGACATTATCAATAGACAAAAAATCCTAGGCTAATGTGTAGCTGTTTTATTTCACTCAATAGACAGTATTCATAGGTCAGTGTACTGAATAATACCAGGTAAATAGGTGCTAAGTTGTTGGGTTGCTCTCAGTGGAAAGTTTGAAATGTGTCGGGTAGGAATGTGTGACTGTTTTGTTGTTCTTAGTAGACCGTACCAATAGCATTGAATGCTTGGTATCAACTGCATCATCATTTGCCTTGAGTACTGTTATGAAACTGGATTGTACAACTGTTCAGTTGCTTTTAGTAAAGCTACCAATTGGTTTGGTTCTTTAGAATAATGTTGTGTTGGTCTCAGTTGACCATATCGATGGCTTAGGGTTCTGATGTATTACTATTATGTTGCTCTCAAAGGACAGTGTTAATCGTATTGTGTAACCTATGTGTAACTTACGTGTTGCTCTGATTAGACGGTATCAATTGCCTGAGTTACTGTTGTACAATTGGTAGCTCTTCCAATGACATTTGATCAAAAGGCTAGATTACTTATTGAAAACTGTTGTGTTAATCCTAGTGAACTGTATCATTGCCTAAGATGTTATTATGAAATGCCATGTTGGTCTCATTGGATGATAGGAATTTGTTCTTAGTGATTCACATCAATAGCCTAGTGTACTATTGTACAATTATTATGTTTCTCTCAGAGGACATTATCAATAAGCTAGGATATCATGCATAAGATAATATGGTTTTCTTAGGTGAACATATGTTTAGCCTACTGTACTAAGGTGCAATGGTTATGTTCTTACCAGGAGGTTTATGAATAGACAAGTTATATTAATGTATAGATGTTGTGTTGCTCTCAGAAGACTACCAATTGCCTTAGGTACCACTATTGATGTTAAGTTTCTCTCAGTGACATTATCAATAGACAAAAAATACTAATGTGTAGCTGTTTTATTTCACTCAATAGACAGTATTCATAGGTCAGTGTACTGAATAATACCAGGTAAATAGGTGCTAAGTTGTTGGGTTGCTCTCAGTGGAAAGTTTGAAATGTGTCGGGTACGAATGTATGACTGTTTTGTTGTTCTTAGTAGACCGACCAATAGCATTGGATACTTGATATCAACTGCATCATCATTTGCCTTGAGTACTGTTATGAAACTGGATTGTACAACTGTTCAGTTGCTTTTAGTATAGCTACCAATTGGTTTGGTTCTTTAGAATAATGTTGTGTTGGTCTCAGTTGACCATAGCGATTGCTTAGGATTCTGATGTATTACTATTATGTTGCTCTCAAAGGACAGTGTGAATCGTATTGTGTAACATTTGTAACTTACGTGTTGCTCTGATTAGACGATATCAATTGCCTGAGTTACTGTTGTACAATTGGTAGCTCTTCCAATGACATTTGATCAAAAGGCTAGATTACTTATTGAAAACTGTTGTGTTAATCCTAGTGAACTGTATCATTGCCTAAGATGTTATTATGAGATGCCATGTTGGTCTCATTGGATGATAGGAATTTGTTCTTAGTGATTCACATCAATAGCCTAGTGTACTATTGTACAATTATTATGTTTCTCTCAGAGGACATTATCAATAAGCTAGGGTATCATGCATAAGATAATATGGTTTTCTTAGGTGAACATATGTTTAGCCTACTGTACTAAGGTGCAATGGTTATGTTCTTACCAGGAGGTTTATGAATAGACAAGTTATATTAATGTATAGATGTTGTGTTGCTCTCAGAAGACTACCAATTGCCTTAGGTACCACTATTGATGTTAAGTTTCTCTCAGTGACATTATCAATAGACAAAAAATACTAATGTAAAGCTGTTTTATTTCACTCAATAGACAGTATTCATAGGTCAGTGTACTGAATAATACCAGGTAAATAGGTGCTAAGTTGTTGGGTTGCTCTCAGTGGAAAGTTTGAATTGTGTCGGGTACGAATGTATGACTGTTTTGTTGTTCTTAGTAGACCGTACCAATAGCATTGGATACTTGATATCAACTGCATCATCATTTGCCTTGAGTACTGTTATGAAACTGGATTGTACAACTGTTCAGTTGCTTTTAGTATAGCTACCAATTGGTTTGGTTCTTTAGAATAATGTTGTGTTGGTCTCAGTTGACCATATCGATGGCTTAGGGTTCTGATGTATTACTATTATGTTGCTCTCAAAGGACATTGTGAATCGTATTGTGTAACATGTGTAACTTACGTGTTGCTCTGATTAGACGGTATCAATTGACTGAGTTACTGTTGTACAATTGGTAGCTCTTCCAATGACATTTGATCAAAAGGCTAGATTACTTATTGAAAACTGTTGTGTTAATCCTAGTGAACTGTATCATTGCCTAAGATGTTATTATGAAATGCCATGTTGGTCTCATTGGATGATAGGAATTTGTTCTTAGTGATTCACATCAATAGCCTAGTGTACTATTGTACAATTATTATGTTTCTCTCAGAGGACATTATCAATAAGCTAGGGTATCATGCATAAGATAATATGGTTTTCTTAGGTGAACATATGTTTAGCCTACTGTACTAAGGTGCAATGGTTATGTTCTTACCAGGAGGTTTATGAATAGACAAGTTATATTAATGTATAGATGTTGTGTTGCTCTCAGAAGACTACCAATTGCCTTAGGTACCACTATTGATGTTAAGTTTCTCTCAGTGACATTATCAATAGACAAAAAATACTAATGTGTAGCTGTTTTATTTCACTCAATAGACAGTATTCATAAGTCAGTGTACTGATTAATACCAGGTAAATAGGTGCTAAGTTGTTGGGTTGCTCTCAGTGGAAAGTTTGAATTTTGTCGGGTAGGAATGTGTGACTGTTTTGTTGTTCTTAGTAGACCGTACCAATAGCATTGGATACTTGGTATCAACTGCATCATCATTTGCCTTGAGAACTGTTATGAAACTGGATTGTACAACTGTTCAGTTGCTATTAGTATAGCTACCAATTGGTTTGGTTCTTTAGAATAATGTTGTGTTGGTCTCAGTTGACCATATCGATGGCTTAGGGTTCTGATGTATTACTATTATGTTGCTCTCAAAGGACATTGTGAATCGTATTGTGTAACCTATGTTTAACTTACGTGTTTCCCTGATTAGACGGTATCAATTGCCTGAGTTACTGTTGTACAATTGGTAGCTCTTCCAATGACATTTGATCAAAAGGCTAGATTACTTATTGAAAACTGTTGTGTTAATCCTAGTGAACTGTATCATTGCCTAAGATGTTATTATGAGATGCCATGTTGGTCTCATTGGATGATAGGAATTTGTTCTTAGTGATTCACATCAATAGCCTAGTGTACTATTGTACAATTATTATGTTTCTCTCAGAGGACATTATCAATAAGCTAGGGTATCATGCATAAGATAATATGGTTTTCTTAGGTGAACATATGTTTAGCCTACTGTACTAAGGTGCAATGGTTATGTTCTTACCAGGAGGTTTATGAATAGACAAGTTATATTAATGTATAGATGTTGTGTTGCTCTCAGAAGACTACCAATTGCCTTAGGTACCACTATTGATGTTAAGTTTCTCTCAGTGACATTATCAATAGACAAAAAATACTAATGTAAAGCTGTTTTATTTCACTCAATAGACAGTATTCATAGGTCAGTGTACTGAATAATACCAGGTAAATAGGTGCTAAGTTGTTGGGTTGCTCTCAGTGGAAAGTTTGAATTGTGTCGGGTACGAATGTATGACTGTTTTGTTGTTCTTAGTAGACCGTACCAATAGCATTGGATACTTGATATCAACTGCATCATCATTTGCCTTGAGTACTGTTATGAAACTGGATTGTACAACTGTTCAGTTGCTTTTAGTATAGCTACCAATTGGTTTGGTTCTTTAGAATAATGTTGTGTTGGTCTCAGTTGACCATATCGATGGCTTAGGGTTCTGATGTATTACTATTATGTTGCTCTCAAAGGACATTGTGAATCGTATTGTGTAACATGTGTAACTTACGTGTTGCTCTGATTAGACGGTATCAATTGACTGAGTTACTGTTGTACAATTGGTAGCTCTTCCAATGACATTTGATCAAAAGGCTAGATTACTTATTGAAAACTGTTGTGTTAATCCTAGTGAACTGTATCATTGCCTAAGATGTTATTATGAAATGCCATGTTGGTCTCATTGGATGATAGGAATTTGTTCTTAGTGATTCACATCAATAGCCTAGTGTACTATTGTACAATTATTATGTTTCTCTCAGAGGACATTATCAATAAGCTAGGGTATCATGCATAAGATAATATGGTTTTCTTAGGTGAACATATGTTTAGCCTACTGTACTAAGGTGCAATGGTTATGTTCTTACCAGGAGGTTTATGAATAGACAAGTTATATTAATGTATAGATGTTGTGTTGCTCTCAGAAGACTACCAATTGCCTTAGGTACCACTATTGATGTTAAGTTTCTCTCAGTGACATTATCAATAGACAAAAAATACTAATGTGTAGCTGTTTTATTTCACTCAATAGACAGTATTCATAAGTCAGTGTACTGATTAATACCAGGTAAATAGGTGCTAAGTTGTTGGGTTGCTCTCAGTGGAAAGTTTGAATTTTGTCGGGTAGGAATGTGTGACTGTTTTGTTGTTCTTAGTAGACCGTACCAATAGCATTGGATACTTGGTATCAACTGCATCATCATTTGCCTTGAGAACTGTTATGAAACTGGATTGTACAACTGTTCAGTTGCTATTAGTATAGCTACCAATTGGTTTGGTTCTTTAGAATAATGTTGTGTTGGTCTCAGTTGACCATATCGATGGCTTAGGGTTCTGATGTATTACTATTATGTTGCTCTCAAAGGACATTGTGAATCGTATTGTGTAACCTATGTTTAACTTACGTGTTTCCCTGATTAGACGGTATCAATTGCCTGAGTTACTGTTGTACAATTGGTAGCTCTTCCAATGACATTTGATCAAAAGGCTAGATTACTTATTGAAAACTGTTGTGTTAATCCTAGTGAACTGTATCATTGCCTAAGATGTTATTATGAAATGCCATGTTGGTCTCATTGGATGATAGGAATTTGTTCTTAGTGATTCACATCAATAGCCTAGTGTACTATTGTATAATTATTATGTTTCTCTCAGAGGACATTATCAATAAGCTAGGGTATCATGCATAAGATAATATGGTTTTCTTAGGTGAACATATGTTTAGCCTACTGTACTAAGGTGGAATGGTTATGTTCTTACCAGAAGGTTTATGAATAGACAAGTTATATTAATGTATAGATGTTGTGTTGCTCTCAGAAGACTACCAATTGCCTTAGGTACCACTATTGATGTTGAGTTTCTCTCAGTGACATTATCATTAGACAAAAAATCCTAATGTGTAGCTGTTTTATTTCACTCAATAGACAGTATTCATAGGTCAGTGTACTGAATAATACCAGGTAAATAGGTGCAAAGTTGTTGGGTTGCTCTCAGTGGAAAGTTTGAATTGTGTCGGGTACGAATGTATGACTGTTTTGTTGTTCTTAGTAGACCGTACCAATAGCATTGGATACTTGGTATCAACTGCATCATCATTTGCCTTGAGTACTGTTATAAAACTGGATTGTACAACTGTTCAGTTGCTTTTAGTATAGCTACCAATTGGTTTGGTTCTTTAGAATAATGCCGTGTTGGTCTCAGTTGACCATATCGATGGCTTAGGGTTCTGATGTATTACTATTATGTTGCTCTCAAAGGACAGTGTTAATCGTATTGTGTAACATATGTGTAACTTACGTGTTGCTCTGATTAGACGGTATCAATTGCCTGAGTTACTCTTGTACAATTGGTAGCTCTTCCAATGACATTTGATCAAAATGCTAGATTACTTATTGAAAACTGTTATGTAAATCCTAGTGAACTGTATCATTGCCTAAGATGTTATTATGAAATGTCATGTCGGTCTCATTGGATGATAGGAATTTGTTCTTAGTGATTCAAATCAATAGCCTAGTGTACTATTGTATAATTATTATGTTTCTCTCAGAGGACTTTATCAATAAGCTAGGGTATCATTCATAACAATATGGTTTTCTTAGGTGAACATATGTTTAGCCTACTGTACTAAGGTGGAATGGTTATGTTCTTACCAGAAGGTTTATGAATAGACAAGTTATATTAATGTATAGATGTTGTGTTGCTCTCAGAAGACTACCAATTGCCTTAGGTACCACTATTGATGTTGAGTTTCTCTCAGTGACATTATCAATAGACAAAAAATCCTAATGTGTAGCTGTTTTATTTCACTCAATAGACAGTATTCATAGGTCAGTGTACTGAATAATACCAGGTAAATAGGTGTTAAGTTGTTGGTTTGCTCTCAGTGGAAAGTTTGAATTGTGTCGGGTACGAATGTATGACTGTTTTGTTGTTCTTAGTAGACCGTACCAATAGCATTGGATACTTGGTATCAACTGCATCATCATTTGCCTTGAGTACTGTTATAAAACTGGATTGTACAACTGTTCAGTTGCTTTTAGTAAAGCTACCAATTGGTTTGGTTCTTTAGAATAATGTTGTGTTGCCCTCATTTGACCATATCGATGGCTTAGGGTTCTGATGTATTACTATTATGTTGCTCTCAAAGGACAGTGTGAATAGTATTGTGTAACATATGTGTATCTTACGTGTTGCTCTGATTAGATGGTATCAATTGCCTGAGTTACTATTTTACAATTGGTAGCTCTTCCAATGACATTTGATCAAAAGGCTAGATTACTTATTGAAAACTGTTGTGTTAATCTTAGTGAACTGTATCATTGCCTAAGATGTTATTATGAAATACCATGTTGGTCTCATTGGATGATAGGAATTTGTTCTTAGTGATTCACATCAATAGCCTAGTGTACTATTGTACCATTATTATGTTTCTCTCAGAGGACCTTATGAATAAGCTAGGGTATCATGCATAAGATAATATGGTTTTCTCAGGTGAACATATGTGTAGTTTACTGTACTAAGGTGCAATGGTTATGTTCTTACCAGGAGGTGTATGAATAGACAAGTTATATTAATGTATAGATGTTGTGTTGCTCTCAGAAGACTACCAATTGCCTTAGGTACCACTATTGATGTTAAGTTTCTCTCAGTGACATTATCAATAGACAAAAAATACTAATGTGTAGCTGTTTTATTTCACTCAATAGACAGTATTCATAGGTCAGTGTACTGAATAATACCAGGTAAATAGGTGCTAAGTTGTTGGGTTGCTCTCAGTGGAAAGTTTGAATTGTGTCGGGTACGAATGTATGACTGTTTTGTTGTTCTTAGTAGACCGTACCAATAGCATTGGATACTTGGTATCAACTGCATCATCATTTGCCTTGAGTACTGTTATGAAACTGGATTGTACAACTGTTCAGTTGCTTTTAGTATAGCTACCAATTGGTTTGGTTCTTTAGAATAATGTTGTGTTGGTCTCAGTTGACCATATCGATGGCTTAGGGTTCTGATGTATTACTATTATGTTGTTCTCAAAGGACAGTGTGAATCGTATTGTGTAACATGTGTAACTTACGTGTTGCTCTGATTAGACGGTATCAATTGACTGAGTTACTGTTGTACAATTGGTAGCTCTTCCAATGACATTTGATCAAAAGGCTAGATTACTTATTGAAAACTGTTGTGTTAATCCTAGTGAACTGTATCATTGCCTAAGATGTTATTATGAAATGCCATGTTGGTCTCATTGGATGATAGGAATTTGTTCTTAATGATTCACATCAATAGCCTAGTGTACTATTGTACAATTATTATGTTTCTCTCAGAGGACATTATCAATAAGCTAGGATATCATGCATAAGATAATATGGTTTTCTTAGGTGAACATATGTTTAGCCTACTGTACTAAGGTGGAATGGTTATGTTCTTACCAGGAGGTTTATGAATAGACAAGTTATATTAATGTATAGATGTTGTGTTGCTCTCAGAAGACTACCAATTGCCTTAGGTACCACTATTGATGTTAAGTTTCTCTCAGTGACATTATCAATAGACAAAAATACTAATGTGTAGCTGTTTTATTTCACTCAATAGACAGTATTCATAGGTCAGTGTACTGAATAATACCAGGTAAATAGGTGCTAAGTTGTTGGGTTGCTCTCAGTGGAAAGTTTGAATTGTGTCGGGTACGAATGTATGACTGTTTTGTTGTTCTTAGTAGACCGTACCAATAGCATTGGGTACTTGGTATCAACTGCATCATCATTTGCCTTGAGTACTGTTATGAAACTGGATTGTACAACTGTTCAGTTGCTTTTAGTATAGCTACCAATTGGTTTGGTTCTTTAGAATAATGGTGTGTTGGTCTCAGTTGACCATATCGATGGCTTAGGGTTCTGATGTATTACTATTATGTTGCTCTCAAAGGACAGTGTTAATCGTATTGTGAAACACATGTTTAACTAACGTGTTGCTCTGATTAGATGGTATCAATTGCCTGAGTTACTGTTGTACAATTGGTAGCTCTTCCAATGACATTTGATCAAAATGCTAGATTACTTATTGAAAACTGTTGTGTTAATCCTAGTGAACTGTATCATTGCCTAAGATGTTATTATGAAATGCCATGTTGGTCTCATTGGATGATAGGAATTTGTTCTTAGTGATTCAAATCAATAGCCTAGTGTACTATTGTACAATTATTATGTTTCTCTCAGAGGACTTTATCAATAAGCTAGGGTATCATTCATAACAATATGGTTGTGTTAGGTGAACATATGTGTAGTCTACTGTACTAAGGTGGAATGGTTATGTTCTTATCAGAAGGTTTATGAATAGACAAGTTATATTAATGTATAGATGTTGTGTTGCTCTCAGAAGACTACCAATTGCCTTAGGTACCACTATTGATGTTAAGTTTCTCTCAGTGACATTATCAATAGACAAAAAATACTAATGTGTAGCTGTTTTATTTCACTCAATAGACAGTATTCATAGGTCAGTGTACTGAATAAGACCAGGTTAATAGGTGCTAAGTTGTTGGTTTGCTCTCAGTGGAAAGTTTGAATTGTGTCGGGTACGAATGTATGACTGTTTTGTTGTTCTTAGTAGACCGTACCAATAGCATTGGATACTTGGTATCAACTGCATCATCATTTGCCTTGAGAACTGTTATGAAACTGGATTGTACAACTGTTCAGTTGCTATTAGTATAGCTACCAATTGGTTTGGTTCTTTAGAATAATGTTGTGTTGGTCTCAGTTGACCATATCGATGGCTTAGGGTTCTGATGTATTACTATTATGTTGCTTTCAAAGGACATTGTGAATCGTATTGTGTAACCTATGTTTAACTTACGTGTTGCTCTGATTAGACGGTATCAATTGACTGAGTTACTGTTGTACAATTGGTAGCTCTTCCAATGACATTTGATCAAAAGGCTAGATTACTTATTGAAAACTGTTGTGTTAATCCTAGTGAACTGTATCATTGCCTAAGATGTTATTATGAAATGCCATGTTGGTCTCATTGGATGATAGGAATTTGTTCTTAGTGATTCACATCAATAGCCTAGTGTACTATTGTACAATTATTATGTTTCTCTCAGAGGACTTTATCAATAAGGTAGGGTATCTTTCATAACAATATGGTTTTCCTAGGTGAACATATGTTTAGCCTACTGTACTAAGGTGCAATGGTTATGTTCTTACCAGAAGGTTTATGAATAGACAAGTTATATTAATGTATAGATGTTGTGTTGCTCTCAGAAGACTACCAATTGCCTTAGGTACCACTATTGATGTTAAGTTTCTCTCAGTGACATTATCAATAGACAAAAAATACTAATGTGTAGCTGTTTTATTTCACTCAATAGACAGTATTCATAGGTCAGTGTACTGAATAATACCAGGTAAATAGGTGCTAAGTTGTTGGGTTGCTCTCAGTGGAAAGTTTGAATTGTGTCGGGTACGAATGTATGACTGTTTTGTTGTTCTTAGTAGACCGTACCAATAGCATTGGATACTTGGTATCAAACTGCATCATCATTTGCCTTGAGTACTGTTATAAAACTGGATTGTACAACTGTTCAGTTGCTTTTAGTATAGCTACCAATTGGTTTGGTTCTTTAGAATAATGTTGTGTTGGTCTCAGTTGACCATATCGATGGCTTAGGGTTCTGATGTATTACTATTATGTTGCTCTCAAAGGACAGTGTGAATCGTATTGTGTAACATATGTGTAACTTACGTGTTTCTCTGATTAGACGGTATCAATTGCCTGAGTTACTGTTGTACAATTGGTAGCTCCTCCAATGATATTTGATGAAAAGGCTAGATTACTTATTGAAAATTGTTGTGTTAATCCTAGTGAACTGTATCATTGCCTAAGATGTTATTATGAAATGCCATGTTGGTCTCATTGGATGATAGGAATTTGTTCTTAGTGATTCACATCAATAGCCTAGTGTACTATTGTACAATTATTATGTTTCTCTCAGAGGACTTTATCAATAAGCTAGGGTATCATTCATAACAATATGGTTTTCTTAGGTGAACAAAGGTGTAGTCTACTGTACTAAGGTGGAATGGTTATGTTCTTACCAGAAGGTTTATGAATAGACAAGTTATATTAATGTATAGATGTTGTGTTGCTCTCAGAAGACTACCAATTGCCTTAGGTACCACTATTGATGTTGAGTTTCTCTCAGTGACATTATCAATAGACAAATAATCCTAATGTGTAGCTGTTTTATTTCACTCAATAGACAGTATTCATAGGTCAGTGTACTGAATAATACCAGGTAAATAGGTGCTAAGTTGTTGGTTTGCTCTCAGTGGAAAGTTTGAATTGTGTCGGGTACGAATGTATGACTGTTTTGTTGTTCTTAGTAGACCGTACCAATAGCATTGGATACTTGGTATCAACTGCATCATCATTTGCCTTGAGTACTGTTATGAAACTGGATTGTACAACTGTTCAGTTGCTTTTAGTATAGCTACCAATTGGTTTGGTTCTTTAGAATAATGTTGTGTTGCTCTCAGTTGACCATATTGATGGCTTAGGGTTCTGATGTATTACTATTATGTTGCTCTCAAAGGACAGTGTTAATCGCATTGTGTAACATATGTGTAACTTACGTGTTGCTCTGATTAGACGGTATCAATTGCCTGAGTTACTGTTGTACAATTGGTAGCTCTTCCAATGACATTTGATGAAAAGGCTAGATTACTTATTGAAAACTGTTGTGTTAATCCTAGTGAACTGTATCATTGCCTAAGATGTTATTATGAAATGCCATGTTGGTCTCATTGGATGATAGGAATTTGTTCTTAGTGATTCACATCAATAGCCTAGTGTACTATTGTACAATTATTATGTTTCTCTCAGAGGACTTTATCAATAAGCTAGGGTATCATTCATAACAATATGGTTTTCTTAGGTGAACATATGTTTAGCCTACTGTACTAAGGTGGAATGGTTATGTTCTTACCAGGAGGTTTATGAATAGACAAGTTATATTAATGTATAGATGTTGTGTTGCTCTCAGAAGACTACCAATTGCCTTAGGTACCACTATTGATGTTAAGTTTCTCTCAGTGACATTATCAATAGACAAAAAATACTAATGTGTAGCTGTTTTATTTCACTCAATAGACAGTATTCATAGGTCAGTGTACTGAATAATACCAGGTAAATAGGTGCTAAGTTGTTGGGTTGCTCTCAGTGGAAAGTTTGAATTGTGTCGGGTACGAATGTATGACTGTTTTGTTGTTCTTAGTAGACCGTACCAATAGCATTGGATACTTGATATCAACTGCATCATCATTTGCCTTGAGTACTGTTATGAAACTGGATTGTACAACTGTTCAGTTGCTTTTAGTATAGCTACCAATTGGTTTGGTTCTTTAGAATAATGTTGTGTTGCCCTCATTTGACCATATCGATGGCTTAGGGTTCTGATGTATTACTATTATGTTGCTCTCAAAGGACAGTGTGAATCGTATTGTGTAACATGTGTAACTTACGTGTTGCTCTGATTAGACGGTATCAATTGACTGAGTTACTGTTGTACAATTGATAGCTCTTCCAATGACATTTGATCAAAATGCTAGATTACTTATTGAAAACTGTTGTGTTAATCCTAGTGAACTGTATCATTGCCTAAGATGTTATTATGAAATGTGATGTTGGTCTCATTGGATGATAGGAATTTGTTCTTAGTGATTCACATCAATAGCCTAGTGTACTATTGTACAATTATTATGTTTCTCTCAGAGGACATTATCAATAAGCTAGGATATCATGCATAAGATAATATGGTTTTCTTAGGTGAACATATGTTTAGCCTACTGTACTAAGGTGCAATGGTTATGTTCTTACCAGGAGGTTTATGAATAGACAAGTTATATTAATGTATAGATGTTGTGTTGCTCTCAGAAGACTACCAATTGCCTTAGGTACCACTATTGATGTTAAGTTTCTCTCAGTGACATTATCAATAGACAAAAAATACTAATGTGTAGCTGTTTTATTTCACTCAATAGACAGTATTCATAGGTCAGTGTACTGAATAATACCAGGTAAATAGGTGCTAAGTTGTTGGGTTGCTCTCAGTGGAAAGTTTGAATTGTGTCGGGTACGAATGTATGACTGTTTTGTTGTTCTTAGTAGACCGTACCAATAGCATTGGATACTTGGTATCAAACTGCATCATCATTTGCCTTGAGTACTGTTATAAAACTGGATTGTACAACTGTTCAGTTGCTTTTAGTATAGCTAACAATTGGTTTGGTTCTTTAGAATAATGTTGTGTTGGTCTCAGTTGACCATATCGATGGCTTAGGGTTCTGATGTATTACTATTATGTTGCTCTCAAAGGACAGTGTGAATCGTATTGTGTAACATATGTGTAACTTACGTGTTTCTCTGATTAGACGGTATCAATTGCCTGAGTTACTGTTGTACAATTGGTAGCTCCTCCAATGATATTTGATGAAAAGGCTAGATTACTTATTGAAAATTGTTGTGTTAATCCTAGTGAACTGTATCATTGCCTAAGATGTTATTATGAAATGTGATGTTGGTCTCATTGGATGATAGGAATTTGTTCTTAGTGATTCACATCAATAGCCTAGTGTACTATTGTACAATTATTATGTTTCTCTCAGAGGACTTTATCAATAAGCTAGGGTATCATTCATAACAATATGGTTTTCTTAGGTGAACATATGTTTAGCCTACTGTACTAAGGTGCAATGGTTATGTTCTTACCAGAAGGTTTATGAATAGACAAGTTATATTAATGTATAGATGTTGTGTTGCTCTCAGAAGACTACCAATTGCCTTAGGTACCACTATTGATGTTGAGTTTCTCTCAGTGACATTATCAATAGACAAAAAATCCTAATGTGTAGCTGTTTTATTTCACTCAATAGACAGTATTCATAGGTCAGTGTACTGAATAATACCAGGTAAATAGGTGCTAAGTTGTTGTTTTGCTCTCAGTGGAAAGTTTGAATTGTGTCGGGTACGAATGTATGACTGTTTTGTTGTTCTTAGTAGACCGTACCAATAGCATTGGATACTTGGTATCAAACTGCATCATCATTTGCCTTGAGTACTGTTATAAAACTGGATTGTACAACTGTTCAGTTGCTTTTAGTATAGCTACCAATTGGTTTGGTTCTTTAGAATAATGTTGTGTTGGTCTCAGTTGACCATATCGATGGCTTAGGGTTCTGATTTATTAGTATTATGTTGCTCTCAAAGGACAGTGTGAATCGTATTGTGTAACATATGTGTAACTTACGTGTTGCTCTGATTAGACGGTATCAATTGCCTGAGTTACTGTTGTACAATTGAAAGCTCCTCCAATGATATTTGATGAAAAGGCTAGATTACTTATTGAAAATTGTTGTGTTAATCCTAGTGAACTGTATCATTGCCTAAGATGTTATTATGAAATGCCATGTTGGTCTCATTGGATGATAGGAATTTGTTCTTAGTGATTCACATCAATAGCCTAGTGTACTATTGTACAATTATTATGTTTCTCTCAGAGGACATTATCAATAAGCTAGGATATCATGCATAAGATAATATGGTTTTCTTAGGTGAACATATGTTTAGCCTACTGTACTAAGGTGGAATGGTTATGTTCTTACCAGGAGGTTTATGAATAGACAAGTTATATTAATGTATAGATGTTGTGTTGCTCTCAGAAGACTACCAATTGCCTTAGGTACCACTATTGATGTTAAGTTTCTCTCAGTGACATTATCAATAGACAAAAAATACTAATGTGTAGCTGTTTTATTTCACTCAATAGACAGTATTCATAGGTCAGTGTACTGAATAATACCAGGTAAATAGGTGCTAAGTTGTTGGGTTGCTCTCAGTGGAAAGTTTGAATTGTGTCGGGTACGAATGTATGACTGTTTTGTTGTTCTTAGTAGACCGTACCAATAGCATTGGATACTTGATATCAACTGCATCATCATTTGCCTTGAGTACTGTTATGAAACTGGATTGTACAACTGTTCAGTTGCTTTTAGTATAGCTACCAATTGGTTTGGTTCTTTAGAATAATGTTGTGTTGCCCTCATTTGACCATATCGATGGCTTAGGGTTCTGATGTATTACTATTATGTTGCTCTCAAAGGACAGTGTGAATCGTATTGTGTAACATGTGTAACTTACGTGTTGCTCTGATTAGACGGTATCAATTGCCTGAGTTACTGTTGTACAATTGATAGCTCTTCCAATGACATTTGATCAAAATGCTAGATTACTTATTGAAAACTGTTGTGTTAATCCTAGTGAACTGTATCATTGCCTAAGATGTTATTATGAAATGTGATGTTGGTCTCATTGGATGATAGGAATTTGTTCTTAGTGATTCACATCAATAGCCTAGTGTACTATTGTACAATTATTATGTTTCTCTCAGAGGACATTATCAATAAGCTAGGATATCATGCATAAGATAATATGGTTTTCTTAGGTGAACATATGTTTAGCCTACTGTACTAAGGTGGAATGGTTATGTTCTTACCAGGAGGTTTATGAATAGACAAGTTATATTAATGTATAGATGTTGTGTTGCTCTCAGAAGACTACCAATTGCCTTAGGTACCACTATTGATGTTAAGTTTCTCTCAGTGACATTATCAATAGACAAAAAATACTAATGTGTAGCTGTTTTATTTCACTCAATAGACAGTAGTCATAGGTCAGTGTACTGAATAATACCAGGTAAATAGGTGCTAAGTTGTTGGGTTGCTCTCAGTGGAAAGTTTGAATTGTGTCGGGTACGAATGTATGACTGTTTTGTTGTTCTTAGTAGACCGTACCAATAGCATTGGGTACTTGGTATCAACTGCATCATCATTTGCCTTGAGTACTGTTATGAAACTGGATTGTACAACTGTTCAGTTGCTTTTAGTATAGCTACCAATTGGTTTGGTTCTTTAGAATAATGTTGTGTTGGTCTCAGTTGACCATATCGATGGCTTAGGGTTCTGATTTTTTACTATTATGTTGCTCTCAAAGGACAGTGTTAATCGTATTGTGTAACATATGTGTAACTTACGTGTTGCTCTGATTAGATGGTATCAATTGCCTGAGTTACTATTGTACAATTGGTAGCTCTTCCAATGACATTTGATCAAAATGCTAGATTACTTATTGAAAACTGTTGTGTTAATCCTAGTGAACTGTATCATTGCCTAAGATGTTATTATGAAATGCCATGTTGGTCTCATTGGATGATAGGAATTTGTTCTTAGTGATTCAAATCAATAGCCTAGTGTACTATTGTACAATTATTATGTTTCTCTCAGAGGACTTTATCAATAAGCTAGGGTATCATTCATAACAATATGGTTTTCTTAGGTGAACATATGTGTAGTCTACTGTACTAAGGTGGAATGGTTATGTTCTTACCAGAAGGTTTATGAATAGACAAGTTATATTAATGTATAGATGTTGTGTTGCTCTCAGAAGACTACCAATTGCCTTAGGTACCACTATTGACGTTAAGTTTCTCTCAGTGACATTATCAATAGACAAAAAATACTAATGTGTAGCTGTTTTATTTCACTCAATAGACAGTATTCATAGGTCAGTGTACTGAATAAGACCAGGTAAATAGGTGCTAAGTTGTTGGTTTGCTCTCAGTGGAAAGTTTGAATTGTGTCGGGTACGAATGTATGACTGTTTTGTTGTTCTTAGTAGACCGTACCAATAGCATTGGATACTTGGTATCAACTGCATCATCATTTGCTTTGAGTACTGTTATGAAACTGGATTGTACAACTGTTCAGTTGCTTTTAGTATAGCTACCAATTGGTTTGGTTCTTTAGAATAATGTTGTGTTGCTCTCAGTTGACCATATTGATGGCTTAGGGTTCTGATGTATTACTATTATGTTGCTCTCAAAGGACAGTGTTAATCGTATTGTGTAACATATGTGTAACTTACGTGTTGCTCTGATTAGACGGTATCAATTGCCTGAGTTACTGTTGTACAATTGGTAGCTCTTCCAATGACATTTGATCAAAATGCTAGATTACCTATTGAAAACTGTTGTGTTAATCCTAGTGAACTGTATCATTGCCTAAGATGTTATTATGAAATGTGATGTTGGTCTCATTGGATGATAGGAATTTGTTCTTAGTGATTCAAATCAATAGCCTAGTGTACTATTGTACAATTATTATGTTTCTCTCAGAGGACTTTATCAATAATGTAGGGTATCTTTCATAACAATATGGTTTTCCTAGGTGAACATATGTTTAGCCTACTGTACTAAGGTGTAATGGTTATGTTCTTACCAGAAGGTTTATGAATAGACAAGTTATATTAATGTATAGATGTTGTGTTGCTCTCAGAAGACTACCAATTGCCTTAGGTACCACTATTGATGTTGAGTTTCTCTCAGTGACATTATCAATAGACAAATAATCCTAATGTGTAGCTGTTTTATTTCACTCAATAGACAGTATTCATAGGTCAGTGTACTGAATAATACCAGGTAAATAGGTGCTAAGTTGTTGGTTTGCTCTCAGTGGAAAGTTTGAATTGTGTCGGGTACGAATGTATGACTGTTTTGTTGTTCTTAGTAGACCGTACCAATAGCATTGGATACTTGGTATCAAACTGCATCATCATTTGCCTTGAGTACTGTTATAAAACTGGATTGTACAACTGTTCAGTTCCTATTAGTATAGCTACCAATTGGTTTGGTTCTTTAGAATAATGTTGTGTTGGTCTCAGTTGACCATATCGATGGCTTAGGGTTCTGATGTACTACTATTATGTTGCTCTCAAAGGACATTGTGAATCGTATTGTGTAACATATGTGTAACTTACGTGTTGCTCTGATTAGACGGTATCAATTGCCTGAGATACTGTTGTACAATTGGTAGCTCTTCCAATGACATTTGATCAAAAGGCTAGATTACTTATTGAAAACTGTTGTGTTAATCCTAGTGAACTGTATCATTGCCTAAGATGTTATTATGAAATGTCATGTTGGTCTCATTGGATGATAGGAATTTGTTCTTAGTGATTCACATCAATAGCCTAGTGTACTATTGTACAATTATTATGTTTCTCTCAGAGGACATTATCAATAAGCTAGGGTATCATGCATAAGATAATATGGTTTTCTTAGGTGAACATATGTTTAGCCTACTGTACTAAGGTGCAATGGTTATGTTCTTACCAGGAGGTTTATGAATAGACAAGTTATATTAATGTATAGATGTTGTGTTGCTCTCAGAAGACTACCAATTGCCTTAGGTACCACTATTGATGTTGAGTTTCTCTCAGTGACATTATCAATAGACAAAAAATACTAATGTAAAGCTGTTTTATTTCACTCAATAGACAGTATTCATAAGTCAGTGTACTGATTAATACCAGGGAAATAGGTGCTAAGTTGTTGTTTTGCTCTCAGTGGAAAGTTTGAATTGTGTCTGGTACGAATGTATGACTGTTTTGTTGTTCTTAGTAGACCGTACCAATAGCATTGAATGCTTGGTATCAACTGCATCATCATTTGCCTTGAGTACTGTTATGAAACTGGATTGTACAACTGTTCAGTTGCTTTTAGTAAAGCTACCAATTGGTTTGGTTCTTTAGAATAATGTCGTGTTGGTCTCAGTTGACCATATCGATGGCTTAGGGTTCTGATGTATTACTATTATGTTGCTCTCAAAGGACAGTGTTAATCGTATTGTGTAACATATGTGTAACTTACGTGTTGCTCTGATTAGACGGTATCAATTGCTTGAGTTACTGTTGTACAATTGGTAGCTCTTCCAATGACATTTGATCAAAAGGCTAGATTACTTATTGAAAACTGTTGTGTTAATCCTAGTGAACTGTATCATTGCCTAAGATGTTATTATGAAATGCCATGTTGGTCTTATTGGATGATAGGAATTTGTTCTTAGTGATTCACATCAATAGCCTAGTGTACTATTGTACAATTATTATGTTTCTCTCAGAGGACATTATCAATTAGCTAGGATATCATGCATAAGATAATATGGTTTTCTTAGGTGAACATATGTTTAGCCTACTGTACTAAGGTGGAATGGTTATGTTCTTACCAGGAGGTTTATGAATAGACAAGTTATATTAATGTATAGATGTTGTGTTGCTCTCAGAAGACTACCAATTGCCTTAGGTACCACTATTGATGTTAAGTTTCTCTCAGTGACATTATCAATAGACAAAAAATACTAATGTGTAGCTGTTTTATTTCACTCAATAGACAGTATTCATAGGTCAGTGTACTGAATAATACCAGGTAAATAGGTGCTAAGTTGTTGGGTTGCTCTCAGTGGAAAGTTTGAAATGTGTCGGGTACGAATGTATGACTGTTTTGTTGTTCTTAGTAGACCGACCAATAGCATTGGATACTTGATATCAACTGCATCATCATTTGCCTTGAGTACTGTTATGAAACTGGATTGTACAACTGTTCAGTTGCTTTTAGTATAGCTACCAATTGGTTTGGTTCTTTAGAATAATGTTGTGTTGGTCTCAGTTGACCATATCGATGGCTTAGGGTTCTGAGGTATTACTATTATGTTGTTCTCAAAGGACAGTGTGAATCGTATTGTGTAACATGTGTAACTTACGTGTTGCTCTGATTAGACGGTATCAATTGACTGAGTTACTGTTGTACAATTGGTAGCTCTTCCAATGACATTTGATCAAAAGGCTAGATTACTTATTGAAAACTGTTGTGTTAATCCTAGTGAACTGTATCATTGCCTAAGATGTTATTATGAAATGTCATGTTGGTCTCATTGGATGATAGGAATTTGTTCTTAGTGATTCACATCAATAGCCTAGTGTACTATTGTACAATTATTATGTTTCTCTCAGAGGACATTATCAATAAGCTAGGATATCATGCATAAGATAATATGGTTTTCTTAGGTGAACATATGTTTAGCCTACTGTACTAAGGTGGAATGGTTATGTTCTTACCAGGAGGTTTATGAATAGACAAGTTATATTAATGTATAGATGTTGTGTTGCTCTCAGAAGACTACCAATTGCCTTAGGTACCACTATTGATGTTGAGTTTCTCTCAGTGACATTATCAATAGACAAAAAATACTAATGTGTAGCTGTTTTATTTCACTCAATAGACAGTATTCATAGGTCAGTGTACTGAATAATACCAGGTAAATAGGTGCTAAGTTGTTGGGTTGCTCTCAGTGGAAAGTTTGAATTGTGTCGGGTACGAATGTGTGACTGTTTTGTTGTTCTTAGTAGACCGTACCAATAGCATTGGATACTTTGTATCAACTGCATCATCATTTGCCTTGAGAACTGTTATGAAACTGGATTGTACAACTGTTCAGTTGCTTTTAGTATAGCTACCAATTGGTTTGGTTCTTTAGAATAATGTTGTGTTGGTCTCAGTTGACCATAGCGATTGCTTAGGATTCTGATGTATTACTATTTTGTTGCTCTCAAAGGACAGTGTGAATCGTATTGTGTAACATTTGTAACTTACGTGTTGCTCTGATTAGACGATATCAATTGCCTGAGTTACTGTTGTACAATTGGTAGCTCTTCCAATGACATTTGATCAAAAGGCTAGATTACTTATTGAAAACTGTTGTGTTAATCCTAGTGAACTGTATCATTGCCTAAGATGTTATTATGAAATGCCATGTTGGTCTCATTGGATGATAGGAATTTGTTCTTAGTGATTCACATCAATAGCCTAGTGTACTATTGTACAATTATTATGTTTCTCTCAGAGGACATTATCAATAAGCTAGGATATCATGCATAAGATAATATGGTTTTCTTAGGTGAACATATGTTTAGCCTACTGTACTAAGGTGGAATGGTTATGTTCTTACCAGGAGGTTTATGAATAGACAAGTTATATTAATGTATAGATGTTGTGTTGCTCTCAGAAGACTACCAATTGCCTTAGGTACCACTATTGATGTTAAGTTTCTCTCAGTGACATTATCAATAGACAAAAATACTAATGTGTAGCTGTTTTATTTCACTCAATAGACAGTATTCATAGGTCAGTGTACTGAATAATACCAGGTAAATAGGTGCTAAGTTGTTGGGTTGCTCTCAGTGGAAAGTTTGAATTGTGTCGGGTACGAATGTATGACTGTTTTGTTGTTCTTAGTAGACCGTACCAATAGCATTGGATACTTGGTATCAACTGCATCATCATTTGCCTTGAGTACTGTTATGAAACTGGATTGTACAACTGTTCAGTTGCTTTTAGTATAGCTACCAATTGGTTTGGTTCTTTAGAATAATGGTGTGTTGGTCTCAGTTGACCATATCGATGGCTTAGGGTTCTGATGTATTACTATTATGTTGCTCTCAAAGGACAGTGTTAATCGTATTGTGAAACACATGTTTAACTAACGTGTTGCTCTGATTAGATGGTATCAATTGCCTGAGTTACTATTGTACAATTGGTAGCTCTTCCAATGACATTTGATCAAAATGCTAGATTACTTATTGAAAACTGTTGTGTTAATCCTAGTGAACTGTATCATTGCCTAAGATGTTATTATGAAATGCCATGTTGGTCTCATTGGATGATAGGAATTTGTTCTTAGTGATTCAAATCAATAGCCTAGTGTACTATTGTACAATTATTATGTTTCTCTCAGAGGACTTTATCAATAAGCTAGGGTATCATTCATAACAATATGGTTGTGTTAGGTGAACATATGTGTAGTCTACTGTACTAAGGTGGAATGGTTATGTTCTTATCAGAAGGTTTATGAATAGACAAGTTATATTAATGTATAGATGTTGTGTTGCTCTCAGAAGACTACCAATTGCCTTAGGTACCACTATTGATGTTAAGTTTCTCTCAGTGACATTATCAATAGACAAAAAATACTAATGTGTAGCTGTTTTATTTCACTCAATAGACAGTATTCATAGGTCAGTGTACTGAATAAGACCAGGTTAATAGGTGCTAAGTTGTTGGTTTGCTCTCAGTGGAAAGTTTGAATTGTGTCGGGTACGAATGTATGACTGTTTTGTTGTTCTTAGTAGACCGTACCAATAGCATTGGATACTTGGTATCAACTGCATCATCATTTGCCTTGAGAACTGTTATGAAACTGGATTGTACAACTGTTCAGTTGCTATTAGTATAGCTACCAATTGGTTTGGTTCTTTAGAATAATGTTGTGTTGGTCTCAGTTGACCATATCGATGGCTTAGGGTTCTGATGTATTACTATTATGTTGCTTTCAAAGGACATTGTGAATCGTATTGTGTAACCTATGTTTAACTTACGTGTTGCTCTGATTAGACGGTATCAATTGACTGAGTTACTGTTGTACAATTGGTAGCTCTTCCAATGACATTTGATCAAAAGGCTAGATTACTTATTGAAAACTGTTGTGTTAATCCTAGTGAACTGTATCATTGCCTAAGATGTTATTATCAAATGTCATGTTGGTCTCATTGGATGATAGGAATTTGTTCTTAGTGATTCACATCAATAGCCTAGTGTACTATTGTACAATTATTATGTTTCTCTCAGAGGACATTATCAATAAGCTAGGGTATCATGCATAAGATAATATGGTTTTCTTAGGTGACATATGTTTAGCCTACTGTACTAAGGTGCAATGGTTATGTTCTTACCAGGAGGTTTATGAATAGACAAGTTATATTAATGTATAGATGTTGTGTTGCTCTCAGAAGACTACCAATTGCCTTAGGTACCACTATTGATGTTAAGTTTCTCTCAGTGACATTATCAATAGACAAAAAATACTAATGTGTAGCTGTTTTATTTCACTCAATAGACAGTATTCATAGGTCAGTGTACTGAATAATACCAGGTTAATAGGTGCTAAGTTGTTGGTTTGCTCTCAGTGGAAAGTTTGAATTGTGTCGGGTACGAATGTATGACTGTTTTGTTGTTCTTAGTAGACCGTACCAATAGCATTGGATACTTGGTATCAACTGCATCATCATTTGCCTTGAGTACTGTTATGAAACTGGATTGTACAACTGTTCAGTTGCTTTTAGTATAGCTACCAATTGGTTTGGTTCTTTAGAATAATGTTGTGTTGCTCTCAGTTGACCATATTGATGGCTTAGGGTTCTGATGTATTACTATTATGTTGCTCTCAAAGGACAGTGTTAATCGCATTGTGTAACATATGTGTAACTTACGTGTTGCTCTGATTAGACGGTATCAATTGCCTGAGTTACTGTTGTACAATTGGTAGCTCTTCCAATGACATTTGATGAAAAGGCTAGATTACTTATTGAAAACTGTTGTGTTAATCCTAGTGAACTGTATCATTGCCTAAGATGTTATTATGAAATGCCATGTTGGTCTCATTGGATGATAGGAATTTGTTCTTAGTGATTCACATCAATAGCCTAGTGTACTATTGTACAATTATTATGTTTCTCTCAGAGGACTTTATCAATAAGGTAGGGTATCTTTCATAACAATATGGTTTTCCTAGGTGAACATATGTTTAGCCTACTGTACTAAGGTGCAATGGTTATGTTCTTACCAGAAGGTTTATGAATAGACAAGTTATATTAATGTATAGATGTTGTGTTGCTCTCAGAAGACTACCAATTGCCTTAGGTACCACTATTGATGTTAAGTTTCTCTCAGTGACATTATCAATAGACAAAAAATACTAATGTGTAGCTGTTTTATTTCACTCAATAGACAGTATTCATAGGTCAGTGTACTGAATAATACCAGGTAAATAGGTGCTAAGTTGTTGGGTTGCTCTCAGTGGAAAGTTTGAATTGTGTCGGGTACGAATGTATGACTGTTTTGTTGTTCTTAGTAGACCGTACCAATAGCATTGGATACTTGGTATCAAACTGCATCATCATTTGCCTTGAGTACTGTTATAAAAGTGGATTGTACAACTGTTCAGTTGCTTTTAGTATAGCTACCAATTGGTTTGGTTCTTTAGAATAATGTTGTGTTGGTCTCAGTTGACCATATCGATGGCTTAGGGTTCTGATGTATTACTATTATGTTGCTCTCAAAGGACAGTGTGAATCGTATTGTGTAACATATGTGTAACTTACGTGTTTCTCTGATTAGACGGTATCAATTGCCTGAGTTACTGTTGTACAATTGGTAGCTCCTCCAATGATATTTGATGAAAAGGCTAGATTACTTATTGAAAATTGTTGTGTTAATCCTAGTGAACTGTATCATTGCCTAAGATGTTATTATGAAATGCCATGTTGGTCTCATTGGATGATAGGAATTTGTTCTTAGTGATTCACATCAATAGCCTAGTGTACTATTGTACAATTATTATGTTTCTCTCAGAGGACTTTATCAATAAGCTAGGGTATCATTCATAACAATATGGTTTTCTTAGGTGAACATATGTGTAGTCTACTGTACTAAGGTGGAATGGTTATGTTCTTACCAGAAGGTTTATGAATAGACAAGTTATATTAATGTATAGATGTTGTGTTGCTCTCAGAAGACTACCAATTGCCTTAGGTACCACTATTGATGTTGAGTTTCTCTCAGTGACATTATCAATAGACAAATAATCCTAATGTGTAGCTGTTTTATTTCACTCAATAGACAGTATTCATAGGTCAGTGTACTGAATAATACCAGGTAAATAGGTGCTAAGTTGTTGGTTTGCTCTCAGTGGAAAGTTTGAATTGTGTCGGGTACGAATGTATGACTGTTTTGTTGTTCTTAGTAGACCGTACCAATAGCATTGGATACTTGGTATCAACTGCATCATCATTTGCCTTGAGTACTGTTATGAAACTGGATTGTACAACTGTTCAGTTGCTTTTAGTATAGCTACCAATTGGTTTGGTTCTTTAGAATAATGTTGTGTTGCTCTCAGTTGACCATATTGATGGCTTAGGGTTCTGATGTATTACTATTATGTTGCTCTCAAAGGACAGTGTTAATCGCATTGTGTAACATATGTGTAACTTACGTGTTGCTCTGATTAGACGGTATCAATTGCCTGAGTTACTGTTGTACAATTGGTAGCTCTTCCAATGACATTTGATGAAAAGGCTAGATTACTTATTGAAAACTGTTGTGTTAATCCTAGTGAACTGTATCATTGCCTAAGATGTTATTATGAAATGCCATGTTGGTCTCATTGGATGATAGGAATTTGTTCTTAGTGATTCACATCAATAGCCTAGTGTACTATTGTACAATTATTATGTTTCTCTCAGAGGACTTTATCAATAAGCTAGGGTATCATTCATAACAATATGGTTTTCTTAGGTGAACATATGTTTAGCCTACTGTACTAAGGTGGAATGGTTATGTTCTTACCAGGAGGTTTATGAATAGACAAGTTATATTAATGTATAGATGTTGTGTTGCTCTCAGAAGACTACCAATTGCCTTAGGTACCACTATTGATGTTAAGTTTCTCTCAGTGACATTATCAATAGACAAAAAATACTAATGTGTTGCTGTTTTATTTCACTCAATAGACAGTATTCATAGGTCAGTGTACTGAATAATACCAGGTAAATAGGTGCTAAGTTGTTGTTTTGCTCTCAGTGGAAAGTTTGAATTGTGTCGGGTACGAATGTATGACTGTTTTGTTGTTCTTAGTAGACCGTACCAATAGCATTGGATACTTGATATCAACTGCATCATCATTTGCCTTGAGTACTGTTATGAAACTGGATTGTACAACTGTTCAGTTGCTTTTAGTATAGCTACCAATTGGTTTGGTTCTTTAGAATAATGTTGTGTTGCCCTCATTTGACCATATCGATGGCTTAGGGTTCTGATGTATTACTATTATGTTGCTCTCAAAGGACAGTGTGAATCGTATTGTGTAACATGTGTAACTTACGTGTTGCTCTGATTAGACGGTATCAATTGACTGAGTTACTGTTGTACAATTGATAGCTCTTCCAATGACATTTGATCAAAATGCTAGATTACTTATTGAAAACTGTTGTGTTAATCCTAGTGAACTGTATCATTGCCTAAGATGTTATTATGAAATGTGATGTTGGTCTCATTGGATGATAGGAATTTGTTCTTAGTGATTCACATCAATAGCCTAGTGTACTATTGTACAATTATTATGTTTCTCTCAGAGGACATTATCAATAAGCTAGGATATCATGCATAAGATAATATGGTTTTCTTAGGTGAACATATGTTTAGCCTACTGTACTAAGGTGCAATGGTTATGTTCTTACCAGGAGGTTTATGAATAGACAAGTTATATTAATGTATAGATGTTGTGTTGCTCTCAGAAGACTACCAATTGCCTTAGGTACCACTATTGATGTTAAGTTTCTCTCAGTGACATTATCAATAGACAAAAAATACTAATGTGTAGCTGTTTTATTTCACTCAATAGACAGTATTCATAGGTCAGTGTACTGAATAATACCAGGTAAATAGGTGCTAAGTTGTTGGGTTGCTCTCAGTGGAAAGTTTGAATTGTGTCGGGTACGAATGTATGACTGTTTTGTTGTTCTTAGTAGACCGTACCAATAGCATTGGATACTTGGTATCAAACTGCATCATCATTTGCCTTGAGTACTGTTATAAAACTGGATTGTACAACTGTTCAGTTGCTTTTAGTATAGCTAACAATTGGTTTGGTTCTTTAGAATAATGTTGTGTTGGTCTCAGTTGACCATATCGATGGCTTAGGGTTCTGATGTATTACTATTATGTTGCTCTCAAAGGACAATGTGAATCGTATTGTGTAACATATGTGTAACTTACGTGTTTCTCTGATTAGACGGTATCAATTGACTGAGTTACTGTTGTACAATTGGTAGCTCCTCCAATGATATTTGATGAAAAGGCTAGATTACTTATTGAAAATTGTTGTGTTAATCCTAGTGAACTGTATCATTGCCTAAGATGTTATTATGAAATGTGATGTTGGTCTCATTGGATGATAGGAATTTGTTCTTAGTGATTCACATCAATAGCCTAGTGTACTATTGTACAATTATTATGTTTCTCTCAGAGGACTTTATCAATAAGCTAGGGTATCATTCATAACAATATGGTTTTCTTAGGTGAACATATGTTTAGCCTACTGTACTAAGGTGGAATGGTTATGTTCTTACCAGAAGGTTTATGAATAGACAAGTTATATTAATGTATAGATGTTGTGTTGCTCTCAGAAGACTACCAATTGCCTTAGGTACCACTATTGATGTTGAGTTTCTCTCAGTGACATTATCAATAGACAAAAAATCCTAATGTGTAGCTGTTTTATTTCACTCAATAGACAGTATTCATAGGTCAGTGTACTGAATAATACCAGGTAAATAGGTGCTAAGTTGTTGTTTTGCTCTCAGTGGAAAGTTTGAATTGTGTCGGGTACGAATGTATGACTGTTTTGTTGTTCTTAGTAGACCGTACCAATAGCATTGGATACTTGGTATCAAACTGCATCATCATTTGCCTTGAGTACTGTTATAAAACTGGATTGTACAACTGTTCAGTTGCTTTTAGTATAGCTACCAATTGGTTTGGTTCTTTAGAATAATGTTGTGTTGGTCTCA
Organism: Magallana angulata; assembly: GCF_025612915.1. Classification (NCBI taxonomy): domain Eukaryota; kingdom Metazoa; phylum Mollusca; class Bivalvia; order Ostreida; family Ostreidae; genus Magallana; species Magallana angulata. Next base: position 43,544,916 of record NC_069112.1, read on the forward strand.
GTTGACCATATCGATGGCTTAGGGTTCTGATTTATTAGTATTATGTTGCTCTCAAAGGACAGTGTGAATCGTATTGTGTAACATATGTGTAACTTACGTGTTGCTCTGATTAGACGGTATCAATTGCCTGAGTTACTGTTGTACAATTGGAAGCTCCTCCAATGATATTTGATGAAAAGGCTAGATTACTTATTGAAAATTGTTGTGTTAATCCTAGTGAACTGTATCATTGCCTAAGATGTTATTATGAAATGCCATGTTGGTCTCATTGGATGATAGGAATTTGTTCTTAGTGATTCACATCAATAGCCTAGTGTACTATTGTACAATTATTATGTTTCTCTCAGAGGACATTATCAATAAGCTAGGATATCATGCATAAGATAATATGGTTTTCTTAGGTGAACATATGTTTAGCCTACTGTACTAAGGTGGAATGGTTATGTTCTTACCAGGAGGTTTATGAATAGACAAGTTATATTAATGTATAGATGTTGTGTTGCTCTCAGAAGACTACCAATTGCCTTAGGTACCACTATTGATGTTAAGTTTCTCTCAGTGACATTATCAATAGACAAAAAATACTAATGTGTAGCTGTTTTATTTCACTCAATAGACAGTATTCATAGGTCAGTGTACTGAATAATACCAGGTAAATAGGTGCTAAGTTGTTGGGTTGCTCTCAGTGGAAAGTTTGAATTGTGTCGGGTACGAATGTATGACTGTTTTGTTGTTCTTAGTAGACCGTACCAATAGCATTGGATACTTGATATCAACTGCATCATCATTTGCCTTGAGTACTGTTATGAAACTGGATTGTACAACTGTTCAGTTGCTTTTAGTATAGCTACCAATTGGTTTGGTTCTTTAGAATAATGTTGTGTTGCCCTCATTTGACCATATCGATGGCTTAGGGTTCTGATGTATTACTATTATGTTGCTCTCAAAGGACAGTGTGAATCGTATTGTGTAACATGTGTAACTTACGTGTTGCTCTGATTAGACGGTATCAATTGCCTGAGTTACTGTTGTACAATTGATAGCTCTTCCAATGACATTTGATCAAAATGCTAGATTACTTATTGAAAACTGTTGTGTTAATCCTAGTGAACTGTATCATTGCCTAAGATGTTATTATGAAATGTGATGTTGGTCTCATTGGATGATAGGAATTTGTTCTTAGTGATTCACATCAATAGCCTAGTGTACTATTGTACAATTATTATGTTTCTCTCAGAGGACATTATCAATAAGCTAGGATATCATGCATAAGATAATATGGTTTTCTTAGGTGAACATATGTTTAGCCTACTGTACTAAGGTGCAATGGTTATGTTCTTACCAGGAGGTTTATGAATAGACAAGTTATATTAATGTATAGATGTTGTGTTGCTCTCAGAAGACTACCAATTGCCTTAGGTACCACTATTGATGTTAAGTTTCTCTCAGTGACATTATCAATAGACAAAAAATACTAATGTGTAGCTGTTTTATTTCACTCAATAGACAGTATTCATAGGTCAGTGTACTGAATAATACCAGGTAAATAGGTGCTAAGTTGTTGGGTTGCTCTCAGTGGAAAGTTTGAATTGTGTCGGGTACGAATGTATGACTGTTTTGTTGTTCTTAGTAGACCGTACCAATAGCATTGGGTACTTGGTATCAACTGCATCATCATTTGCCTTGAGTACTGTTATGAAACTGGATTGTACAACTGTTCAGTTGCTTTTAGTATAGCTACCAATTGGTTTGGTTCTTTAGAATAATGTTGTGTTGGTCTCAGTTGACCATATCGATGGCTTAGGGTTCTGATTTTTTACTATTATGTTGCTCTCAAAGGACAGTGTTAATCGTATTGTGTAACATATGTGTAACTTACGTGTTGCTCTGATTAGATGGTATCAATTGCCTGAGTTACTATTGTACAATTGGTAGCTCTTCCAATGACATTTGATCAAAATGCTAGATTACTTATTGAAAACTGTTGTGTTAATCCTAGTGAACTGTATCATTGCCTAAGATGTTATTATGAAATGCCATGTTGGTCTCATTGGATGATAGGAATTTGTTCTTAGTGATTCAAATCAATAGCCTAGTGTACTATTGTACAATTATTATGTTTCTCTCAGAGGACTTTATCAATAAGCTAGGGTATCATTCATAACAATATGGTTTTCTTAGGTGAACATATGTGTAGTCTACTGTACTAAGGTGGAATGGTTATGTTCTTACCAGAAGGTTTATGAATAGACAAGTTATATTAATGTATAGATGTTGTGTTGCTCTCAGAAGACTACCAATTGCCTTAGGTACCACTATTGACGTTAAGTTTCTCTCAGTGACATTATCAATAGACAAAAAATACTAATGTGTAGCTGTTTTATTTCACTCAATAGACAGTATTCATAGGTCAGTGTACTGAATAAGACCAGGTAAATAGGTGCTAAGTTGTTGGTTTGCTCTCAGTGGAAAGTTTGAATTGTGTCGGGTACGAATGTATGACTGTTTTGTTGTTCTTAGTAGACCGTACCAATAGCATTGGATACTTGGTATCAACTGCATCATCATTTGCTTTGAGTACTGTTATGAAACTGGATTGTACAACTGTTCAGTTGCTTTTAGTATAGCTACCAATTGGTTTGGTTCTTTAGAATAATGTTGTGTTGCTCTCAGTTGACCATATTGATGGCTTAGGGTTCTGATGTATTACTATTATGTTGCTCTCAAAGGACAGTGTTAATCGTATTGTGTAACATATGTGTAACTTACGTGTTGCTCTGATTAGACGGTATCAATTGCCTGAGTTACTGTTGTACAATTGGTAGCTCTTCCAATGACATTTGATCAAAATGCTAGATTACCTATTGAAAACTGTTGTGTTAATCCTAGTGAACTGTATCATTGCCTAAGATGTTATTATGAAATGTGATGTTGGTCTCATTGGATGATAGGAATTTGTTCTTAGTGATTCAAATCAATAGCCTAGTGTACTATTGTACAATTATTATGTTTCTCTCAGAGGACTTTATCAATAATGTAGGGTATCTTTCATAACAATATGGTTTTCCTAGGTGAACATATGTTTAGCCTACTGTACTAAGGTGTAATGGTTATGTTCTTACCAGAAGGTTTATGAATAGACAAGTTATATTAATGTATAGATGTTGTGTTGCTCTCAGAAGACTACCAATTGCCTTAGGTACCACTATTGATGTTGAGTTTCTCTCAGTGACATTATCAATAGACAAATAATCCTAATGTGTAGCTGTTTTATTTCACTCAATAGACAGTATTCATAGGTCAGTGTACTGAATAATACCAGGTAAATAGGTGCTAAGTTGTTGGTTTGCTCTCAGTGGAAAGTTTGAATTGTGTCGGGTACGAATGTATGACTGTTTTGTTGTTCTTAGTAGACCGTACCAATAGCATTGGATACTTGGTATCAAACTGCATCATCATTTGCCTTGAGTACTGTTATAAAACTGGATTGTACAACTGTTCAGTTGCTTTTAGTATAGCTACCAATTGGTTTGGTTCTTTAGAATAATGTTGTGTTGGTCTCAGTTGACCATATCGATGGCTTAGGGTTCTGATGTATTACTATTATGTTGTTCTCAAAGGACAGTGTGAATCGTATGGTGTAACATGTGTAACTTACGTGTTGCTCTGATTAGACGGTATCAATTGACTGAGTTACTGTTGTACAATTGGTAGCTCTTCCAATGACATTTGATCAAAATGCTAGATTACTTATTGAAAACTGTTGTGTTAATCCTAGTGAACTGTATCATTGCCTAAGATGTTATTATGAAATGTCATGTTGGTCTCATTGGATGATAGGAATTTGTTCTTAGTGATTCACATCAATAGCCTAGTGTACTATTGTACAATTATTATGTTTCTCTCAGAGGACATTATCAATAAGCTAGGGTATCGTGCATAAGATAATATGGTTTTCTTAGGTGAACATATGTTTAGCCTACTGTACTAAGGTGCAATGGTTATGTTCTTACCAGGAGGTTTATGAATAGACAAGTTATATTAATGTATAGATGTTGTGTTGCTCTCAGAAGACTACCAATTGCCTTAGGTACCAGTATTGATGTTAAGTTTCTCTCAGTGACATTATCAATAGACAAAAAATACTAATGTGTAGCTGTTTTATTTCACTCAATAGACAGTATTCATAGGTCAGTGTACTGAATAAGACCAGGTAAATAGGTGCTAAGTTGTTGGTTTGCTCTCAGTGGAAAGTTTGAATTGTGTCGGGTACGAATGTATGACTGTTTTGTTGTTCTTAGTAGACCGTACCAATAGCATTGGATACTTGGTATCAACTGCATCATCATTTGCCTTGAGAACTGTTATGAAACTGGATTGTACAACTGTTCAGTTGCTTTTAGTATAGCTACCAATTGGTTTGGTTCTTTAGAATAATGTTGTGTTGGTCTCAGTTGACCATATCGATGGCTTAGGGTTCTGATGTATTACTATTATGTTGCTCTCAAAGGACATTGTGAATCGTATTGTGTAACCTATGTTTAACTTACGTGTTTCCCTGATTAGACGGTATCAATTGCCTGAGTTACTGTTGTACAATTGGTAGCTCTTCCAATGACATTTGATCAAAAGGCTAGATTACTTATTGAAAACTGTTGTGTTAATCCTAGTGAACTGTATCATTGCCTAAGATGTTATTATGAAATACCATGTTGGTCTCATTGGATGATAGGAATTTGTTCTTAGTGATTCACATCAATAGCCTAGTGTACTATTGTACAATTATTATGTTTCTCTCAGAGGACATTATCAATAAGCTAGGGTATCGTGCATAAGATAATATGGTTTTCTTAGGTGAACATATGTTTAGCCTACTGTACTAAGGTGCAATGGTTATGTTCTTACCAGGAGGTTTATGAATAGACAAGTTATATTAATGTATAGATGTTGTGTTGCTCTCAGAAGACTACCAATTGCCTTAGGTACCACTATTGATGTTAAGTTTCTCTCAGTGACATTATCAATAGACAAAAAATCCTAATGTGTAGCTGTTTTATTTCACTCAATAGACAGTATTCATAGGTCAGTGTACTGAATAATACCAGGTAAATAGGTGCTAAGTTGTTGGGTTGCTCTCAGTGGAAAGTTTGAATTGTGTCGGGTACGAATGTATGACTGTTTTGTTGTTCTTAGTAGACCGTACCAATAGCATTGGGTACTTGGTATCAACTGCATCATCATTTGCCTTGAGTACTGTTATGAAACTGGATTGTACAACTGTTCAGTTGCTTTTAGTATGGCTACCAATTGGTTTGGTTCTTTAGAATAATGTTGTGTTGGTCTCAGTTGACCATATCGATGGCTTAGGGTTCTGATGTATTACTATTATGTTGCTCTCAAAGGACAGTGTTAATCGTATTGTGTAACATATGTGTAACTTACGTGTTGCTCTGATTAGACGGTATCAATTGCCTGAGTTACTGTTGTACAATTGGTAGCTCTTCCAATGACATTTGATCAAAATGCTAGATTACTTATTGAAAACTGTTGTGTTAATCCTAGTGAACTGTATCATTGCCTAAGATGTTATTATGAAATGTCATGTTGGTCTCATTGGATGATAGGAATTTGTTCTTAGTGATTCACATCAATAGCCTAGTGTACTATTGTACAATTATTATGTTTCTCTCAGAGGACATTATCAATAAGCTAGGGTATCGTGCATAAGATAATATGGTTTTCTTAGGTGAACATATGTTTAGCCTACTGTACTAAGGTGCAATGGTTATGTTCTTACCAGGAGGTTTATGAATAGACAAGTTATATTAATGTATAGATGTTGTGTTGCTCTCAGAAGACTACCAATTGCCTTAGGTACCACTATTGATGTTAAGTTTCTCTCAGTGACATTATCAATAGACAAAAAATACTAATGTGTAGCTGTTTTATTTCACTCAATAGACAGTATTCATAGGTCAGTGTACTGAATAAGACCAGGTAAATAGGTGCTAAGTTGTTGGTTTGCTCTCAGTGGAAAGTTTGAATTGTGTCGGGTACGAATGTATGACTGTTTTGTTGTTCTTAGTAGACCGTACCAATAGCATTGGATACTTGGTATCAACTGCATCATCATTTGCCTTGAGAACTGTTATGAAACTGGATTGTACAACTGTTCAGTTGCTTTTAGTATAGCTACCAATTGGTTTGGTTCTTTAGAATAATGTTGTGTTGGTCTCAGTTGACCATATCGATGGCTTAGGGTTCTGATGTATTACTATTATGTTGCTCTCAAAGGACATTGTGAATCGTATTGTGTAACCTATGTTTAACTTACGTGTTTCCCTGATTAGACGGTATCAATTGCCTGAGTTACTGTTGTACAATTGGTAGCTCTTCCAATGACATTTGATCAAAAGGCTAGATTACTTATTGAAAACTGTTGTGTTAATCCTAGTGAACTGTATCATTGCCTAAGATGTTATTATGAAATGTCATGTTGGTCTCATTGGATGATAGGAATTTGTTCTTAGTGATTCACATCAATAGCCTAGTGTACTATTGTACAATTATTATGTTTCTCTCAGAGGACTTTATCAATAAGCTAGGGTATCATTCATAACAATATGGTTTTCTTAGGTGAACATATGTTTAACCTACTGTACTAAGGTGGAATGGTTATGTTCTTACCAGGAGGTTTATGAATAGACAAGTTATATTAATGTATAGATGTTGTGTTGCTCTCAGAAGACTACCAATTGCCTTAGGTACCACTATTGATGTTAAGTTTCTCTCAGTGACATTATCAATAGACAAAAAATACTAATGTGTAGCTGTTTTATTTCACTCAATAGACAGTATTCATAGGTCAGTGTACTGAATAATACCAGGTAAATAGGTGCTAAGTTGTTGGGTTGCTCTCAGTGGAAAGTTTGAATTGTGTCGGGTACGAATGTATGACTGTTTTGTTGTTCTTAGTAGACCGTACCAATAGCATTGGATACTTGATATCAACTGCATCATCATTTGCCTTGAGTACTGTTATGAAACTGGATTGTACAACTGTTCAGTTGCTTTTAGTATAGCTACCAATTGGTTTGGTTCTTTAGAATAATGTTGTGTTGCCCTCATTTGACCATATCGATGGCTTAGGGTTCTGATGTATTACTATTATGTTGCTCTCAAAGGACAGTGTGAATCGTATTGTGTAACATGTGTAACTTACGTGTTGCTCTGATTAGACGGTATCAATTGACTGAGTTACTGTTGTACAATTGATAGCTCTTCCAATGACATTTGATCAAAATGCTAGATTACTTATTGAAAACTGTTGTGTTAATCCTAGTGAACTGTATCATTGCCTAAGATGTTATTATGAAATGTGATGTTGGTCTCATTGGATGATAGGAATTTGTTCTTAGTGATTCACATCAATAGCCTAGTGTACTATTGTACAATTATTATGTTTCTCTCAGAGGACATTATCAATAAGCTAGGATATCATGCATAAGATAATATGGTTTTCTTAGGTGAACATATGTTTAGCCTACTGTACTAAGGTGCAATGGTTATGTTCTTACCAGGAGGTTTATGAATAGACAAGTTATATTAATGTATAGATGTTGTGTTGCTCTCAGAAGACTACCAATTGCCTTAGGTACCACTATTGATGTTAAGTTTCTCTCAGTGACATTATCAATAGACAAAAAATACTAATGTGTAGCTGTTTTATTTCACTCAATAGACAGTATTCATAGGTCAGTGTACTGAATAATACCAGGTAAATAGGTGCTAAGTTGTTGGGTTGCTCTCAGTGGAAAGTTTGAATTGTGTCGGGTACGAATGTATGACTGTTTTGTTGTTCTTAGTAGACCGTACCAATAGCATTGGATACTTGGTATCAAACTGCATCATCATTTGCCTTGAGTACTGTTATGAAACTGGATTGTACAACTGTTCAGTTGCTTTTAGTATAGCTAACAATTGGTTTGGTTCTTTAGAATAATGTTGTGTTGGTCTCAGTTGACCATATCGATGGCTTAGGGTTCTGATGTATTACTATTATGTTGCTCTCAAAGGACAGTGTGAATCGTATTGTGTAACATATGTGTAACTTACGTGTTTCTCTGATTAGACGGTATCAATTGACTGAGTTACTGTTGTACAATTGGTAGCTCCTCCAATGATATTTGATGAAAAGGCTAGATTACTTATTGAAAATTGTTGTGTTAATCCTAGTGAACTGTATCATTGCCTAAGATGTTATTATGAAATGTGATGTTGGTCTCATTGGATGATAGGAATTTGTTCTTAGTGATTCACATCAATAGCCTAGTGTACTATTGTACAATTATTATGTTTCTCTCAGAGGACTTTATCAATAAGCTAGGGTATCATTCATAACAATATGGTTTTCTTAGGTGAACATATGTTTAGCCTACTGTACTAAGGTGCAATGGTTATGTTCTTACCAGAAGGTTTATGAATAGACAAGTTATATTAATGTATAGATGTTGTGTTGCTCTCAGAAGACTACCAATTGCCTTAGGTACCACTATTGATGTTGAGTTTCTCTCAGTGACATTATCAATAGACAAAAAATCCTAATGTGTAGCTGTTTTATTTCACTCAATAGACAGTATTCATAGGTCAGTGTACTGAATAATACCAGGTAAATAGGTGCTAAGTTGTTGTTTTGCTCTCAGTGGAAAGTTTGAATTGTGTCGGGTACGAATGTATGACTGTTTTGTTGTTCTTAGTAGACCGTACCAATAGCATTGGATACTTGGTATCAAACTGCATCATCATTTGCCTTGAGTACTGTTATAAAACTGGATTGTACAACTGTTCAGTTGCTTTTAGTATAGCTACCAATTGGTTTGGTTCTTTAGAATAATGTTGTGTTGGTCTCAGTTGACCATATCGATGGCTTAGGGTTCTGATTTATTAGTATTATGTTGCTCTCAAAGGACAGTGTGAATCGTATTGTGTAACATATGTGTAACTTACGTGTTGCTCTGATTAGACGGTATCAATTGCCTGAGTTACTGTTGTACAATTGGAAGCTCCTCCAATGATATTTGATGAAAAGGCTAGATTACTTATTGAAAATTGTTGTGTTAATCCTAGTGAACTGTATCATTGCCTAAGATGTTATTATGAAATGCCATGTTGGTCTCATTGGATGATAGGAATTTGTTCTTAGTGATTCACATCAATAGCCTAGTGTACTATTGTACAATTATTATGTTTCTCTCAGAGGACATTATCAATAAGCTAGGATATCATGCATAAGATAATATGGTTTTCTTAGGTGAACATATGTTTAGCCTACTGTACTAAGGTGGAATGGTTATGTTCTTACCAGGAGGTTTATGAATAGACAAGTTATATTAATGTATAGATGTTGTGTTGCTCTCAGAAGACTACCAATTGCCTTAGGTACCACTATTGATGTTAAGTTTCTCTCAGTGACATTATCAATAGACAAAAAATACTAATGTGTAGCTGTTTTATTTCACTCAATAGACAGTATTCATAGGTCAGTGTACTGAATAATACCAGGTAAATAGGTGCTAAGTTGTTGGGTTGCTCTCAGTGGAAAGTTTGAATTGTGTCGGGTACGAATGTATGACTGTTTTGTTGTTCTTAGTAGACCGTACCAATAGCATTGGATACTTGATATCAACTGCATCATCATTTGCCTTGAGTACTGTTATGAAACTGGATTGTACAACTGTTCAGTTGCTTTTAGTATAGCTACCAATTGGTTTGGTTCTTTAGAATAATGTTGTGTTGCCCTCATTTGACCATATCGATGGCTTAGGGTTCTGATGTATTACTATTATGTTGCTCTCAAAGGACAGTGTGAATCGTATTGTGTAACATGTGTAACTTACGTGTTGCTCTGATTAGACGGTATCAATTGCCTGAGTTACTGTTGTACAATTGATAGCTCTTCCAATGACATTTGATCAAAATGCTAGATTACTTATTGAAAACTGTTGTGTTAATCCTAGTGAACTGTATCATTGCCTAAGATGTTATTATGAAATGTGATGTTGGTCTCATTGGATGATAGGAATTTGTTCTTAGTGATTCACATCAATAGCCTAGTGTACTATTGTACAATTATTATGTTTCTCTCAGAGGACATTATCAATAAGCTAGGATATCATGCATAAGATAATATGGTTTTCTTAGGTGAACATATGTTTAGCCTACTGTACTAAGGTGCAATGGTTATGTTCTTACCAGGAGGTTTATGAATAGACAAGTTATATTAATGTATAGATGTTGTGTTGCTCTCAGAAGACTACCAATTGCCTTAGGTACCACTATTGATGTTAAGTTTCTCTCAGTGACATTATCAATAGACAAAAAATACTAATGTGTAGCTGTTTTATTTCACTCAATAGACAGTATTCATAGGTCAGTGTACTGAATAATACCAGGTAAATAGGTGCTAAGTTGTTGGGTTGCTCTCAGTGGAAAGTTTGAATTGTGTCGGGTACGAATGTATGACTGTTTTGTTGTTCTTAGTAGACCGTACCAATAGCATTGGGTACTTGGTATCAACTGCATCATCATTTGCCTTGAGTACTGTTATGAAACTGGATTGTACAACTGTTCAGTTGCTTTTAGTATAGCTACCAATTGGTTTGGTTCTTTAGAATAATGTTGTGTTGGTCTCAGTTGACCATATCGATGGCTTAGGGTTCTGATTTTTTACTATTATGTTGCTCTCAAAGGACAGTGTTAATCGTATTGTGTAACATATGTGTAACTTACGTGTTGCTCTGATTAGATGGTATCAATTGCCTGAGTTACTATTGTACAATTGGTAGCTCTTCCAATGACATTTGATCAAAATGCTAGATTACTTATTGAAAACTGTTGTGTTAATCCTAGTGAACTGTATCATTGCCTAAGATGTTATTATGAAATGCCATGTTGGTCTCATTGGATGATAGGAATTTGTTCTTAGTGATTCAAATCAATAGCCTAGTGTACTATTGTACAATTATTATGTTTCTCTCAGAGGACTTTATCAATAAGCTAGGGTATCATTCATAACAATATGGTTTTCTTAGGTGAACATATGTGTAGTCTACTGTACTAAGGTGGAATGGTTATGTTCTTACCAGAAGGTTTATGAATAGACAAGTTATATTAATGTATAGATGTTGTGTTGCTCTCAGAAGACTACCAATTGCCTTAGGTACCACTATTGACGTTAAGTTTCTCTCAGTGACATTATCAATAGACAAAAAATACTAATGTGTAGCTGTTTTATTTCACTCAATAGACAGTATTCATAGGTCAGTGTACTGAATAAGACCAGGTAAATAGGTGCTAAGTTGTTGGTTTGCTCTCAGTGGAAAGTTTGAATTGTGTCGGGTACGAATGTATGACTGTTTTGTTGTTCTTAGTAGACCGTACCAATAGCATTGGATACTTGGTATCAACTGCATCATCATTTGCTTTGAGTACTGTTATGAAACTGGATTGTACAACTGTTCAGTTGCTTTTAGTATAGCTACCAATTGGTTTGGTTCTTTAGAATAATGTTGTGTTGCTCTCAGTTGACCATATTGATGGCTTAGGGTTCTGATGTATTACTATTATGTTGCTCTCAAAGGACAGTGTTAATCGTATTGTGTAACATATGTGTAACTTACGTGTTGCTCTGATTAGACGGTATCAATTGCCTGAGTTACTGTTGTACAATTGGTAGCTCTTCCAATGACATTTGATCAAAATGCTAGATTACCTATTGAAAACTGTTGTGTTAATACTAGTGAACTGTATCATTGCCTAAGATGTTATTATGAAATGTGATGTTGGTCTCATTGGATGATAGGAATTTGTTCTTAGTGATTCAAATCAATAGCCTAGTGTACTATTGTACAATTATTATGTTTCTCTCAGAGGACTTTATCAATAATGTAGGGTATCTTTCATAACAATATGGTTTTCCTAGGTGAACATATGTTTAGCCTACTGTACTAAGGTGTAATGGTTATGTTCTTACCAGAAGGTTTATGAATAGACAAGTTATATTAATGTATAGATGTTGTGTTGCTCTCAGAAGACTACCAATTGCCTTAGGTACCACTATTGATGTTGAGTTTCTCTCAGTGACATTATCAATAGACAAATAATCCTAATGTGTAGCTGTTTTATTTCACTCAATAGACAGTATTCATAGGTCAGTGTACTGAATAATACCAGGTAAATAGGTGCTAAGTTGTTGGTTTGCTCTCAGTGGAAAGTTTGAATTGTGTCGGGTACGAATGTATGACTGTTTTGTTGTTCTTAGTAGACCGTACCAATAGCATTGGATACTTGGTATCAAACTGCATCATCATTTGCCTTGAGTACTGTTATAAAACTGGATTGTACAACTGTTCAGTTGCTTTTAGTATAGCTACCAATTGGTTTGGTTCTTTAGAATAATGTTGTGTTGGTCTCAGTTGACCATATCGATGGCTTAGGGTTCTGATGTATTACTATTATGTTGTTCTCAAAGGACAGTGTGAATCGTATGGTGTAACATGTGTAACTTACGTGTTGCTCTGATTAGACGGTATCAATTGACTGAGTTACTGTTGTACAATTGGTAGCTCTTCCAATGACATTTGATCAAAATGCTAGATTACTTATTGAAAACTGTTGTGTTAATCCTAGTGAACTGTATCATTGCCTAAGATGTTATTATGAAATGTCATGTTGGTCTCATTGGATGATAGGAATTTGTTCTTAGTGATTCACATCAATAGCCTAGTGTACTATTGTACAATTATTATGTTTCTCTCAGAGGACATTATCAATAAGCTAGGGTATCGTGCATAAGATAATATGGTTTTCTTAGGTGAACATATGTTTAGCCTACTGTACTAAGGTGCAATGGTTATGTTCTTACCAGGAGGTTTATGAATAGACAAGTTATATTAATGTATAGATGTTGTGTTGCTCTCAGAAGACTACCAATTGCCTTAGGTACCAGTATTGATGTTAAGTTTCTCTCAGTGACATTATCAATAGACAAAAAATACTAATGTGTAGCTGTTTTATTTCACTCAATAGACAGTATTCATAGGTCAGTGTACTGAATAAGACCAGGTAAATAGGTGCTAAGTTGTTGGTTTGCTCTCAGTGGAAAGTTTGAATTGTGTCGGGTACGAATGTATGACTGTTTTGTTGTTCTTAGTAGACCGTACCAATAGCATTGGATACTTGGTATCAACTGCATCATCATTTGCCTTGAGAACTGTTATGAAACTGGATTGTACAACTGTTCAGTTGCTTTTAGTATAGCTACCAATTGGTTTGGTTCTTTAGAATAATGTTGTGTTGGTCTCAGTTGACCATATCGATGGCTTAGGGTTCTGATGTATTACTATTATGTTGCTCTCAAAGGACATTGTGAATCGTATTGTGTAACCTATGTTTAACTTACGTGTTTCCCTGATTAGACGGTATCAATTGCCTGAGTTACTGTTGTACAATTGGTAGCTCTTCCAATGACATTTGATCAAAAGGCTAGATTACTTATTGAAAACTGTTGTGTTAATCCTAGTGAACTGTATCATTGCCTAAGATGTTATTATGAAATACCATGTTGGTCTCATTGGATGATAGGAATTTGTTCTTAGTGATTCACATCAATAGCCTAGTGTACTATTGTACAATTATTATGTTTCTCTCAGAGGACATTATCAATAAGCTAGGGTATCGTGCATAAGATAATATGGTTTTCTTAGGTGAACATATGTTTAGCCTACTGTACTAAGGTGCAATGGTTATGTTCTTACCAGGAGGTTTATGAATAGACAAGTTATATTAATGTATAGATGTTGTGTTGCTCTCAGAAGACTACCAATTGCCTTAGGTACCACTATTGATGTTAAGTTTCTCTCAGTGACATTATCAATAGACAAAAAATCCTAATGTGTAGCTGTTTTATTTCACTCAATAGACAGTATTCATAGGTCAGTGTACTGAATAATACCAGGTAAATAGGTGCTAAGTTGTTGGGTTGCTCTCAGTGGAAAGTTTGAATTGTGTCGGGTACGAATGTATGACTGTTTTGTTGTTCTTAGTAGACCGTACCAATAGCATTGGGTACTTGGTATCAACTGCATCATCATTTGCCTTGAGTACTGTTATGAAACTGGATTGTACAACTGTTCAGTTGCTTTTAGTATGGCTACCAATTGGTTTGGTTCTTTAGAATAATGTTGTGTTGGTCTCAGTTGACCATATCGATGGCTTAGGGTTCTGATGTATTACTATTATGTTGCTCTCAAAGGACAGTGTTAATCGTATTGTGTAACATATGTGTAACTTACGTGTTGCTCTGATTAGACGGTATCAATTGCCTGAGTTACTGTTGTACAATTGGTAGCTCTTCCAATGACATTTGATCAAAATGCTAGATTACTTATTGAAAACTGTTGTGTTAATCCTAGTGAACTGTATCATTGCCTAAGATGTTATTATGAAATGTCATGTTGGTCTCATTGGATGATAGGAATTTGTTCTTAGTGATTCACATCAATAGCCTAGTGTACTATTGTACAATTATTATGTTTCTCTCAGAGGACATTATCAATAAGCTAGGGTATCGTGCATAAGATAATATGGTTTTCTTAGGTGAACATATGTTTAGCCTACTGTACTAAGGTGCAATGGTTATGTTCTTACCAGGAGGTTTATGAATAGACAAGTTATATTAATGTATAGATGTTGTGTTGCTCTCAGAAGACTACCAATTGCCTTAGGTACCAGTATTGATGTTAAGTTTCTCTCAGTGACATTATCAATAGACAAAAAATACTAATGTGTAGCTGTTTTATTTCACTCAATAGACAGTATTCATAGGTCAGTGTACTGAATAAGACCAGGTAAATAGGTGCTAAGTTGTTGGTTTGCTCTCAGTGGAAAGTTTGAATTGTGTCGGGTACGAATGTATGACTGTTTTGTTGTTCTTAGTAGACCGTACCAATAGCATTGGATACTTGGTATCAACTGCATCATCATTTGCCTTGAGAACTGTTATGAAACTGGATTGTACAACTGTTCAGTTGCTTTTAGTATAGCTACCAATTGGTTTGGTTCTTTAGAATAATGTTGTGTTGGTCTCAGTTGACCATATCGATGGCTTAGGGTTCTGATGTATTACTATTATGTTGCTCTCAAAGGACATTGTGAATCGTATTGTGTAACCTATGTTTAACTTACGTGTTTCCCTGATTAGACGGTATCAATTGCCTGAGTTACTGTTGTACAATTGGTAGCTCTTCCAATGACATTTGATCAAAAGGCTAGATTACTTATTGAAAACTGTTGTGTTAATCCTAGTGAACTGTATCATTGCCTAAGATGTTATTATGAAATGTCATGTTGGTCTCATTGGATGATAGGAATTTGTTCTTAGTGATTCACATCAATAGCCTAGTGTACTATTGTACAATTATTATGTTTCTCTCAGAGGACATTATCAATAAGCTAGGGTATCGTGCATAAGATAATATGGTTTTCTTAGGTGAACATATGTTTAGCCTACTGTACTAAGGTGCAATGGTTATGTTCTTACCAGGAGGTTTATGAATAGACAAGTTATATTAATGTATAGATGTTGTGTTGCTCTCAGAAGACTACCAATTGCCTTAGGTACCAGTATTGATGTTAAGTTTCTCTCAGTGACATTATCAATAGACAAAAAATACTAATGTGTAGCTGTTTTATTTCACTCAATAGACAGTATTCATAGGTCAGTGTACTGAATAAGACCAGGTAAATAGGTGCTAAGTTGTTGGTTTGCTCTCAGTGGAAAGTTTGAATTGTGTCGGGTACGAATGTATGACTGTTTTGTTGTTCTTAGTAGACCGTACCAATAGCATTGGATACTTGGTATCAACTGCATCATCATTTGCCTTGAGAACTGTTATGAAACTGGATTGTACAACTGTTCAGTTGCTTTTAGTATAGCTACCAATTGGTTTGGTTCTTTAGAATAATGTTGTGTTGGTCTCAGTTGACCATATCGATGGCTTAGGGTTCTGATGTATTACTATTATGTTGCTCTCAAAGGACATTGTGAATCGTATTGTGTAACCTATGTTTAACTTACGTGTTTCCCTGATTAGACGGTATCAATTGCCTGAGTTACTGTTGTACAATTGGTAGCTCTTCCAATGACATTTGATCAAAAGGCTAGATTACTTATTGAAAACTGTTGTGTTAATCCTAGTGAACTGTATCATTGCCTAAGATGTTATTATGAAATGTGATGTTGGTCTCATTGGATGATAGGAATTTGTTCTTAGTGATTCACATCAATAGCCTAGTGTACTATTGTACAATTATTATGTTTCTCTCAGAGGACATTATCAATAAGCTAGGGTATCGTGCATAAGATAATATGGTTTTCTTAGGTGAACATATGTTTAGCCTACTGTACTAAGGTGCAATGGTTATGTTCTTACCAGGAGGTTTATGAATAGACAAGTTATATTAATGTATAGATGTTGTGTTGCTCTCAGAAGACTACCAATTGCCTTAGGTACCACTATTGATGTTAAGTTTCTCTCAGTGACATTATCAATAGACAAAAAATACTAATGTGTAGCTGTTTTATTTCACTCAATAGACAGTATTCATAGGTCAGTGTACTGAATAAGACCAGGTAAATAGGTGCTAAGTTGTTGGTTTGCTCTCAGTGGAAAGTTTGAATTGTGTCGGGTACGAATGTATGACTGTTTTGTTGTTCTTAGTAGACCGTACCAATAGCATTGGATACTTGGTATCAACTGCATCATCATTTGCCTTGAGAACTGTTATGAAACTGGATTGTACAACTGTTCAGTTGCTTTTAGTATAGCTACCAATTGGTTTGGTTCTTTAGAATAATGTTGTGTTGGTCTCAGTTGACCATATCGATGGCTTAGGGTTCTGATGTATTACTATTATGTTGCTCTCAAAGGACATTGTGAATCGTATTGTGTAACCTATGTTTAACTTACGTGTTTCCCTGATTAGACGGTATCAATTGCCTGAGTTACTGTTGTACAATTGGTAGCTCTTCCAATGACATTTGATCAAAAGGCTAGATTACTTATTGAAAACTGTTGTGTTAATCCTAGTGAACTGTATCATTGCCAAAGATGTTATTATGAAATGTCATGTTGGTCTCATTGGATGATAGGAATTTGTTCTTAGTGATTCACATCAATAGCCTAGTGTACTATTGTACAATTATTATGTTTCTCTCAGAGGACATTATCAATAAGCTAGGGTATCGTGCATAAGATAATATGGTTTTCTTAGGTGAACATATGTTTAGCCTACTGTACTAAGGTGCAATGGTTATGTTCTTACCAGGAGGTTTATGAATAGACAAGTTATATTAATGTATAGATGTTGTGTTGCTCTCAGAAGACTACCAATTGCCTTAGGTACCACTATTGATGTTAAGTTTCTCTCAGTGACATTATCAATAGACAAAAAATACTAATGTGTAGCTGTTTTATTTCACTCAATAGACAGTATTCATAGGTCAGTGTACTGAATAAGACCAGGTAAATAGGTGCTAAGTTGTTGGTTTGCTCTCAGTGGAAAGTTTGAATTGTGTCGGGTACGAATGTATGACTGTTTTGTTGTTCTTAGTAGACCGTACCAATAGCATTGGATACTTGGTATTAACTGCATCATCATTTGCCTTGAGAACTGTTATGAAACTGGATTGTACAACTGTTCAGTTGCTTTTAGTATAGCTACCAATTGGTTTGGTTCTTTAGAATAATGTTGTGTTGGTCTCAGTTGACCATATCGATGGCTTAGGGTTCTGATGTATTACTATTATGTTGCTCTCAAAGGATAGTATGAATCGTATTGTGTAACATATGTGTAACTTACGTGTTGCTCTGATTAGACGGTATCAATTGCCTGAGTTACTGTTGTACAATTGGTAGCTCTTCCAATGACATTTGATCAAAAGGCTAGATTACTTATTGAAAACTGTTGTGTTAATCCTAGTGAACTGTATCATTGCCTAAGATGTTATTATGAAATGTCATGTTGGTCTCATTGGATGATAGGAATTTGTTCTTAGTGATTCACATCAATAGCCTAGTGTACTATTGTACAATTATTATGTTTCTCTCAGAGGACATTATCAATAAGCTAGGGTATCGTGCATAAGATAATATGGTTTTCTTAGGTGAACATATGTTTAGCCTACTGTACTAAGGTGCAATGGTTATGTTCTTACCAGGAGGTTTATGAATAGACAAGTTATATTAATGTATAGATGTTGTGTTGCTCTCAGAAGACTACCAATTGCCTTAGGTACCACTATTGATGTTAAGTTTCTCTCAGTGACATTATCAATAGACAAAAAATACTAATGTGTAGCTGTTTTATTTCACTCAATAGACAGTATTCATAGGTCAGTGTACTGAATAAGACCAGGTAAATAGGTGCTAAGTTGTTGGTTTGCTCTCAGTGGAAAGTTTGAATTGTGTCGGGTACGAATGTATGACTGTTTTGTTGTTCTTAGTAGACCGTACCAATAGCATTGGATACTTGGTATTAACTGCATCATCATTTGCCTTGAGTACTGTTATGAAACTGGATTGTACAACTGTTCAGTTGCTTTTAGTATAGCTACCAATTGGTTTGGTTCTTTAGAATAATGTTGTGTTGGTCTCAGTTGACCATATCGATGGCTTAGGGTTCTGATGTATTACTATTATGTTGCTCTCAAAGGATAGTATGAATCGTATTGTGTAACATATGTGTAACTTACGTGTTGCTCTGATTAGACGGTATCAATTGCCTGAGTTACTGATATACAATTGGTAGCTCTTCCAATGACATTTGATCAAAAGGCTAGATTACTTATTGAAAACTGTTGTGTTAATCCTAGTGAACTGTATCATTGCCTAAGATGTTATTATGAAATGTCATGTTGGTCTCATTGGATGATAGGAATTTGTTCTTAGTGATTCACATCAATAGCCTAGTGTACTATTGTACAATTATTATGTTTCTCTCAGAGGACATTATCAATAAGCTAGGGTATCGTGCATAAGATAATATGGTTTTCTTAGGTGAACATATGTTTAGCCTACTGTACTAAGGTGCAATGGTTATGTTCTTACCAGGAGGTTTATGAATAGACAAGTTATATTAATGTATAGATGTTGTGTTGCTCTCAGAAGACTACCAATTGCCTTAGGTACCACTATTGATGTTAAGTTTCTCTCAGTGACATTATCAATAGACAAAAAATACTAATGTGTAGCTGTTTTATTTCACTCAATAGACAGTATTCATAGGTCAGTGTACTGAATAAGACCAGGTAAATAGGTGCTAAGTTGTTGGTTTGCTCTCAGTGGAAAGTTTGAATTGTGTCGGGTACGAATGTATGACTGTTTTGTTGTTCTTAGTAGACCGTACCAATAGCATTGGATACTTGGTATTAACTGCATCATCATTTGCCTTGAGTACTGTTATGAAACTGGATTGTACAACTGTTCAGTTGCTTTTAGTATAGCTACCAATTGGTTTGGTTCTTTAGAATAATGTTGTGTTGGTCTCAGTTGACCATATCGATGGCTTAGGGTTCTGATGTATTACTATTATGTTGCTCTCAAAGGATAGTATGAATCGTATTGTGTAACATATGTGTAACTTACGTGTTGCTCTGATTAGACGGTATCAATTGCCTGAGTTACTGATATACAATTGGTAGCTCTTCCAATGACATTTGATCAAAAGGCTAGATTACTTATTGAAAACTGTTGTGTTAATCCTAGTGAACTGTATCATTGCCTAAGATGTTATTATGAAATGTCATGTTGGTCTCATTGGATGATAGGAATTTGTTCTTAGTGATTCACATCAATAGCCTAGTGTACTATTGTACAATTATTATGTTTCTCTCAGAGGACCTTATGAATAAGCTAGGGTATCCTGCATAAGATAATATGGTTTTCTTAGGTGAACATATGTGTAGCCTACTGTACTAAGGTGGAATGGTTATGTTCTTACCAGAAGGTTTATGAATAGACAAGTTATATTAATGTATAGATGTTGTGTTGCTCTCAGAAGACTACCAATTGCCTTAGGTACCACTATTGATGTTAAGTTTCTCTCAGTGACATTATCAATAGACAAAAAATACTAAGATGTTTTATTTCACTCAATAGACCGTATTTATAGGTGAGTGTACTGAATAATACCAGGAAAATAGGTGCTTAGTTGTTGGGTTGCTCTTAGTGGAAAGTTTGAATTGTGTCGGGTACGAATGTATGACTGTTTTGTTGTTCTTAGTAGACCGTACCATTAGCATTGGAACTTGGTATCAACAGCATCATCATTTGCCTTGAGTACTGTTATGAAACTGGATTGTACAACTGTTCAGTTGCTTTCAGTATACAGGTTGCTACTAATTGGTTTGGTTTTTTAGAATAATGTTGTGTTGCTCTCAGTTGACCATATCGATGGCTTAGGGTTCTGATGTATTACTATTATGTTGCTCTCAAAGCACTTACTTTTCTAAGGTACAATGGTTATGTAACGTGCATATAAGCATTGAATGCTTTTTTTTTTTGGATTTGTCGGTCCTATGACACACCAATGCGAGCAAACAAATTATATTTATATTGATTTTATTTTTTATTTTATTAATGGTCGTAGTTTTAAAATTTGCGCCTTTACTAGCAGGTGTTGGTAATTGATGGAAGAGCCAAAAAATCAGCTGTTGTGACATTGGAAATATAGTGCTCAAAAATATTATGAAGAAAGATTTTTTTTTTTTTTGAGAAATGCTATATTTAATCGCAAAAGTTTGAATTCAATACCAATACATGAGTATTTTTCAACAAGATGATTTATTCATTAAGAATAAACATTATCAACACGTAACAATACAGTAAGCACAACTGAGTAAAACGAAATGTGCTCTCCCTGAAGTTTGCATTATTGAAAAACCCAGCTGTTGGATTAATGTTTTGCATGTTCATGTTAACTGTTTTCAATGTTGCTGGCATGGAGGACGATGTTGTGGCTGTGGAATTTGACGATATGAGAGTTGTGGTCTCATGTGCAGATGGTGACGGTAAGTTTTCAAGTTGAGCCTGATTTTCATGGGTTCGTGGTGGCAAGTTCGAGAACCTGGTCGACAGCGGTGGAAGAGCTACGATCGTAAAAGGGGATGAAGATGCAGACGCCATCGCAGAATGCTTTTTTTTTTGCTTAGAGGAGAGCGATCTGTTATATGACCTCATTGAACTCTCATTCCTTTGGTTCGACATGAACATGATATGTCGTGCTTCAAATCCCTGATCATTAAGATAAGTGTTTGCAGTGGCCCGTAAACAGTGGGATGTGTATTTATGCTCCACACCAGCAGCAAAGCAAATCTCCCCGAGAGACTTGTTGAAAGTGCGCTTTGGCAGGGGTTTTGCTGAATACCAAATATCACAATGAACTCTCTCTTATATGTATTGGTTGAAAAGATTTGTAGCATTTGAATCTGTTTTTGACATCAGTAACTTTAAGAGATAAACATGACAGCAGTTTTCATTATCAGTTGCATACATTATCTTGTCTGTATGGCTGTCATCGGCATCTACACCACCTTGATGATTATTTTGTAATGTTTTGTGTTGTAATGCAGCATATTGGCAAGTTTCATCTGTGCAGAAGACAAAGCTGTTATGATTAAACTTATGGTGGAACTCTAAACCTCTGGTAATAAAATTGATGGACAGAAAGTACCATACAGCATGGCGCAAAACCACTGGTGATGATGTGGCACCTTGGAGGTATTTATAAATCTTCTGCAGATCATGTATCTCGATAATATCTTTGTGTGATGTTGGTTTTGACAGATCAAGTCAGGTTCGCTCTTTAAAGAAACCATCCAAGATTCCATTGGCTGTTCTGAACTCCTTGTCATGGACTATATTTACATCTTTCTGAATGTCAGCAAGATGGCGATTTATTGCTCCTTTGATATTGATCAAAGTATTTTTGTGGTACAAAGGCTAAACATCATCATCAACTTTTTCTTTGGGGCTGGCTTCACAATAAAATCACGAGAGATGACTGGCAAGAGTTGACACATTTGCTGTTTGCAGGTCTAATGTTGCACCATTAGTACAGAACCATAGATCTCCATGTTCCAATCTAAAAGGATTGAGTTGTGTTTTAGAGACTGACATTGTGTAACGTTTGGGGGTCTTGTGTTTGGTTGTGTAAATTCTGCAACAAATCTTGACCCTTAAAGATTTTTATACAAATGTCAAATTGCTGCAAACACATTTACCTTGAAAAATCCCCATGCTGTATTTCTTTTTGTTGATTTTGCTTGCCTGGAGTCGAAAAATTTCTCTAGTTCCTCATTTGTAACAGTTTTGAATCTCTGTGGAAAATGTGGTTTGTTTTCATTACTTCAGTTTTGATTTATAGCTCACCTGAGCTGAAAGCTCAAGTGAGCTATTCTGATCACATTTTGTCCATCGTCCGTCTGTAACTTTTTTTAACTTTTAACATTTTGAACTTCTTTTGTAAAACCGCTTCGCCAATTTCAACCAAAATTGGCACAAACCATCCTTATGGGAAGGCAAGTATAAATTGCAGAAATGAAAGACCGATCTTTATTCAAAGGGGAGAAACCTCAAAACTGTAGAAAAAGAGAGTGCATTTTTAAAATTTTGGAAATAATGTTGTTCTTTGTGAATCATATCAATAGTCTAGTGCACTATTTTACAATTATTATGTTTCTCTCAGTGGACCATATCAATAAGCTAGGTCGTCATGGTGAACATAGGAAAAGCTAAGTTTACTATGGTACAATGGTTATGTTCTTACCAGAAAGCGAATATCAAGAGGTAAGTTATACTAATGTACAGCTGCTGTGTTGCTTTCAAGAGACTACTACCAATAACCTAGGGTACTAATATTGATGTTAAGTTGCTCTCAGTGACAGTATCAGTAGCCAAAAATACTAATTTGTAGCTGATATTTTTCACCCAATAGAGCTATCCATAGCCTAGGAGGGTACAGATTAATACCAGGTATATACCTGTTAAGTTCCTTTCAGTGGACTAAAGCAATAACCCAGTGTACTTATTAATATTTGGAATGATGCTTCTATATAGACAGTTTCAATCGCCTGAGGTTCTGGTGCATAGCTGTTGAGTTGCTTTCTGTAAAAAGCATGAATTGTGTCGGGTACTAATGTATAACTGGATTTTTAGCTCACTTGAGCTGAAAGCTCATGTGAGCTATTCTGATCACATTTTGTCTGTTGCTTGTCTGTTTGTAAACTTTTCATATTTTCAACATCTTCTCCAGAAGCACTGGGCCAATTTCAACGAAACTTGGCACAGAGCATTATTAGGCAAAGGGGATACAAAGTTGTGAAAACTAAGGACCACCTTTTTTTTCAAGAGGATATAATTAGGAATTATTGAAAAAATTTAAGAGCTTTTCAAAAATCTTCTTCTCAAGAACCAATTCGCCAGGAAAGCTAAAACTTGTGTGGAAGCATACTAAGGTAGTATAGATTGTGAAAATCATGACCTTTTAAAGATAGGGTGGGGCCACAATGGTGGGTCGAATTTTTTCATAGGAATATATTGAGTAAATCCTTAAAAATCTTCCTCTCAGAAACTAACCAGTCAGGAAAATTTGTGTGGAAGCATCCTAAGGTAGCAAGGGATAGTTTCGGATAAAGTAACCGTCAATATTTTTGTAAAATTGAAAGTTGCTGTACTTGAAGGCTGTTGCTAAAATTCATGAAATGATTTTTAATGATTTTCATTAGTTAGAGGGGTGTCTCTTGTTGAAATTGATATGCAATATGTAGGCCCCATATGTTAGGTACATGAGAATCAGAAGTAAAATGCAAAACCCGCGGCTATGACTGTTGTGTTGACTTTACACAGTGAAATTGCAAGTTACAGATGGGAGGTAAAATAACACGAAAAGTAGATGGATTGGACATTGTCAACTTTACACCGGTAAGTTTCTGACATGTGATGGTGCAACATGCACGCGGTACGGAATGTCAACCCTTTGCAGGGAATTAGTTGGGGGAGGTCTAAAAAGCTGAAAAATTAGCAAAATATGAAAGGGTTAAAATCTAATAAAAACCAATATGTAGAGAATTTTACAGGTTTTGACTAGTAATTTTCTTCAGAAATTGGTGATTGGCCTTATAAAGAGTGAATTAAAGGTATTTGACCTGAATGGGAACTGAGGAAATTCTAGTTACAGAGTTCCGAAGACACGCATCCCCTGGCTACAATGAATTGTATAAAAAAAAACTGTCCTGTGCCACCTTCAAGACAACATGGTATTTTCAGATTTTTCATTTCAGTGTAATTTTGAGTGGATTTTGTACCATAAGTAATATATTTTGTGAAAATGGATGATTTTTTGGCTGTAGATGTCATTACATGATTTATTAGCAAAAATACCCATACAAAAAAAAGTTACACTTAGTCATAACTTTTCTGTAACTAAAGTGTAACTTTTATGTACCCAAGATTTGGGCACATAAAAGTTATAACTTTTTTGTACCTAGATTGGACTTAAACTTTTTGCCCTATAACTAAAATGTACCTACATGGAACTTAGAAATTTCTTAGTATAACTAAAATGTACCTACATTGAACTTAGAAACTTTTCAGTATAACTAAAATGTACCTACATTGAACTTAGAAACTTTTCAGTATAACTAAATTGTACCTACATTGAACTTAGAAATTTCTTAGTATAACTGAAATGTACCTACATTGAACTTAGAAACTTTTTAGTATAACTGAAATGTACCTACATTGAACTTAGTCAATTTGTGAATGTGTTTGGACTTTGTCATTTTTACACTAAAAATTTAAGAATATCTTATCCAAGAGTTTCAAGTCTAAAGTAGACTTTTATCACAATAAATCTAAAAACTAATATAAAATATCGTTATAACTTTTTTTTTTTTTTTTTTTATAAAAATCACCATGAGTGTGGGGGTGGGGGGGGGGGGTAGATGTAGGTTAATCACACACTGGGTAGTAAAATCACTAAGATTTGTTTGAAAACAATGACATAACCATTATAACGGGAATCCAGTCCATCAATTGCAACACAAATACCTGTCCAAAATTTTATTGTTTTTATAAGGCAAAAACAGGAAATCACTTTCCGCCTGAACGCACACACATCCCAGGTTAACAGTAAAGGGTGTCTAAAGAGGTCATGATTAGTCCGTGCTGTGATGACACTGATGTTTGTTTAAGATAAAAAGTTTATGTGTGTGTTTTGACCAGCAGACATTTTTATTTTGCTCCTGCAAGCATTATTTTGTTATCTGTCTGTTGAACATCATTAGACATATTACGATTTCGTTTAAACACTGTTTAATACTAAGGGGTAGCATCAACTTTATATTATCACTGAAAATTTTCCTAACTTTTCATGGCCTTCCCCATGAATAAAGAAATAGAGTAGATTCCTATAAATTGATTCAGAATTTTCCCATGACATCGAATGCATGCGAAGAAAAGGGGGGTGGGGTGGGGGAGGGGTGGTGGCATTGTTTGTTATTATGAGATGGGGTCACCATATTTATTCACATATTTGATTAATAGACATGCTGTTAACAAAGAACAGTACTGCTATTTCCATCTGTATGTTTTCCCAGTACTAGCCTATCTCTCATCGTAATTTATAACAGCTAGCTAGCACATAGCTATAAGGACTGTGTTTTAAACTTTGGGAAACATGTTTTTTTTCAAAAAGATGTTATAATTTTTGGTTTTACATATTCATCAATTGTAAAAATGCATTGGTATTTAAATTCATTTAGCTTTTAAAATTCCCTCAAATTATTCAAAATGGCGGCTCTTGAGACCGGAAATGCCAAGTTTTGATGATCGGTTAATAAACTAACAGGTTGTAAGGAAAGAAAGTATTACTAAAATTTGTTTCATTTAAATGCAGAATTCTTAAGATGATATTAAGTAAATGATATTGTTTTTTAACTAAAATAAATTTAAAGATTTATCCCGGTATTAATCGTGGCTGTATCGTGATTGGTCAAAATTTCAAACTTTGACTTTCGTGAATTCTGATTGGACAATTGCCATTCCGCCATCAAATTTTGAAATGGACAAAGAAGACAGGAGTTGTTGAGAAGATTTTCCTGATTTTTTCAAGAAATGTGCAGAATCACAGCGTGTTGTATGTAGTAATGAAACTGCAAGCAGTGGTTTCATAAAGATAGACATGCTTAAGACCTGGATGATATGGCTTTAGTTGTGGATGACCATTTCCGTTCAGGGTAAGTCTGATATACAAACAAGTCATTTGAAATAATTCATTTGTGTTTGCTTATCTCAATTTCTATATTATTGCTTTGCACTTAGAAATGAATTCCATTTGGAATATTTCTAGAATTTTAATAAGAAATGCATGATTTTATCATCTATATCAAAGTCTATGCAGCCATGTATATCTAGTGATGTACATTCTATATATAATCAAATTATGGCTGACCTTTTTAAAAAGAGTATAATTGTATTGCAGAAAAAATCCCAACCAAGTCCAGCTAGCAGACTGTACACCAGATTGAAGATACATCATTAATACAAGATGAAAAAAGGTAAGTGTGTGTGTTTATCAAGTAAAGATATACAGATTTTAACCATATATTATGTATATCTTTTAGTAAATGAATTATTGTAAATCTGAGAATATAATGGCAACTGCTGTATAAATGTTGACTTTTTAGAGGGGGGGGGGGGGGGGGGGGGCAGGTCAACAGAGAATTGAAAAGTTTTACTGATATTTAATAATAATTTATGCTACGTATATTGAAAATTGTCAAACAGTGTCATGTTTTAAACTTTATTGCCTTCTTTTAGATTAATGGAGGACGAGGATAATACTATGAAAGAGCAAGAGCAACCGTTCCCATAGAAATACATGCAGCCATGTCAACAGAAACCAGTTTTCACCTGCCAGGTGCTGGTCACATTTATATTCAACATGGGTATGCTATATAATTATGTTTTAAGTATAAGGTAGTTGTCAAGGATTTTAACAGTTACAATGAAAGTACATGTAGTAAGAAATTGCCATAATGAAACATTCTTTTTTATACATTTTAGGAACAGATTCAAGAAACAGATCCAGTTGTTTGCTGATAAATTACTGCAGGTCATTAATATCATCTAGAACCAGGACTGTTTTAAAAATCATTCTAGTATGTTTGGAACAAAATCATGCTAGGATATGTTAGGAATTTATCCTAAAACATGCTTTATGAAGGTTTTGGTCAAATTTTGGTTTACAAAATAATGTTTCTCAAACTTTCTATTCAAATTGAGCAAGAACATTATGTCAACATTAGGGACTTTTTTTTTATCAGTATAACACCTGTACATGTACCTGGGTTTTTTTTTATCTGAAGTTTATGATACAGATAGATATTTTTTGCCTACATCTGTAATTTTTCTGTGTAACTTTTCTGTACCTAAATGATAACTTTTTTGTACCTACATCTATAACTTTTCTATACCTAAACAATAACTTTTCTGTAACTTTATGTATAACTTTTCTGTACCTACATCTATAACTTTTCTGTACCTAAATGATAACTTTTTTGTAACTATATGTATAACTTTTCTGTACCTAAATGATAACTTTTCTGTAACTATATGTATAACTTTTCTGTACCTATATGTATAACTTTTCTGTACCTACATCTATAACTTTTCTGTAACTATATGTATAACTTTTCTGTACCTACGTCTATAACTTTTCTGTACCTAAATGATAATTTTTCTGTAACTATACGTATAACTTTTCTGTACCTAAATGATAACTTTTCTGTAACTATATGTATAACTTTTCTGTACCTACATCTATAACTTTTCTGTACCTAAATGATAACTTTTCTGTACCTATATGTATAACTTTTTTGTACCTAAATGATAACTTTTCTGTAACTTTAATTTGTAACTTTTTTGTACCTAAATGATAACTTTATTATAACTTTTTGATAACTTTTTTATACCTATTTATTTTTATGAAAAAAATAAATTGTCAATAGTTACACTCTAGTTATGACTTTTTTGTACTTAAGCAAAAAGTTACAATATAGGTATAACTTTTTGATGCTAATTTGGAACCATAATTGATCAGATGGTTCCAAATTGTGCTAACTTAGTTATGACTTTTTTGTAACTTTTTTAAGGGCTCATAGGTATAACTTTTTAGTGCTTTTTTTTGGTATGGGTATTCAAGGGGAGTAACTCCCTCTTAAATGTGTAGAATGACCACCACTAGAGTAAATTGGATTAGAGAGTAGGTATTTCATACCCTGGTGCGATTAATAGGCTTCAGTTAATTAATGAGATAAGAATAAATACTTTAAAACAGTTTTGATCAATTGAATCATTAAATTTATGAATTTGCAGCCATTTCGCTGTCTGATTTTATGAAATAACATTAAGCCACCTGACTTATATGACCGAATTTTTTTAAAACAGCATATTTTTATTTCAACTGAACTTTACATGTAGACAGATGCAGTTATCAAATTATACAATATGTCAAAAAAATCAAGTTTTTGCTCCTTCCTATCCATAAATGATATTTTAGATGTATTTATACAGAATTGAAAAAGCCACCCCCTCTTTCCAGTTGACTCCATTACCATTACATGTAGGATATGTAAATGTACATTTGACCTTGAAATAACATCTGTATGATAATTACTCTTGAAATGAACAAAAAACAACATATTTGTACCGTTTCATTGTATATATGCATCAAAAATGTAGAAAAATTTGAACATTTTTCATGGAATTCTCATCCGTCCCCAGGTACCCAGGTGTGGTTGAATTTCATTTTAATTAAAAGCAGAAATCACACATGTAGGTCTTACTATTTTAGCAAAGTTAAAAGGAGAAACCAGACTATATATGATATCCACTAAATATGATTTTAGGCTTACTTTTTCATGAAAACAAGAAATCAGATGTAGGGCGGCATGTCTTTTAGTGAATAAAAATGCTACAAATCATCCATTTTCCAAAAGAGATCAATTTTAGATATCAGTGATGGTTGTTTTCTATTATGTGTGAAAATGACTCAAGGAAATTGCCACAAGTTTCAGAAAATTAGGTAAAAGTGTTCAAACTAATGCTTCTTGTGAAAATCAAAAGATAGGGGGAGGGTATACATGTAATGGTATTTTTAAGTGATGTGATGCTTTTATCATGATAATATCAAGTAGATGTTTGTAGTATTAAATAAGGTTTCTTTTTTAAGGAGGTTGAACAACAATTGACCTCTAAAAGATTAGATAAAGATGCTTTATTTATGGGGAGCCCTATGAATCTCTGTTAAAAAGAGGAAAGTGGAAATGGTGGGTTCACTTAAATGGCCATATTTTTCTTAAACCTCAATGGAATTGGCAAAATGTGGTGTACCTTTTCTCAGAACAGGATAAGCTTTTTAGCTCACCTGAGCTGAAAGCTCAAGTGAGCTATTCTGATCACTTTTTGTCCGTCGTCCGTCTGTCTGTCCGTCTGTCTGTCCGTCTGTAAACTTTTTACATTTTGAACTTCTTCTCTAAAACCGCTTATTCAATTTCAACCAAATTTGGCACAAAGCATCCTTACGGGAGGGCGAATATAAATTGCAGAAATAAAAGTCCGATCTGTATTCAAAGCGGAGAAAACCTTGAAACTGTAGAAAAAGGGGGGTGCATTTTAAAAAATCTTCTTCTCAAGAACTACTGATTCTAATTCAACATAGTTTAGCATAAATTATCCTTATGGGAAGGAAAATATAAATTGCAAAAATTAAGGTCTAATTCTGTTTCAAATCTGAGTTATTACGAAAATAATAATAAAGGAAAGGCGTGTTTCAATCAGTTTAATAGCTTCGGATTCGGCATCCGGTAAAATGGGTAGACAAGACTTGGCCTGGGCAAAACAAAAGATTGGCAGTTATTAATCTGCCAATCTCATTAAAATTGCAGGATATTTGATGGACCAGTATATTTGTATTTGCTGTAAATATTGCTGCAAAATAATGCGTATTTGGAATTGACGATTGCCGATCTGCCCCGGCTTTTATTTTGCCACGGCCCGGGTTTGCGTACCCATTTTACCAAAACTCGTATTCCATACATCTAAAACGAGGTTCTTTGTTTAAAGCAGCCATGACATTATACGAAAAAGAGTCGATCTTACTATGATGAATTTGCTTGTTGTGCAACAGTTCGCGAATGAAGGGAAATTTTTGAAACATGCAAAATATATTGGTGCCGATTTTGTGAAGTAAATTGAGGCTAAATATTTCAATGCGTTGACAGTTTTCACACATGACGTTGGTGTTAGCTTGCTCTGATTTTCGTTTCGTTTTCATTATTTATGCTTTGTAACCTGGGAACTATCGTCTGTATTTCGTGATTTTTACGTATCAAATCAAACAGAGACTTCGGTAAATCAAACAGTTAACTGTTTACCTGCGCAAATTAAGCAAAATCTGATGTATCAAAAAAGTACTGAAATACAATTCATTCTATCGATAATTCGGCATTATATTTTGCGTAATGGTAGATTAATGCAATAGGTTTTGTTGAGATGCTCGGCATTTTCTCGAGTTTATTCAGTTTAATTAAATAGAGTTTGATATCGCTGTCGGAAATATGTAGGTATATACATGTACATGTATATATATGAGTCATTTCGAAAAAATAAATTGTGTTCTTTATTTGTTATAGTGCATGTTTCTTGTGTTTTAATTGTTTACAATTTCTATTTACTAACCATATTTGAGTGTTAAGCTTCGAATTATAAGCAAGCTAGATACAGAGATTTGCTCACAATTCTATGTTTGTACACAGATCTTAAAAACTAAAGATTAAAAAAGTAAAAAAAATTGTCAATATTTATTAAGAAAATTTTCAAAGTCTCTTCTTCCAGAAACCAACTTTAACAACTTATTGTATTGTAAACTTAACCTTTTTTAGCTCACCTGAGCCAAAGTCTTCTTCTCAAAAACTTTTAGGCCAGGAAAGCTCAAATTTGAGTGGAAGCATCCTCAGATAGTGTAGATTCAAGTTTGTTCAAATCATGGTCCCCGGGGGTAGGGTGGGGCCACAATTGGGGGATCATGTTTTACATAAGAATATATAGAGAACATCTTTAAAGATCTTCTCAAAAACTATTAGGCCAGAAAAGCTCAAATTGAAATAAAAGCATCCTCAGGTAGTGTAGATTCAAGTTTGTTCAAATCATAGTTCCCATGGGTAGGGTGGGGCCACAATTGGGGGATCAAGTTTTACATAGGAATATATTGAGAAAATCTTTAAAATCTTCTTCTCTAAAACTATTAGGCCAGAAAAGCTCAAACTTGAGTGGAAGCATCCTCAGATAGTATAGATTCAAGTTTGTTCAAATCATGGTCCCCGGGGGTAGGGTGGGGCCACAATTGGGGGATCAAGTTTTATATAGGAATATATAGAGGAAATCTTTTAAAAATCTTCTCAAAAATATTTGGCCAAGAAATCTCAAATTGGCATACAACCATCCTTAGGAAGTGTAGATTCAAGTTTGTTCAAATCATGGTCCCTGGGGGAAGGGCGGGGTCACAATGGGGGATGAATTTTTATAGATAGAGAAAATCTTTAAAAGTCTTCTTCTCAAAACTATTAGGCCAGGAAAGCCCAAATTTGAGTGGAAGCATCCCCAGATCATATAGATTCAAGTTTGTTTAAATAATAGTCCAAGGGTAGGGTGAGGCCACAAGGGGGGATGAATTTTTACTTAGGAATATATAGAGAAAATCTTTAAAAATCTTCTTTTTAAAGAATTTTTGGCCAGAAAGGGTTCAAACTTGTGTAGAGGCATCCTCGGGTATTGTAAATTCAAGTTTCCAAAATCACAGTCCCTAGTGGTAGGGCGGGACCGTGATGGCGGTTTGAGGTTTTACATAGGAATATAAAGAGAAAATCTTTAAAACTATTCTGGGAAAGTGTTCGGTTCAGAACTCAGTACTTATGGTGAAAGCAAAGGTTATGCAGATTTAAGTCAGATGAAACCATGATTCCCTAGAGAAAAATGGGGCCATGAAATGGGGGGGGGGGGTATATAGGAATAGAGAAAAATCTTCTTACAGGTACAACAACAAAAGGGGCTTGGTATTTACCAAAAAATAAGAGGTTGATAAAAATTGGCAGATTTTCAATTTTTTTTAGCAAGATCTACCGTACTCAGTTGTCAAGATATGTTGATACTGTAATGCTAATTTGATCAGAATTAAGGCAATTGTTGCTCAGGTGAGCGATGTGGCCCCTGGGCCTCTTGTTAACTTTAAGACAAGATGACTTTTCAGAGAATGTTAGTGTAAGTTAAAGGAAGCAAGGGACAGTTTCGGATAAAGTACCCGTCAATATTTTTGTAAAATTGAAAGTTGCTGTACTTGAAGGCTTATGAGTGTTGCTAAAATTCATGAAATGATTTTTAATGATTATCATTAGTTAGAGGGGTGTCACTTGTT
The DNA here is from genome assembly GCF_025612915.1 of Magallana angulata. NCBI lineage: Eukaryota > Metazoa > Mollusca > Bivalvia > Ostreida > Ostreidae > Magallana > Magallana angulata. Next base: position 43,577,505 of record NC_069112.1, read on the forward strand.
GAAATTGATATGCAATATGTAGGCCCCATATGTTAGGTACATGAGAATCAGAAGTAAAATGCGAAAACCTGCGGCTATGACTGTTGTGTTGACTTTACACAGTAAAATTGCAAGTTACAGATGGGAGGTAAAATAACATGAAAAGTAGGTGGATTGAATATTGTCAACTTTACACCAGTAAGTTTCTGACATGTGATGGTGTAACATGCACGCGGTACAGAAGGTCAACCCTTTGCAGGGAATTAGTCAATTTCTTTAAATTAGAAACCTGCGAGATATATTTATATATGTATATATTTTACTTAATTTAAGCGTTTTATGTCACAATATGGAGGTATCCCATGCCAGTGATTCAACCTAATATAACAAACAAGTGAATATCTAACATTTTTGTTTTATTTCAGTTCCACTTGGAATGTGAATGAGGTATAAAGAACAAACCCCTTCAACGCCACTGTATCTTCTGCTTGAAGATTCGTCCAGTCTGGCGAACGAAAATGGAAGATGCATTCTCCATCGAATTCTGCTAAGATGTTGAAGTTGTCACACTCAAGACATGAACTCTACCAAGAAGTTTAAGGACAACTTTTACTCAATTGTGTGTCCGTACAGCCAGGGCACCATGCCCTCGTAAACCACTTGTCTAGAACACCAAGTTGCGACATTCTCTGCTTACCTACCGCAGCAATTTGCCATGTAGAAAGGTCCAAATGGCCTGTGTTTGAGAAGAGCTAAAACAGGCAGCATCATTCACGATGGCACGAGCCATCAAGTCTGTTGCTATCTGTGTGCAAAGAGGCTGAAGATGCGAAAATGAAAATGTCCTGTATTTCATGAGAAGATTAAAGATGTTAAACGAAACTATAAGCTGTAATTTTCATTATACTGTATTGATCATAGACGTCACTACAGTAACGTTTTAATTATCGTACTTAATCATGTCACATGCATATCATAACATTGCAAATGATTTATGTAAATCCCATTGGGGCAAGTGGCAATTGACATTTAATCAAAACTTTTTTAGCTCACTGACACGAGGTTGACTGGAGCTTATGTTATACCGTTGGCGTCTGGACGTGGTAAAAGTTTGTGGTGCAGGTCTTGTATCTAAATTATTAATTAACTTAACTTCATCAAACTTGCATGGATGGTGCATCTGGACAAACTAATGAACTTTTAAGACTTGGATGCTGAATCTGGAACTTGAATTCTGGATGTTGGCTTTAAAAATGTTAAGAGCAGAGCAAAGTTTTTGGAGCAGGTGCCATTTGATGACTATATCTTACTTACTACTGGTCCTAACTCCACCATACTTGCATGACAGGTGTGTCTGATGATAGATATGCAGTTGACAGGATCAAATGCTTAATCTGAGCCATAGGTTTCAGATGCTGAATGATGATACATTTAAGGTTTTTGGAGTTGGTTAATTTTTTTTGGAGCAGATGCCCTTTGATGGACACATCTTAGTTTTTGGTTTAGTGTTTATCAAATTTGTATAAATGATGCAGGTTTTGATACTGATGCACTCAACATGTATGGATGCTAAATCTGAACCATATTTTCCGGATTCCGGAGGTTATTATAATGGAGCACGTGTAGATTTTTTGAGTAGTCGAATGTAGGTTTGATATCTGGAGAACAGCTGTCCTGACAAACTTATATGGATCAAATAACTTTGAATTTGATACATACGGCTTGCTTCAGAAACAGAGAATGATCTCTTCATTATCAAGGATGCTAAAACAATTGTCCTAAGTACCTCAATCAAACGTGTTTGAAAGATGAGTTTGTTGTTATATAAAATGATTCCTATATTATTGTATTGGATATGATACAGTATTGTGTTATATGATACAATTTTGAATAATATAACGTAGTATTGTAAAATAATATAATATTTAAGAAATAAACAGCAATTGAAAATTTTTATCGGACCTGGTTTGTCACGTGATCATATCCTGTGAAGCCCAAAGGGCTTCTCGGAAGACTTGATTACGTACCAACTGAGTTCATATCCCGGTGAACATTTTATTTAACGTTATATAATAAGTGCCCGAGAAAACCATTGTCAACCGACGCGAAGCGGGGGTAAACAATGGTTTTCGAGGGGTGTCAACAGTTACCCTCCCAAATGGGCGCTATTTATTTTATTATAATGAATGTCTTAATTTTAAAGAAAATTTTACTCCTTTTAAATAGAAATGAAGTGAATTCTATGGCAATCGGTATATGCGCATAATTTACGCGCATGTAGCAATTCGTTGGGTTACCCGTTGCCAAGTGTGTTGCTAACGCTCAGGGTAATTGAACGGATTACCAACTGCGTCTAAACCAATCAGATTTTAGTATTTAACATGAAATTATAATAATGCTGATTTTAACTTTTATATTTACATTTGAAATAGGCAAACCCTTGAGAATTATTAAAATAATCGTGTTTTAATGTTTACAATAATGCAACTGTCAAGTGATAAGCATGTGCGGTAATCATTGTGAAATCATTAAAATGTTCACACAGAATTAAACGTTTCGCTATTCTATATATTCATTTATGTACGCATATTAGCAAATATAAGTATATGAGTATTACAAAATAATATATTATATGATGCAGTTCCGTATCAAGACATATCATTGTAATGTATAATGTGATACAATATTGTATCATATAATAAGGTACGATATTATATGCGTATTTTAAAGTGGTGCGATAGAATGTGATACGTATTAAAGAACAGGGGCGTACAAGGTGTTGTATATCCCCCACTTGAAGCAATGGAGACGAAAGAATTTCAATTGAAGTTTGAATATTAATTTTTGGTTTGTATGCATTGTTTTTAGTATAAATTTCAGGATGAAAGCCAATATTGTGCTTTCGTTCTACAAACACGACAGTTATAGATTTCCAAATAAAGCTGCACAGCGTTTTATGCCAAAATCTTGGTTCATTCACTGTTCTAAATTGCAAAAATTTAGGTATGAATGGGTCCAGTCTCCACCATAAAAGTACTTTTATTTAAAGAATAAGTTTTTAATGAATTTTATTATTGATTTTTCAAAATGAAGTCTAGACCCATAATGGGCCAAATTCGTGGGTTTCACCAAAAAAGTTTTACTTTATTAAATATTGTCAAGCAGTTAAATTTATTCACCTATACCCTAATGTGTCAACTTAGCTCACTAGGATAGGCGGAGGCTTGCACCCCATTCTTCTCGATTGAGAGGGTGCTTGAAACGTTAAACGGCGTTTTATATAAAATTCATTTGCTTTTAAGTAAAACATTTTTTGCCTTTTTATTGGGCTATTATGTAAAAAATATCTAACACCATTTGTATTATGACAATTATTGCGTAATGTTCATTTTACACTCAATGTCGGATAGAAATAGCGCTAGCACAGATAAGAGATCATGCTGTAATGATTAGAAAGCAAACAAATAAACCAAAGGAAATAAATACCAAGTGCATGTATTAATGTTTACTATTTATTTGTCAGAAAATGCAGTTCTATATCATACATGTACATGTCCTGGTGTACACTTTCAAATGTAAAGATTTGTTTTATATGTTCATATGCCATTTCAAAATCCTGGTTACGGGGGGATTTGTCAGGCCTTGTACGCTCTTGTCCTTTACTTATGATTATTATACAACTTTGTTTCATATGATATACAAAACTGTCTAATAAAACTAAACTCAGTATTTCTATTTAAAAGCAGTAAGACTTTATTTAAGATCGTTAATGATTTTCATACACCGGTAATATTATGACCGGTAGAATTTCACAAGTCGGTGTATCAAATAATATTTATTAACGATCCAAACTTGTCGTTTCTACACGATCTATGCAGTCGGCATGGACAATACAAGGTCCAGTCTCCAACTGACGATCATTGTGGATAACGACCAATTTATAGGTAAAACATACATGAGTGAATAAATAGAGTTACTCTTGACACAATAGATAATTAATTTAAAGGATTACTCAAGATATATAATTAGTTCAATAACAGGTGACATCTTAATGTCCGGCGGTGAAGGTCTAATTAGAAATAATTAGCACTAAATCAAGAAACATTATGTCACTCGAAATATGTATTTTGCACACGGTGACAATATGATATAGGTGATTCCTCGTCCAAACATTGTGCCCTATCCTTCAAATTAGGTACTTTTTAAGCTCGAATTACACAAAATTTGGCCAGACATCCCCCTGCATGAGTCATACTGATACTTATGTTCTCTCCCAAGTTCATGCAAATTATCCTAATATCGCATGATTTGTAGATGCATTAAATACCTCCATTCATTAGTGTACACGTAGCAGGTGGAGCCTCCAACTCACTATTTTAGAAATAGTCACTTACCTAATACAAAGCTGATTATTTGATACTTAATATTGATAATATGAAATTAAGTATCACTTGTATTGAAATTTAGAATCGCTTATTGATAACAGAGAACAACCGGATTTATTTATGTTCACGAATAGTCACTTATTACGATTCACTGTCTTAGAAATATTGTAAAGAAAGTCGATTGTTACTTCGAAGTTAATAATGACATATTTGAATAACAAATTATTTTCTACACATCGTTGTGAACTCATTTGGGAAACCTTAACATACCTGCATAGTATTCATGGACCTTGCTCAGATGCTTTAAACAGCTTCTGCAAATAGTCATTTATAATTTATCTACTTTATCTTTTTATTATTTTTTTTATTTTTCAGATAGCTTTTGTGTTACAGATTATTTACTTATATTTGGTAGATTTACAAATAAGTGTTTTCTAAATTGAATTTATACATGTATGTGTTCACAAGTGTTTTGACATGTTTAAGAAAGTTAGTTTGGAAAGGTGCAAATAAAATGAAAAAAAATTTTGATGAAATTTCGAGTTGTTTTATACATACATATATATTTCAATGTTTAGTATGCATTTATTCTATAGATTTCTACTTTCATATTTTGGAAAATGTGCCGTAGCCAAATATTCTATTTAATATGAGACATTCTGTCATCCTCCAACTTCTGACATTGATTCAGTTGCAATACTTTTTGAAAAGAGGGCCATATTTCAAAATATTGATAAAATATAGCACAAAGCTTCCAATGGGCTTTTATATATTCCCCCCAAAAAGAGTCCGTTCCATAAACAAGGGCAGATATATTGGAAAATAAGATCAAAAGAAAGGGTCACAAAAAATCTTTTCAAGAACTTTGAGATAGACTTTTACAAAACGAGCACTGAATGATAAGTATCTGTTCTGGATAAAACAAAATATTTTTGACCTTGAGTCTAGCACTATGAGTGTAAAGTTATGATAAAAGAACACATGCCCTCTGTATGTCAAAAGATCCAGACCTTATTGTACACTAAGTAAATTGAACATTCAAAGACCGACGTATACATGTATATCTTTCATGTCGATATTAGTGATATGTTTATCAAGAGGTGTCGACCTTTTACAGTGTTGTTTTTATATAATTATGTAATAGAGAGTAAAAAGCATCAGACCCGAAAGCATTGGAGGCCCTTACTTTGTGGACGCAATTCTCATGGCACCTACTAGTGGTGGTCAATTTTCATTGTAAAACTTATGTTGAGGGTTACAAGTCTAGTTCAAAAGATCCAGGCCTGATGGTTAGGGTTACAAGTCTAGTTCAAAAGATCCAGGCCTTTTTGTAATTCATCTACAAAAATAATTGGATTTGTAAACATCGGAATCGGAAACATTAAAATCCCGTACCCTGAGGCCTAAAGTATTCAGGATCATTTACTAGTTGTTAAGCACTACCATATCAAAATTACAGCGAAGATACCATCTACAGTCCTTGCTATAATATCTCAATATATTTCTAATATTAAATAGCAATTGAAACATGGGGCTCAGAAACACCGAGACACTGTCAAAGTATTGTGTTGGTACATCTTCTACATTAAAAGATATATAGGCTCTCCTTCAATATACATAATTAACGTAATAAGAGTTACAAATATCGGGATTGGAAACATTGAAGGTCTGTTCTGTGGAGACTAAAATTCTCAGTGTTACTAACAAAGTCTAGCACTATCAGTGTAAACTTATGATAAAAGAATATGTACCCCATGTAGTTTAAAAGAGACAGACCCTACTGTACACCAAGTGAACTAAAAATGTAAACACCAACTCTTTCGTGTCGACATAAGTGCTGTGTTTATCAAGCGGTGTCGACCTTCTACAGTATGTCAAAAAGTGTAAATAAAAAACACTGGAGGCCCTTACCACGTGGGCTAAAGTTCTCATACTACCTACCAGTAGTGGTAAGCTACCATTGTAAAATTATTGTTAGGGTTACATGTCTAGCTCAAAAGATCCAGGCCCTTTTGTAAACTATCTACATACGATGATGGAATTTTAAAACATCAGAACAGGAATCATGGAACCCCCTACCATGAGACCTGCAATAATCAGGGTCGTCTACTGGTTGTTAACATTACCACATTAAATTACATAATGATACAATCTCTAGTTTAAAAAATCCAATCCTTACTGTAATTTTTCAATTGATAAATAATACTAAAAGATAATTAAAACATCAGACACTGAAACATCGAAACTTCTCTACCCCGGAGCTGAAATTGCAAGTGGTCTGACACTGTCAACATATTGTGCTAATACAACTTCCTTTAACAGAAATAGACCCTCCTGTGATACATATATTTAACAAAATTAGAATTATACACATCGGGCTTTGAAACATTGAATGTCCGTCCTATGGGTTCTGAAATTTTCAGTGTTACCAACCAAAAAGCTTGCACTATCACTGTTAACAGAATCAGACCCTATTGTACACCAAGGGAATTCAAAATAAAATGAACTGACGTATTTCGAGTCGACATTAGTGCTGTGTTTATTAAGCGTTTTCGACTTTTTACAGTGTTGTTTTCATGTATGTATTAAAAAGAGTAAATGAACATTTGACTAAAAAAAAATAAAGAAAAAAACATCGCAGGCTCTTACCCCGTGGGCTGAAGTTTTCATGGCACCTTCTAGTGGTGGACAGCTGTCATTGTAAAATTTATGGTTAGGGGAAAAGACAATAAAACACCAGGCTCCGAAACATCGAAACACCCTACCCTGGAGCTGAAATTGTTAGGGTCACCTGCAAGTGGTCTTACACGGTCCAAATATTGCGTTGATACATTTTTTAAAAAGAGATATAGGTCCTCCTGTAATACATCTATTTAACACAATTCTTACCAAAATCAATAGCATTGAAACGTACGACTTTTCAACACTTTGTACAACCATTCCCCATGAGAAATTAAAATCTAGGTTTTTTGATATTATAGATTGTTGTTTCTTTTATAAAAATGGAAGTCATGAAAATGCTTACCTGTCATTGGAAATCTAAAAAAATATTTTGTTAAAAACCATTCTGATTGCACACACAAGTACTCTGAAGTTGACACTAAAAAGATGCTTGAGTTTCTGATAGGCAACATCTTGTATGTAGTTTTTGGAAATCAAGTCTTCAAACAATCTGTTGGAATTCCCATGGGTACCAATGTGCCCCATTGTTACCAGACCTTTTTTTGTATTCTTATGAAGCAGAATTTATTAAAAAAAACTTGTACGTGAAAAAATAAATCACTCGTTGTGGCCTTCAATTCAACATTCAGGTATATCTACGACGTATTATCAATTAACAATTGTTATTTCCTTACTGACGTCGACTCAATATATCCCAGTGAACTTGAAATAAAAGATACCACAGCGTCTGCGTCATCTATTTCATATTTGGATATTTTACTGGAAATGGACATTGATGGTAACCTAACAACAAAACTTTATGATAAACGCGTTGACTTCAATTTTTTTATAGTCAGCCTTCCTTAGTTATGTAGCAATATACCTTCGTAAACTGAATATGGTGTTTTTGTCTCTCAGTTAATTCGATATACAAGGGCATACGTATGAACAGTTTCTAAGGCGAGGCAAGCTACTGACAAACAAGTTGATAAACGGGACAATCAACAGTCTCGTTTGAAGTCATCTTTTCGAAAGTTCTTTGGTCGATACAAAGACCTTGTGGGCAAATAAAATATTCCACTGGATTGCATTCTTACTGAAGTTTTTCATACAAATTGTTAGACCATAATTAACACCCAATTGTCTACGGACTTTTCCGTTTTGTCCAGATTACGACAAAGACCACACGGCGGGTGTGACCGGTCAGCAGAGAATGCTAACTCCTCCTAAGCACCTGATGCTACCTTCAATGTAATGGCTCAAGGTTTGTATTTTGACCATCCCAAACAAACCAAAAAATCAACGTTTCGTTTTTTTCCTATTGTGACATTTTCCCGATTTTGACATTTACATCGATTATGACACGCCAAATCATCTCAAGGAGCACACGGCGGGTACGACCGGTCAGCAGAGGATGCTCACTCCTCCTAGGCCTCTGATTCTTTTTGGAGTTCCATGTTGTTCTCCTATAAATTTGTATTTTGTTTTATGGATTTTTGAGATGGTTGAGTTTGTTTTTGTCATTTTTTTTTCATTTAACACAAAGAGAATTATAGATATTGCGTTCGAAAACATTGAATTTCCGTTCTATGGGGACTGAAATTTTCAGTGTTACTAAGCATTTTGATAGCACTTCCACTGTAAAGTTCACCAAAAAGTACATGTACCCTCCGTATCTTGTTTAACAGAATCAGACCTAATGTACACCAAGGGAATTAAAAATGAATACACCGACATATATATCTTTCATGTCGACATTAGTGCTGTGTTTATCAAGCAGTGTCGACAGAATCAGACTTTTCTGTACACCGAGGGAATTAAAAATGAAATACACCGACGTATACATCTCTCGTGTCGATATTAGTGCTGTGTTTATCAAGCGGTGTCGACCTTTTATAATGTTATTTTTATATATGTTAAAAAAGGGTTAAAGAACAATGTACTCGAAAACAACGAAGGCTCTTACTCCGTGGGCTGAAGTTTTAATGGCACCTATTAGTTGTGAACAGCTACCATTGTTAGACTTATTGTTTGGGGAAAAAAACCAATAAAAGTATCTGGCTCCAAAACATCAAAACACCCTACCTAGGAGATAGAATTATTAGGTTCACCTGCAAGTGGTCGTGTCAACATATTGTGTTGATACAACTTATTTTTAAAAGATTTAGGCCCTCTAGCAAATAAAACAATAATGAACATCGGGCTCGAAAAACATTGAATGCCCGGTCTGTGGGACTGAAATTCCCAGTGTAAGTAACCTTTGGTCTTACACTATCACAGTTAAGTTAATCTAAAAGTATATGTGCCATATTAAGTTTAACAGAATCAGACCCTACTGTACACCGAGGGAATTAAAAATGAAAAAAACACCATCTTATTTACCTTTCTTGTTGACATTAGTGCTTTGTTTATCAAGCGGTGTCGACTTTTTAAAGTGATATTTTTATATAATGTTAAAAAAAGGTCAAAGAACATTGTACTCGGAAACAACAAAGGCTCTTACCTTGTGGGCTGAAGTTTTCATGCCACTTACTAGTGGTGGACAGGTCCCAGTGTAGAAATTATAGTTAGGGAAAATAACAATAAAAACATTGGGTTCCGAAACATCAAAACACCCTCCCCTAGAGATGATATTATTAGGTTCACTTGCAGTTGGTTATGACACTGTAAATATATTGTGTTGATGCAATTTCATATTTAAAAGATATAACCTCTCCTTTATTACATCTATTTAATCTAAATCGAATTAAAAAAATCGGACTCGGAAACACTGAATGTCCGTTCTATGAAGACCAAAATTTTCAGTGTTTATAACCTATAGTCTAACATTATGACTGTCAAGCTAACCTGAAAGTAAATGTACCCTATCTAGTTTAACAGAATCAGACCTTTGTGTACACCAAGGAAATTAAAAATGAAATACACTGACATCTCTCGTGTCGACATTAGTGCTGTAATTATCAAGCGGTGTCGACCTTTTAAAGTGTTATTTTATTCCGTAGGCTGAAGTTTTTATGGCACCTATTAGTTGTGGACAGATACTATTGTTAAACTTACGGTTTTAGAAAAAAACCATAAAAACATCGGGCTCCAAAACATCGAAACAGCCTACCCCGGAGCTGAAATTATTAGATTCACCCGCAAGTGGTCTGACACTGTCAACATATTGTGCTGATACAATTCTTTTTTTTAGAAGACATAGACCCTCCTGTAATTCACAAATATAACATAAATACAATTATGAAAATCTGGCTCGAAAACATTGAATGTCCGTTCGGTGGGGACTGAAGTTTTTAGTGTTAGTAACCTATTTTCTAACATTATCACTGTTAAGATAACCGGAAAGGACATGTACCATATTAAGTTTAACAGAATCAGACCATACTGTACACCAAGGGAAATAAAAATGGAATAAACCGACGTATATACCTTTCGTGTCGATATTAGTGCTGTGTTTATCAAGAGGTGTCAACCTTTTACATTGTTATTTTTATATATGTTATAAAAAGGTAAGAAACCATTGTACTCCGAAACAAGAAAGCCTCTTATCTCGTGGGGAGATATTTCCATTACACGTACTAGTGGTGGACAGCTACCATTGTAAAAATTATAGTTAGGGAAAAAACCAATTAAAACGTCGGGCTTCAATTCATCGAAACACCCTACCCAAGAGACATATTGTTTGTTTCACCCGCAAGTGGTCTGATACTGTCAACATATTGTGTTGATACAACTTCTTTTTTAAAAGATATAGGCCCTCCTGTAATACATCTATTTAACCTATATTGAATTATAAACATCTGGCTCGAAAACTTTAAATGTCCTTTCTATGGGGACAGAAATTTTCAGTGTTATTAACATATAGTCAAACACTATCACTATAAGGTTAACTTGAAAGTACATGTACCCAATCTATTTTATGAGAATCAGACCCTACTGTGCACCAAAGGAATTAAAAATGAAATCCACCGACGTATATATCTTTTGTGTCGACATTAATGTTGTGTTTATCAAGCGGTGTCGACCTTTTACATTGTTAAATTTATACATGTTAAAAAAAGATCAGAGAGCATTGTACTCGAAAACAAAGCAGACTTTTACTCCGTTGGCTGAAGTTTTAATTTACGCGTTGTGGACAGCTACTATTGTTAAAATTATAGTTAAGAAAAAGACGGTGAAACATCAGGCTCCAAAACATCGATACAACATACCCATGAGGTGAAATTGTTAGTTTTACCCGCAAGTGGTCTGGCACTGTCAACATATTGTGTTGATACAACTTCTTTTTTAAAAGATATAGGCCCTGTAATACATTTATCTAACATAAATACGATTATGAACATCGGGCTCGAAAAACCTTGAATGTCCAGTCTGTTGGACTGAAATTTTCAGTGTTAGTAACCTATGGTCTTACACTATCACTGTTAAGTTAATTTAAAAGTACATGTGCCATATTAAGTTTAACAGAATCAGACCCAACTGTACACCAAGGAAATTAAAAATGAAATACTCCATCGTATTTACCTTTCTCGTCGACATTAGTGCTGTGTTTATCAAAAGATGTCATCCTTTTACATTGTTATTTTTATATATGTTATAAAAAGGTAAGAAACCACTGTACTCCGAAACAAGAAAGCCTCTTACCTCGTGGGCAGATGTTCTCATCACACCTACTTGTGATGGACAGCTACCATTGTAAAAATTATAGTTAGGGAAAAAACCAATTAAAACGTCAGGCATCAAAACATCGAAACACCCAGATATAGGCCCTCCTGTAATATATCTAATTAACCTATATTGAATAATAAACATCTGGCTCGAAAACATTGAATGTCCGTTCTATGGGGAGTGAAGTTTTTAATGTTATTAACATATCACCTACCACTTTCACTATTAAGTGAACCTGAAAGTAAATATTCCCTATCTAGTTTAACAGAATGAGACCTTTAAGTACACCGAGGCAATTAAAAATTAAATTCACCTACGTATATATCTTTCGTGTCGACATTAGTGCTGTGTTTATCAAGCGGTGTCGACCTTTTACAGTGTTATTTTTATGTCTGTTAAAAAAGGGTTAAAGAACAATGTACTCGAAAACAACGGAGACTCTTACTCCGTGCGCTGAAGTTTTTATGGCACCTATTAGTTTTGGACAGCTACCATTGTAAAACTTACGGTTTGGGAAAAAAAATTTAAAAAAATAAGGTTCCGAAACATCGAAACGCCCTTCCCTGAAGATGAAATTGTTAGTTTCACCCGCCCTCCTGTAATGCATCTATATAAAATAAATACAATTATGAACATCGGGCTCCAAAACATTGAATTTCCTACAATTATGAAGATCGGGCTTCGAAAAGAATGAATGTCCGTTCTCTTGGTACTGAATTTTTTAGGGTTTGTAACCAGAAGTCTAGCACTATCACTGTTAAGTGAAGCCGTAAGTACATGTACCCTATGTAGTTTAACAGAATCAAACCATACTGTACACCAAGGGAATTAAAAATAAAATACACCGACATATATATCTTTCCTGTAGACATTAGTGATGTGTTTATCAAGTGGTGTCGACTTTTAGCATTGTTAATTTTATATATGTTTAAAAAAAACGTTAAAAAACATAGTATCCGGAAACAATGGAGGCTCTTACTCTGTGGGCTGAAGTTTTCATGGAACCTACTAGTGTTGGACAGCTTCCATTATAAAAATTATGGTTTGGGAAAAAACAATAATAAAAATTAGGTTCCGAAACATCGAAACACCCTCCCCTGAAGATGATATTGTTAGTTTAACCTGCCGTCCTGTAATGCATCTATATAAAATAAATACGATTATGAACATTGGGCTCCGAAACATTAAATTTCCCTCCTGTGGGGACTGAAATTTTCAGTGTTAGTAACCAATTGTCTAAAACTATCACTGGTAGGTAAACTTAAAAGTAAATGTATCATATTTAGTTTAACAGAATCAGACCCTACTGTACTCCAGGGGAATTAAAATTGAAATTCACCGACGTACATATCTTTTGTATCGACATTAGTGCTGTGTTTATCAAGCGGTGTCGACATTTTACCAAATGAACATCTGACTCGAAAACATCGGAGACTCTTTCACTATGTGCTGAAGTTCTTTAAGTGTAATACACAGTTGCATTTACTATACTGTTTTATTTTATATCACATTTATGTCATGAAAGAATAACTTTACATAAATATTTTGTATTGATAGATGCATCGGTTTATGAACATTTAAATCCGCTGATATTTTCGTAGTAAGCCTTAACAGTGCTGCGTATCACTGTCAAGGTAACTGGAAGTACATGTATCCTATCTAGTTTAACAGAATCAAACTCTACTGTACACCAAGGCAATTAAAAATGAAATAAACCGATGTGTATATATATTTCGTGTCGACATTAGTACTGTGTTTATCAAGTGGCATCAACATTTTAGAATGTTGTGTTTATATATGTTAAAATAAGGTAAAAGAACATTTGACTCTAAAACATTGGAGGCTCTTATCTCGTGTGCTTGGGTTTTTATGGCAACTACCAGTGGTGGACAGCTACCATTGTAAAAATTAAAGTTAGGAAAAAAACAATAAAACCATCGGTTTTTGAAACATCAAAACACCATTCCTCAGAAAAGATATTGTTAGGTTCATCAGGAACTGGTATGACACTGTCAACATATTGTGTTGATACAACTTCTTTTTTAAAAAAATGTAAGCTTTCCTGTAATACATCCATTTAACATAAATACAATTATGAAGATCGGGCTTCGAAAAGAATGAATGTCCGTTCTCTTGGTACTGAATTTTTTTAGTGTTTGTAACCAGAAGTCTAGCACTATCACTCTTAAGTGAAGCCATAAGTACAAGTACCCTATGTAGTTTAACAGAATCAAACCATACTTTACACCAAGGGAATTAAAAAAAAAATACACCGACATATATATATTTCGTGTCGACATTAGTGATGTGTTTATCAAGTGGTGTCGACTTTTAACATTGTTAATTTTATATATGTTTAAAAAAAGTTAAAGAACGTATAACCCGGAAACAAAGGAGGCTCTTACTCTGAGGGCTGAAGTTTTCATGGAACCTACTAGTGTTGGAAAGCTACAATGATAAAAATTCTGGTTTGGGAAAAAACAATAACAAAATTAGGTTCCGAAACATCGAAACACCCTCCCCTGAATATGATATTGTTTGTTTCACCCGCAAGTATTAAGACAGTGTCAACATATTGTGTTAATAAACTTCTTTTTAAAAAGATAATGGCCCTCCTGTAATTCATCTATATAAAATAAATACAATTATGAACATCGGGCTCCGAAACATTAAATTTCCCTTCTGTTGGGACTGAAATTTTCAGTGGTAGTAACCAATTGTCTAAAACTATCACTGGTAGGTAAACTTAAAAGTAAATGTATCATATTTAGTTTAACAGAATCAGATCCTACTGTACTCCAAAGGAATTAAAATTGAAATTCACCGATGTACATACCGGTATCTTTCGTTTCGACATTAAGGCTGTGTTTATCAAGCGATGTCGACATTTTACAAAATGAACATCTGACTCGAAAACATCGGAGACTCTTTCACTATGGGCTGAAGTTCTCTAAATGTAATACACAGTTGCATTTACTATACTGTTTCATTTTATATCACATTTATATCATGAGAGAATAACTTTACATAAATATTTTGTATTGATAGATGTATCGGTTTATGAGCATTTAAATCCACTGATATTTTCAAAGTAAGCCTTAACAGTGCTGCGTATCACTGTTAAGGTAACTGAAAGTACATGTAGCCTATCTAGTTTAACAGAATCAAACTCTACTGTACACCAAGGCAATTAAAAATGAAATAAACCGATGTGTATATATATTTCGTGTCGACATTAGTGCTGTGTTTATCAAGTGGCATCAACATTTTAGAATGTTGTGTTTATATATGTTAAAACAAGGTAAAAGAACATTTGACCCGAAAAGATCGGAGGCTCTTATCTCGTGTGCTTGGGTTTTTATGGCAACTACCAGTGGTGGACAGCTACCATTGTAAAAAGTATAGTTAGGAAAAAACAATAGAACCATCGTGTTTTGAAACATCAAAACACCATACCTCGGAAAAGATATTGTTAGGTTGATCCGGAAGTGGTATGACACTGTAAACATATTGTGTTGATACAACTTTTTCTTTAAAAAATATAAGCTTTCCTGTAATACATCTGTTTAACATAAATACAATTATGAAGATCGGGCTTCGAAAAGAAAGAATGTCCGTTCTCTTGGTACTGAATTTTTTAGAGTTTGTAACCAGAAGTCTAGTACTATCACTCTTAAGTGAAGCCATAAGTACAAGTACCCTATGTAGTTTAACAGAATCAAACCATACTGTACACCAAGGGAATTACAAATAAAATACACCGACATATATATCTTTCGTGTCGACATTAGTGATGTGTTTATCAAGTGGTGTCGACTTTTAGCATTGTTAATTTTATATATGTTTAAAAAACATTAAAAAACATAGTTTCCGGAAATAATGGAGGCTCTTACTCTGTGGGCTGAAGTTTTCATGGAACCTACTAGTGTTGGACAGCTTCTATTGTAAAAATTATGGTTTGGGAAAAAACAATAAAAAAAATTAGGTTCCAAAACATCGAAACACCCTCCCCTGAAGATGATATTGTTTGTTTCACCCGCAAGTATTAAGACAGTGTCAACATATTGTGTTGATACAACTTCTTTTTAAAGAGATATTGGCCCTCCTGTAATTCATCTACATAAAATAAATACAAATATGAACATCGGGATCCAAAACATTAAATTTCCCTTCTGTGGGGACTGAAATTTTCAGTGTTAGTAACCAATTGTCTAAAACTATCACTGGTAGGTAAACTTAAAAGTAAATGTATCATATTTAGTTTAACAGAATCAGATCCTACTGTACTCCAGGGGAATTAAAATTGAAATTCACCGACGTACATATCTTTTGTATCGACATTAAGGCTGTGTTTATCAAGCGATGTCGACATTTTACAAAATGAACATCTGACTCGAAAACATCGGAGACTCTTTCACTATGGACTAAAGTTCTCTAAGTGTAATACACAGTTGCATTTACTATAATGTTTTATTTTATATCACATTTATATCATGAAAGAATAACTTTACATAAATATTTTGTAGTGATAGATGCATCGGTTTATGAACATTTAAATCCACTGATATTTTCGTAGTAAGCCTTAACAGTGCTGCGTATCACTGTTAAGGTACCTGAAAGTACATGTATCCTATCTAGGTTAACATAATCAGACTCTACAGTACACCAAGGCAATTAAAAATGAAATAAACCGATGTGTATATATATTTCGTGTCGACATTAGTGCTGTGTTTATCAAGTGGCATCAACATTTTACAATGTTGTGTTTATATATGTTAAAATAAGGTAAAAGAACATTTGACTCTAAAACATTGGAGGCTCTTATCTCGTGTGCTTGGGTTTTTATGGCAACTACCAGTGGTGGACAGCTACCATTGTAAAAATTATAGTTAGGAAAAAAAACAATAAAACCATCGGGTTTTTGAAACATCAATTCACCATACCTCAAAAAAGATATTGTTAGGTTCATCCGGAACTGGTATGACACTGTCAACATATTGTGTTGATACAACTTTTTAAAAATGTAAGCTTTCCTGTAATACATCTGTTTAACATAAATACAATTATGAAAATCGGGCTTCGAAAAGAATGAATGTCCGTTCTCTTGGTACTGATTTTTTTTAGAGTTTGTAACCAGAAGTCTAGCACTATCACTGTTAAGTTAAGCTGTAAGTACATATACCCTATGTAGTTTAACAGAATCAAACCATACTGTACACCAAGGGAATTAAAAATAAAATACACCGACATATAAATATTTTGTGTCGACATTAGTGATGTGTTTATCAAGTGATGTCGACTTTTAACATTGTTAATTTCATATATGTTTAAAAAAGGTTAAAGAACATAAAACCCGGAAACAATGGAGGCTCTTACTCTGTGGGCTGAAGTTTTCATGGAACATATTAGTGTTGGACAGCTACCATTGTAAAAATTATGGTTTGGGAAAAAAAAGCAATTAAAGAATTAGGTTCCGAAACATCGAAACACCCTCCCCTGAATATGATATTGTTAGTTTCATCCGCAAGTATTATGACACTGTCAACATATTGTGTTGATACAACTTCTTTTTAAAAAGACATAGGCCCTCCTGTAATACATCTATATAAAATAAATACAATTATGAAGATCGGGCTTCGAAAAGAATGAATGTCTGTTCTCTTGGGACTGAATTTTTCAGTGTTTGTAACCAGAAGTCTAGCACTATCACTGTTAAGTTCAGCTGAAAGTACAAATACTATATATAGCTTAACAGAATCAGACCCTACTGTACACCAAGGGAATTAAAAATGAAAAAAAAACTATCTTTAGTGTCGACATTAGTGCTGTGTTTATCAAGTGGTGTCGGTCGACATTTTGCCGTGTTGTTTTTGTATAAGTTAAAAAAAGTTAGAGAACATTGTACTTGGAAACAACGGAGGCTCTTACCCCGTTGGCTGAAATTTTCATGCCTCCTTCTATTGTAAAAATTATTGTTAGGGAAAAAAACCCACACAAAAAACCCATAGAGATCCGGAGCATCGATTCACTCAACTCCAGTGCTGAAATTATTAGGTTCACCCGCAAGTGGTTTGACCCTGTCAATATATTGTGTTGATACAATCTTTTTTAAAAAGATATTGGCCCTCCTTTAATACATCTATTTAAGGTAGTCCATCTATAACTAAGGTGAATTTAACAATTTTGATTGATCTATACTACATCAGATACATATTTCGAAGCTATTATAAGACTGACATAAACCCAACTTGGGTGTATGTATGTAGTTAATTAAATAAACGTTTTGCACTTAAAACTTTTTAAGAGTTGTCTGCCCTTTAGGAAAATTTAAAAAAAAATCATTTTCTGAAAAAAATATGGTAAACTATGAATTATTTTAGCATATTCGAAGACGGAGAAAGCTTTTGCAACTTTTTACCAAGAGAAATGTGAGAAAATTACTTGTACTAAAGAAATATATTTAAAAATGCATTTTTCCCATAGACTTCAATGTTAACTTCAACATATGATAAATTTATCAAAATTAAATTTTTTGAAAGATTTCAAAGATGAGACTTTATTATTTAATAAACTCGTTAAAATCACACTAAGATTTTAGTGATCAAACTTGCAATCTATTATCAATCTAGTTTTGGATGGACAACCTAAGCTAAATCGAATTATAAACATCAGGCTTGGAAACATCGAACCATTATCCGTAAAATGTTCTCTTTGGACTTAAATGTTTAGTGTTATAACCAAAAGACTAGCACTCTCACTGGTACGTTTAGTTGAAAATACATGTACTTTTTACAGTTCAACAGTGTCAGACCTTACTGTGCACCAAGGGAATTAAAAATGAAATAAACCGACGTATATATCTTTTGTGTCGACATTAGTGCTGTGTTTATCAAGCGGTGTCGACCTTGTGCCTTATTGTTTTATATATGTTAAAATAAGGTTAAAGAACATTGTACTCGGAAACAACGGTGGATTTTGTCACAATCAATAGATTTATTCATTCTTACTATTTTCCTATAGGGTACCTCTGATTTTTATTCTATGTTCATATCCTTTTTGGTGCCTCAATTTTATCAATTCAGGTATTGGTCAATATTGGACTATACTCGGACTGTTCTATTTGTTTACTATGATGCTATAAATACCCATGTTTTGGTCAGTGAGCCGGGGTCCATTAGCACGCACTGCAGTAGTAGCTAAGCGTATTTTTTACGGTAACCATCTCCATTAGGGGTAAGTTCGTTTTTCCTTATACTTTAGTCTTGTTTATAATATTTAAGACTTTAGGTAACTGTTCTTATACGTGTTCGATAGTATTTTCGTGTTAACGTTTTACATACCTGTTTATTTACCGTAGAGTTATGGTGCGTTTGTGTGACAAGCGTGGTTTGCTAGTTTATTTGTGAGTT
This sequence comes from Magallana angulata, assembly GCF_025612915.1. NCBI lineage: Eukaryota > Metazoa > Mollusca > Bivalvia > Ostreida > Ostreidae > Magallana > Magallana angulata. Next base: position 43,596,607 of record NC_069112.1, read on the forward strand.
TATATTTCGTAGTCTTATACGGCGTTATTGGTCATACATTGACTGTTTTGTGATGTTAAGGGGTCTTATACACTTAACTATGTTGCATGTTAAGAGGTCTTATACGCTTAACTGTGACTGTGTTTGATACGTTAAGGGGTCTGATACACTTAACGGTTTTGTAGAGCGAGTATTGTTCGGTGTGATTGTATGGCGTGCAGTTGCGGTAATTAGATAAATAAGTATATTGTGGAAGTGAAACGTTTAATTGAAAATATTGTTATTTATATATAATTAAAAGGTTCCAGCAAGGCTCCAGCAATGTCCCAGTGATGATTCGGCCATAGTCACCAGTGTTCCGGTATTGAACATCTTACCACCCGTGCAACCTCCTTCGAGTATTCACTTACTACGCTGGAAGCCGGTGGACGGAAGCCGTCATCTTAGGACGTGGTACCGAAGGAGGACACATTGGAGGAACACTGGAGGGACACTGCTGTCCAATATACCACCATAGGACATTGACGAATCAGATATTAGAAACATGTTTTTTGTTAATATTTTGTGTGTGTGTGAATGTGTATATTTGTAAATTTATTGATTTTATATATAGATAAAGATTGTAAATACTTATTGTTGTTTTCATTGCTTGACTGGTTAGACACACGACGGCTGTCGTGACAAATTGGTGTCAGAAGTGGGATAATTATGGCTAATCAGTCAGCAAAAAATGGTCATTTTGTTTCTGTCAATTAGTTTTTGAAGTGTCTAATATGATTTTTTGTCATTTAAGTTAGCTAGAAATTGTATGGAACCCCGGTGGAGAACGGTTACCGTTGCCTTGTGTATGGTTATATTTTTCCTTTGAGTGTTTAGAGGATAAGTACATTTTTGTTTGAAATATTTATTAGCATTTGATTGTGTAGTTGATATATTTTTGAGTATATTAAGATGGACCAACCAACGTTACAAGAATTAACGGAACACGGACAGAAAATGAAACTCAAGGGATCAGATCTCCAGAAGTTCATACGAGATCAGCAAGCACACTATCGGGAGTTACGAGCCGCAGAGAGACAGCGAGACATGAAAGAAGGCGAGAAAGTTCTTGTGTTGCTTCCTACCGCTAGCAACAAGTTACTGATGCAGTGGAGAGGACCTTACATAATAGTCCAGAAGGTAGGGATTGTAGATTACAAGATTGATGTAGACGGAAAGCTTAAGACATTCCATGCTAACATGCTGAAGCGATATGTTGATAGACAGGATGATGACAATATTAGCAGAGACATTGTAGGAGTAGCAGTTATCGATGTAGAGAACGACAGCTCAACAGATGACAGTGATTTAAATGACTCTCCGTCACATTTGAATCCGGAAGGTCCAGAGAATGTCAACATCAGTGATGAACTTGGTGAGAGAGAAACTCGTGACATTAAAACTTTGCTTTGTAAATATTCTGATGTTCTTACAGATGCTCCAGGACTGACTACTTTAGCGAAACATGAAATCAGATTGACCAGTGAAAAGCCTGTACGCACAAAGCCATATCCATTACCCTTTACTTCACGTGAAACTGTATGCGAAGAGGTCAGGAGAATGCTAGAAACAGGGATCATCGAACCATCGACAAGTCCTTATACATCGCCGATTGTTTTAGTCAAGAAGAAGGACGGCTCCAATAGATTCTGCATAGATTTTAGAGCAATTAACAGAATAACAGTGTTTGATGCAGAGACGATTCCGTGTGCGGACGATATATTCGTGCAGTTGGCAGGCTGTAAGTACGTGTCAAAATTTGATCTCTGTAAAGGTTATTGGCAATTACCTCTTGAAGAAACGTCAAAGTGCATAACAGCTTTCCAGACACCACTTGGACTGTTTCAGTTCAAGGTTATGCCGTTTGGTCTGGTCAACGCGTCAGCCAGTTTCAGCCGTTTGATGAGAAAACTATTAGAAGGTATGCAGTTCATTGACAACTTTATAGATGATGTTATAATATATACCAAGTCATTTCAGCAACATCTGCAGATTGTGGAGGAGTTTTTAGAAAGACTGCGCGCTGCAAACTTAACTGCGAAGCCAAGTAAGTGCTTTATTGGATTTCAAAGTTTAGAGTGTTTGGGACATATAGCAGGAGAGGAGAAACTTCTTCCAGTACCAGAGAAAGTCGCAGCTATTCAGGAGTTTTCAACACCTACCTCTAAGAAACAGGTTAGGTCATTTTTGGGACTAGTTGGTTTCTATAGAAGATTTATACCTAACTTTTCAGCTATTGCAGCCCCGCTGACAGATTTGACACGGAAAGGACAGCCTAACAAGTGTATCTGGGGACAGCAGCAGGAAAATGCATTTACATCGCTGAAGTACGCACTCATGGTAACACCTGTGTTAAAATTACCCGATATTAGTAAACCATTTATATTGCAGACAGATGCGTCAGATGCAGGTGTTGGTGCAGTGTTGTTGCAAGAGGAAGATGGAGTGAAGAAACCGGTTTTCTACGCTAGTCAGAAGCTGAAGTCGCACCAGTTATCTTACTCTACGATCGAGAAGGAATGTTATGCTATAGTCTGGGCGGTCCAGAAGTTCCAAAGGTATTTATATGGAAAAGAGTTCCTACTGGAGACCGACCACCAACCTCTGGTTTATCTAAGCCACGCCAAGGTATCTAATGCTCGTTTAATGAGGTGGGCACTGTTATTGCAACCATACAGATTCCGGATCGTCGCAATTAAAGGTTCTGAGAACGTCGGTGCAGACTGTCTAAGTAGACTGTAAATATGTTACAGTACATTTTGTGTATATTTTATTGACATTTTTTTTTATTGATTGTGTTTTTTTCAAAAGTTTATAAAACTTTCTTGGATAGGGAGATATTGTCACAATCAATAGATTTATTCATTCTTACTATTTTCCTATAGGGTACCTCTGATTTTTATTCTATGTTCATATCCTTTTTGGTGCCTCAATTTTATCAATTCAGGTATTGGTCAATATTGGACTATACTCGGACTGTTCTATTTGTTTACTATGATGCTATAAATACCCATGTTTTGGTCAGTGAGCCGGGGTCCATTAGCACGCACTGCAGTAGTAGCTAAGCGTATTTTTTACGGTAACCATCTCCATTAGGGGTAAGTTCGTTTTTCCTTATACTTTAGTCTTGTTTATAATATTTAAGACTTTAGGTAACTGTTCTTATACGTGTTCGATAGTATTTTCGTGTTAACGTTTTACATACCTGTTTATTTACCGTAGAGTTATGGTGCGTTTGTGTGACAAGCGTGGTTTGCTAGTTTATTTGTGAGTTTATATTTCGTAGTCTTATACGGCGTTATTGGTCATACATTGACTGTTTTGTGATGTTAAGGGGTCTTATACACTTAACTATGTTGCATGTTAAGAGGTCTTATACGCTTAACTGTGACTGTGTTTGATACGTTAAGGGGTCTGATACACTTAACGGTTTTGTAGAGCGAGTATTGTTCGGTGTGATTGTATGGCGTGCAGTTGCGGTAATTAGATAAATAAGTATATTGTGGAAGTGAAACGTTTAATTGAAAATATTGTTATTTATATATAATTAAAAGGTTCCAGCAAGGCTCCAGCAATGTCCCAGTGATGATTCGGCCATAGTCACCAGTGTTCCGGTATTGAACATCTTACCACCCGTGCAACCTCCTTCGAGTATTCACTTACTACGCTGGAAGCCGGTGGACGGAAGCCGTCATCTTAGGACGTGGTACCGAAGGAGGACACATTGGAGGAACACTGGAGGGACACTGCTGTCCAATATACCACCATAGGACATTGACGAATCAGATATTAGAAACATGTTTTTTGTTAATATTTTGTGTGTGTGTGAATGTGTATATTTGTAAATTTATTGATTTTATATATAGATAAAGATTGTAAATACTTATTGTTGTTTTCATTGCTTGACTGGTTAGACACACGACGGCTGTCGTGACAGATTTTACCTCGTGGACTGAAATTTTCATGCCACTTATTAGTGGTGGACAGCTACTATTGTAAAAATTATAATTAGGGAAAAAACAATAAAAACATCGGGCTACTACACATCGAAACACCCTACCCCGGAACTGATATTATTCAGTTCGGTCCCAAGTGGTCTGACACTGTAGACATATCATGTTGATGCAATTTCTTTTTTCAAAAATATTGGCCCTCCTGTAACACATCTCTTTAACATAAATACAATTATGAATATCGGGCTCGGACACATTGAATGGCCGTTCTGTGAGGACTGAAACTGAAACTTTTAGTTTTAGTAAACAATTGTCTAACACTAACACTGTTAGGTTAACCTAACAGTACATGTACCACATTTAGTTAAACAGAATAAGACCCTACTGTACACCAAGGGAATTAATAGTGAAATACACCGACGTATATATTTTTCGTGTCAACATTAGTGCTGTGTTTATCAAGTGGTGTCGACGTTGTACAATGTTGTTTTTATATATGTTAAAAAAGTTAAGAGGACATTGTACTCCAAAACAACAGAGGCTTTTACCCCGTGGGCTGAAGTTTTCGTTTACTAGTGGTGGACAGCTACCATTGTAAAAACTATAGCAAGGGAAAAAAACAATAAAAACATCGGGCTCCGAAACATCAAAACACCATACCCAGGAGATGAAATCGTTAGGTTCACCCCCAAGTGGTCTGACACTGTCAACATATAATGTTGATACAACTTCTTTTTTAAAAGATATAGGCCCTCCAGTAATACATCTATTTAACCTAAATCGAATTATAAACATTGGGTTCGGAAACATTGAATGTCTGTTCTTTAGGGACCGAATTTTTCAGTGTTACTTTCCTATAGTGTAGCACAATCACTGTTTAGTTAAGGTAACTCCGTACCTTTAAAATCATGGGTTCAAAGTTAAAAAATTAACGTTTTTTTAACTTATTGGACTTTAATTTCGTCAAAAAATAAATAAAATATATATGTTTCCATACTATTTAAGATGTAAGGGAATAAAAACCAAAGGCTGAAATTATCATCTGAAAATCACACTTTTTTTGTTTAAAAATTAAATATAAGTGGATGGATACTTGTTTGTCTATTCAAATTTTATTGCTTACTATGCCAGAAAACTAAAATTAATTTAAAAAAAAGAAAAAAAAATGTTTACATTACAAAAATTATAGCATTTAGATATATCACTTAGAGAAAAGTAGAAAAGAGTTATTTCCCTTTGTCATTATTGGATTATGTCGAATATAAGGATGAAAAACGCTTAATAAATATCTCCAAGTAAACAATGATTTGAGTTTTTGATGTGCACCTATGATAACATAGAAATTACAAATCTACTTGCAAGAATTTTAATGAATTCATGGTTTATGTAAAATGTATGACGTCACAGGAGGGTGGATTTACTTTAAGCTGAAAGTAAATACACCATTTCTAGTTTAACGGAATTAGACCCTACTGTACACCAAGGAAATTAAAATGAAAAACACCAACGTATATATCTTTCTTGTCAACATTAGTGCTGTGTTTATCAAACGGTGTCGACCTTGTACAGTCTTATTTATATATATGTTAAAAAAAGATAAGAGGACATTATACTCGAAAACAACAGATGCTTTTACCCCGTTAGATGAAGTGTTCATTTACTAGTGGTGGAGAGTTACTATTGTAAAAATAATAGTAAATGAAAAAAACCCCAATAAAAACATCGGGCTCCGAAACATCGAAACACAATACCCAGGAGATGATTTTGTTAGGTTATCCTAACAACTGCTCTAACATTGTCAACATATTGTGTTGGTACAACTTCTTAAAAGATGAAAGAAGACTTGACTCAAAAACATCGGAGGCTCTTACTTCGTGGGCTGATGTTCTCATGGCACCTACTAGTTGTGGACAGCTACCATGGTAAAAACTTTGTGTAGGGAAAAAGACAATTAAAACATCGGGCTCTGAAACATCGAAACACCTTACGCTGGAGCTGAAATTGTTAGAGTCATCCGCAATTGGTCTTACACTGTCGATATATTGTGTTTATACAACTTCTTCTTTAAAACATTTAGGTCTTTCTATACATGTAATACATCTCATAAACATAAATATAACTATAAACATCGGGCTCTGAAACATTGAATGTCTGGTTTTTGGGACTGAACTTTTCAGTGTTAATTACCAATAGACTAGCACTACTAATGTTAAGTTCAGCTGAAAGTACATGTACCCTCACTAGTTAAGCAGAATCAGACCCTACAGTACACAAAGGGAATTAAAATTGAAATAAACCAACGTGCATAAATATTTCGTGTGGACATTACTGTTGTGAATTTATCAAGCGGTCCCGACCTTTAACAGTGTTTTTATATATGTTAAAAAATGTAAAAGAACATTTGGCTCGAAAACATCGGAGGCACTATCCCTGTGGGCTGAAATTCTCATGGCACCTACTAGTGGTGCACAACCACCATTGTAAAAACTACAGTTAGGAAAAAAAAGGTGAAAAAATAGGTTCTCTTATACTTGTAATACATCCATTTAACTTAAATAGAGTGATAAACATCGGGCTCGGAAACAATAAATGTCTGTTCTGAAAATTTTCAGAGTTACTAACCAATAGTCTACCACTATCATTGTTAAGTTAAGCTGAATGTACATGTACCCTATTTAGTTTAACAGAGTCAAACCCTTGATGATAACCTAACAAAAAACTATATGATGAACGCGGTGAATTTAATTTTTTTCTATAGTCATTTTTCCTTACTTATGTAGCAATATACCTTCCTCACTTGCACGGAGACCTCTTGGAGTCCTTTGGGATCTCACTGCGTCTTTATTGCACTATCATTACGCACTCACAGCGTTTGAACGAGTTGTTTTTTGTTTTGCTGCGTTCACACAGCGACCCCCGAGAGCTGTTGCTGCGATCATCGCGCTCTCTTGGTGTTTCCTCTGTGTTTATTAGCGTTTGTACCGCGCTCCCACGGCGTTTCTAGTGCGTTGTCAGCCAGCCAGGTGTGACAGGGGTTTAAAACAACACAGCCACGTCCGTATATGTATAGGGACATAAAGGATATAAGTGTACATTAAACCGTGTTGAACAATTTGAAGTTCCAGTAAAAAAACAGTTCAAAACTCAGTTATTGGAGTTAAACTTAAATGTGTTAAGGTCATCAGAGTTCAGAAAACTATGTTCAAGCTTTTGAAAAATGACCCCGGGTATAAATATCACGACTTTTGGTCTCAATTTTCAACGTTGAAAAAGTACTCCGGATCAATATATGGTGAGGGTAGAATCTCTAGTTGTCAAACTTTCATAATTTTCACATAAAGACTTTTCGGACATAGGCCCCATTTAATTAATGATAAATAGAGGATATCTATATTGTGTGATTTTATATTTGCTTTATCCAACAAGTTGAAATGGTGTATATATTCGCGAGGCTTGCCGAGCGAATATAACCATTTCAACGAGTTGGATAAAGCAAATATAAAATTACACAATTATAGATGTTCTATTTATCTCATACAATTTGATTTATATTATGAAGCTTTTGAGACAGTCCCTTGTGTGACCCGAATTGTTTTTTTTTTCAAAGATTAAAAACGATGATGCAACGTTGTGTTATGCGGCTTTTGTGACCTTGCGCAATACAATTTAGTACGTCATTCCTGAGATAAATCTAACTGTTTTAATGTAAAGTTTCACTGAAATAAACCTTAAAATAATTTTTTAGCTCTAGATAATTTTTCTTAGAGCTTATTCACTTGATTAAATGGAAATTCTGATTAGAAGACTTGAATAATCAAGTTTGTTGACATACACAAAGTTGCGAATGCTCGTTAGTTTGAATTGACTCGAACGAGGAACAGTTGCTAGTTGTTGATGCATGATGTTTAATAAAACAAACACTAGGCTAGCCTTATGATTCAAAATTGAAAATAGTGAATAAGGATGCTTAATGGTGGTGGAATAAAAGTCTCATGAAACATTATTTCGGTAAGTTCTTGTATATAAACACAACCAGAGCGCTCTGTTTTCATCGCGTCGTCAGGATGAACTCCCTGATAGTTAACGTAATGTGTAGTTTTATAAACTTCACAAAGCAAATTGAAAGTTGGAAGTGGGCTAAATTTATCAAAAATCTTGACAAACAAGAAAAAAGGGTCTTGTGGTTACGGTTATGAATAACTTTGCAAAAAAGGTGTGTGTGTGTGGGTTAATCCCCCCCCCCCCAACTCACAATAGTCCCCCGGTTCCGACGCCTGTGCTACGCAGTTATCATGGTTATGTGTTTTCCTTCATATTTGTAATTTAAATCTTTGACAAAATCAATTTTATATTAATTTTTATAGTAGATATAGTTATATTGAAAGTACTAGCAAATCTTCGAAACCATGTCACTGAAGCGTTGAAGCGAGGGGCTGTGTCAAAAGTAGTTCCGACCGGAAGTATTTGATATTGCATCACCCGTGTGATATAGCAAAGGTTTATCACACGGGTAATATACACCACACGTATGAGATAAATCAAAATAACTGATGGGAAAAGTCGAATAGTATAAAATATTGATATATAACGTAATAGTTTTAGATTATAATAAAAAAAATGCCAATGTTACATAGAATTTATAACGTTACATTAATTTTGTCAAAATTGCAAATCAAAAGTGTTATATATTCAACATGTAATTTGAAAATCATTTATGTTAAAAAAACAAAGGAGTCATACACTGATTTGAGACTTATAAATTGGAGAGAACAGGGGGAATGGGTATAAATCATATACAACCCAATAAACAAATCATCCTGTGAGTCGTTACAAAGCAGAATATATAGCAATTAAGTCAATAGTTTATCATAGTGATATGTGTACATGTATATAATTAATTACAAAATTCATTTTACAGATATAATGTCAATACACCCGGCCAATGGACCTATAAGTCGCTTTAAAACTGTTACAGGGTGAATAAAATTTGCATGTTTTAGGAGTTAGTTGGCTTTGTCAAATGTTTCTGTTGTATAATTCATAGATAAAATGAGCAATTCGGCGGAGATATTTACATATTAGATTAGTGAACAGAGTACTATAATTGGTAATATTTTGAATGGACAATATCACTAAGAAAACTTTTCATTTTCAATTTCATTTAAGTCACACAAGTTACATATTCTTTCCTGTACCGGTTCTCCTCTGTATTGCGACCTGTTTCAATCATTAGAGGAAGTACACCACATCTAAACATTGCCAAGGATCTGATGAGTTTAGCAAGATCTAGCGTAACGTATATTCTTCAACGGAATAGCTTGATTTAAATAGGATATATGTTCGAAGTTTTGGCACATCTTGAATATTTTTGAAACATTCGGTTTCGAAGTTATTACGTTAATTTTCCTCTGCATAGTTCAAATTACAAGGTATAAAATTGGTATAAGTACTTCCCATGTTTAGAGATTCCAGGATATTTTTAACTTGAGAGCTCCAGTGAGAAGAATTGTTTTGCGCACCGTGCCAACTTGGTACTGCGTTCATTTTCCATATATACTAGTCGATTCAACAGACGCAAAATGTTCATTTCGTGGTGGATTTTAGAACTTACCACCCGCTTTACCTAGCAACGGAGTAATCCGATGAACACCAAGAAAATATCGGAGGGCTCGATTTTGTACAATTTCAATACAATGATGCTTCTTGTATCCCCTACCCCAATGCTGATAAAGGACGGATATAACAAAATTATTAAATAAATTTTCGAAGGTTCGGAATCGAACCAATTTATTTGCGTTGATTTTTTAGAAGACGGATCCCAGGGCACTCACTCTCAAATCACTTTAAAATCACGTATTTTCGTTGAAAAATCATCCCTAAATATTTGTATGATGACTTGTAGTTCAGATTATTTCCCCTAGATGAAAGTTAAAGTTACTTAATTTTGATATCTTTTCCCGAAAGTGAACAGTCTTAAATTTTTGCAACTTAATTCGTAATCGCAATTTTTTGCACAAGGCGTCGAAGGTATATAAGATGTGTTGAATGTCATGTCATGATATATCTGCATCCATATGTATATTAACTTATAATTAAGACATAACAAAACATGTAAATATATATGAAGACGCTCTCAAAAAGAATAAGACGCGACCAGAGAAGTACTCTTACCGGAAGGGGGTTGGGGACGCACGCTGTTTATTCCAACAACCTTATATTCTCAACAAAGAGAAGAATTCTCGGGAAAAGGGTTTTATTAAAATGGGGCTTGGAATATTTTAGGTGTGGTAGATTAAAGAATTTATTTTAAACATTGTGTGTGATTTAATGGATAAGAACATTAGGCTTGTACTTTTTCATATGGTGTGAATAACAAGAGAAAACACCCTAATAATATAAGTTTTGAAATAGTATATACATGCATTTAATGTGACAATATATTATTATAAATATTTGGTTTGTACTTATTCTTTCCAGAGCGAGGAACAGGTGTATATATAGATATAAACAAACGCTATTTTTTTTAAATCTTATTTTCTCCAAAAAGGGTAACATTTCCGGGAAAATTGGTTTTAGGGGGGAGAGTATATATATAAAATGTCGACACTCGATATACATAGCATTAATGTCGACACGTAGGGGAATTGAATTTATAAGCGTTTTCCCGTTGTAATTTAATAAGAAATGACTTAGATGATGTTTATATGCCTTATCCAAAACATATCTAAATGTTTTATTTAATAAACTTTACGAAAACATGAGATGTAAGAATCGAGTCGACTTTCGCAGTATGTATGTATTTTCCCTAAAAAAGAGTTCAAGAATTAGTATACACCGGTGGATACAATTATAAAACTATTTCTTTTTATCTTTCAAACGAAAATTACAATCTAGAAACAAGAAATGCCGCGAGAAATAAAGAATTCATAATGTAAATATACGCGAGTAAGTTGAAAAACGAAAGTAGACGGGACTTTCCGCATCACTGTCATGTGGGACAACTCTTTGTCTATTTTTAGAAAAACTGAGATAATACATCGATTTATTGAAAGATTTGCAAATTCGGCTCAAAAACTAAATGCAGTTGACGACATAAAAAGAAAACACTGAATATGTGTAGCGTTTCGATAAATAAAATCTCCATGTATGTTAAAACTATTTTTCTTTTCAAAACACGAAATAAGACGTGAACAGTAATTCCCCTTTCAAACACATATACATTTTTTCGTGTTGACATTCTGCAGAAAAACATAATGTCGACGCGTATATATTGCGAAAGTCGACATGATTCTGAGATCTCTTGTTTTCTTAGATTTTATTTTATAAAACGATGAGATATGTATTAATTACGGCAAAACAATTTTATCAAAGTCCATCCTTGTCAAATCACAACTAGAAATCGCTTATAAACTCAATTTTCCTAAGTGTCGACATTGATGCTATGTATATCGAGCGTCGACATTGACCCTGATTCTCGAGTATATATATATATATATATATATATATCTATCTATCTATCTATCTATCTATCTATCTATCTATCTATCTATCTATCTATATAAAGTATTGTACTTTTGATGAATGATAATAGTTTTGGTTCAAAATTAAATTGTTCTTGCCTCAGATTTGGGTACACTAGTTAATCGTCGTATGAACTTCATATTTTATCATTTCTAATGAAGATTGTTCTTCTTTTGAATATGATTCATAATATTAGCTAACGACTTAAAAAAAATTAAAAATCAAAAAGTGTATTTCGTTAACAATATGTGTTTTTTCTTTGTTTTAGATATTGGTTAGCGAATCATTCACAGCAGCTAGATCTATTTAACTTGTCGACAATGTCTTTTTCATAACAGGGAATGTTTTATTTATATGTTACGCATTAAACTGATGTAAAACCACATGGTTAACTCCATATAGAATACAATTTGAACATATTATCAGTATAATGTTATGTTATATTGTTCCACCAATATATAATTCATGCGTTATGATTTGAATGTATTTCAATATGCTGTCCCTGTCAGGTATTCTCCTTGTAACACCATGATGACGTCATTACGTGGTCTTGTTTACTGGTGGTATCCCTCGCTTTAAAACTCTATTAATTGTAAATTTAAATGTTCAAGGTAGTAGTGTGAAGTTGTCTAAATGACAAGAAAATAACTTTTCCTTTATGAAAAAAAGTTACAAAGCTAAAACAAAGTCAGCTTATTTAAAAAAAAATGTGTGTTTACTTACATAAAGAAGGGCAAATCATAGCACTGGTACTTTGTTGGGATTTTTAATTTAACAACTAATAGTATAGTTCTCTATCTGGCAATGAATAACAAACATAACTCTCTTTTTATGATGAATGTGGTTATTGCAGTGGAACATTTCATTGATTATTAATTGAATGATTTACTTTATTAGAATAGTTCATTGATTAGTAATGTTTTTTTTTTATGAAATGTGTATCGAAGAGTGATACATCCCTTGTAAAACATTACGTGGTTGATGGGAAAATACCATGCAAAATCTTTACAAGAACAGCATTGTGCAGTTTCCCTGTAACTCACCGACATGTGTTTAAAAATAAACTGTACAAGCTATGAAGCTTTTGAATGTTGCTTTTATTCAATTGCAGTGTGGGTTTTTATCTCAGTCAACACATTTTTCTTAACTCTACCCAAAATTAAACAATTAAAGGAAAAATATTCACTTTTACAAACATTTATATTCTTTTTTTTTTATTTATATTGTTTTTTTTATTGTCAGAACAGCAGTTTAGTTAGTCTAGTGATGTTCATTAATTAAATATGCCCATTAAAACTTTTCTATCAGGCGTAATTATTTAAGTAATTAAAAACAGCATTGGTGTTTTTGTATAGAAGATAAATATCACCTTGTTAATTGTTGCGTTATACAATATCATTTGCATCTTGTTTTATTTCCCTTTGTAGCATGCAAAACTATGTTGTTTTAATGAAAGTGTCATTTGCTGTTCAATTTTCTATGTTTTCTTAATCGTCGCGGACCTATGAACTCTACAATGAAAATAAATAATATTCTACGAGACATTGTTTTATGCCGAATGAATGACGCAAAAGATAGTCTCGCCAAGTCACAAATCATAGCAGCTTCCGATGGTAATGACTTATTTAAAAGTACATATCAAACAACAATGTTAAAATGATCTTCTCAAGTGATAATTTATTTTAGAACAGTCCGTTAAGTCAAGTTTTATTCGGACGACTTGTTGCAAATATAAATCAATATTTATTTGGGTAAGATTATTTTATTTTATATTACTTTATTTTTTTTGTTGGGGGGGGGGGGGTAACATTGCATTCACTTGACACTATTCATTCAAGGATCACTCTCAGTGTAACGTGTTAACATTTAAGTGGCGTGCACTCAAGAGTAAAGTATCTCTCCGGTATTGTTTAAGTAGTGGAATATAACGATTATGAATGAGTTAAACTGTATTGCTGTAGTTTTATCAATGGAAAAAATACAAAAGTGGGACAACGAAAGCATCAATGACGAGTTTCCTTGACACATCATATTTTAACATATCGTTATGCACTTAAATTTTTGTTTTATATTCACTCATATAGTACATCGGACTTATTTTCATAAAAATCAGACTCGTTTTCATAAACATTTCTTTTTGGTAAGCTCAACACCTGACTGAAGCTACACTGTGTATGCTTTGTTATATGAGCTAATGAAAAAGAGTCATATAGTGATGTTTTTCGCGGTAAATATAGTTTTATAGTAGAATCAAGCATATCTTTTACAGCATACGCCCTAGCATAATATCACATTGAAATCTTAAAGCATAGCAATGGAATCTCATACCATAGTATTGGAATCCCATACCATAGCATACTATCTCATTCGTCAAACCATTGCATAACATACAACATGAATTTAACTTTATTTTAAATGATTTTATTAAATAAAGAAGAAATATTCACATTGCAGATTAGTGGTAAAGTATGGCTTCTAATTATTTTACTGCGAAATCTTTGGAACTCTTCTGTGTATGGATGCGTTTTGTTCAAATCTCATAGCATTACATGAATATCCCATAGCTTATCAATTAACCGCATATCATAGCATAACATAACATTGTAAAATATATGCATGAAATGACTGTAAGACAAATGTTTAGTTACACAACTGTCTATATTTACCACACATCCTACTAACTGGAGTGATATTTGTACGTATTCAATATGTATATCAAAGTGGACTTGTCTCAGGAACAATAACTTTACAAGAAACACTATACCTGCTGTCTGTACTACCACCTGTCCTGTACATTGACAGTGTGTTATCTAATACAACAATAAACTACCAGGAGTTATTTTCCATGGAGAGTATTCTCATTATATACAGGGAGCTCTGTGCAGTAGATGTGTGTTGTGTGTAGTATTTATTGTTTGTATATTGCACTCATATAATAACAAATTTTCGATATTAACATATCAGTGCTACCACACAGAGTTGCATATGTAGAAAAAAGATTAACAATATATAATGATTACAGGAAAGAAATATATTCAATGTACACTGTACGTGTATGTGTTTGTCAGAAGAAAGAGGGAGAACTATATCTTCTTGTATTGATAATTTACAAAGTGGTTAGCGTATCTAACGAATTTGACTCATAAAAATCAGAGTGGATACTCAATTTTTATATAAACAATTAGCTACATATTACACATATTTTACATATCCGTAAATTTACAGAAAAATAGTTCAAACAAATGTATTCTTATGTGGCCCTCATACATTATAGAGTTTTTACTGTCTTTGAAATTAACATAATAACACAGGAAAGTGTACATTCAAAATATATAAGCAATAAAGGAAAGCAATTGAAGGCAAATTACATGCAGCATTACATCAGAATGCTAATACATGTTTCCAACAAAGTATTAAGAAAACATTAGTAAAAACATTTAAGTTGATACAGATAAGACTAATGAAATATTAAAACAACAGTATTCAGTTTCAAATTATAACTGAATTTCAGAGAAAAAAAATAATGTCATTGAAAAGATCAAATGGCCCTACCTTGAAGCTTAATCAAAGAATACATTTTCAAGACATGAATTCAGTAGCTTAACAGGTTATTCTCATATAGATGTGATTAAAATAGTTTACGAATTTTTAAGAAAAAATATTTTGCAATTCTTGAGGCGTTGCCAATAATTTCAAATGATTTGCAAGTCCCACTTAAAATGTTATATATATTTATCACATTTATGTTTCGCTCAATATACAGTGGTATCACACATGTAATGAATTTTTGATATTTGAACCAAACGTGACGTCATAATTGAACATTACGTAGGTTTTGGATATTGATTAACGTAGAATGAAAAATTCAAAGATATGATTCAGTTGATGTGTGGAGTTGTAAATGCAAAGCATTTATTGCTATTTTTTTCATGAATAAATATAAATATGTTTTGGGTTTTTTTTTTGGTATTTTGTTGAGATTTAATTCAACAATTCATAATTTAATTTTTTACCTGTCAATTAATAAATAACATAACTCTCTTCTATTGATGAATGTGGTTATTGCATTATTGTTTATTGAATGATTTTCTTAATTAGAATAATTCATTGATTAGTACTCACTTGATAAGAATTGCACGCTGTGTTAGACAAATATACGACTTTTATGTATTTATGAAATGTGTATCAGAGAGTGTTACATCCTTTTTAAAACATTCTGTGATTGGTTGGAAAAATACCAATGAAAACTTTACAAGAACAGCATTGAGCAGTTTCAATGTAACTCAACCAGATGTGTTTAATAAAAAATTATGTCCATAAATAGTTATGCATGTTGACTACTTTATTTGTATGTTTTTGTTTACCACGTGGTATTGTTTTTTCCACTACTGTGTATTTTTAGTTTAGGCATGCGCACTGGCAAGTTATGCATATTAGCTAGTCTGCACATGCGTAGTCATTGTTCATTTTGTAAACATCCATGATTGTCTACGGTTTGTGAAAGAAGATGTGTACATGAATTACAACCCCGTCCGTCCAATTTTACGATATTCTGCGACTTTAACAATTCACTAACGGGACCTGGTGTGTGTTCTTATAGGTAACGTTATCTATATCCCGTTTTGTAGCGATTTATCAAGGCTTCATGGTACTGCAGAAGTGATTTTAGCGCGGTTCAAAATGGCGCCAGTGACACTCCAGTCATAACATTGTTGCCCATCGATGCCAAAGTTATTGTGTGCGATGTACCAGAGACGTGGATGTAATTTATTATACAGCAGTTTGAACTTGTGTATATTTGCGTGTAATGTGTGAAAATATCTGTGTCAACTTTTTCTATTTGTTTATTTCATAATGTCAACATTGATAGTGGGCGATTCGCATGTGAAAAGACTCAAAACATTCTTAGGTTCACGTCGTTCCGCTAATTTTGTGTTTAATATATATGAACTCAAAGAGGTGAACTATTTCGGTATAAGTGGAGGACTTGTGAACAATGGTCACCATCTATCCCTTATTATATTTGCAGTACGACGGTGTAGACCTCAGCACCTAATTGTTTTCATTGGAGGCAATGATTTGGACTCGAGTGAACTAGATTTTAGTTTGGAATGTATTGTTTCTAAATTGACTGCCAATGTGACTCAACTTAAAAGGTGTTTCCATTTAAAGTCTGTTACCGTGCTTAGTCTTCTCCCTAGAGAAGTGACTTAATTATAATCAACGAGTCAAAAAAGCCAATATACGATATAATATGCGACGGGGTTCATCTTAATGACTTGGGGTTCCATAAACTGTTTAGACAGATTAGAGGTGTCCTATTAATTCAGCTAAGACAGGAACCCAAGCATAGTCCTTCTGTAAACAGCAACGACGACAGGGGCTTCTAGCTGTAAATATTGCTTTGTAACCACCCATCGTGCAATTTTATTTCTCATATTTTTGTTTAATAAGTCTGATGTGAACAATGCGGTTACGCTTTAAGTAATTAACATTTTACCAAGTGTTCCATAAACCTTTAACAATTTTATTAGATTTTATTAGATTAACCTTATGTTTGTAATATTATCTATTTAACCTGATATGTTTATTTCAGTTCAAAGCATCCTGATCAATCTGCAGATAAGACTTTCCATCACTTGTTATAATTTGTTTGGATACAGGTAACAGCTTTGTTTTTTGGTCTATGACAATTTACCAAACAAATACCCGAATATGAATATTTCTGGTTATTTTAAAGCTATATCAGCTTATTTGAATGAATATAAGATACAGCTCCAATGCTATGGCGGCAGGAGCAATGATACACGTATGATATAATAAGCAGTTTTGCAATGTTTACATATAAAACAGAGCCTCAGGCTATGCTAAGCAACTAAAATGTACACCTCTAGTGCTATGGCATATGTAAGTGATAAAACTACTAAATGTATGGCAGAATTATTTTTGCTATAAGCAATGTGTTATAACATTTTTAACAAGCTTAACACTAATTGTCTGAGAGCATAATATATATATATATATATATATATATATATATATATATATATATATATATATATATTTGATTGAGCATAATATATATATATACCTGGGGTATATAACAACCTGCTATGCCACAGTTTTACCTTACATTAGATCAGTTTAAAGATAGCATGAAAGCTTTTTGGCTATGCAAATTCTTGTATAGGATCATTTTAGTTTAAATATTAACATCTTCATTTCCTTTATATTTTACTCTATTAGATTTTGATGGCATCCACACCAAAACGCAGGAGGCGGAACAAGACAGCCTCGCATCCTCCCACAGAAACCCAACCTCAAAGCGGTCTTATGTCTCATGAGGACAGGGACACAATGATAAGGACGTGCATGGCCTCTATCATCCCAACCATTGAAAATACTTGTCGACGCTATATGGATGAATATCCCCGTGGTGAGAGCAATCCTTCATTGTCAATCTCCATGCAGACTGCAACTTCACAACAGCAATCAGCCGACACTCAACAAGCCTCTTCGCAAGCAGTAACACCTGACCATTCCCTACTGCAGGAGATAATTTCTCAAGGTATGCAGTTGCTTAATCAGAATACTGAAGGGGATTAACGCTCGGCAACTGGTTTAACATTGGGTGTAGATTCCAAAATTAGGGCAAAAATCCACGCCAATGAGTTCATCAAATTTGCTGTCCTGTTGCCAAATGATTTTGATCATGATGGGACAGACAAATATAAATCAGTTGATAAAAATGGTGAGCTCATTATTATTAAGGCAAACGACAAGAGCCCTATCAAATCTATAATTAAATGGGTAGAGGCGTTCCACATATTTGTCGCAATCTATGCAGAAAAGTTTTCCCACGAAATTGGAAACTTAATATGACGTACGCACACACTGTGCAAAGAATCACTGACTCATGTGGGGACTCTGCTGCTTTTATGTATGATGAAAAGTTTAGGCGATGGCGCGAAAAAGAACCTTCATTATGTGCTTGGGAGAAGAAAAATATTGAACTATACCAAGAAGCTTAAGTTTCTGGACTAGATTTTAAAATCAAGTACAAGAAACAGCCCTTTCGTGCCAAATCCAAGTCACATAACTACTGCTATTCACTCAACAATGTTGGCTCGTGCACAAAAAACAACTGCCCCCATCAACATGTTTGCCAGTACTGTGCAGGAAAGCATCCGCGAAGACAGTGTCCCAATAGACCGAAACAAACCTTTGCGAAACAAAATGCTAGAAAACCTGCCAGCACCTCTAACCAACAAGGCTCCACTAAGTGATAGGGATATAAGTATCATCACACCAATTCAAGTCGACAAATTGGCCAGCTATCTTGACGGCTATGATCCATCTTTGGCCCAATTTTTAATTAGTGGGTTTACCTTTGGTTTTATAATCCCATATCAGGGGCAACGTGCTTTTAGAATTTCAAGAAATATCTCTTCTTTGAACAATAATGATGGAATCCTTCAACGTAAAATCAGCAATGAGTTACGAGCACACCGTATAGCCGTGCCTTACCCAAATCCACCATTTCCTAATATACAAGTTTCACCTCTTGGATTGGTACCCAAAAAAGCTGTCGGTGAATTTCGTTTGATACATCATTTATCTTATCCTGAGGGTATGTCTATAAATCACAACATACCTAAAGATTTATGTACAGTACAATATCAATCAGTGGAAACGGCTATTAATATGATTAGACAATTGGGAAGGGGTGCGTTGTTAGCAAAGACAGATCTTGAGAATGCTTATTAACAGATCCCTATTCATCCAGATGATTTCGAACTAATTGAATTCATGGTAGACAATATGTATTACTACGACAAAACATTGCCTTTTGGACTCAGCTATTCATGTAATCTTTTTGAAAAATTCAGCTCGGCTCTTTAATGGATCCTTGAAACAAAATTCTCTGTTATACATTGCGTGCACATCCTAGACGATTTTCTTTTCCTAAGTGAACCCCACTCGTCAATATGTTACAGTGATCTGCTTGCCTTTTATCAACTATCCAAAGACATTGGCTTACCCGTAAAATCAGAAAAAAACTGTTTACCCCACCACAACTCTCACATTTTTGGGCCTGGAATTAGATACCTTGAACTTCGAAATTCGATTACCTCAAGATAGATTAACTCAATTGAAATTGGAAATTCAAAAATTCAAAGCAAAGCGTTCTGCAACTTTGATGGAACTGCAATCTTTAATTGGTATGCTCAATTTTGCCTGTAGTGTAGTTCCTCCTGGTCGTACTTTTTTAAGACGTCTTATAGATCTAACAATTGGCCTCAAAAAACCATATCACCACCATCGACCGAATCTACAGGCACAAGCTGACCTGCATGCCTGGGGGTGTTTTTGAACCAATTCAATGGCAAAGGTTTTTTTTTTTCCTTCTGGCATAACCAATTCTTCATCTTCATTGCATTTTTTTACAGATGCTAGTAATGCCGGATTTGGACGCACCTTTCGCACAAAATGGTTTTACTCCGAGTTTGCTCCTGAATGGTTAAAGTACCACATTTCAGTTAGAAAATTTTTACCTATTGTCATTGCATTAGAATTATGGGTACCTCTTCTAAAAAACTGTATCGTTGTATTACATTCTGACAATATAGCAGTTGTGCATGTGATAAACAAAACTACATCAAAGGACCCTAACCTAATGCAATTGATGAGGCGTTTAATGGTTCTTTCATTGCAACACAACATTCATTTCCATGCCAAACATATTCCAGGAATTTCTAATACAGCCGCTGATTTACTATCTCGCTTGCAGGTGAAAAAAATCAAAGCCCACTTTCCACATATGGACAACGAGCCAACTCCAGTTCCTCCAGCATTTGTGCGGATTTGACTGAAACAACCATTTTTTAGTCCGCAACTCTCTGTCTGAATCAACATTATCAGCTTACAAATCAGCTTATTTAACCTACAACTGTTTTATTGAACAATCCTTTCAACATAACGCATCTCCTCTACCACCCTGTCACTTAGTTTTATTTTCCAACTTGGTAACTACACGGATATTACACAACATTTCACCATTCGTAAAATGCTTCAGGGATTCCGGAAATCGAAACCATCATCTGACTCACGGCTACCTATAACCCCAACAATTTTGAAGAAAATAATTCATGCTTTGGAGTTTAGTACCACATCAGCTTTTACTAAATCCCTCCTCCGGGCCATGTTTACCTTAGCATTTTGTGCTTTTTTACGAGTAGGAGAGCTTACCAAAACAAATGCTCAAACCCAGCATTTCCTTCTTTTTGGATATATCACGTAAGGATCCAATAGTCCATGCAATAGGTATATACTAGTAGATATACATATACCTCACTTTAAGCATTCTAAAGCAAACACAACTACTCTACGCCTGCAGCAAAATACGACGGATCCTTTAGTTTGCCCATGCCAAGTACTTCTACATTACCTAAATCTTAGGAAACATTCCTCACCATCAGAGCCGTTATTTTCCTTCATGGATGGTTCGCCCATCTCGCGTCAATACTTCACACAGCAACTGCGTTCGGCTTTAGCGTTTTGTAATTTGGACTTGCATCTTTACAAAGCTCATAGCTTCCGCATTGGGGCTGCTACTACAGCTGCCTCTCAGGGGTTTTCGGAATTACAAATTCAGAGCATGGGTAGATTGAACTCTGGTGCTTTTGAAAAGTACATTAGAATCCCAACACTTAAGTTTTGATGCACATTCGTTTGAGTTTTGACATTTTTTAATGGACAGTGAAGACAGGGGCTTCACGATCCTTTTTTTTCTAGCAACCATTAGACAGGGGCTACTGGTTGTGTTTTGAATATCTGTGCCATTATCTTACTTTGAGTCAGGGGCTCAAACAGTCAATTTGCTTGTACATGTTTTGTCTTTTGTAATAATAGTCTTTATGTTGTAACCTTTTTTAGTTAATAGTTAATATCAACCATTAGACAGGAGCTACTGGTTGTCTTTTTGACTTATCTTACTTTTAGTCCGGGAATAAAACACTCAAATTTGCTTGTACATGTATGTTTTTTCTAAAAATAGTCGTTATGTTGAAGGGTGTTCCATTTTCCACAAATTAGTGATTTTGTTATAACTTGGTACAATTTTTCTTAATCATGCACTGACATTTCTGTTCAATTGCAATGTGGTTTTTGGATATGGGGCGTTAACAAGATTGTCTATATTTATATATATACAGGTATATAAACCTATCGATGAGTGATATAACCTATCTTGTTAAGGTGGCAGATGAACACCCCATATCTTTACTTATATACCAGATACTTTATTATCTATTTCTGCCAAAGGTCTAAAACTTTTACTAGACTCAATCTCAGGATACTTTGTGATATTGTCAAGGTTTTATGTATGAATATTGTTCTTCGAGTTTTATGTCATTTATTTGAGGAAATGCCTATTTTCTACTTGTCACATCACATCACTTATTCTTCATTTCGTATTATATTATATTGTGACTTTGACTATGGCATTATGTTTCATGCAACTTGTATGCTAGGTATTCTTCAATAAATGTTTTATTCTTTACGAAAGAGTTGAGTTTTGCTACGTAATA
This sequence comes from Magallana angulata, assembly GCF_025612915.1. Classification (NCBI taxonomy): domain Eukaryota; kingdom Metazoa; phylum Mollusca; class Bivalvia; order Ostreida; family Ostreidae; genus Magallana; species Magallana angulata. The sequence continues at coordinate 43,618,688 of NC_069112.1, forward strand.
GTATAGATGTGATAAGGCAGGCATAAAACACATTTATGTCCATAAATAGTTCATGCATGTTGACCACTTTATTTGTATGTTTTGTTTACCACGTGGTATTGTTTTCCACTACTGTGTATTTTTAGTTAAGGCATGCGCAGTGGCAAGTTATGCATATAAGCTAGTCTGCGCATGCGTAGTCATTGTTCATTTTGTAAACATCCATGATTGTCCACGGTTTGCCACCACCCTCCCCTCCACCTTTTTATTGTACATCATTTGTAAGGCAGATGAACAACCCATATCTTTACCTATATACTAGGTACTTTATTATCTCTTCCTGCCAAAGGTCTAAAACTTTTACTAGTCTCAATCTCAGGATACTATGTGATTTTTTCAAGGTTTTATGTGTAAATATTGTTCTTCGAGTTTTATGTCATTTATTGTCAGGATACTTTGTGATATTTTCAAGGTTTTATGTATGAATATTGTTCTTTGAGTTTTATGTCATTTATTGTCAGGATACTTTGTGATATTTTCAAGGTTTTATGTATGAATATTGTTCTTCGAGTTTTATGTCATTTATTTGAGGAAATGCCTATTTTCTACTTGTCACATCACATCACTTATTCTTCATTTCGTATTATATTATATTGTGACTTTGACTATGGCATTATGTTTCATGCAACTTTTATGCTATGTATTCTTCAATAAATGTTTTATTCTTTACGAAAGAGTTGAGTTTTGCTACGAAATAGTATAGATGTGAGAAGGCAGGCATGAATAAGCTTTACAATCCATAAAGCTTTTGAATGGTTTTTTGTTCAATTACATTGTAGGTTTATATCTCACTCAATACGTTTTTCTTAACTCTCCCTAAATTTATCTATTAAAGGAAAAAATATATACTGTTACAACAATTTAGATTCTCTTTATTTTATTTTTAACGTCTATGTACATTTTTAAATACGTCAGAACTGTAGTTTATTTACACTAGTTATGTTCATCAATTAGTTATGCCTTTTAACACTTTTCTATCAAGCATAATTTTTTAAGCAATTAAAATCAGCAGTGTTGTTTTTGAATAAGAGATAAATATCACCTTGTCTGATGTTGTGCTATATACAATATTATTTGCATTCTGTTTTATTTCCTTCTGCAGCATTCAAAAACAATATAGTTTTATTGAAAGTATCAATTACTGTTCAATTTTCTATTTTTCCTCAATCGTCCAGGACCTATAAACTGTACAATGAAAATATATAATATGCTATGAGACATTGCTTTCATGCCAACAGAGTGGCCTCAAAGATAGTCCTGCCAAGTCACAAATCATACCAGATTCCGATGGTAATGATTTATTAAAAGTGCATCCCCCAAAAAAGTTTTATAATCATTTTTGCAAATGATAATTCGGATTGGAAAAAGTCTGTCAAGGACAATTTTGATCAGATGACTTGGCAATTTTTTTTGTGTTGTTTGTTTGTTGTTGTTGTTTGTTAGTTTGGTGTTTTTTTGATTTGTTTTTTATAGTGTGTTTTTTTTTTAGGAGGGGGGTGGGGCAGGCATTGAATTCACTTGACACTATTCATTCAAGGATCACTTCTAGTGTAACGTGTGAACATTTAAGTGGCGTGCACTTTAGAGTAAAGTATACTTCCGGTATTGGTTTAGTAGTGAAATATAACGTTTATGAATGAGTTTAACTGTAATAGTGTCGTTTTCTCCCTAAAATGAAAAAAAAAGTGGAGCAATGTAATTCTCAATGACTCTTTTCATTGAGAAATTATAATGTTTCTATATATATATATATATGTTATACACTCTACATTGACATTATTGTTATTTATTTACTTATATATAATACCTCGGACTCTTCGTTTTCATTAACATTTCTTTTTTGGCTGTGTTTGCCATGTTATATGAGCTAATGCAACAGTGTCCCAGTGTGCAACAGTTAAACTTATGTTCTAAATAACAATGTCCCAGAGCGAATTTTGTTGATATTTATCGCCGTAAATATTGTTCTACAGTAGGGTCAAGCATATCTTTTACAACATACGCAGTCGTAAAACACAGCATTGAAATCGTATACCTATCATCGGAATCCCATACCATAGCATACAATCTCATTAACATTGCAGATTGGTCGTAAATTTTGGCTTCTTATTATTCTATTACAAAATATGTGTAACTCTTCTGTGTATGGATGCGTTTTGTTCAAATCTCATTGCGTTGCATTGAAGTTTCATAGTATCACAATAAAACTGCATATTATAGCATAGCAAAAAAAATGTAAAAGTTATGCATGAAATGACTGTAAGACACATGCTTAGTCACACAACTGTCCTTATTTACCACACATCCTACTAACTGGAAATCTATTTGTACGTCTCCAACATTTATATCAAAGAGGACTCCATGTCTCAGGAACAATAATATTACAAGAAACACTATACCTATTGTCGGCACCACCTCCTGCCCTGAACATTAACAGTGTGTTATATAATACAACGATAAACTGCCAGGAGTTATCTTCCATGAAGAGTATTCTCGTTATATACAGAGACCTCTGTGAAGTAGAGATGTGTGTTGTGTGTATTGTTTGTATATTGCACTCATATAATAACATGTCGTTTTCGATATTAACATATCATTGCTACCACACAATGTTGCATATGTTGAAAAAAAAAGATTTACAATATATAATGATTACAGGAAAGAAAAATATTCAACGTACACTGAACATGTATATGTTTCTGTTAGAAGAAAGGAGAAACAATATACCTTCTGTTCTTGATATTTGACAAAGTGATTTGGCGTATCTAACGAATTTGACTCCTAAACTCAGAGTGGATACTCAATATTTATATATCTAATAGCATTGCATTGAAATCACATTGCATCTCTATAAACTGCATATCATAACAAAACATTGTAAAAGATATGAATGAAATGACTGTAAGACAAATGCCTAGTTACACAACTATCTATATTTAACACATATTCTACTAACTGGAATGATATTTGTATGTATTAAATATTTATAAAAGAGGGGACTTCATCTCGCAGGAACAATAACTTTACAAGAAACTCTATACCTACTGTCTTTACCACCACCTGTCCTTTGTATTGATAGTACATTGTCTAATACAACGATAAACTACCAGGAGTTATCTTCCATGACAAGTATTCTCGTTATATACAGGGAACTCTGTGCAGTAGATGTGTGTTGTGTGTATTGTTTATTGTTTGTATATTGCACTCATATAATAACATGTCGATATTAAGATATCAATGCTACCACGCAATGTTGCATATGTAGAACAAAAAAGATTTACAATATATAATGATTACAGGAAAGAAAAATATTCAACGTACACTGTACATGTATATGTTTCAGTCAGAAGAAAAAAGAAACAATATATCTTCTTGTATTGATATTTGACAAAGTGATTTGGCGTATCTAACGAATTTGACTCCTAAACTCAGAGTGGATACTCAATATTTATATATCTAATAGCATTGCATTGAAATCTCATTGCATCTCTATAAACTGCATATCATAACAAAACATTGTAAAAGATATGAATGAAATGACTGTAAGACAAATGCCTAGTTACACAACTATCTATATTTAACACATATTCTACTAACTGGAATGATATTTGTATGTATTTAATATTTATAAAAGAGGGGACTTCATCTCGCAGGAACAATAACTTTACAAGAAACTCTATACCTACTGTCTTTACCACCACCTGTCCTGTGTATTGATAGTACATTGTCTAATACAACGATAAACTACCAGGAGTTATCTTCCATGACAAGTATTCTCGTTATATACAGGGAACTCTGTGCAGTAGATGTGTGTTGTGTGCATTGTTTATTGTTTGTATATTGCACTCATATAATAACATGTCGATATTAAGATATCAATGGTACCACGCAATGTTGCATATGTAGAACAAAAGATTAACAATATATAATGATTACAGAAAAAAAATATATTCAATGTACACTGTACATATATATGTTTTTGTCAGAAGAAAAAAAGGAGAATATATCTTCTTGTATTGATATTTTACAAAGTGGTTTGGCGTATCTAACGAATTTGACTCATAAACTCAGAGTGGATACTCAATATTTACATAAACAATTAGCTACATATTACACACATTTTACATATCCGTAAATTTACAGAAGCAAAGTTCATACAAATGTATTCTTATCTGGCCTACACACTGAAGGGTTTCACTGACATCTACGTTTTAAGACTTTATAGAAGTCGTCTTTTTCTGGTTAATAGCACTAATAGAGTTTTTAAAGTCTTTGAAACTAACACAATAACACAGGGAAGGGTACATTGAAAATATATAAGCAATGAAGGAAAGCAATTGGAGGCAAATCACATGCAATATGACATCAGAATGCTAATACATGTTTCCAACAAAGTATTAAGAGAACATGAGTAAAACTTATTTAAGTATGAACAGATAAGGCTAATGTAAAAAATTAAACGATAGTATTCCATTTCAAATTATAACTGAATTTCTAAAACATCAAATGACCCTACTTTTAAGCTTCAGCGTAAAATATAGTTTCAAGACATGAATTCATGCAGTAGCTCTACACTCTATTCTCATATCAAATTAGTTGAAATAATTTAGGAATTTTAAAGAAATATATTTTGCAACACCGAGGCGTAAACAATTTTTGTTTTTGTTTTTTGGGGTTTTTTTTTTGAAGGGGGGGGGGTTGCATTCATTTGACACTATTCATTCAAGGATCACTTCCAGTGTTTCGTGTGAACATTTAGGTTGCGTGCACTCAGGAGTATATTTCCGGTATTGTTTGAGTAGTGGGCTATAACGATTATGAATGAGTTACAATGCTGTCGTTTTATCACTAGAATAATAAAACATTGACATTTTCAATGACCAGTTTCATTGAGAAATTATAATGTTTTGACATATTTTTTTACACACTACATTGAAATGATTGTTAAGTATTTACTTATATTGTACTTTGGACTCTTCGTTTTCATAAACATTTCTTTTAGGTAAGATGAACTCCTTACTGAAGCTACACTGTGTTTGCTTAGTTATATGAGCTAATGCAACAGTGTCCCAATATGGAACAGTTTAATATATGTTCTAAAAAAATGTCATACAGCGAATTATGTTGATATTTATCGCCGTAACTATAGTTCTACAGTAAGATCAAGCATATCTTTTACAATATACGCAAAAGTAAAACATAGCATTGAACTATTATAACATGCGTTGAAATCCCATACTATAGCACTGGAATCTCATATCATAATATACAATCTCAAAGATTCTTATTTGTCATATCATACCATGGTATATTATAGCATAGCATACACCATGATTTTAACTCGGTTTTGAATAACTTTATTTATTTCAAAGAATAAATGTTCACATTGCAGGTTAGTGTTTAATTATGGCTTCTTATTAATCCATTTCAAAATGTTCGGAATTCTTTTGTGTATGGTGCATTTTGTACAAATATCATAGCATTCTCATAGCATATCAATAAACCGCATATCATAGCATCACATAAAATTATAAAAGATATGCACGAAATGACTGTAAAACAAATGCTCAGTTGCACAACTGTCGATATTTAGCACACATTCTACTAACTGGAATGATATTTGTACGTATCCAATATATATATCAAAGTGGACTTGTCTCAGGAACAATAACTTTACAAGAATAACTATACCTGCTGTCTGTAGCAACACCTGTCCTATACATTGACAGTGTGTTATCTAATACAACGATAAACTACCAGGAGTTATCTTCCATGGAGAGTATTCTCGTTATATACAGAGAGCTCTGTGAAGTAGAGATGTGTGTTGTGTGTAGTATTTATTGTTTGTATATTGCACTCATATAATAACATGTCGTTTTCGATATTAACACATCACTGCTACCACACAATGTTGCATATGTTGAAAAAAAAGATTTACAATATATAATGATTACAGGAAAGAAAAATATTCAACGTACACTGTACATGTATATGTTTCTGTCAGAAGAAAGAAGAAACAATATATCTTCTTGTATTGATATTTTACAAAGTGATTTGGCGTATCTAACGAATTTGACTTCTAAACTCAGAGGGGATACTCAATATCTATATATCTAATAGCATTGCATTGCAATCTCATTGCATCTCAATAGACTGCATATCATAAAAAAACATTGTAAAAGATATCCATGAAATGACTGTAAGACAAATGTCTAGTTACACAACTGTCTATATTTAACACACTTCCTACTAACTGGAATGATATTTGTATGTATTTAATATCTATAAAAGAGGGGACTTCATCTCGCAGGAACAATAACTTTACAAGAGACTCTATACCTACTGTCTTTACCACCACCTGTCCTGTGTATTGATAGTACATTGTCTAATACAACGATAAACTACCAGGAGTTATCTTCCATGACAAGTATTCTCGTTATATACAGGGAACTCTGTGCAGTAGATGTGTGTTGTGTGTATTGTTTATTGTTTGTATATTGCACTCATATAATAACATGTCGATATTAAGATATCAATGCTTCCACGCAATGTTGCATATGTAGAACAAAAGATTAACAATATATAATGATTACAGAAAAAAATATATTCAATGTACACTGTACATTTATATGTTTTTGTCAGAAGAAAAAAAGGAGAATATATCTTCTTGTATTGATATTTTACAAAGTGGTTTGGCGTATCTAACGAATTTGACTCATGAAATCAGAGTGGATACTCAATATTTACATAAACAATTAGCTACATATTACACACATTTTACATATCCGTAAATTTACAGAAGCAAAGTTCATACAAATGTATTCTTATCTGGCCTACACACTGAAGGGTTTCACTGACATCTACTTTTTTAGACTTTATAGAAGTCGTCTTTTTCTGGTTAATAGCACTAATAGAGTTTTTAAAGTCTTTGAAACTAACACAATAACACAGGGAAGGGTACATTGAAAATATATAAGCAATGAAGGAAAGCAATTGGAGGCAAATCACATGCAATATGACATCAGAATGCTAATACATGTTTCCAACAAAGTATTAAGAGAACATGACTAAAACTTATTTAAGTATGAACAGATAAGGCTAATGTAAAAATTTAAGCGATAGCATTCCATTTCAAATTATAACTGAATTTCTAAAACATCAAATGACCCTACTTTTAAGCTTAAGCGTAAAATATAGTTTCAGGACATGAATTCATGCAGTAGCTCTACACTCTATTCTCATATCAAATTAGTTGAAATAATTTAGGAATTTTAAAGAAATATATTTTGCAACACCGAGGCGTAAACAATTTTTGTTTTTGTTTTTTGGGGTTTTTTTGTTGAAGGGGGGGGGGGGTTGCATTCATTTGACACTATTCATTCAAGGATCACTTCAGTGTTACGTGTGAACATTTAGATTGCGTGCACTCAGGAGTATATTTACGGTATTGTTTGAGTAGTAGACTATAACGATTGTGAATGAGTTACAATGCTGTCGTTTTAACACTAGAATAATAACAAGTGGAACATTGACATTTTCAATGACCAGTTTCATTGAGAAATTATAATGTTTCGACATATTTTTTTACACACTACATTGAAATGATTGTTAAGTATTTACTTATATTGTACTTTGGACTCTTCGTTTTCATAAACATTTCTTTTAGGTAAGATGAACACCTTACTGAAGCTACACTGTGTTTGCTTAGTTATATGAGCTAATGCAACAGTGTCCCAATATGGAACAGTTTAATATATGTTCTAAAAAATGTCATACAGCGAATTATGTTGATATTTATCGCCGTAACTATAGTTCTACAGTAAGATCAAGCATATCTTTTACAATATACGCAAAAGTAAAACATAGCATTAAACTATTATAACATGCGTTGAAATCCCATACTATAGCACTGGAATCTCATATCATAACATACAATCTCAAAGATTCTTATTTGTCATATCATACCATGGTATATTATAGCATAGCATTCACCATGATTTTAACTCGGTTTTGAATAACTTTATTTCAAAGAATAAATGTTCACATTGCAGGTTAGTGTTTAATTATGGCTTCTTATTAATCCATTTCAAAATGTTTGGAATTCTTTTGTGTATGCTGCATTTTGTACAAATATCATAGCATTCTCTTAGCATATCAATAAACCGCGTATCATAGCATCACATAAAATTATAAAAGATATGCACGAAATGACTGTAAGACAAATGCTCGGTTGCACAACTGTCGATATTTAGCACACATTCTACTAACTGGAATGATATTTGTACGTATCCAATATGTATATCAAAGTGGACTTGTCTCAGGAACAATAACTTTACAAAAATCACTATACCTGCTGTCTGTAGCAACACCTGTCCTATACATTGACAGTGTGTTATCTAATACAACGATAAACTACCAGGAGTTATCTTCCATGGAGAGTATTCTCGTTATATACAGAGAGCTCTGTGAAGTAGAGATGTGTGTTGTGTGTAGTATTTATTGTTTGTATATTGCACTCATATAATAACATGTCGTTTTCGATATTAACATATCACTGCTACCACACAATGTTGCATATGTTGAAAAAAAAAGATTTACAATATATAATGATTACAGGAAAGAAAAATATTAAACGTACACTGTACATGTATATGTTTCGGTCAGAAGAAAGAAGAAACAATATATTTTCTTGTATTGATATTTTACAAAGTGATTTGGCGTATCTAACAAATTTGACTTCTAAACTCAGAGTGGATACTCAATATTTATATATCTAATAGCATTGCATTGAAATCTCATTGCATCTCTATAAACTGCATATCATAACAAAACATTGTAAAAGATATGAATGAAATAACTGTAAGACAAATGCCTAGTTACACAACTATCTATATTTAACACATATTCTACTAACTGGAATGATATTTGTATGTATTTAATATTTATAAAAGAGGGGACTGCATCTCGCAGGAACAATAACTTTACAAGAAACTCTATACCTACTGTCTTTACCACCACCTGTCCTGTGTATTGATAGTACATTGTCTAATACAACAATAAACTGCCAGGAGTTATCTTCCATGACAAGTATTCTCGTTATATACAGGGAACTCTGTGCAGTAAATGTGTGTTGTGTGTATTGTTTATTGTTTGTATATTGCACTCATATAATAACATGTCGATATTAAGATATCAATGGTACCACGCAATGTTGCATATGTAGAACAAAAGATTAACAATATATAATGATTACAGAAAAAAAAAATATATTCAATGTACACTGTACATTTATATGTTTTTGTCAGAAGAAAAAAAGGAGAATATATCTTCTTGTATTGATATTTTACAAAGTGGTTTGGCGTATCTAACTAATTTGACTCATACATGTAAAATCAGAGTGGATACTCAATATTTACATAAACAATTAGCTACATATTACACACATTTTACATATCCGTAAATTTACAGAAGCAACGTTCATACAAATGTAGTCTTATCTGGCCTACACACTGAAGGGTTTCACTGACATCTACGTTTTAAGACTTTATAGAAGTCGTCTTTTTTCTGGTTAATAGCACTAATAGAGTTTTTAAAGTCTTTGAAACTAACACAATAACACAGGGAAGGGTACATTGAAAATATATAAGCAATGAAGGAAAGCAATTGGAGGCAAATCACATGCAATATGACATCAGAATGCTAATACATGTTTCCAACAAAGTATTAAGAGAACATGAGTAAAACTTATTTAAGTATGAACAGATAAGGCTAATGTAAGAAATTAAACGATAGTATTCCATTTCAAATTATAACTGAATTTCTAAAACATCAAATGACCCTACTTTTAAGCTTAAGCGTAAAATATAGTTTCAAGACATGAATTCATGCAGTAGTTCTACACTCTATTCTCATATCAAATTAGTTGAAATAATTTAGGAATTTTAAAGAAATATATTTTGCAACACCGAGGCGTAAACAATTTTTGTTTTTGTTTTTTGGGTTTTTTTGTTGAAGGGGGGGGGGGGGGGTTGCATTCATTTGACACTATTCATTCAAGGATCACTTCCAGTGTTACATTGTACGTGTGAACATTTAGGTTGCGTGCACTCAGGAGTATATTTCCGGTATTGTTTGAGTAGTGGACTATAACGATTGTGAATGAGTTACAATGCTGTCGTTTTAACAATAGAATAATAACAAGTGGAACATTGACATTTTCAATGACCAGTTTCATTGAGAAATTATAATGTTTCGACATATTTTTTTACACACTACATTGAAATGATTGTTTAGTATTTACTTATAATGTACTTTGGACTTTTCGTTTTCATAAACATTTCTTTTAGGTAAGATGAACACCTTACTGAAGCTAAACTGTATTTGCTTAGTTATATGAGCTAATGCAACAGTGTCCCAATATGGAACAGTTTAATATATGTTCTAAAAAAAATGTCATACAGCGAATTATGTTGATATTTATCGCCGTAACTATAGTTCTACAGTAAGATCAAGCATATCTTTTACAATATACGCAAAAGTAAAACATAGCATTAAACTATTATAACATGCGTTGAAATCCCATACTATAGCACTGGAATCTCATATCATAACATACAATCTCAAAGATTCTTATTTGTCATATCATACCATGGTATATTATAGCATAGCATTCACCATGATTTTAACTCGGTTTTGAATAACTTTATTTCAAAGAATAAATGTTCACATTGCAGGTTAGTGTTTAATTATGGCTTCTTATTAATCCATTTCAAAATGTTTGGAATTCTTTTGTGTATGCTGCATTTTGTACAAATATCATAGCATTCTCATAGCATATCAATAAACCGCGTATCATAGCATCACATACAATTATAAAAGATATGCACGAAATGACTGTAAGACAAATGCTCAGTTGCACAACTGTCGATATTTAGCACACATTCTACTAACTGGAATGATATTTGTACGTATCCAATATGTATATCAAAGTGGACTTGTCTCAGGAACAATAACTTTACAAGAATCACTATACCTGCTGTCTGTAGCAACACCTGCCATATACATTGACAGTGTGTTATCTAATACAACGATAAACTACCAGGAGTTATCTTCCATGGAGAGTATTCTCGTTATATACAGAGAGCTCTGTGAAGTAGAGATGTGTGTTGTGTGTAGTATTTATTGTTTGTATATTGCACTCATATAATAACATGTCGTCTTCGATATTAACATATCACTGCTACCACACAATGTTGCATATGTTGAAAAACAAAGATTTACAATATATAATGATTACAGGAAAGAAAAATATTCAACGTACACTGTACATGTATATGTTTCTGTCAGAAGAAAGAAGAAACAATATATCTTCTTGTATTGATATTTGACAAAGTGATTTGGCGTATCTAACGAATTTGACTTCTAAACTCAGAGTGGATACTCAATATTTATATATCTAATAGCATTGCATTGAAATCTCATTGCATCTCTATAAACTGCATATCATAACAAAACATTGTAAAAGATATGAATGAAATAACTGTAAGACAAATGCCTAGTTACACAACTATCTATATTTAACACATATTCTACTAACTGGAATGATATTTGTATGTATTTAATATTTATAAAAGAGGGGACTGCATCTCGCAGGAACAATAACTTTACAAGAAACTCTATACCTACTGTCTTTACCACCACCTGTCCTGTGTATTGATACAGTGGTAACAACGTTATTGTTGACAAGCCAATCGTGTTAAATAGTTCGTGTAACGTGGTGATCGTTCGTGTAACGTGCGGGATCGTGCGTGTATCAGGAAAAATAGTTTGCTTTTTTTACCGTGCGTGTTCGTGCGTGATCGTGCGGTTTTTTCGTTTTGTAACTTTTTTTACGGAATGTCGGAATTTATTCTTAAAACAACGATAAGTAGTTATTGTAAAACAATGTGAACTTTTTTTTTTTTATAAAAGAACATTTACAGTTGTTAACATTCATTCTCTCTTTCGTGGTTAAACACATTTATCCAGTATTTTCACAGCTCATTCAGTCCTTTGTTCGGTCGAGTTAGTTTTGCATAATGTTATAGTCAGCCTATATCAAGCATCCATTGTGTCTTGACACATAATTGTAATCATATTAGCAAGAGCAACACATTGAATGAAAGCGGTTAAGCTTACCCACTCCCCGTTTTAAACTATACGACTATCCCCAACGTTTTTCTTTCAAATGAGAATACGATACGCATTCCTATCTGGTTCATTGTGTAAACATTTGTTTGAAATAATTTTCTTATAGACGCTTTAAAATTTAGAATAAATAGAAATGAATCAATTATGTACTGTAAATAATGAAAATATTCAATGTGTAAAATCTGAACAAGGTAACAAATTTACCTCTATCCCGCATAATCAAATCGTACGTAAGGGAACTGGATTACATAAACAGTCAACTCGTACGTAAATAATATCGTATAGTTGATGCATTATCTATATTTTATTAACACTTAAGTTATAATTCGTTATGGAGACAAAAAAATTAATTTTTGTATGAATCATATTTTTTTTGTATGGATGTGTAAATTGTTTACTCGTAAAATATAAAACAGTGCATTGCTACTGTACATGCCGCTTTTCAATAAAACACAAACCTAAAGCGATACAAATTAAAGCAATACGTTTTCTTAATTCTAATCTTAAAAATTAATTTTGATTTTGCGTGTTTAATGGTGTAGAATCGTTCGCTTGCGTGTTTTATCGTTTTTGTTCGTGTATCGTGAAAATTCAGTAAGTTAGTGATCGTCCGTGTATCGTGCGTGATCGTTCGTGTATCGTGCGTGATCGTTCGTGTATCATAATCGTGCGTGTCGTTTGTCAACAATAACGTTGCTACCACTGTAGTACATTGTCTAATACAACGATAAACTACCAGGAGTTATCTTCCATGACAAGTATTCTCGTTATATACAGGGAACTCTGTGCAGTAGATGTGTGTTGTGTGTATTGTTTATTGTTTGTATATTGCACTCATATAATAACATGTCGATATTAAGATATCAATGGTACCACGCAATGTTGCATATGCAGAACAAAAGATCAACAATATATAATGATTACAGAAAAAAAATATATTCAATGTACACTGTACATTTATATGTTTTTGTCAGAAGAAAAAAAGGAGAATATATCTTCTTGTATTGATATTTGACAAAGTGGTTTGGCGTATCTAACGAATTTGACTCATAAAATCAGAGTGGATACTCAATATTTACATAAACAATTAGCTACATATTACACATATTTTACATATCCGTAAATTTACAGAAGCAAAGTTCATACAAATGTATACTTACCTGGCCTACACACTGAAGGGTTTCACTGACATCTACGTTTTAAGACTTTATAGAAGTCGTCTTTTTCTGGTTAATAGCACTAATAGAGTTTTTAAAGTCTTTGAAACTAACACAATAACACAGGGAAGGGTACATTGAAAATATATAAGCAATGAAGGAAAGCAATTGGAGGCAAATCACATGCAATATGACATCAGAATGCTAATACATGTTTCCAACAAAGTATTAAGAGAACATGAGTAAAACTTATTTAAGTATGAACAGATAAGGCTAATGTAAAAAATTAAACGATAGTATTCCATTTCAAATTATAACTGAATTTCTAAAACATCAAATGACCCTACTTTTAAGCTTAAGCGTAAAATATAGTTTCAAGACATGAATTCATGCAGTAGCTCTACACTCTATTCTCATATCAAATTAGTTGAAATAATTTAGGAATTTTAAAGAAATATATTTTGCAACACCGAGGCGTAAACAATTTTTGTTTTTGTTTTTTGGGGGTTTTTTTGTTGAAGGGGGGGGGGTTGCATTCATTTGACACTATTCATTCAAGGATCACTTCCAGTGTTACGTGTGAACATTTAGGTTGCGTGCACTCAGGAGTATATTTCCGGTATTGTTTGAGTAGTGGACTATAACGATTGTGAATGAGTTACAATGCTGTCGTTTTAACAATAGAATAATAACAAGTGGAACATTGACCATTTCAATGACCAGTTTCATTGAGAAATTATAATGTTTCGACATATTTTTTTACACACTACATTGAAATGATTGTTAAGTATTTACTTATATTGTACTTTGGACTCTTCGTTTTCATAAACATTTCTTTTAGGTAAGATGAACACCTTACTGAAGCTACACTGTGTTTGCTTAGTTATATGAGCTAATGCAACAGTGTCCCAATATGGAACAGTTTAATATATGTTCTAAAAAATGTCATACAGCGAATTATGTTGATATTTATCGCCGTAACTATAGTTCTACAGTAAGATCAAGCATATCTTTTACAATATACGCAAAAGTAAAACATAGCATTGAACTATTATAACATGCGTTAAAATCCCATACTATAGCACTGGAATCTCATATCATAATATACAATCTCAAAGATTCTTATTTGTCATATCATACCATGGTATATTATAGCATAGCATACACCATGATTTTAACTCGGTTTTGAATAACTTTATTTCAAAGAATAAATGTTCACATTGCAGGTTAGTGTTTAATTATGGCTTCTTATTAATCCATTTCAAAATGTTTGGAATTCTTTTGTGTATGCTGCATTTTGTACAAATATCATAGCATTCTCATAGCATATCAATAAACCGCGTATCATAGCATCACATAAAATTATAAAAGATATGCACGAAATGACTGTAAGACAAATGCTCAGTTGCACAACTGTCGATATTTAGCACACATTCTTCTAACTGGAATGATATTTGTACGTATCCAATATGTATATCAAAGTGGACTTGTCTCAGGAACAATAACTTTACAAAAATCACTATACCTGCTGTCTGTAGCAACACCTGTCCTATACATTGACAGTGTGTTATCTAATACAACGATAAACTACCAGGAGTTATCTTCCATGGAGAGTATTCTCGTTATATACAGAGAGCTCTGTGAAGTAGAGATGTGTGTTGTGTGTAGTATTTATTGTTTGTATATTGCACTCATATAATAACATGTCGTTTTCGATATTAACATATCACTGCTACCACACAATGTTGCATATGTTGAAAAAAAAAAGATTTACAATATATAATGATTACAGGAAAGAAACCCCCCCCCCACACACACACACACACACGGATTAGGATTTTCATAATTTTGGGAAGTTCCCTTCTTCTTTTTTTTTTTTGCTAGTCAAAATTTTTGGGAAGAGTAAACCTCCACTTTCATAACAAAAATGCTGCGTGCCTGATGTAAAACTTCCAATTCTGTCCATTTGGGATGAAACACAAAACAAACCATAATCATACACCAATACTAAATACATGTAGAATAATTTTGTCTGTATTTAATTCTAAAATACTAATTAGCACACAAATTGAATTATTTTTTTTTTAATTTCACTAGAATGCCTGGGTTTGGACCAAAGTTTTTCAACTGCATTCTGTGTAACTGCAGAACGAAACCTAAAAACCGAAAACATGTAAATAAGGACACCGCTAAATATCTGCTCAAATATTTCATGGTTGAGGCCAAGGAAGGAGAAATTATTTGTAGCAAGTGTACCTTAACCCTTTGACGTTCGTACCGGTCAAATTTGACCGGTAAGCAAATTTTATCAATACATGTTGCTCAAAATGTTAGATAGTTTTGTTTATAGTGAACGGATTTCTAAAAACAAGATATCAATTTTATTGTGAGACTATGTTTAATTTAATTATATAGAAAATATTAACCAGTACTAAAAAGGAAACGTGTAAATTAACAGTTAATTAAGAGGAGGGTGTGCGAAAAATCTCCGTAATTTTCGATTTCTGTGATTACACGTATTCTGAAAAGTTTCTTGATTGTGTAAGAAACACAAGAAATATTTCGAAATAAAATTTATAACCTAAAAATCTTAAGACCTCAAGAAAACTAATCGTGTATTTTTTTTAATTCAACTATTGCGTTTAGATCTTAAAATAGAGCAAAAACTTAAGGGTTCACTACAAGCAGTGAACTGTTATCGAAGAAAAACGTAAACGATTGACAAAAACGCATATAAACAAATAGCAATTACGTAATAGAAAAAAGAAAATCAATACTTTAAAAAATATAAGATATCAGCTTCTTTTTGGTATTATTTCGACAGTTGTCAGTTGAATATATATTACACAAAGCGCCGTTAAAATTGTATGTACATTTAAATTTTCGCGCGGTTTGTGACGAGAATAGAGAGGGCGCAATATGCACTTCCGGCATTATTGTTGAGAATAAACAGCGGGTAAAATGGATTTTGACGAGATTCTCTCCGAGGATGAGGAAGACTATCTTGATTTATTGTTGACTGGAGGATTGTCCGAAGAAGCAGATGACCAAGATGAAACTTTTGAACCATCAAATTCCTTGCAAATTTGGCAAGTAATCTGCAGTGTGTAAACAACACACCGGAGAAAAAAAAATAGCCTGCAGCTTTCATAAAATGAATATATTGTTAAAAAAAACCGCCTTGTACAGCTTATTATTTATTTTAATTCAAAACTATTTGATCATAAAATGTTTTTTCATCAGATTCTTTTCCACATTCATTCATGAATTTCGTAAAATTGTGAAAGATACGAACTGCATGCTGCATCAAATACAAAAAAATCGTCATGTGCGACGCAGGTGCCCCCGCCCCCCTCTCTCTCTCTCTCTCTCTCTCTCTCTCTCTCTCTCTCCCCTCTCTCTCTCTCTATCTCTCTCTCTCTCTCTCTCTCTCTCTTGTCACATCAAACAGAAAAAAGTACAATTATCATGATTAACATGTAGAGGTATTGGTGAAAATGGTGTTTTGTAAATTGAAAATTGATAAAATTATAGAACAAGTGACTGACTACTGTGCTAAAAAACATGGTTGATCAATTTTCTGATGAAGCATTTCATTCTTGATGGTTAACTTTAAGAGTCTTCTCAGACCTATTTATATTTTGAAATAACTCAAGTCAATATATTTTTAAATTCTTATTTAATTTCAACGGTATGATTAAAGTCTTTAGTAGCCTATTTGAATTAAAAGCAGTAAACACTCTGAAATAAATATTATTTTTAGAAGTATACTGTGACCAGGTAACATTTCTCTCCAGTGCATTGTTACAACATTTATCATATATATATATTTTTATGTGTCGATAAAATGATGTAACAAAACACTGGTAAGAAATGGTCTTCAGCGAATATTGGTTGCATGTCTTAAATTATTTTTCAGACATCCCCCATCATAGACAAGTTCTTAGACTCTGTCCCAGACTACAGATAGCTCTGCTTCTCAGGATCCACTTGCAGAACATATATACTGGAGAGATCAGAATGACATTGATGAGGGAATGAGGGACTCCCGGCTGTTTTCCTTCAGGCCATGTCTTCCTCCTGGTATTCAGCTTAGTTTTTTGACCAGGTACAAATATTTTTAATCATTATAATATACTTAATTCTGGTATATACTAAAGTCCCCTGAAGATAGAAGGGAGTTTACTTTCAACTGTGATCAACACCTCTCCACCCTTCCTGAAAATCACTACATACATGTACCATTATGATTTCTCAAATTGAAACTTTGTGTCAAAACACTAGGAATGCCCCAAAAGAATATATTAGATGTATGTCTCAAATCCAGTGCAGTTTCCCAGTATGACAATTCTGTAACATGGTTACACTGAGAACAGAAAATCATGTTCCTTGTGAAGAGTCAAAATAGGGCGAGGTATGAAATGTTATTCATTAGAAAATTTAAAACAATCAGTCTTGTCTGAAACGGGGTATTGTAAAAGTTTAAATTAGGGAGGGTGATTATTTATTAGTCTGGTTTCATTTGTAACCTAGTATAGATGTGCTGTACAGGGGAACTGTACTGTTTTATTGCCATTTTTGATATGAATGAATAATGAATTAGTTCAGCCCCCATCCTCTTTGAAAAGAATTTGTAATCTGTGCATAAAAGCTATATTCAAAATAAGATTGAGTTAGGCAGTATGTGATTGATTGACTTCTATCATGATATCAGTCAATTTGAATACATATTCATCAATCAAAGTTGTGTCTCAACTGTCTACAAGTGTTATCTGAAAGAATGGGAGACTGTTCAGCAGTTACTATAATTATAACTGTTTTTGACTGCATAGTTTTGCATTTTAATTTTTACAATAACAATCATTTTTTAGACAGACAGTCAGAGTATTCCAAAAGCCAGTTGATTTTTTCTTCTGTTCCTGACTCAAGAAATAATGCTAGAGATTTGTATTGCCACCAACCATCATGCAGAAACTTTGATTTCTAAGGGCCAAAATCTTTCATATGCCAACAGCATGGGGGCATGGACATGGGTCACTGTTGAAGAGATGTACAGGTAATTTAGTCTCCAAAACACAACTATGTCAAACAAAAGCAGCAATATTGCTTATTTACTGAAAAAAAACTACTTACTTTAGCAAGTAAACTTTAGATGGGTTTTTTGTGCTTGTGCTGGGCTCTGTACCTATTACTGCTTTGCATTGTACAAAAAATATCTGAGTATATACAGATTTAAAGAACAAAAACACATAAATTGTCAAATGATTTAATTGATATCTTAGATTTATTTTATATGGATATTGATAAATAAGCAATGCACTGACTAAAGATAGGCTGTATCACACTCTTGCCTCTTGTTGTGAAGAATAAAAGTTATTAACCATAATCGCTGCTTTTGATAGTTTCATATGTTTTAGTTATTTGAATCTCAGTTTATAGTGTATGTGAATAATATAAACAGTACCGGTACTTGTGGTTTTTTAAAATTTCATTTTCATACTGATTTATAAATTTGGTAATTTTATTAATTTTGCTTTTAGGTTTGTGGGAATTTTGATATACATGTCTGTGGTCAATCTCCAAACTTTAGAGAGATATTGGTCAACTTGTCCATTGTACAAGAACAACATGGTCTCAGCTGTCATGAGCATCACAAGATTTAAGGCTATTTTGTCTTTTCTGCAGATCAATGCTGACACTAATAAAGGTACAAACATAAGTAATCTTGTAAGCCAATTATAATGAATGTGTACAAATATTTTAATACTGGGGACATTTTCATATTTTATACCCCACTCAACATGTTTGGGGGGGGGGGTATTTTTATTTTTATCCGTCTGTCAATCAGTCCTGTTTTTCGCCATCCTAACTTCTTAACGGAATTACATAAAATTTTGTATGTAATTAGAGGACAATGTGTAGATGTTCATATTACAAGGACTTTCCAATCCTTTAATTTTTAAAGCGCTAAGCATAGCCTAGCGCTTTATTGTCGTTAGACTTCTACTTCCGGTGCATCGAATAACCGCCCCCTATGAGCAGAAGTATATATCATTTAAACTGGTTAGGGAACCAGTTTCAGGGGTTTATGCACATAACTGCAAGGGCTATTGTGAATCGTTCGGGCTATTGGAAATTTAATGTACGGGACTTACATAAAATCATTGCAGGGAGTGTCACGCAGTGATGAGGAAATACAGTATAGTGGCAATACAGAAGCTGAAATGTTATATACATACACTGTTTATCCTTAATATACATTCAGAGGCTGGGTTAGCGCTTTTCAGTACTATGAGTACTTTGATTTCTGAGAATTTTAGTCCATTTGAATGTATGATTTGTTGTTGTTCAAGACAAAAGTAATTTTCAGTAAAGATGTTCAAATCTGCAGTAAATTTGATGCGATGTTTTATTCCTAGAAATATGCTCATCTATTGAATTATATTGTGTATTTATTGTAAACCTGCCATTCATTATGAAAAGTATTCATTTTGCCTATCTTCTAACAATCATAAGGGTCAACTGGTGGAAAATTATACAGGATGAAAATGTTCCTGTGTAAACATATAAATATATATTGTACATACATGTATATTGATTTATATATAACATCACTTCTTTTGTTTACAGATGACAAGCTGACAAGAGTGCGTAGTCTTTTGGAACATGTGGAATCCATATCACAGTCATTGTTTCAGCCATACGAGTCTGTGTCTGTAGATGAACGGATGGTAGCATCAAAGCATCACTACTCGGGGATCCGACAATTTATCCGTGACAAACCAATACGTTTTGGCCTGAAGTTGTGGGTACTAGCAGATTCCATTACTGGTTATACATATGCATTTTTTGTATACCTTGGCAAAAAGAGAACAGAGCTGAATAACAGAACCAAAGGGCTGGCATACAATGTAGTGATAGAACTGAGCAAGAAACGTGTCAACCAGGGATATAGAATTTATACTGATTCTTTCTACACCACCCAACATTTGGCTACAGATCTCTTACAGAAGAAAACATATCTGATAGGTGCTGTTAAAAGAACAAGTAGTGCTATGCCCCAATGCTTGAAAGATATTGAACTCTTTGAAAAGGTGTCCTCACGTGGAGATTTTTGATGGCATAGGGAAGGTGACTTTGTCTACGTACAGTGGAGAGACTGCAAAACTGTAACCATTATTTCTCCTTTCCATAAATGTTCTTCAATTGGACAGTGCCAACGAACTGTAAATGAACGTTCAGGCTACAAGAAAAAAGTGATTTCGCAGCCATTGATTGTTCAGGACTACAATACCAATATGGGAGGTGTTGACAAATCCAACCAAATGTTAAACAAGTATCCATGCTACATCAAATCAATCTTTCATTGGTGGAAAATGTTTTTTCACATCATAGACATTATGGTTGTGAATTCTTACATCATTCTTAAGGAATTTATGAAGGACAAAGTCAATGAAAGTTCAGTTCATGGAGTTTCAGCAAGCTTTGGCCAGCTTGAGTATCGTGAAAGTCTTGCCATGTCATTGATGGGTTTGGATTTGAACCGCCAACTTGCACCCAGTCCTAAACCTAGTGTTGACCAGTGCTTGCCGATGATCTCAGAAAACCGGAGAGACTGTATATGCTGCAATGGTGAAGCATCAATGCTAGGACAGAAAGTTCCAAGTACCAAGACCCACTATTACTGTTCGAAATGTGAAGTGTCACTTTGTCTTCAGAGAGAAATAAACTGTTTTCTAAAGTGGCATTCTCCAGAAGGGAAAGTTATTCAAGATTGGGCAAGGACAAAGGGCAGAAAAAGGAAACTTTGAGCTTTCATATGTTATTATTTTGGAAATTCAGACATTAAGAATTGTTGTTCTCTGTGTTACCAATTAGCAAGAGAGATTTCAAGTATATGTATATGATTTTAGATCTTCAGTGCAACTCCAAATGTAAGCACTGTTTGTCAGTTACACATTAAGATTTATTTCAAGTATTTATGTTAATTGTGTTAATTTGTTTTTGACTTTATGTAGAATGATAAAAACTGATAGCCTTCACTTGCTGTATTTTTTTATTATAAGTTTTAAAATTCTGCCTCCACAATAGAATATGTTCTATATATTTAAGAAATGAACTCAATGTCTACCCAAGTTATACTCGTATAACCTGGGTTGGAGCAGTTTACACGTAAACTGCTCCATTGAGTTCATTGAGTAAATATTGAGTTCATTCCTTACAATCTAATTTTCTGTAATTTACTCTAAAAATTGATTGCTGATAGGGTTTTACAAATCATATTAATCTGTTCAAAATTCAAACATAACATCAAGCAGATTAGTATGTTTTTGACAAATTGGTGCATCGTCATTGTGGCGTTTCTTGTGATCTATCCAATCAAATGCTGCGTTACAACCAGAAATATATATATATATATATATATATATATATATATATATATATATATATATATTAATTTTGTATAACTGTACAAATATATATATATATATATATATATATATATATATATATATATATATATATATATATATATATATATATATATATATATATATATATATATATATATATATATATAACACGAAAAAAGAAGTTAGTGTAAATAGTTTCAATTCAAACATGTTTTATGAGTTTGGTGACTTTTTATTCAAAGTTTACGTGTGTTTAAACTTTCTTGCAAGAAATCATGCTTTTCATTAAATTTAAGGAAAGAACGGACTAGATACAAGCTACTTAAACATATTAAGATTGTAATAAATATTATGATATTAATAAATAAAATACACAATCATTAAGACTAATAGCAATTACATGCATCAATAGTTTTATAATGCCTTTAGAAACATATACACGTTTTCTTAATAACAAGTACTAAATAATCTCGGGGTTCAGAGAATTTTAAATAAAATATGTGTATCTAATTGTTCGTCTTTGGATGTCTTGAAATATTGAATTTCAATGCTGACGTACGTGTTCCAATCTCATAATAAATGCACTCAACATAAGTATATTTAAAACTAACAAACAACAACAAACAGATGGTCCTATGTCATACAATGCTTCATTTCCCACACAGTCATTTAATAGGCTTTATCAGTTTCTCTAATATTTGATCTGATAAAGCAGACCGTGGAAAGGAAATGCGTAAACGTAGAAAGGCTAGATCACAAACAAGTTTGAATTGTTTTGTTATATCATTTTATCTGATAATTGCATCAATTTGTTCATTTACATCATTGTCTCTGATATTAATTCGATAAAGCAGACCGTGAGAAGGTAATCCACAAAAGCGAAAACAACAGAAACACGATTAAAATCGTTCTCTTATACAATGTATCCATTTTATGCAAAAAAGGCAAGTTAAATATAAATAATGGTTTCAGTCCCTGATAGGTTTTACTTTACAATTATTGTATTATCCGATCGTTCGCTTATCGTGCGTTCAGCGTTCGCTCACCATACGTTTATCTTTCACAGGTTTTTTTTTATTCTTCACTCCGTTCCGCTTGTGCTTACCGCTCATTAAGCGTTCACCGTGCGCTCAGAGTGCATTTTGTTAATTGCATGGAATTCCATTTTGTTTCAAATGTCATTGATTCCTTTCAGTTACGTTGAGAAATGTAATTTAATACATATTTCATTTTTTGTTATTTATTTGTTTTGTTTTTTGTTAATTTTGAGAACAAATTCATGTTTATACAGCATTGATAATTACATATGTGTGGTAATATTTTGAAAGGTTTCATTTTAATCACCATTTTGTATACACAAGACATATTATTATAAGACACCTTTGTAAGCGTTTAACTTGGCAAAAAATGTAATTTAAAATGAAATGAAAAAGTTATAAAAACATGGTATCCGTAGAACTTATTAAAATACATTCAATCTATTGAAATTTAAAAGCAAACTCAATTACCTATGACTTTCAATCATTTATGCTCATCAACAAAAGTTTGTTTTTGAACCTATTCCTAACATTTACGTCAATATTTACCGTTTTTATTTGCAAATCATTTGACCTATCGATCACAGATTGTGATTGTTTACCCTTAATACACAATAACAAGGAAGCACTTAAAAAAAATAAACTAAAACCTCAGGAAATTCAAGTAAAATTTATAATCCATCTAACAACAGGAAATTGTTCTAATTAATAATTACGTTTTAGAGGTCTGTATGATATAGACATTATCGTCCACAATACATTAGACTATGCAAACCATTTATTTGCCTTTTTTTACCAACACTTAGCGTTTTTGGGAATATAATACACAAATTTCACATCCATTCCACGGCAATCTTAAAAAAATCAACAACACCAATCAACATTTTTTTTTTACTATACGTTCATGTTAACTACTGAAATCTGATTGATTTAGACGAAGTTGATGATCTGTTCTATTACCTTCAGCGTTAGCAACACACTTGGTAACGGGTAACACAACGAATTGTTACATGCGTGTAGATAATGCGCGTAAAGTTCGTCTCAGAATCCAGGCCATTTCTATATAAAATGAGTTGTTTTTTTTTTCTAAATTAGGACATCCAGTATGATAAAATAAATAGGGCGTGTTTGGGAGGGTAACAAATGAATTTGATACTCCTTAAACAAATTATCAACCTCTGCTTTGCGTTGGTTGACAATGGTTTTTTCTGGGTGTACATTTCAACTGTTATTCTCATAAACAGGCACTATTTATATAATGGTACAGACCCTGAAACGTACTACTACACCAAAAAAAAGCGTGCGACTTTCGTGCGAGAAACGTTTCCTGTAAACCGTTTAGCGTTTCGTGTAAACCGTTTAGCGTTTCGTGTGAATCGTGAAGCGTTTCGTGTAAACCGTTTAGCGTTTCGGGCAAAGCGTGCAGCGTTTCGGGCAAAGCGTGTAAATCGTTTCGGGCAAAGCGTGCGAGAACCGTGTGAAACGTTCATCAGATTTCATTTGGAACTCTCTGACAATTTAATTGTTTCAGTGCTCGTGTTAAACATTACTTTAAACTGTTTGTAATTGGCAAAACTCCTTTGAGATATTCTCGTGAAAAAAAATCTACATGTATAAGAAATGATACACTTATCCTTTTACAAAATTGAATTAATTTTAACAAACAAAAGAAAAGTACGCGTATTGAAAGAAGACTGAGACTATTCGGCTGTGTACAACCAGTACACATAACCTCGGACATCGGGTAAGACCTGCACCTGGCTGAACCTGTCAATCAAACCCTGTGTATTCGTTTTCATTGGATGTTCACGCGTCTCTTTTTTGTCAATAGCCAATAGAAATTAAACGACTTCAAGGTAGTCGGAATCAGTATTTGATGATACACACAATTTCAATGATAGATTATTTAACATTAATTTGAACAAAATTAAATGTAAACATAGAAAGAAAATATACTGTTCATTTCTATGAAATGCGGGAAGTAAATTCTTCTGAATCCCGATTAAAAATATTTCTACAAGTTATTATTCTAATTTTATAAACACTGATAACGGAAAAACAACAAGTAATTAACACACTGAAATTTTCCTAAAATGTACACATGCAATTAATTATTATGGGAATCTATATGCATGGTACTTAATTTAAATAAATTATGAAAGATATATTGTACGCCGTTGTTCGGGGCGCCGGTTATGTATACGAATATTGAGACAAAAATCTAAATCATTTTTTATTTTTTGTTCTTTCCAAAATGTGAAATAGTAATGACAAATTTCTTTATTGTTTAATCCATTCAATTTTTTTCTGTGATATTATGTACGGAACATTTATTTACGCAAATGTTTCGACATAAAAAAAAAAATTAATCGGTTGTTTTATAGCATTTTCTAACTTATGTGACTAATTTCATTTTACATAACTTTCAAAATTATCAATGTAAATAATTACAGGTTTATTTACAGTTAGTAATTTTAAATCGTATTCTCTGAAACCAATAAAAATATTAATGTGAGAAGAAAAAACAAATCCCGCCGAATACTGAAAAAACGATTTCAGTTTGTAATCATACGGATTTTATTTTTGGTATTGAATATTGTGTTACGGTAACTTTTTCTCTGGAATTTTTTTTTATTCACGGCACTAATAAGAATCATGGATATTTCTTTTGAGCAATACATATATTTATAAAAGTAATATTTTTGGCGAATTCTGTGAATAAAAAATTGTTTGCTCTAAATATAAGTACCAAATAATTTTAATTAATCAATTCAATACTTCTGTACATACATGATTCTAATGTCAGTATTTCTATTATTTGGTGTTTTCTTACAATTAATTCTTACTAACAGAGTCAGGGTAAATACATATATATATATATATATATATATATATATATATATATATATATATATATATATATATATATATATATATATATATTGAAAATATTTACACTAACTTCTTTTTTCGTGTGACATATATATATATATATATATATATATATATATATATATATATATATATATATATATATATATATATATATATATATATATATATAACACGAAAAAAGAAGTTAGTGTAAATAGTTTCAATTCAAACATGTTTTATGAGTTTGGTGACTTTTTATTCAAAGTTTACGTGTGTTTAAACTTTCTTGCAAGAAATCATGCTTTTCATTAAATTTAAAGAAAGAAGGGACTAGATACAAGCTACTTAAACATATTAAGATTGTAATAAATATTATGATATTAATGAATAAAATACACAATCATTAAGACTAATAGCAATTACATGTATCAATAGTTTTATAATGCCTTTAGAAACATATACACGTTTTCTTAATAACAAGTACTAAAGAATCTCGGGGTTCAGAGAATTTTAAATAAAATATGTGTATCTAATTGTTCGTCTTTGGATGTCTTGAAATATTAAATTTCAATGCTGACGTACGTGTTCCAATCTCATAATAAATGCACTCAACATAGTATATTTAAAACTAACAAACAACAACAAACAGATGGTCCTATGTCATACAATGCTTCATTTCCCACACAGTCATTTAATAGGCTTTATCAGTTTCTCTAATATTTGATCTGATAAAGCAGACCGTGGAGAGGAAATGCATAAACGTAGACAGGCTAGATCACAAACAAGTTTGAATTATTTTGTTATATCATTTTATCTGATAATTGCATCAATTTGTTCATTTACATCATTGTCTCTGATATTAATTCGATAAAGCAGACCGTGAGAAGGTAATCCACAAAAGCGAAAACAACAGAAACACGATTAAAATCGTTCTCTTATACAATGTATCCATTTTATGCAAAAAAGGCAAGTTAAATATAAATAATGGTTTCAGTCCCTGATAGGTTTTACTTTACAATTATTGTATTATCCTATCGTTCGCTTATCGTGCGTTCAGCGTTCGCTCACCATACGTTTATCTTTCACAGGTTTTTTTTTTATTCTTCACTCCGTTCCGCTTGTGCTTACCGCTCATTAAGCGTTCACCGTGCGCTCAGAGTGTATTTTGTTAATTGCATGGAATTCCATTTTGTTTCAAATGTCATTGATTCCTTTCAGTTACGTTGAGAAATGTAATTTAATACATATTTCATTTTTTTTGTTTTTTATTTGTTTTGTTTTTTTGTTAATTTTGAGAACAAATTCATGTTTATACAGCATTGATAATTACATATGTGTGGTAATATTTTGAAAGGTTTGATTTCATTTTAATCACCATTTTGTATACACAAGACATATTATTATAAGACACCTTTGTAAGCGTTTAACTTGGCAAAAAATGTAATTTAAAATGAAATGAAAAAGTTATAAAAACATGGTATCCGTAGAACTTATTAAAATACATTCAATCTATTGAAATTTAAAAGCAAACTCAATTTCCTATGACTTTCAATCATTTATGCTCATCAACAAAAGTTTGTTTTTGAACCTATTCCTAACATTTACGTCAATATTTACCGTTTTTATTTGCAAATCATTTGACCTATCGATCACAGATTGTGATTGTTTACCCTTAATACACAATAACAAGGAAGCACATAAAAAAAATAAACTGAAACCTCAGGAAATTCAAGTAAAATTTATAATCCATCTAACAACAGGAAATTGTTCTAATTAATAATTACGTTTTAGAGGTCTGTATGATATAGACATTATCGTCCACAATACATTAGACTATGCAAACCATTTATTTGCCTTTTTGTACCAACACTTAGCGTTTTTGGGAATATAATACACAAATTTCACATCCATTCCACGGCAATCTTAAAAAAATCAACAACACCAATCAACAATTTTTTTTTACTATACGTTCATGTTAACTACTGAAATCTGATTGATTTAGACGAAGTTGATGATCTGTTCTATTACCCTCAGCGTTAGCAACACACTTGGTAACGGGTAACACAACAAATTGTTACATGCGTGTAGATAATGCGCGTAAAGTTCGTCTCAGAATCCAGGCCATTTCTATATAAAATGAGTTTTTTTTTTTTTTTTCTAAATTAGGACATCCAGTATGATAAAATAAATAGGGCGTGTTTGCTTTGCATTGGTTGACAATGGTTTTTTTCTGGGTGTACATTTCAACTGTTATTCTCATAAACAGGCACTATTTATATAATGGTACAGACCCTGAAACGTACTACTACACCAAAAAAAGCGTGCGACTTTCGTGCGAGAAACGTTTCCTGTAAACCGTTTAGCGTTTCGTGTAAACCGTTTAGCGTTTCGTGTGAATCGTGAAGCGTTTCGTGTAAACCGTTTAGCGTTTCGGGCAAAGCGTGCAGCGTTTCGGGCAAAGCGTGTAAATCGTTTCGGGCAAAGCGTGCGAGAACCGTGTGAAACGTTCATCAGATTTCATTCGGAACTCTCTGACAATTTAATTGTTTCAGTGCTCGTGTTAAACATTACTTTAAACTGTTTGTAATTGGCAAAACTCCTTTGAGATATTCTCGTGAAAAAAAATCTACATGTATAAGAAATGATACACTTATCCTTTTACAAAATTGAATTAATTTTAACAAACAAAAGAAAAGTACGCGTATTGAAAGAAGACTGAGACTATTCGGCTGTGTACAACCAGTACACATAACCTCGGACATCGGGTAAGACCTGCACCTGGCTGAACCTGTCAATCAAACCCTGTGTATTCGTTTTCATTGGATGTTCACGCGTCTCTTTTTTGTCAATAGCCAATAGAAATTAAATGACTTCAAGGTAGTCGGAATCAGTATTTGATGATGCACACAATATCAATGATAGATTATTTAACATTAATTTGAACAAAATTAAATGTAAACATAGAAAGAAAATATACTGTTCATTTCTATGAAATGCGGGAAGTAAATTCTTCTGAATCCCGATTAAAAATATTTCTACAAGTTATTATTCTAATTTTATAAACACTGATAACGGAAAAACAACAAGTAATTAACACACTGAAATTTTCCTAAAATGTACACATGCAATTAATTATTATGGGAATCTATATGCATGGTACTTAATTTAAATAAATTATGAAAGATATATTGTACGCCGTTGTTCGGGGCGCCGGTTATGTATACGAATATTGAGACAAAAATCTAAATCATTTTTTATTTTTTGTTCTTTCCGAAATGTGAAATAGTAATGACAAATTTCTTTATTGTTTAATCCATTCAATTTTTTTCTGTGATATTATGTACGGAACATTTATTTACGCGAATGTTTCGACATAAAAAAAAAAAATTAATCGGTTGTTTTATAGCATTTTCTAACTTATGTGACTAATTTCATTTTACATAACTTTCAAAATTATCAATGTAAATAATTACAGGTTTATTTACAGTTAGTAATTTTAAATCGTATTCTCTGAAACCAATAAAAATATTAATGTGAGAAGAAAAAACAAATCCCGCCGAATACTGAAAAAACGATTTCAGTTTGTAATCATACGGATTTTATTTTTGGTATTGAATATTGTGTTACGGTAACTTTTTCTCTAGAATTTTTTTTTATTCACGGCACTAATAAGAATCATGGATATTTCTTTTGAGCAATACATATATTTATAGAAGTAATATTTTTGGCGAATTCTGTGAATAAAAAATTGTTTGCTCTAAATATAAGTACCAAATAATTTTAATTAATCAATTCAATACTTCTGTACATACATGATTCTAATGTCAGTATTTCTATTATTTGGTGTTTTCTTACAATTAATTCTTACTAACAGAGTCAGGGTATATATATATATATATATATATATATATATATATATATATATATATATATATATATATATATATATATATATATATATATATATGTAGATAAATAAAGCCTTGGTACAGCAAAAAATACTTTAATAAAGAAAACAGAATGCGACGGTCCAAATTAAATAAATTGTTTACTGTTAGCGCTTTCAGCCATGTCGGATATTCAGACAGTTAAACACGACGTCATTGACAACGTTACAAACAACGTTTTTAATTTTGTATAACTGTACAAATATATATATATATATATATATATATATATATATATATATATATATAAATATATATATATATATATATATATATATATATATATATATATATATATATATATATATATATATATATATAACACGAAAAAAGAAGTTAGTGTAAATAGTTTCAATTCAAACATGTTTTATGAGTTTGGTGACTTTTTATTCAAAGTTTTCGTGTGTTTAAACTTTCTTGCGAGAAATCATGCTTTTCGTTAAATTTAAAGAAAGAACGGACTAGATACAAGCTACTTAAACATATTAAGATTGTAATAAATATTATGATATTAATAAATAAAATACACAATCATTAAGACTAATAGCAATCACATGTATCAATAGTTTTATAATGCCTTTAGAAACATATACACGTTTTCTTAATAACAAGTACTAAAGAATCTCGGGGTTCAGAGAATTTTAAATAAAATATGTGTATCTAATTGTTCGTCTTTGGATGTCTTGAAATATTAAATTTCAATGCTGACGTACGTGTTCCAATCTCATAATAAATGCACTCAACATAAGTATATTTAAAACTAACAAACAACAACAAACAGATGGTCCTATGTCATACAATGCTTCATTTCCCACACAGTCATTTAATAGGCTTTATCAGTTTCTCTAATATTTGATCTGATAAAGCAGACCGTGGAGAGGAAATGCATAAACGTAGAAAGGCTAGATCACAAACAAGTTTGAATTGTTTTGTTATATCATTTTATCTGCTAATTGCATCAATTTGTTCATTGACATCATTGTCTCTGATATTAATTCGATAAAGCAGACCGTGAGAATGTAATCCACAAAAGCGAAAACAACAGAAACACGATTAAAATCGTTCTCTTATACAATGTATCCATTTTATGCAAAAAAGGCAAGTTAAATATAAACAATGGTTTCAGTCCCTGATAGGTTTTACTTTACAATTATTGTATCATCCTATCGTTCGCTTATCGTGCGTTCGTATATATTCATATGTAAAACGTCGATCTCCCATTGTGTCCCCATCCTACACCCGGGGGTCATGATTTTCACAAATTTGAATCTTCACTACATAAGGATGCATCCACACAAGTGTCAGCTTTCCTGGCCAATTAGTTTCTGAGAAGAAGATTTTTAAAGATTTACTTTTTATATTCATATGTTAAACTTCGACCCTCCATCGTGGCCCCACCCTACCCCCAGGGGTCATGATATTCACATCTTGAATCTACACTACCTGAGGATGCTTCCACACAAGTTTCAGCTTTCCTGGCTGATTAGTTTCTGAGAAGAGGATTTCTAAAGATTTACTCTATATATTCATTTGTTAAACTGCGACCCCCCATAAAGCGCAGCGCTTTATTGTCGTTAGACTTCAACTTACGGTGCATCGAATAACCGCCCCCTATAAGCAAAAGTATACATCATTTAAACTGGTTAGGGAACCAGTTTCAGGGGTTTATGCACATAACTGCACGGGCTATTGTGAATTTAATTTACGGGCTATTGTGAAATTAATGTACGAGGCTTACATACATCATTGCAGGGACTGTCATGCAGTGATGAGGAAATAGAGTGCGTATACAGAAGCTGAAATGCTATATACATATATCTGTTATATACATACAGAAGCTGGGTTAGCGCTTTTCAGTACTATCAGTACTTTGATTTAATCTTTAGCTTTTAAGATCTGTGTACAAACATATAATTGTGGGCAAATCTCTGTATCTTGCTTATAATTCAAAGCTTAACACTCAAATATGGTTAGTAAATAGAAATTGTAAACAATTAAACACAAGAAACATGCACTACATGTATAACAAATAAAGAACACAATTTATTTTTTCGAAACGAATCATATATATACATGTATATACCTACATATTTCCGTAAGCGATATCAAACTCTATTTAAACTGAATAAGCTAGAGAAAATGCCGAGCATCTCAACAAAAACCTACTGCATTAATCTACCATTACGCAAAAGATAATGCCGAATTACCGATAGAATGAATTCATTATTTGTATTTCAGTACTCCTACATCAGATTTTGCTTAATTTGCGCAGGTAAACAGTTAACGTAACTGTTTGATTTACCGAAGTCTCTGTTTGATTTCATACGTAAAAATCACGAAATACAGACGACAGTTTCCAGGTTACAAAGCATAAATAATGAAAACGAAACGAAAATCAGAACAAGCTAACATCAACGTCATGTGTGAAAACTGTCAACGCATTGAAATATTTAGCCTCAGTTTACTTCACAAAATCGGCACCAATATATTTTTCATGTTTCAAAAATTTCCCTTCATACGCGAACTGTTGCACAACAAGCAATAAAAACCTTATCCAAGATTTTAGAATATGATTTAGTTTTGAAGTGATTTTAATCAAAAATACGGTAAATTACATCTAGCCATTAGGAATTCAACATACATATCTGAAAATCATATGCTTATAGACCAGTAGAATATATTAACACATCGAAGAACTCATCAAAAACTCATCAAAAACATAATTCAATAAAACCTATCATTAGACCCACTGTTGAAAATCTCAACTTCTTCCTTAAATATCAAATTATCATGAGTGGACCCTGACATTAAACCACTATAAATCAACCACTATGTAATACAAAAGTTTTGACATAGTTTTACCTCAACACTAAAATGCATTACTTAAAGTTTTGGCATTATAAAGTAGCATTGAGCTGCATACAAATAAAAGAAAACCATAAACATATATCCTTTCTTCAAATAATCATGAAGAACTTAATAATTCCTTTTAAAACAAGATTTCCGGACTGTGCCAAGTTTGGTAAATTTGCGATTGATCATTTCTAAAACTTCATCATCAAAACATTGATCTGGTTCCCATGTTTTGGAACCATCTTCCCACTCAACATAAATTTCGCGTCGACCATTTTTGAAACGACCTCTCAAAAACCTTGTGAATTTTCACTTTTTTTGTGGATCATAGATTGCCTAATCTGACCTTTGACCTGAGTCCGTGGACTCGTTTTGACTACCTGTTGGAGGACCATTCACAGCCACATTCTGATCGTTGAACAATTGACCTAAACCCTCATCTTGTTCAGTGTCCGTATCATTGTTATCAACCTCATTCTGTTGAACCTGAATCTTATCCTGACCTTGACCTGGAGTGTGAAAAGTAGGTCTGGTGACCTCTGGGTCATAATTGCGTTTTAAATTTGATGCATTGATCATAGAACCGTGCAATTTGTTGTCAGAACATCTGCGAAGCTTATAAGTGAAATTAAGACCAACTTCCACAATTCTATAAGGTCCGTCTGACTTGTCATACAATTTGCTAGATAACCATTTAGGGTCTTTGTTGATCTTGATCAGAACTTGATCACCTAGCTGAAAATTTGGAGTGTTTGAGTTAAGATCATGCCTAATTTTGTTTTGTTTCTGATGCCATGCAATATTTTCCTCGGCAATTTTGTCACATGCCCTCATATTGTCCAGGAATTCTCTGATATAGGCTCTAGCATCCCGAGCCATGCTTTCAAGTGGGTCAAGTGCCACATCATAGGGAAGGTTCATCTCTTCCCCGAACACTAACAAATATGGGGAAAATTCAGTAAAATGTTGTGACAGTGATTTCCGATAAGCCATTAAAATGTTTGAAATTAAGTCTGGCCATTTATCCTGAGCGTCTCCACAGTAAGCTCTGAGAGATTGTGCAAGAGTGCTATTTTGCCTTTCAACTAAACCATTTGTTTTTGGGTGATAAGCCGAAGTGTGATGTTGAGTAATATCAAAAATTTCACAGAGGGTATTTACTAATTTTGACATGAAATTTCGAACTCTATCTGAAAATAAAACTTTCTCCATATAACATCATAGTAAAAAAACACGACACGACAACTGGTGGAGGTATCCAAAAGCCCGGTGGATGAACCACTATTTTCTACGATCAAAGCAGGAAACGAAGATGCTGACACCCGCTAAAGGAGGGAAGGAGACACAGGGAATGGATAATAACGCCCTGCAGATGATTGAGCTACGACGTCAGCTACAGGAAAAGGACAGAGCCATAGAGGCCCTGGAACAAGAGAGGGATGAGGAGCACCAACGACGGGAGCATCACCACGAACGGGACAGGGAACAGCTGGAGGCTCAGGAGGAAGAAATCGGACGTCTCAGACAACAGTTGTACCATCTTCAGACCAGATCACTCACTACAAGACAGGTACAAGTTTAAGCTCCGGCTGTGACTACTGTTACAACACCAGCTGTCGCCCCCGCTGCCTCCTCTTTGGCATCCACGCCGAAAGTCAAGCTAGACAAATACGACAAGTCATCAATTGTACAGTGGTGGTTGAAGTTCATGACATTTTTATTACTACAAAAAGTATCTGAAGCATATCAACACTCTTCCCTTTTACCTCACAGGAGCAGCTGAGAGTTGGTTTTTTTTTCTTTAGATAACTCACTTAAAACCTCTATTGAGTCTATAAGGCCGGCAATTCATAACCGATTCAAGCCCTCCTCACGACATAACCTACAGCTGATGGATGTGAAGCAGAAAGACACTGAGAGCGTGGAGGACTTCATACATCGAGTAACATCCCTCACCAATGACCGTGCCCTGGACCAGGACTGGCTCATTACTCATCATGAATGGGCTCAAAGAAGACCTTAGTATGGAGGTGATTAAGGCTGACCCCCAGACGTTAGAGGACGTGTGCAACATTGCTTCCAGAGCGGAGATGGCTGGGCGCTGCAGGAGTCCACTAATTAAGCTTTTTTAAACGCTTTGCAGGAAATCCGACACGATGTGCGGGAATCCCGCAATCCACAACAACAGCCGCGACGTCTGTTCTATTGGACAGAGCACCAACAGAGGCCTAGATTTCACCATGGGGGATACCAGCCATCCGCCCCAAGGTTCCAACCTCCAGTCCATGGACCACCTCAACCTCCCAGACATCTGAGACCTGCTCCACAACACCAGAGATACAGTCATCCTCGGGGTGATTCTATTCATAACAATGTATCATCGGTTAGGTGTTTTTATTGTAGAGAATTTGGTCATTTTAAGAAAGATTGACCACACAGACAAACTTCTTACAATACACAACACCACCACCCCCAACGATCAACTTACTCACATGAACACTACATGTCACAACAATAAGGGTGCGCGCCCGTCTTTAGAAGCTATGCTAAAGATTGGCAAAACATACACTCGGTTCCTCAGGTGAATTTTGTGGCTCACATGACGAAAAACACCATTGCTATTTGGGTAGGCGGTCGTAACACTAGTGCTTTGATTGACTCTGGTGCCTCAGTAACTATTATTAACAAAGACTTTTTAGCGAAAACCCAGTACGCTCAAAATTGGTTACTTCCTCCCAACTTTCGGTCTGTAAAAGGGACTAGTGGAAAATTACTCCCTGTTTTAGGTCAGATAGATTTAGAAATTTTGATTAATGGCAGAGAATACAATTTTAAAGTTCATGTGGTAAATGGCAACCATCATGCATTTATTTTGGGTGTGGACTTTTCGTGTGCTCATGACACAATGCTAAGGTTTTCAACCTCCAATACTTTACATATACCTGACCAAAATGGTGAAAACAATGTTTGTGTGATAACGACTGAAAATGGTTATGCTAGAACCAGGTGTCCTATTTTAATTCCCCCCAGATGTGAAATGAATATCCCAGTACATATTTCTCGACATCAGAATGGTGACATTGTATTATTAGAACCTCACAAAGATTTAGAATCACTAAATCTGTCAGCTGCTAGATGTTGTGTGCAGGTAGACTGTAGTAGTGCTTTCCTTAGAGTGATTAACCCTACTTTTAAGACTATTGAGTTACCCATGCATTTTGTTGTTGCAAATGTTATTGATGTTGACCATGAAAGCATTTTGTCTTTGGAGGGGGGGGGGGGGGGATCAAGAAATATTAGTGCTTTGAATCCAGAAAGTTCAGAAAACAAATGTAAGGGTGAAATTCAATATGATTTAGGAAATTCAGATTTAGATTAGAATCAAAAAGATATTTTTTTCTGAATTTTTTATCCAGATACAGAGAAAATTTTGCTCTTGACCTGAGTCAATTGGGACGCACAAATGCACACAAACATAAAATTGAAATTAAACCAAATTCCAAACCTGTTCGGCTTCAATTTTACAGAACTTCTCCGCAAGCTTCTAAAGAAATTGAAAATCAAGTATCTGAAATGTTGAAAAATGATATCATTCAGCCTTCAAATTCAGAATGGCATTCGCCAGTGGTTTTAGTAAAGAAAAAGAATGGTACCTTTCAGTTACCTTGTGATTATCGTGCTCTTAACAAAATAACTATGCCAATGTCCTTCCCACTTCCTCATTTAGAAACAGTTTTCGATGCTATAGGAGAAACTAAAACCAATTATTTTACAAATTTAGATGTTATGTCTGGATTCTGGCAAATTGAGCTTGATGAGGATAGTAGACAGAAGGCAGCATTCATAACCCAAGGTGGAGTTTATGAATGGAAACGAATGCCTTTTGACTTACTAACTCACCAATCTCATTTCAGACCTTGATGTCTAACGTGTTGCGCGGTTTAAATCGGAAGTCAATGCTCGTGTACGTTGACGACATTCTTATCTTTTCGCGCTCTTTTGTTAAACACCTTACGCATTTAGCACAAGTTTTTGACCGTTTAAAAGAAGCCAATTTAAAATTACAACCTGCTAAATGTCACTTCGCAGTTAAAGAGGTTAAGTTCTTAGGGCACATCATATCTCGACAAGGTGTACGAGTTGACTCAGATAAAACAGCAGGTGAGTTCTCTACACCTCGCACTCAGAAACAGGTTCGTAGCTTGGCCAACTATTATCGGAGTTTTGTACAAGATTTTGCCAAAATTGCAACTCCCTTAAACGCTCTTTTGAGTAAGGACAAGGGATTTGAATAGTCTGAGCAGTGTCAGGTAGCTTTTGAAACTTTGAAAGAAAAACTTGTATCTGCCCCCATTTTTGCCTATCCTGACACTTCAAAATCATTTATTTTAACATGCGATGCCTCGGATAATGATGTTGGCTATGTACTAGGTCAGATAGATAATGACAAGAGAGAATATGTAGTCTCAAATGGAGGTAAGTCTCTGTCGGCTGATCAAAAGAAATTCAATATACTGAAAAAGAGTGTCTGGCAGTGCTAAAAGGTAATGCTGCTTTCCGTCCTTACTTGGTACACAGTAGGTTCACTGTAGTAACTGACCATGAAGCTTTAGTTGGCTGCAAACAGCTAAACACACGGGTCGTTTAGAACGCTGGGCTCTAAAGTTGCAGGAATACAACTTTCAGATAATTCATAGACCAGGTAAGAGCAATTTAGTAGCAGATGCCCTCAGTAGAAGAAATTATCCAAGTGAGATAAGTACCTCTGAAATCAATACAGTAGCTATCCAAGCTAATGATTCTATTGAAACCCAAGGTAGCACCTCTGCGGTGCCCTTGTCAAAATTGTCTAAATCTGCAAGTACTCAAACATCGCATTCTGATGCAGAAAATACTGGATATCAAGAGGTGAGTATTAACACTTGTACCATTGATCAGTCTACTTTCACAGTTGACTCAATAGGTATACAGACTGACGGGTTAGAGGAGCAGGTACCAGAATTTACCTCAAACCTACCAAACATACTTCATTGTGTTGAAGAAACACCCTAGGTCACAACCGTAGTACCGGTAAGTACTGAGACAAAGTCTGAGGTAGAATCAGAATCAGAAGAGACTGAAAAACCTGAAAATGATGAATTGAACATTTAAAACAATTGCTGCATACAGGTATCATTTTCATATAATAATGAAAGTCCTATTGTTGCACCGGTACAAACTGAGTCGGATGACGAAGATGACAGGCAGGTTATTTTCAACAATCTAGGTTAATTACAAGCAGACTGTCCAGATTTTAAACAGGTTTATCAATACCTTCATGATGGTACACTCCCTGAGGAAGCAAATGCAAAAGATTTAATCATCGCAGAGGCAAAACATTTTAGTTTAGTTGATGGTATACTTCACCACTGGTTCCAAAGGAGGTGTAAAAAGCCTAAAGGTGAGTTCAATTTTATTAGACAATTAGCACTTCCACAAGTTCTACGCAGAGATGCCCTGCTCTCATATCATGATAGCCTGGCAGGAGGAGGTCACCTTGGTATAGAAAAGGTAAAAACAGCTCTTTACAGAAAGGACTATTGGCCTAGAATGCATAGCGCTATTATCGAATATGTAAAGTCATGCAATCGGTGTCAACGTGCTAAACGCGATTACAATCCCGCGAAACCGCCAATGCAAGCGCTACCACCGGCTAAAAAGTTTGAACGATGACACATAGACATCTTAGGTGCGTTGTACAAAATGAAATGAGTATATTTCATATGATTATATATATTATGTATAATATATAATAATATGTATAATATATATTCTACAATCATATGTAGTATATATTATTTAAATTATATATAAAACTATATATATATATATATATATATATATATATATATATATATATATATATATATATATATATATATATAAAGCACTAAAAATGGCTAACGACACGAACAATAGAAATTGTCATATTTTCGGGACAACCAGTCCCTTCTTCAGGACCAAAACATAAATTACATGAGTACAAAACAAAGAAAACAAAATCTAAAGCTACTATTAAACTACTTAAGAAACTATAAAAAAGAACAGGTACATTATAAACATTTATTTACATTCTTAAAGAAGGTGTTGCTACTGTCGCCGATCGCTCTAAAGTAATCTATCGACTGCCAACTTCACGCCCGATTAAGTTTATTAGCTAATTAAAATTGGCGTCCGAGTTAATGAATGAAAATTTGAACCCTCGTTGTTAACTCGTACGGCACTTATGATATAGACTCGAATTTTTTTAAAAAAAAAGATAAAATTAAATGAAAATAAATAAATAAAATTAAGAAAAAAGTGATTTACAAATAAAAGGTAGTAAAGAAACTAAAAAATGAATGGAAGAGGCGCAGTTGACAGATTTCATGATATTACTATGTGGGTGTCAGGTGATGTATGGCTATGAGACGTTCATTTTAGTGAAGTCCATTTGTTTGTTCATGCCATCAGGTCTGAATGAATTGAGTCTGTGCATCCAGAACTTTTCCTTGCTCTTCCTCTCCGCGTCTGTCCAATGAGGATTATGGTCAATAACCAATACTGTCATGTCTTCCCATTTGTGGCCACTTGTATTAAAATGTTCTCCGACGGGCTCCTTGACTTTTTTGGTCTTTATGGTAGAGCGGTGGTTGTTGATCCTTCTGCGGAGGTCACCTGTTTCACCGACGTAATGCTTAGAGCAGACTTTGCAACTGATGAGATAGATGCAGTTGTCTGTGCGGCAAGAAGTGTTGCCAAATATCTTGTAGACGCGACCCGTGATCGGGCTTTTAAAACTGTCCGCGTTGGTGCTGTGTTTGCACAACAGGCACCTGGTATCGGAACAGGTTTTAAAACCACCATTTTGCAACGGATTGTCTAATCTTGCCCTCACTACCATGTCCTTTAAGTTCCTCGGGCGATTAAACGCAGCCATTGGTGGATTCTTGAAAAGATCAGCCATTCTTTCGTTAGGGCGGGGTGATATGTAGTGACAAGTGGAACCCTGCTTTTGTCTGTTTTCTCTTTGTATTGTAAAAGGGTCTTCCTGTCTTTTGTAGTAAACTCATCAATTGCAGATTGAACTGTGTGGGCTTTATAGCCTCGATGACACAGATGGGATTTTAATATTCTGCTCTGTTCTTCAAAGATTCATTAGAAGAACAGATTTGTCTGATTCGGGTTGTTAATCCCTTAGGACTTCCTCTAAAAGTATGGGGAGGGTGGCAACTCGATGGTTTGAGGTAGAGGTGAGAATCAGTGGGTTTGGTATGGAGACTGAATTTTATTATTTTTTTTTTATTAAAATGTCTTTGGAACACAACAGTAGACAACTTTATCAGAGAAACAGGGGTTTCCGTTGTTAATAAACATTTTCTCAAACTTTTCAGCGTTGCCTGACAAAAATCCTTTACGCAATCAACAATAAGAAATAGTTTTGCAGTTACAGGCATCTATTCTTATAACTCCGATGTAATTCCAAATGAAGCTTGTGCTCCAACTTCTGCGTTGAAAGAGACCGACCGGAAATCTTTAGTTCAACAGCGATTTCATCAGGAACCACAACTGACTCTGTGGTTACTGATGAGATCGCTGAATTGGCTTGTCTTCAAACTGGAGACGAATGACATTTAGAATGCCATTTAGCACAAGACGAGGAAACACTGCTTGATTTACTATGCGCATCCACTACCCGCCTCGATGATAGCAATGAGATCACAACTTGTTCAAACAGGCTCTCGCTATTATTGAGAGTGCTCTTACACACATTTTCTGCAGCACTCATTTCAGTTGGAAACACCAAACTTGATCAAGA
This sequence comes from Magallana angulata, assembly GCF_025612915.1. Taxonomy (NCBI): domain Eukaryota; kingdom Metazoa; phylum Mollusca; class Bivalvia; order Ostreida; family Ostreidae; genus Magallana; species Magallana angulata. The sequence goes on from NC_069112.1 coordinate 43,659,035, forward strand.
TCTTTTATACCAAAGTTGGACATTATACACAACTACTGTCAGCCGATGATGTTCTCCCAACTACCCTGACAACAGAAAACGAAATGTTTTGGTAAAGTCACCCACGGAGAGTGCAGAAAATGCAACATCAGCACAGGATGTTGCAGATAATGTTTTCCGATCCCTAGACCTGTGTCGATACAATCAACCAAAAAAAAGATCAAATTAATATTTTGTTCTTACTGCTGATAAGATTTTAAATTAAAAAAGACAATCAGTAGAACTTGAAGCACAAGTGCCAGCGATAAGGAAGAACAAGCGCAAATGAAGAAAAAAGGATGGAGAAACTCAAGAAAAAAGTGCACCGCAAGTACAAACATGAACTTAATCGATATGCTATGATATGTTCTTTACCATGACCCGTAGTTTTTAATGCATCGAATTAAATAATGAAATAGATTGTACAAAGTAAACATGCGTTCAAGGTTGAATATGTTATTGTTTTTTTTTCCATAATTTTATGAGTGCTACATCTAATTTAAAATATATGCATACTATGTAAATTTAATATTTTTTTTTATTTTCCAGGAGGGGGAGGGGGTTTGGACCCCCGGCTCCCCTTTAGATCCTCGCCTGAGACTAAATAATTAGCTTAGAAGCTATAGCGAATAACTATGCGATACAATGCAATACAACGAGCATTGTCTCTAAGACCCCCCCCCAAAAAAAAAAAAAAAATATATATATATATATATATATATATATATATAGATATATATATATATATATATATATATATATATATATATATATATATATATATATATATATATATATACACTTTATTAAGACCATCGGGGTAATTTACTTTCTTATAAGCTTCTAAATGTTTTTATAGTTATATACAAAAAGTAATGTCACTTCATGACTTTGAAAATAACTACTGAACACTGTTCGTTATCACCACATGTCATTTAAATATTTAATAAGCACTTTTTATCTTAATTTTCATTAAATTTAGAAGTTTATTAAGAACCAGTGTGCGCGAGAAAAAGAACGAGCTAAAGCTACAGTTCATCAAACTAATTTTTTTGTCTACGTCCCATAATGCTCTCTAATCTTTTCACCCGTGGTGCTATGACAGAAATGGCCGACTCTCAGTTCGTAATTTACGGTGTCTTAAGGTTTGAAGACACGTTTAGAGTACCGCGTATGCTTCGGCAAGACTGGCTATTGGTACTTTGCGGAACGGAACGAAACAGAACGGAACTAGTTATGAGGCCCCCAACGGGGAACCAGATTTAAAAAAAAAACAATATTTCAATTCAACCTATCGTAAATGGAAGATTATTTTACAAATTTTAATGTTTGAATGGACTAATTATTACATGAAATATGCTACTCATTGCTCTATAAGTCATTACACGCTTCTTTCCCGGGAAAACCTAAAGTCATTAGTTGTTTTAAGATGTTAGATTGACACTGTTAATATAAATTTGAGGTTTAAACCAAACTCAATTAATCTGTGTGTGTAAAATCGATGAAAATTGATTCAGTAATCTTTCTTTTGAATGATTTCTTCTGATTCCGTTCCGTTCCGGAAAATACCATTACCCGCGGGGATATTGGTATTTAACGGAACGGAACGGAATCTTTCAAACTTTTTAAGTAATGGAAAATATCATAACAACTACTCACCGTTCCGTGTTTTTTTTTTTTCAGATTCTTTAACGATGAATGAGTATATCAATCAAATCAATTCAGTCATCTTGTGTATTTGCTGATTATTAATTTCAGCGTTTGTGTGCGTGTGCTGCATACAACAACAACTTTGTTTTCATTTTTTTTATCAATTTCATGTCATTGTCACGGCAGAACTAACTAGTTGGTTAATTAAGCTAGCAAAAACACAATACTTATATCAAGTAGAATTCATATTATACCAAGATCATTCGCAGCGCAGGGGTAATATCGATAAAAATACTTGATAGTCTTATTTGAAATAAATTTAAATGAATGATGATATAACAAATGTTATTACCATACTTATAAATAATTTTCTTCTGGTTCCGTTCCGCAAAATACCAATACCCGTGTGGATATTGGTATTGAACGGAACGGAACGGAATCGTTTTAAAATTTTGAAATATATCATAACAACTACACTCCGTTTGTTTATTTCTATGTTCTTTTGGGAAAAATGAAGCAAATAAACAAATAATTTCAATAATTTTAACATCTTGCATATGTGCATATCACTCCAGTGTTGTGTACAACTATAACTTTTATTTCATCTATGATACTACATTACTTACACGAATGATATTACTAGTTTGTTCATCAAGCTAGCAATAACGCAATGTGTATCCCATATTACGTAGAATTTTAAAATATAACGAGCACATTCGCAAGGAAAAGTTTAATATTCATCACTTACCTTCCGTCTGAACAATTTTCTTCTGGTTCCGTTCCGTTCCTCAAAATACCATTACCCGTGTGGATATTGGTATTTAACGGAACGGAACGGAATTTTTAAAAAAAATTATAATATGAAAAATTTCATAACAAGCACGGCATTTATTCAATCTATAACGAACATGTATTTGTTACGGGAGTTTACGGGAGATTTAACGAGTTTGTTTATCAAATTAACAATACACAATGTTTACATCCAGTAGAATTTTATATTATATCAAACATATTCTGAGGATAACATTATTTTTAAAAATAATTGATGGCTTTATTTGTAATACAGTAATAAAAATATTAATATAAGAATGTGGATTCCATACTTATTAATTATTTTCTCATAATTCCGTTCCGTTCCGCAAAATACCAATACCCGTGTGGATATTGGTATTTAACGGAACGGAACGGAATCTTTTACATTTTTTAAAGCCATCTCAGGGCTTTGTTCGTACGATCAGCTTTATAATAGATATTCTCCTTCGGCATCCAGTCACGTGGTGTCATGTGAGATATGCTTGCTAGTTCCCAGATCAGTTTTGCTGCTATTTCCAGTGCGAGCGCACGTGCTTTGGTTATAATTTAATTTACGCGGAATTTTACGTTGTGAATTATGACTGATTCGTTATTGCAAAGACTTGCTAAAGAATTGGAAGTTGACGAACATTTGGATATATCTACTGAGGTGGCAAATGCCCCGAGTAATCTCGGAAGTCCTCAAAAAACAAGTACTCCGATAAAGGAACAGCAATCTGTTCCGGAGTCATTAAGCGATTCGATAAAGTTTCTGATCGAATCACAACAAAGACAGTTTCAAGAATTTCAGTCTTTATGTATGAATGTTGCATCCACACAGCTCTTGTTGTTCCGTCTGTGTACCAACGTTTCTCTTCTTTCTTTCGCTTGCGGACGAGGGGTCGCTTGAAGAGGCCGTAGATATTCTAAATACCTTCTCTGGAGGGGCAAACTGTGGCACTTCGACTTTTCTCTTCTCAGGGACCCTGTCCTTGACACTTGGCTCCTTCAGCCTATTAATTATAAAACGATATCTCCAGGGCTTTTTTTTTGTCCGATTTGTGCGTCTCCGAGTGACGCTTCAAGTCCCTTACACGTCTGGTAGTGTAATCACAGTCTGGACACTGATAATTTAGTTCATCATTCAGGACTTTCTTCATTGTCAGTAACAGGGTACTTCTCATCCTATAAATTCAGATCATTTAGCGATTCAAGCTTTGTTTTATCAAAACTTTTTGCATCTAATGGCATGTACTTATTCTCAGACAATTAATTTGTGTCTTCAGCTTCATGATATATTTTTGGGGAAGCTGTAGGCGAATTCGATCTGTATGAATTACTTGTGCTCTTCCTCGCCTCCCACAATTCACTTCATGCAGGAGATCAGAGATCGGTTTTAAGATTGAATGAGGTCCTCTCCAATACGTCGTCAGCTTCGAGGAAATACCCACTTTGCGCTTGGGAAAATAAACATACTCATCGTCGCCCTTTACAAACTTCTGCCAATGTAGTTTGGTATTACTTTAACGTTTCTGGCGACGCATTTCCCCATCTACATGATCTCGTACTGCAGCATGTGCCTTCTGCATCCTTTCTTTTAATTCCAATGCCCATTTATGCTGAGAAATGTCTGTGATACTGCTTGACGTTTCGTACATAATGCCTAACTGGGTTGCAACTCCACGTCCTAGCATTAGCAGATTTAGCGTACATCCAGATGTCTCATGTTCGGTAGATCAATATGCATCATCAGGTACGGATGGTGAGTAACCCAATCCCGCTGGTGATCGTCAATATATGCGCGCAGCATACTGGCCAGTGTCTTATGAATCTTTCAACCATGCCATCTGACTGGGGGTGGTATGGCGTCTTGCGCGTCTTCTTGATACATATGAAAACCCGACGCTCGTACTGGGCACCCTGGTCTGAGTGAATTACGTATGGGACTCCCAAGTTAGTGATACCTTGTTCTACGATGATGCACGCCACTGCCTCTGCATCCATGTTACGCATACGAAAACACAATCTGTCCACTTTGAGAAATAATAAGAGATGACAGGTAGTTTCTTGTTACCCTTGGCTGTCATTGGCAATTCTCCAAAAATATCAGTGGCAATGCGTTCCATAGGAGCTCCAGCTGTTGAAATATGCATTGGCGCTCTTTTATGCTTCAATGGTCCCTTGGTTAAGCTGCATTGATCGCTTCCTGCTATGTACGTTCTCGCATCCTCCTGCAAACCAGGCCAGTAGCACCTCTGTCGAAGTTTTGCTAGTGTTTTACGCACTCCTAAATGTCCTGCTGAGTAGAGAGGTATCGCTTGCATTGTAGACGTTTTGTCAGAATTCTTCCACCTGCCGTCTTAGATTTCTAGGGACAAAAATGTTAACCACCAAGACCTCAAAAATCGGCCCTCTCCGCTGGCTACGTCAAAGTCAGGCTTTGCTAGATTGGTCACCAAATCTTTGATTTGTTTGATTTGCCGGTATTGGTCTTGTAAGCTACGCAGAGTGTCACCTCCTTACTCAGTTTTTACATAGGCAATATCCGTGGAGTACTCCCAATTGCTGGTAAAACCACACTGTTTGCACGGAATACGACTGAGTGCATCTGCGATTCGTAAATGGCTTCCAGGCCGATGCTCAATCTTCATGTCAAAACACCCAACACTTCTAGAGCGCAAATTGCCCCTCAAGATTTTGGAAGTGCATCAGCCAGCATAGGGATCCATTGTCTCTGCTCACTGTAAATCGCTTGCCATACAAATAGTGATTAAAATATTTTAAAAAATGCACCACTGCCAGGATTTCATTCCTTGTTACACAATATTGTTTTTCGGCCTTTGATAGAGTGCGGCTGGCATAAGCAATCGGACGATCTTTACCATCGATAACCTGCAAGAGCACGGCACCAATGGCAAAGTTGATAGCATCTGTATCAAGGCTAAACAGTTTGGTAAAGTCTGGTATAACTCAAACGATCCTTCATCTCGGCGAAATCTTCCTGGCATTCTTTAGTTCAAACAAACGTGTTGCCCTTCTCTGTTAACTTTGTCAATGACATTGTCGTTTCTTCGAATTTGTCTATTAATCTCCGACAATATCCGCAGATACCGAGAAACGAACGGACCTATGTCACGTTAGAGGGTTCTGCTAAGTCTTGGACGACTGCTTGAACCATCTCTGGATCAGTAGAGATACTATGCTCTGTGATTGCCCATGCCCAAGATTTAGGACTTTGCGCGAAAACAGAACACATTTCTTTGGCTTGAACTCAAACATTTATTCATAAAAAAGAAAGAAAATTATGCGACATATAAACTAAATGCGACTACACGTTTTCACGAGTATTCATAAGGTAAAATACTTGCATCAAACAGTGTTTATCATATATGATATGAATAACGAATACAAAACTAAGAGCGTTTCGCCAGAAATAAGTTCCGATATTATATAGAATTTGCGAAGCAAAAGTCTAGAACCAAAATGTACTCTACACCGAACACGTAATTCCTCTTTAAATAATTACAAGCCATTCCTTGAGAAAGCTGAATAATTCAAAAATATTTATAAGTGAGTTTATAAGTTGATGCTTTGTCACAAAATATTTTATTTTCTTTAAAATCCATACAGTTTTGAGTGTTTCTGTCGAAACTATTACCTAACCTTAGAACAGTCACGTGGTCCAAACTAAGAAATCAACTATTGCTTGTGCGCGATCCCTTCACGAGTTTCGTAAAAAATATAATTCCAATTCAAATGTTTACAATGCTTTGGTTAGGTATTTTTGATAGCCAACCAAAACTTGATGGTCATTAGTTGAGATTTAAGCGAGCTACAAAGCTTACAAGTATTGGCACTGTAAATGAAGCTCTTGTTTACCTTGTTGCGGTGAAAATTACAGTTTTAGACATAAAATGATTTTTTTACGTTAGGAACTGTCATAAAGCTTAACATTAATAAGAAAAAAGAAAATGTAGCTTTAAAATTGTTTTCTGGAATATTGAATCTATGTAAATAGAAGGAGAGCACGAGCCTTGTTTACATGAATTAAAACGAATTGTGAGCCATGTATCTTGTTAAAACTCCCAAATGTCATTTGACCATTAGAAATGTATTTTTAAAGCATTTTGAACGATAAAAACAGACAAATATATGAATTTATTCAAAATCGTAACCATGCTCTCTTAGAAAGAAACACCTGTTAATGTTTTCCGTTTTATTTAGATGATGAACTTAAGGTTGTGTAGTTCATGTATTAATGAAAACCGATATACCGATATGTACATGTAGTCTTGAATGGCAATTAAGTTTAAAAAAAAAATAATGTTTGCATGTTGCTTAGGTTCATGTTAAATTAGTTAATGGTAAAAAAAAAAATATTTTTTTTTTATTTTTATTTTTTTTTTTTTTTTTTTTTTGGGGGGGGGGGGGGGGGTATGTTTTGGTAATTTACATGTATGTAAACATAACTTCCAGTGTGTTGTTCATGCATCACAATTTGTGTTCTATTGTAATGGATATGATACACAACTGTTAGATGGATATGTTTATAATATTATAGAATGTGACAAAGGATGGTATGGTATTGGATGTAATGAAACATGTGGACACTGTCGTGATATAAACCAATGCTCCAATGTCAATGGAACTTGCTTACTCGGATGTGATGCTGGTTTTAAAGGGGACCAATGTAAAACATGTGAGTATACATGCATATGCTACGGTAAGAGCATAGCTGCACGTCAGAAACTATTTCAGTGACGAGAGCTAATCATTTTAAACTTAATTAAGAATCAAAATAAAATTTAAACGCGTTGCACATACATTTGTTAAGTTGTGATGTCGACTTACTTATCATGTTTTTTTTTCTTCAGATTTGAACACTTCATATGTTTAGCTGTTTGTATATTGTTGTTTGCATAATGTTGTGAGAAACGTTTACAATTTTTTTTTCGGTATATCATTCACCGCTGATATAAGTATCAAGTTTAGCTTACATATCATATATTTCAAGTATTTATTTAATATTTAAATGTAATGCACAAAGTAAAAAATTAACAACAATAAACCGGTCGGTAATTATCATAATAAAGACGGTTTGGGGACGTTTGAAGTGAAGAGGTATGTATGGTGGTATATATGTTTATCTTAGAGGAAAAAAATGCAGATATTGTGTTACCAAAAAAATACGATCCATGAATAGAAAGAGAATTGTTTAAGTATTATAAGTAATTGCAATTTTCTTGAAGCAATGTCAGTAAATTTTAAACATAAATCTGATATGATTCATATTTGAAATAACAGTTGATAAAAACATGTATCTTCAATCCATTTTCAGTCCATATTGTATGAATCGCTTTTTCTTTCCACGTTTCTATTCCTTTTTTTCATATAGTAATTTAAAATGTCATTTCCTAATTTGATTTCTTGCAAATATTTGAATTGACTGAATGATATGCAATACCTGATTTTTTAGTGTACAAGTTCTTTTCTGGTTTCATTTTCCTGTAGTATCTGTAAATTCACTTGTTATACAGATTTTTTTACTATGATTTTCAACCTTAAGCTAACCAACATGTTGTATTATTTCAGGTAAAACGTAATGGGAAAGCAATAATAAAGAAACGAAAGACATATCTTAATGTTTTAGCCGTCATTTCAATAGGACATTACAGAAAATGACATATACGTCGCATAAAACATTCGTTTTCAGCTTGTTTTTCGTTTACTATACTAAGTATATCAATATTAACGTTTTACTGTCCTTAAGATGTATAATTCAGTGTTAAAATACATTTATGTATTTTACTTTTCGACATGCGCTGTTAAGTATTTTTTTTTTTTGTTATCAGATGATCAAGATATTAAAATTGTGTGTTGATATTGTGATAGGATTATATTTAGCATGGTCACATGTCAAGCACATGTTCGTCTATAGCTTTAAAAAAAACGTAACGTTAAAAATGATTGGTTGTATTTGTTTAAGTGTCATTCGGAAAGTGTCTGTGTTATCCATAATGATGTGGGGAAAAGGAAGTTTGAGTTATGAATACATATAGTCGTTCTGATTGGTTAAGAGAAACACACACCCAAAGCACGGCAGTTGACGTGGAATCCTCTCTAAGGTTCGAGTAAACTCACTTCCCGGGTAGATACAAGATGGGCCCCAGTTTCCGTTTCCCGTCTCGTTCGTTGCTTCGCTAAGTATTTTGTTTATTATCCTGTAAATTTCCATTGTGTAGCATGCTAGGCGTTTAGTCCGTGCTAAATGGGTTGGCATTGGGTTTGACTTTCAATTAACTTTAAGGCAGGCTTACATTAACGTTGTAGCTTGGTAAGGATGGTGATAACGGGAAGTTGTTCTGTATATTTGTGTATATAACATTTGTTCATTAATAAATCTATGGTACCATAATAAGTGTTTTCATTTACATGTAGCTGGAACCTGGGCTTGAGTTAGTGTCATTTTGAAATACTCGTAACATTTGACAGAGTGATTGAGCGTTGATATCACTTTCTATAACATTTCCATTGATACAGAGTTTTGGATTTAGACTAAGAAAACTGACAGATTTGAGACTGACTTTACTTTAGCGACTTTTATTGTTGTTGTTTTAGTTTCACTTCGTTATTATTTCAGTTTAGCTTGATACTGTATATATGTTCTATTATTTCCTTTTATTAGGAAAATATGCCATATTGCTACCATTCACTAAAACACATTTGTGTTTTTGTGCGATAATAAATTATTTATGTTCGTTTCTTTACGATGAATGATGTTTGATGTAAATTGATATTTGATTTGTATTAAACTATTTAACATCTGAGTTGTAAGTTCTACATTTTCTGACGTAATAATAAATAATTAAAAGATACATAAGAGTTCAATGCATACAAGCCGGATCCGGTCAAAATGGCCTAACCCTGCCTGTATGTAAGTATGCAGTTAGCAGACTGGACCGATAGAGACATGGATGCTCAAAACCATGGTGTTTGATAATGTTTGGGTCTTTCATTGATATTCTACTCACCCGATGATCTCGTGTCTGCACATTCACTTATCAAATGTTGCCACGGAGGATAGTGGCTACTTTCACATATACTAAAATAGTTAATACATGTCTGTTGAATTAAAAAATGCCATGTTTACTTTGCAATGAAAACGAAGTTTTAAAAGGTTTAAATGGAAATAGAATTACAAAAAAATATGTTTTCTATCTTACTTACTTTGTGTTATTATGGTTGACTTGTTCGAAAACATCATTGTAAAAAAAATATTATTAGAATAATGATTTGTTACGTTGTTTTTAAGATTTTTCGTTCATAACTACATTTAGTACTAACAAAGTATAAGAATGATAAAGTCAACCATTTAATTTAACTACTTTTTCAAATATTTTTTTTACAGTGTTTACAATACAATTTTGTATTTGAAGTCATACGAAAAATAAATGATTTTTTTTTTTGGTTGTTGAATTGTTTTTGTCTTACACTGATTTGAACTGATATATAAATAAAAAATCGAAGTTTATTGTGACGTCCAGTTAAATAACAGTTTGCCTTACCTCATCTACCGAATACGACTCTAAAAAAATTTCCGACTCTAACGAAGTAAATGTAAGACTTCGCTAATGAAATTTTACCGCAATTGTTCATTCCTGCATTGCATATCTATTTAAAGACACATGAAATTTAAGAATTTGTTGACTGCTCTAATGTTTATTGAATGGCATGTTCGCGGCCTTACAAAATAAAAAAAAAATAAATATAATTCATTTTATTGTTTCTAATTTTGATTTGTCAGAGGCGTATTTGGTTGCGTATTCTCGGATGAAGCAGCGGGGTGAGATTAAAACAAGCTCAATTCCTTGTTTTGCCAAGGAATTTTCAAATTTGTAACTAATGGTCCTATAGAGTATAAAAGTACGACAGTTTGAAGTACTCTCAGCTGTCTGTTTTTAGCGAATTTTCTGTACGATTTCTTACAAATTTCTTATTGACATTAAAGGAATAACAGCTATAGCATAGAACGAGTTAGACTTTATCAGTTAAACAGTTTTATACCGGTATAAATATTTAACGCGGAATTTTTTATATAACAAACAGTAGCTTTTTTCAGTATATTCGATGCAGTTTAGCATGATACATAGTAATCACTTCTATTTACGGGTCATGTATCATACATTGTTTCAGCAAACATGTACAAAACTTCAGAAATCAAATTGTCTAATTATACTTAGCAAACCCAGTTTGAAACTCAAAAAACAGTATTTGGTCTTTCATAATGAACTACGCAGCCCTTGAATTTTGTGGGTTTTTTGTCATTATGTAAGAATGCCGAATGTGAATTTGTATACAAAGGTCATCTAGTTTTTCAAACGTATGACATACACTACAAACGATGAGAAATGTGTAGTTCTTAATGCAGCATTATTTAGCTGTTGCGACCCGTAATATGCCTAGTTATTATGCTCAGGCTTGCACTAACAGAAAAAAAAAATCATATTTTTCTAAATCAGTTACAGCTGTTTTATTGTGTAAAAATCACATTTTCTTCTTTTTTTAAAAAAAGCATGTCCACGTGGTTATTTTGGAAATAAATGTGCTGAAAAATGCAATGACACATGTGCCGGATGTAACAATGTGAATGGCGTTTGCGATTCTGGATGTATCTCTGGGTGGATAGGTTATCTCTGCCACGAAGGTAGCGTTCATACTATTTAAAGTTTGGAACGGAATTTTATCGGGCAGACTATATGTACAACAATATCTAAAATAACTTTAACACTGATTCATAACGAAATAATGTTGACGAAATTTAGGATTAGTAGTATTAAATTAGTCCATCCATAACGTAGGCGAATTAAACAATGTTGATTGATCTATACTTCATCAAATACATATTTTAAAGCTATTATGAGACTGCCATAAACCAAAATCGGTTGTATGTATGTAGTAAACTAAATGAGCTTGTGCATTTCAGTTTTTTTAAGAGCTGTCTGCCCTTACGGAAAATTTTTAAATTAACTTTCTGAAAATATGTATGGTAAACTATAATTGTTTTAGCATATTCGAAAAAAGAAAAAGCTTTTGCAACTTTTTACCATGAAAATGTGAAAAAATCGCTTGTACTAAAGAAAATATAAACTTGTCAAATCTTGCTGGGTTCTGAGCTGTGCTTATTTGTACTTTAAAGTAATCTATCCTTCACCCACGGCCAAGGAGATCAGCCACGGCTGCTCTACCTAGCGTTAAGCGGTTATCTAATACACAAGATTCGCACACGCACACTTGCATGTATATGAAAATGTTTGAGTTTAAATTGCCGTTAATACAAGAACTGTTTTAATTGTATGTTATAAAAGTATGTCCATCTTGCATTTATTTAATTAAACATTTGATTGTAAATTAAAAGGTCATTCTGAAAATTAATAAAAGCGATATAACTCCAAATTGGAAACATCGTCAGACATAAATTAATGGTTGGTTTGTAAGTCTAAATTATTTTGAAAACTGTACAATTTTTTTTTTAAATCAACAAAAGAAAACGCACACATATATTTAACTTTTAAGTGATGATCATTCCTCGAACATGGCCGAGGAGATCCGGCGCGAGTGGACAAATATATATATTATTTTTGCTTTAATTTTGCAATTTTTATACTGAAAATAATATCGGAAAATGTTGTAACAAAAGAACACATCTGTTAATTGAATTATATGCCTCAAAATTGCCTACTCACGTGTTTTACATAAGGCTCCTTCATAGCCAACATCACATCCAGTTAAGCAAGTACCATTAATCGGAAAGCAATAGTTTTGTTTCTACAGTGCCTGCATGTTTCATTTCAGTCATATCCATAAGATCCTCTATCATATATCTAAAACCAATTATATTTGATTAAAAATCCAATTTAAATTCTAAATAATGATTATCATTTATCAAAAAGAACCCATTTATTTACGACATTGGTTTTCCTTCATCGGATTTTCATAACTCATTCCATTGGTTTCCTATTATGTGTGTATTGCACAGAGAAGTTGTCGGCCTTTGTTGACATATCGTTGTCATTTTATGTATTAGAGAATGGGTCTGTCCACTAAGATGACGCACTATTGTTTATAATTTAAAAAGATCAAAAGAGAAACTTCCATCTTGATTAGGTTCGTTATGAGTCATTTTTTTCACTTGAATTTTGTAAGTTTCCTGTCATGTTTAATTCATGAAACTCCATACTATAAAAGATTGTTTAAGAACGTCTATACGCGTCAACTCCTTTAACCGCTTAATGTTTACTATCTGAACTATGGTAATCTAAGATGCAGTCTTGTATTTCATCCTTCTCTGTATCCTCAATAATTGCAACTTTGATTGATTTTAAATAAAGCATGCTATTGTTCTAAATACACAACCGTTGCGTAGGTTACCCCCCCCCCCCTTATTTAGATGCAGACCACTGGTTGGTGCCATTATAAAATTATTATTTTTCATTTTTTTTGGATTAAAAAAGAATTTTCCGACGTTATGGGAAAATTACGATTTTAAGTTTTAGGGCAATGCACCCTCAATCTTGACGACGATCTGAGACAGAGAAATATTAGCCCTGAGGGCGATAAAGCTCTAGCTTCCGGTTGCTGCCTCACCTAGTCCAAAATATGCGTATCAGGGCTGATACACTACTGCTTCACACTTCATTGGTCAGTGGTCTCCAAAAAGCAAACCCCGAGTAAACCTAAAATAAACCCCGAGTGGATTCAAAGTTAACCTCGAGAGGACACACATTTTCAAAAAGCAGACCCAGAGTAAACCGATAGTAAACCCGAAAGTAAACTTAAAGGGTCGCTCATGTACATTATGCAATGGGATCCCATCTTTTAAGAAAATTATGATTTTTAAAATGTACCGGAAATTGCATGTGACCTACTTTTTTACTATAACTAGTACAAAAGAGGGTTTTTTAGGGACAAACATTTGGTGCAGGTATAGCTGTCTATTTGCAGCATCTACTTTTTCTTCAGAGGCGTAGTCACAAACTTAAAAGTGGGGGGGCTCAAATCCAAGAAAGATGTAAAACGTGTAATATAAAGAAATTAAGATGTAAAACATGTAATATCAAGCCCCTGTCTAAGTTGAATGAGAGGACTTCAAATAGTGCATTTAAAGTTGATTGACATTCATCACAGGTATACCACAATCAGAATCTCCAATACTGCAGCTATCTTGTAGAAATTACTAATCTTGATGAGATTCGGAATGGCTAGAATATATTCTAAAGTACATATATGTAAACATAAAGAATACTTTTCAGATGCAAAACAAATTTATTAAACTTATACATGTAGGTTTGAAAATGAAGAGTCCTTAGATAATTCAATACTTAATTCTTGGAAACCAAACTGAAAGAGAACAGTCTTAATAAAACTATAGTTAATAGTTTCCAAAGTACAGTTTCCGACTTGGAATCTTCTGGATGAATGACTTTGCTATTTCTTTGATGTTGACTTGGTCTGTTCTCTCTTTGTGAACAAAGCAAGTCATACAGTGATTCAATCTTGCCTGCGTCATTGTACTTCGGAGGTAGGTTTTAATCCTCCTTAAGGACGAAAAAGATCTTTCTGGTGTGGCAGTTGTGACTGGAATGGTAAGATAAATTTGTACAAGCTTCGTAACTTTTGACAGAAGTTTCTTTGTGATAGGCTCCTTCATGTGTTGACAAATTGTATCTATCAAGGTAACTTTTTTGATTTCATTTTCACTGTCAACTTTGAAAATATCAGGCAACATTTTGAGCTGCTGTTCAAGCCTTGGAAAAGAAATATCATCTTTGTAAAGCATGGCAATTTCTTCAGACACAGAAAACAACTCTCCATTTGCTGCATTTAACAAAAGTGATTCGATTTCCTTGACGATGGTCATGTTTTTTTGTTCAAATCTGTTTTCAAGAGTGCCTACAGCTTGTTCTAATGCTTCAAAGAACTGCTGTTTAAAGTAATCCTTGGGATTGTCATATCTATGGGGATTGATTTCCGATGGAATTAACATTGACGCTAATTTATCTGATTGGAGTCTTTCATAATCAGGTTGACACGAATCACCCTGGACTCTTCGCAAATGTTTTAAACGTATGCTTACCACAGAGTCCTCATCGTTTATCTTCATTGCTGACAATAAATTGGCAAGTTCATTCATTGTTCTGAAATAAAATTCCAGGTGTTCAAATAGATTTAACTTGATTTTTGTTTTAGTTACAGTAACATTAATATTTCAATTTGTTAACTCCAGAATAGCGTGAATGAGTGGTCTTATACAACAGTTTCATCTATGATGTATTAATTCTATATCAATTTAATCATTTTGCTAATAACACAAAACAAAATAATCATAAAAACTTACTGATTGAAAGAGATGGTCAGACTGCAAGCATATAATCACTAATGAATCAGCAAATAATTAAAAAATCCAGAGGTTTGACAAATCTTACTTCACGGCCTATGTGTTAAACAAGAAATGAGATACAGCAAATAAATAATGACTTTTAGATGTCAGCACAAGGGGCAGCTTGTACCTCTCATGTAATTTTGTTAGATAACAGATGCTGAGTGAAACAGAAACGTCTAAACTTAGGTCAAATTTATGACCCGCACTCCCTATCCCAAACATGCGAACACAAGAGGTCTCGACAGATTTAATTACTATACATTACTATTACTTCAAGAGAAATGCTTACTCAGTTGTTGCTGAAAATAAAATAAATTTGCCATAAAATGAGAACTGTTATAATGGTTTAATATAATTTCAACATAGCTGTGATTTTGTTCGACATTAAGTGGGGGGGGGGGGGGGGCACAGACATACTCTTGCCCCCCCATATCTGAAAGGGGGGGGGCTAGTGCCCCCGCTGCCCCCCCTGTGACTACGCCTATGTTCTTGATTTAGTAGGTTTTATAATTATAATAACCTGGTTTATATAACTCTTCATTTATTTCCCTCTCTTTCAAATTTACTATTATAACTACTAGCTGATTCTCAATTAATCTTTTTCATCCTCATACATAGAAGCCACCTAGCTTACTTATGAAAAATTAATAACCAATAAAACAAGTATCTATAAAAAAAAGTCATACATGTTTATCTCATATCTTTATTTCAGTGTGTCCTGAAGGACATGCGTAAATGCAATGAAACGTGTGGAAATTGTCGTGACGTAAAGACGTGTAACCATGTAAATGGAACGTGCTTAACTGGATGTGATGCTGGATATTGGGGGAGCTTGTGTAAAACACGTGAGTACTATATAACTAGGCACTTGCTTACGAAACTATGTGTGCATTAATAATTAAATGCGATAAATGTATCAACATTTTCTAATTAAACAAGCTTGCTCACACGGATGTTTTGGGTACGATTGCTCTGAGAGATGCCTCGACACATGCGCCGGATGTAATAATGTAACTGGTTTGTGTGACTCCGGATGTAAGCCTGGCTGGAAAGGTTACTTTTGTAATAAAGGTAGTGTTCATAACATTATTATTTTTTGTGCGACTCGATTAATCTGGCAGGGAGTGCAAACCTCCTTCATAACTGTTTTACAGCTTTTTAGCAGATTTGTCCTGAAAATTAAGGCTTAAAATAAATAAAGTCGTCATTTCCCGCGAAGTTGACGTCTTATTGGTATTAAAAAAAGATTCCAACACATAGCATGCTTCTACAAAGAGTGAATTAAAATTGCTAGCATCTGTGAAGAACAGTTGCTGAGAAATCTTTGACGAGAATTGGTTTGAAAATTTAGACAAAAAATAAAGGAAGTCGTCATTTCCCAGGAAGTTGACGTCCGACTAATACAAAAAAATCCCAACAAATGGCATGCCTAATCAAAGAGTATGTTACATTTTTAGCATCTGTGATGAACAGTTGCTGATAAATCTTTGACGATAACTTGCTAAAAAAAAATTACGCTAAAAATAATGTAATCATTATACAGGAAGTTGACGTCTGATTAGTACAGAAATATATCCTGTACATACACACATCATGCCTTAACAAAGAGTGCGTTTAACTTTCAAGCACCTACTATGAATAGGTGTTGAGAAAAATGACACATACGTTTTTGTAACGGACAGGCAGACACAGACAAGGTTAAAATAGTATACCCACCTCTCCTTCGGAACGAGGATATTACAATCTGTGGAGGGTGGCAAACATCGAGAGAGAGAGAGAGAGAGAGAGAAAGAGAGATAGATAGATAGATAGATAGATAGATAGATAGATAGATAGATAGATAGATAGATAGATAGATGGATTGAAGGACGAACGGACGGACATGCAGATATCCTTCTGTTTCTGCAAAGTCAAAGTCGAGACATACGTCGTTTTATCGACTTAGGATTATTACGCTTTCCTCTAAATTTGAACATCAACTTATCAATAGCATATCCTTTTAAAGGGTAGGTCAATTTTTTAAAAAAACTTTTTTTTTATGTGACGAATTATACATTCTAGTGTTTGAATCTGGTTTTATTATCAAGCGCTGATAAGCGCATCTAGTTTAATTAAGTATTTAAATATTTTGAAATACATTTGCAATCTATTATTGTATTTTTCATATAAAAAAAATGACTGCAAATAAAAAATATTTCGCGCAAGACCATATTTGATAACTACTTAACGACAATCATTGTTATAATAACGAAATACGGTATTTTGGAACAGAAAGGTATGGTAAGTATATCTTTATTTTGAAATTATTTTATTCTTTGTATATTCTGACTGGAAACAAAAAATTAATATGTTTATTTGTAAAAAAAAAAAAAAATCCAGCTGCGTTTATAAACCATTTCTATAAGCCTTGTATAGCACCTAGAATATGCTTTGCTAAAAATAATGTTAATTACATTTAACAACATGAATGTATTATGTTGTGTACATTATTTGAAAATTGGCTGATATAATTAGGCATATCGTCATATCCTTAAACATATTGATTACATTTTCGTAAGTTTTAGGAATTTTGTTCTTATATTCTTTAATTCTAAATGTTCATTGAACAAGTTATATTTAAAGATTGAAGTATGAAAAAAATACTCACTTAATACCATAGTGGATTGATCGTTTTTACTTTACTTAACACCTTTACACTAATTTATGTATATTATTTTTACAAACTAGAATCGATTATTAGCAATGAATCTAGCTTACACACTCTAAACATTTTTTTTTTGTAATTTTAGGAATGTGCATCACATGTGGACATTTCTGAGATAAACTGTATGCGATCAGCAATTCAAAGTATTTTTATGAAGGGACAAAAGGCTAGAATCTTAACAGAACAAATAATATTACATGAGATACATATTAATCGCTAAATTTGATACATTTATGCTTTTTAGATATATATGCCCGTATTTGTTAGTCTTTAAAGGATTTTTATCACGTTTTCAAAAAAGTTGAGAATCAAACAAAAATACCTTTTAATAACAAATAATATTGATCTAGCATGAAATAAGCATCACAAACGGACGCAATTGTCTTTTAAAAGGGTCCTAAATTGGAGCTCTCGCAGTTAAAATTTCCGCTAATGAGATAGGGGTCACGTGGTACTGTGTGACGTCATAAGTGTCAATTCTTGAGAGTTTTATAGAAGTACTTGCGGGCTCTGTAATCTGGTAATCAGCTGGTAATGGCGCCGTAGGAAGTTACGAAGTCTTTCTCGCTAAAAAAAAAAAAGCTTACCTGGCCTTAATAAATTATTTTTGCCTTAAGAATAACACATTTAATAATAGAGATATTCAAATAAATGTTTATATGTGTACAACTTTACACAGGTGCGAGTGTGGATCATGCGAGGTGATGCCCACTGAAGCAGAGTGCATTTGTTGCTCAGAGATACCAGTCATTGACCACATCAGAGACTCCTTCGGTATAGAGTGCATCACTCAGTACCAGATATTTATAGACAACTGCTCGAACATTCGAGTTTTAGAGGTCAGCCTTTATGACTATATCCATCTGATGGGCCCATTGATGACAATGAACCAATTAATGAGTAAGTATTCTCACACCTGATCATGCTTACGAAAGAGAGAAATATAATTGTGCATTTCATTGAAACCAAACTTTATTCAAAATAATGTATATTCAGTCAACAGAAAAATCTGTCTGTTTATTGTTTATTGTATATACATTTTAACAACCAAAAAATACATATACCAATAACAATAAAATTCTACTATCAGAGTCTACAGATATGTTGCATTCAGGAGGTTTGTCTTATGGGTTTGGCAGCGACTAGGCAAGGGGAATCGAAAAATCCTTCCAGCATGTGTTGTTTCCAAGATAAGGGACATCTTCCCGTCTGAGCAGTATACCGGTTTCAAGTATACACGCCCTATTTAGAACACTCAATGACTGAACCTGGAACGACCCGTAGCTATCAGATCTTCTTTTACAAAGCCCTCAAATCCTAACGTCAGTGCTGGCGGGCAATATCCAAGGGACACGTGAGTGTCGTCATTGGACTGAGTGTATGAGGGATGCTGTCTTCGTCGCTCGCATAGATTTATCCAGAGGATATCTACATAGTCTGTGAAAAAGAAAATTGATCATGTAGTTTTAATCACATCAACAATGAAATTTGTAAATTATCAAACTGTGATGTAGTGCGTTATAAATATGTGTTGAGCGGAATAACAAATTAAAAAAATTGTGTATGTTCTGTTTTAAACTGACACATACAACATTATGAGTAAAGAATTTATATGTCAATACGACAGGCAAATAAGAACATACCAAATGTAACTGCTGTTTTGTTGGGCTTTACAACAGCTTGGGTCCCTTTTTTCCCCTTTGGATAGCTGATCTGCAAACGTGCTACCCCATCTTTGGTTGTGGCCTTATGACGTTGTCCAGTTTCATTAAAATGGAGTGCAGAAACAAATAGTCTGTAAATAAATGGAAAAAAAAATTGGTAAACTTGTACATTAACTCTTTAATTCACAAGTGAGAATATTTAAAATATATATTTTTTTTACGAAAAATATTCTCAGATGATTTTTGAACTGATGATCATTGAAACATACCTTCCATCATAGCTGGGTAGAAAAAGTGGGTGTTTTTTGGTGCAAAGGAATTCACGACGCTATGATACATTTCTAACCCGTATGTCTGATGGAGGGGAGACAGCTTGCCTACATCTCTTGTCAAGTATCTGCTCTCCACAACTTCCCTGAAGAGTTTGTGAGCTCTTGATCCTGTTAATTTATATATTCAGATGTAAGATGTCATGCAATTGCCTTTTAAGGTGGTTACTTTTATTAGTCAGTATATGTAAGTTCAAATTGTAAGACTCTTATTTATTTACCAAAAAACATACCCTCTTTCAGCCACAACCTCTCCTCATTGAGCAGTTCATGTTCACAATGTTCATGCTGATTTGAAAACATGCTGGACAAGGGAGGACCATTTTTGCACCTTTAGTTCACTGTCCCCACCACAGGATGCAGCTACCCAGTAACAGTGGTTCACTGAGGACTTGATCCAGGGCCTAATGTTGCCGCAATCTCTCTTCTTTGATGCTGTCTCCAGTTTCTTAGAGATTACTAAATAAAATTATTAGTTTCTTTAAATAACATTATGACACTCTCAGGGAACCTATTGCATTTTCATTTGTGTTTAAAAACTATTCTTTTCATTTTACTACAATTCATAATATGTACATGAGCTTTGTCTGTTAAAATAATTACTTAATACTCGCATATGTCAAAACTCCAAATTTATGAATATCATCAAAATTTACCTTTAGCCACATACCACACATCGAAGAAGTGGTTCTTGTCTTGGTGATCCTCTCGCATGTATTTCTTTATCATACCATGTCGATCAGTGACAAGATTTTCAATATGTAGACCTGCGTCTTCTAGGTGTTTCAGCCCTCTCTTTAACCCCTCCAATACCATAATTTATGTATCCTTGTTTATGCTTATATTCTCAGAATATTAATAAACATAGTTGTATAGCTGAAAGGAATATAACTGTAAAATAAATATAACACTAATTATTCCCAATTATCAGCATAAATGTGAGTCAGTCGGTGTCCATTATTACGTAAATATATCTTAAAACAACACCAGCAGGAATATGTGAATATTGTTCCTTATTCCTTGGCGTCTCCTTTATGCAGCTAAATTTTGGTAGCGTATTCTCAATAAATACACTTGTATTCAAAGTGTGCTGAAAGTATACTCAAATGTAAATTTTACGGCTGTCTTCTATCATTGCGGTGTTGTAATAAGTATTCGATGAAATATTATATTTCGCTTACATTGTTTTTATTGGTTTTGTTTTGATTTGTTTTGTTTTGTGGTTTTTTTTGGGGTCTAGTTTGTTGTGTTTAACTTTTTTTGCAATATTGTTTTATACGTTAAAGAATGTAAATATCGTATATTTATAATAAACAATTTCAAAAACGTTATATCAGGTTAATAAATGTCTGTTGTATTTTGCAAATATGGTATGCTATTTTAATCAGAATCGTACATTAAGCGGAAGAGGTAATTATAAAGTACGACTGTCTACATATATTTCTTAAATTAAACCCTTGATACTATCCACTAAACGTTCTTGAATACGTATTGAGGTCATACAAATTTGACATTTTACAAATCATAGCGAAATATATAATCTTCAATCCTAATATGAGATGACCATGAACAGATAAAACTAAAAACAATGTTGTCACGTTGTATCTAGTAGAGTCAAGAGCATACAAGTATATAGTTAATTATTGTGTGCGCTATGCACATTCCACTGAAGATTAATATGCCGAACGACCTGCTCTGGTTATGTATATGATACTGGTGTTCAATTATTTGAAGCTACAAACCATAAGGCGACACTTTTTGGAACGGAAATTGGTTATTAAACATTACTAAGGTAATGATACATTGATAAAGTGTTTCTGAACATGTGAATGTTCTTGCCTAATAGAATACCGCAGTCAATTTTCTTATTAAAGATATGACGAATAAATACTTGATAATGTGGTGATCAGTAAAGAAAAGGTCAATCAACAATTTTTCGATTGGCAAAATTGTTGACTCCAATAAACCGCAATAAATACTGAAAAGGATCTTATACCTCTGATATCTATAAAAGAAGAAAGTTCATTACAAATAGCTATAAGATATTACTGATCTGAAAGGACTTGTTCCTATGAAACGACCTCCTCGCGCTTACGTAAGCCAACGAAAGATTTTAATATACGTTGTAGAACTTGGTTATCAATCGTTGTAAAATAAATTAAGTCCAGGTTAAAGAATGAAACGAAAAGTTAGGAAAATATCATTAAATTTGAATCATTGATTTTTGTGTTCTAAACTGTGTTGCAAGGTTTCTTAAATAAAAATGTCTTCAATTAATATGTTGTAATCAATAAATTAAGCATCAAAATCTACTTCCTTCAATTATTTTTAAAAAGGCAACTAAGTTTGGATTTCTTGAATTCTAAATGTTTATGGTCTGTGTCATCACAAATACTATAAACATGGTTACACTAAAATATTGCTTTTATTTCTGCGAATGTATTCATATACATTTTGGGTTTTACATCTTAGCTAGATAAATAATATTGGAATGGAATGATAAATAAACACAAAAGGGCTGTATTATTTGTAACGCTTACCTAAATACATAGAGTATCTTTTACAACATAAGAACAAACTTTAACAAAGTCACAAGTTAATGGGCGATAACGCTACCGTTAATATGTACATATAATAAGAAACAAGAAAAAGATAACAAGTTGTACCTGCAATTAGAAAGCAGGAAGTAAGTACTGCTAAAACAGTTGTACCTCTTAACGATAAGGTATTTAGAATACATAAAGAAAATTAAACGATGAAAAATGGACAAAACATCTCTCTCTCTCTCTCTCTCTCTCTCTCTCTCTCTCTCTCTCTCTCTCTCTCTCTCTCTCTCCACGTTGTGCAGAACCTTTGTCTATATCTTTTATAATAGGATTTATATGATAAGATAAAAGGAAAATGGATACACGCTAAAAATTAAAAGGACATTGTAAATAAATTGATCATCCTTTCAGATATTACAAAAATATACTTACATCAACCAATTTCCGTTTGTTCTAGATGTTTGTTTGCATTGTTATGAACATAAATATGTTCCTTTCTTTACACTATTTTTACTTCCTTGTGTTAGTGTGCTCTTCGTACAAATCAATTTAAATCCTCATTTAAGCCGATGTTAAATAAAAATATTTTTAGTAGTAAAACAGTACTGTTACAAAATGGTACATGTTTTTATTTTCTGTAATGTCTGTTTATCTTTTTCTCATAAATTTCCCTGTATTAGCTTGTTCCTTGTACTGCTTCAAATAATTTTTTTTATTTAACAACGAAAATAAATAGGTGTTTCAAATTAGTTGTCTCCATCGTATTATTAGTGTCATTTCATTTTTTTTAATAAGGCTACACATTTTTGATTCTTAAAAAAATATAATCAGTTTAACTTACGTTATTTATACCAAAAAAATAATTTCTTACTTAATCTTAGAATATTTTCTAATAATATGAAATAAGCATAAAAAAAACAATTTTATGTGAAGGCCAGATAAATCTTAGAACATAAATACCTTAGGTTTTAGAAAGTTATTCAAAAAGGTTTAACATATAAAATTATTTTGACGAGCGGTTTAACAAAATAATTTTTTACCGGATAATTATCTGTGTCCCAAGGTGGAATTCTTGCAACTGCAATATTACAATACAATAGGTCAGCTCCGTATGAATTTTTTCATTCAAACTTAACAGCCATATATCTCAAATTTACAAATTTTAAATTTCAACATTGTGACACAAATAAGTAATGTACCTGAATCTGACAATATCTGTTAAATGTTAAACAGTGTTAATATTTAAATTTACTGATTTTTTAAAATACTAAATGCACTTCTCAATAGCTTCTTACATGTAAAACCATTTAATACACTAAAATGTGATTCTTGTGGATGATTCCATTAAGTTTTACATTCTCATTCAAACTGTTTAAAGTTATTTGATTTCAATGACAGCGTTAGCACACAAGAACACAAATGCATGTGCGATAATTTTTCTTTCAGGGACAAAGGAGTGTGTCGTTATTATTATCTTATCTAAACCAGTATGAGGTAAGAAGAAGGAATTGTTTGAAAAAAAAAAACCTTAATGTTCCCCTCCTATTGCACACTCATACACAGACAGAGACCAAAGAGCACAATGCTTGACATACATAAATATTGAACAATTAATAATGAAAAATAATACAATAGTAGTAAACAAAAAGCATAAAACTAAACAGTGTCAAAAACCGAGTGTGTGTTTACATCTTCTACATAAAGATTTTTGATGATGTACAATTGATGAGCAAAATAAAGATCTTAAAAAAGAAGGAGGAGTTACTAGTATTCAGACAAAAGATGTACCCTATATGGAATACTTTGCACAGAAATGATTCAAATAAACTGATGTTTTTCCCCCTTGAATTCTTCTTATAATTAACAAAAAAGGAGCAAGTACTATGCGTATCTCTGATAAATATTCAATTTGTTTTATAAAAAAGGACTTCCTAATTTGAAATCTTGGGAGGAGGTATCAAGGTGAGTGTGTATCATTTATGCAATATTTTGCAAAAATAAAACCAAAAAAACCATGATGTCACAACATTGAATAAATTCAAATCGTATAAGTTGCTATAACTAATACCAACCGTTTCTGATGCAAGATCTTGATCTAGATACAGCGTTAACATGAATAAAAAGAATACTTCCAGGTTCTTTCTGAAGTCTTCCTTCAAAATGGGCACTCTCCGGTGCACTTGCATAAATGATGGTAGGACGGAAGTGTACATACGCATTATTATTCCTCGATTGTTTGATCCGATGAACTTTCTAAATTCTAAAATAAAAAGATATTTAAAAATTGTAGCATAGCATACAGATTGAATAAATCTTATGTACAAAAAAAAATCATATGTCGCGATTACTACCGAGTCTTGTCATTTAGTGCCATAACCTCACCGACATAACTTTGTATTTGATTTATCGGAATAATACACTGGATTAGAGAAGATTTTCAAATAATTACTGCGTTCATTTAGAGCCCCACTTAAACACTAGAACCCCCCACCAGGGTGCTATAGAATTTACAGTTTTGGAAGAGGCACCTCTTTCTTATCAAAACCATGTACTTATAGATCATTTGGTCAATACTCAGGAGCAGAAGAGATGATTTCCAAATAAAATAGTGTATTTTCACTTTATATTGATTAGATTTCAACCCTAACACAAGAACCCCCGACCTAAAAAAATCACAATTTTGAATGAGGCAATCTTCCTCATCATTATTTTTTACTTAGATCATGAGCTAAATACCAAAGATCAGAGGAAAAGATTTAATGATATTGTCACTATATAATCATTAGATTCCGTAATATTGCCGGAACCCAGGAGGACATGAATTTCACAATTTAGTAGGAAGCTTAATGCTTTTTACAAGCATGCCAACAGGTTGACAGCTTGATGTCCAGGATAAAGACATTTTTAAGATTGTATTAAATTTGATGGTTATAGCCCCACTCCTCGGGACCTTAGGGGGGGGGGGGGGCAGGGGGCATGCATTTAACAACGCTGTTCTCTTTCCTTCACCCACAGATGATATATGCTAAATTTGGTTGAAATTGGTTCCTCAAGTTCCAAAGCAGAAGCTGGAATGTTCAAAAGTTTACGAACGACGGACAAAAACAGATTGCCAGAGAAAATGTAAAAAACAAATTCATTATAAGCTTTTTGCAAAATTTGATTTAAGGCCATCTTTACACATATTTGAAACAATATGTAATAATATTTTGTAACTTAAGGTCAAGATCTATTGAATGAAATTTGCCAACGGGTTTATGAATTTCAAGATATAAATTGTTTTAATGATGCTTCATAACAATATCTGTGTTTCATAGGATGTACCGGGTAAGTGTTTGGTAAACACAGTGAAAACGTATGTTTTAAACAACCATTTTCCATTAAAATGAAGGATGAAAGAAACTATAGGCATTCTAAATATAACTTATTAGCTTAAAGTTGACAAGCACAGAAAGTTGTTTTTTATTACTTTCACATTTCATTAAAAATGGCAGTTTGAAACATGATCTTATTTCACCATAAATAAATATCTAATAACAAATTGTAGTTAAAGACAGAAACCAGAACAAAAGGGCCAAAGTTAACTGAAATGTATATCATTTTATTGCTGCACTTTTGTTGTCAACGTTATTTCCATTATGCTGGGTAGCCATATGTTGTGCATTGGATTTTTTTTTAGCTTTTTCCGGTAAAATACCAAATATAAATTCTTCTCAATACGTTTAACAAAATATAAATATTTCAAGGGATTGTTTGTCATTCTCTTTTTCTTCACTTTATCAAAATGTATCATAAATCAAACGTCCGGACAGCGTGTCGCTTCTATATTGCTAATTTCGAATTGCTAATTCGACGTTCCCCATGCAATCGTTATGATATGATATCACAGACGGTGTTATTCCGCAACCAACGGACTCTGACGTCCATATCGCCACGATACGATCGAACTTTTGTACAGACCATTGGACTTTCGCGTGACCATTGAACAAATCTAGAAAACTAGAGGGTATCCAGCATAAGAGCAAATATTTACATTCAGCACATTAACATGATACAATGATATTTTTAAAAATCATTTTTGCAATTTCAGTTTTGTTTTTGTTCTTTTTTTAAGCTAATTTTTAATTACTTTCAAGATAATTTACTTATAAGATAAAATTCAATAATAGATTTTGGAAAACATCTCACGTGGTTTAAAAAGATTGTGCTGGATTTTAGTTTATTTACAAAACGTATGAGTAAACATAATAGATTTTATCTGCATCCGTCAGTCAATCTGGCTGTCTGTCTGTCCCACCTCAGTTTTCCACACTGTTTTCTTTATGCGTTTGAGGAATAATACGAAACTTGTTGAACAGCTTCAAAATGTCAAACAACAGATCAAATTTACACTTTTGTAGCATCTGGTTGACATATTTTAGAGAAAATTAATTTGTTATATTCCAATTATTGTAAATGTTCGGGTTTGTTATCGGGTACGTTGTGTATTGAATAAACGAGGCCAGTATGTAGTAAGTAATAATATCGTGCGTGCCTTGTACCATTCCCTATATTATTTCTAACAAAAATGTTCTGTAAAATAGTGTCAAGCATTGTGTTGTAAATTTAATTATCAGGTTTTTGGGGGTGTATTACATGTATTATAATCGGGTTGGTTATTGGGTTGGTCTGTTTAACTGTTTGGTTTGATTCGGGGTACAGAAATTGGTAAGAAATAAATGATATTGTGCATAGCAGTGCACATATTTCAACAGCGAATACTTAAAGGACTTAGCGAAATTACAGAAAATAAAATACAGTGTATAGTTTTACTCATTTTGTATTTAATTTCTATATTATTGTAACTATATTGTTTGAATTTCCTTTGTTCTTTTATCTCTGATGAAAGCATAACATCATGTTTAAAATAGTTTGAAATAGTTGTATGCTTCGAATTTTTCATAGAATAATACAAATCGGTAGGGGAAGTGTATTGCTTATGCAATACTCTCAGAATGCCTGTTCATATTGCTTTCAGTTTGTCTATTATATAGCAATTTTTGAACTTGATATTGCGTTCATATGTTATAAAGTATCGGGTACATTTAAGAGAACACCATAGGTTCGGTGTGAGAAGTACCATTCATAAGTAAAATTACTTTGCATTTGCAGAAAGTGAAAAAAAATGACTCTCTTTATTAATTCATGGAAAAAGTAATTCGGATACCTACATTTACACAATGTAAAATGTCAATATTTAGCCTGTTTAATACCATTTTTGGAGAGACTGTAGACATTCTAGATATATTTCATGAGTCAAAAATGTACAAACCGCCAAAACAATTTACCTATTTATTTATGTTTCGTAGAACATGACAAAGCAAATCATGATTATTTAGAGTGTTTGCCAACAATGTATTTCCAGACACACCACATTAAACAAAGTTATCATAAGCATGATATACGTGTCTACTTTTGTATTAATTAGAAATTAATCCTTCACATGAATGACACCGTTGATGCAATACGCATAGCAATTTATTTTAAAAAACCTTAAACATAATATCAGAGTGCTTTTACTTTCACACAAATCTACACTGAATCCACAACAAAAATAAAATTTGTCCCATCCCTGCCGAATAAATTGTCATTAAAGGGATTGCATATGCAATGTTTCCTTTTTTTTGGTTTACTAATGTATCTTGGTTATGTTTAATATCGAAAAACGAATACTATTGGACAACAATGTGTTAATCAAAAGCAAGGTATATGTTCTTCTATTGGTGTGAACTACTTTTGCTGTCCTGTGTACATTTAACTAGCCACAAAAGTCTGTGATGGACAAAGGACACAGTCAATACTGACATTCTTCAATTGTCTCCCGAACCTGAACTATCACAAAGTCATTAAAATGTGGGTTGCCGCCTTCATAGCTTTGCAATTAACCTGTTTCTTGATTTTTACAACCTATTGTTTATTAAAACTCAGTGTGTCAAAGCTAACATTTTTTTCCCACAACCTTTTGTTATATGTACTTCGAAGTTGAACAATTGGTAAATATAAACATATTTTGTTCACAACTCTACGTCTATATGTATAAACTATGTAAGCATAAAACGGAGAAGTTGAAAATATTCTAATCTGGTTTGAACAAAGTATAGAGCATGAGAAGAAATTAGGCTGTAATTAGTAGATTCAGGAGCAGTTAAGGTGCACTGTCAAGTATCTTGTTTGCTCAACATACTTATTATCCTGGAGATTGACTGCATTATTTACACCATTTAAGTTATCATTTGTAAATATAACTGTACCAATTTGTAGCCCTACAAATCATAAGGTAACTGTTTTCATGGGTTTTCGTTGTTTTCTTTTCTTTTTAGTTTTCTTGAGAGTGCTAAATTAACATTCCCAATATATATTTTACATTAGTTTATTTTATGTGCATATCACTAATTTCATACAAGAGGACAAAAGGCATTAATGGTCACCCGAGTAGCATAAAACGCATACACAAACTTGTCGAGGAGTCTCATATATTCATTTAGGTGGGTTTCATTCTGGAGTAGAACAATACTAAATTTGTAATGACGACCACATCCCTGCCTGAAATCTTTCAAAAAGAACTATGAAACCTATAATTTTGGCGAAACTTAAAAATTAGTTTGTATTCAGTTTTCCTTTCAGGTGTGTGGGAGTAAAAAAAGATAAGTTTTAAACATTATATGCATTAACACCTATACATCTATTTTGGCTCTGCCCTAGAGTCAAAACCCAAATTCCAAGAGGACATGAAAATTAAAATTTTAGTAGAGGACTTCCTGGTAAACATAATTATGAAGTCAGTTTTTCATACAGATGTGTGAGAATAGAGAAGAAAATTTTAAAACATTATATGCATTAACACTATATTGCCGACCCCCCCCCCACCATGTCCTGAACCCTTGACCCAGGAGGCATGACTTTCACAATAAAGGTAGAAGAGTGTGGACATAATGTATTCAGTTTTTGCCCACATATTTTGGAGTAAAGAAGATATTCCAAGATTTAATATATTTTTACTATATGGCCATATTGGCCCCACCCTAGAGCCTGAACCCCTGTAACAATGGGACAAAAATGTTGTAGAGGGCTTATTTAACATCATAATAATACATTTAATTTTTAATAAATATAAATGGGAGTAGAGAAAAATATTTTCTTAGATTAAATACATTTTTAATAATAAGGCCATATTTGCCCCACCATAGAGCCAGAACCCCTGACACAGGGGCAGTGAATTTCACAATTTTAGTTGAGGGATGCATGGGTATCATAATCATGCATTTAGTTTTTAACAAATATATATGGGAATAAAGAAGGTGATTTTCTAAGATTTATTATATTTTTAGTATATGGCCTTATTAGCCCCACCCTATAGCCAGAACCCCTGACACAGAGGCCATAAATTTCACAATTTTGGTAGAGGGCTTCATGAACATAATAACCATGAAACCAGTATTTTCCTTTCATGTGTGGAAGTAGAAATGATTTTTTTTGAACATTTGGCTTTTTTGGCATATTTGGCCCCAATTGTGGTGCCCCGGGGCTGATAGTGCCACGAAACTCACAATTTAGATTTATCTTACCATAGGGATGCCTCACACAAAAAATGGTTATAATTAACTTTGTAGTTTTTAAGAAGAAGTTAAAAATGTAAAATTGTTAACACACGACGCACGACGCCGGAAGTAAACGGATAGCAATATGTTACATTAGTTTCCTCAGGTGACCTAAAAATACAGTTGCTACACTTTATAAATGATCACCCTGACAGATCAGTGAACAAATTGTCGATTGTTATTGGCGAAATTAGAGAGGTTAAAATGTTAACATGTACAGGTACGAGTATAGCTACAAGTATGTTTATTTGTTTTAAAAAGTGGTTATGTTTAAATACCTGTAAGTGTACGTAAAGTGGAAGCAAACATGAAAATAAGGGAAAAAAAACATTTTCGGGATGTTCGTTGTTTTTAAATCAGTTTTATGACTTTGATATAACTAAAAGCAATGTCGTCCTCAAATTATCGTCTGTTTTGCATAAAACGTCTAATATACACAAGTCTACGAAAGCCGAGAAGGATCATTCGAGATTCGAGATTCAAAATACGAGATTCGACATACGAGATTCAAGATTCGAATTTTGAGATTCAATATCTAAATTAACCAATCAAATCATGGATCTGAAACCTGTATCCTAGCAACATCAAACTGTTCTATTTAAAGACCATTCGTACATGCTCTTTCCTACAAATAACTGTCTTAATAGCTCTTATATAGTGGCTATAAAATTGTTAAATTAACATTGATAAATTAACCCCACACAGTATAAACAATTAAATTAATGATAACACTGTGGAATTTGCGAATCTATGTAATTTTGTTTGTCCTGTATGTATTTTACCCCCGAACCATTTTACCCCGTTGTGTATTCGCCCCAACTGTGTAAAAATCGGCTCGTGAAGAAAGATTTGTTTAATCTAAATATAAATAATTAAAACTGAGTGTGGTTTTAGCTATGAAACGAAATTCAATGTTCAATGAAATAATTGACATGTCAAAATTTAGGTTATGATAAAGTTTTAAACCATAGAAGGTATAATGATTTACAACCACAAAGACAACAATCAAGATAGGATTAGTGTATTGTAAGGTATCAATGCCATTGCCTATATGAGAGAGAGAGAGAGAGAGAGAGAGAGAGAGAGAGAGAGAGAGAGTTTTTTGTCTCAAATTCAATTTTGATTTAGAATTTCAAATTGATTTGATTTGATACATTATTATATAGACAATAATTAAGCCTCTTAAAGGAGAAAAGGAAAAGAGAGGAGGTACATTGTAGCTAGGGTAGGGCAGATACATACTAGCAAGCTTTAATTTCAACGGTGTTAGCGCACCTTTACATCGACTCTCTCTCTCTCTCTCTCTCTCTCCTCTCTCTTTCTCTCATCATCTAGCATTTTTGTTTCCGTGAGGGGGTTTGGGATATTCGTAATGTCTTACATTAGCTAGCGAAAATGATTAAAAAAAATTAAATGTGTGCGGATGTTGTACTCAATAATCTGTTTTCAGTATATAAATTTCAGGGGAGGGGGGTAGGGGATGCTATAGTCCTAGTTTAATTTGTCAGTTATTCTGTCCCCACTTCGTTTTCTCTTCGTTTGGCTCGGCAAATTAATTTCAAACTTTCTGTGTAGCTCTATAACGATGCACTATAGATACATTATGAGTAGTTTTACTTTTGATAAATAGGTATTTATCCGTACTTAATTTTAAATTTGACTCTTATAATCGGATTTAATGTTCCAATAAATACAGGGTAGGAAAGAGTAGACGGGACTTTTTTGCGCATATCCCACTGTACCATTCATTCAACACAGGTATTAGCACTCATCGAGTTCGACTTGCTTTCCTTTTTTATCCACTGGTTTTAAAGCTATTAATTTTTGAAAATATTTCGAATTTATGGCCTGATTATATATAAATAAGAGCTTCGCTGGTGCATCTTTTTACCCAAATGGACCAAAATATAACCAAATGAATGTAAGAATTTTGACAAAATTTGTTTTAAACGACTCATTTTTCAATTCTAATCGGGCATGTCATTTAGAAAAATCTTGAACCACACACATGTTTAGCAAATGAAACGAAAATTGTTTCATTTTTTTTAGGGGGAGGGTGGTGGTGCCGGTAAAGGACATGCATTGCTTGTGGCAGTTGGGCTATACTCTCATTTGCTAAAATAGGTAATACTACATATTGATATAAAATGAGAGTTTCCAATTACACTGTACATAGTTTCTATCATGCATTTTGACCCGTGCAATTGTTTAAACAATTTTCAAAGCATTTAATGTAATTCAACCGATCATTTTTGGAATTTATTTTTCTGGATCCCCGCCTGATAGGATCGCCTCCTTGTATACTAGTATTCGAATTACATGTACGTTGACCATATGTACACATTACCTTAATCGGCTTTGTTATGTGACGATAACATTTGGTTATTATTGTATTTGCAGGATAGGTTACAAAAAACAACATATTTGTTGGTTTTTGCACTGATTATTTGAAATAATTTGCCGCCATGTTCTATGCGTTCCCCACAATACTCACAGTTTCTTTATTTGGTGTTCTGTGTGTATGGCGACAAATTGGCAAAGCACCACTTGCTCCTTGTAGCTTCACCTTGATTACATTTTATCTGGCTAAGTGTAATTTTGTAGTATTAGTAGTATATAAAGTACACACATTTTTGCACTGCATATTACATCTTTAGAGAGTTACTTACATACAAAGTAAACATTTGTATGATTTATATGTAAGTATTGTCAATTTTGGTGCGGGGGGATGGGGGGGGGGGGGGGTAGGAGACTACAGAGAAACTTAACTTGGCTGTGATACATATGCCTGTCTATATCTTCTGTTCTTTCTTGTTGATATATCAATGAATGAAGTATAACAAAATACAACAATTAATTTTGAAAAATTCATGCACAATCAAATTGAATTTTTTAAAAAGTTTTACTTCTCTGCACAAGAAATCGGCAATGTGAACAAACTGGCACTCTATCATCCCTACCTTTAATTATAGAGAGTATGCATCCTTTTATATTGAAAACAATGTCAAAGTAAGACTCATAATAAGTTGTTTACGGAAGAAAAGGAAAAAAAATGTATTAATTAATACTTCGGTATGATGTGATACTATCTCAATGATTAGTTTATAATCATAGTATTAGTGTATGCCTGTAAACATACATAAAAACGATAAGTAATGCTTATATTTATTGGTGAAACCGGACTGATTATTTATATTTCGATTTTTTAGATACTAATCTTCATGTGCGGATCTAGAAAGAAGGGGGTCAGGGGGTCTGGACCCCCTCCTCGGGAAAATTGGAGCTTAATAAATTTACATAGTAAAATTATTTAAAATTGGCCTAGGACCCCCCTACAGAAAAACTTTGCTCCGCTTATAAAGTTTCTACCTTAACCGCATTTTTACACAAAAGGGGTGAATAAACCCGGGGTTTAAATCATTGGTGGTGAAATACCCCAGGGTTCAAACGCATCAGGTGGAAATGCACCAGGCAAACAAAATCACTTAGATCTGCGAAGCACACTGTATTATTACTAGTCTACTTAAATATTCTGTGTAAAAATAAATACAAATAATTATTTAGCTAGCTAGGGAGAAGTGAACATAGCATTTATTTCAATTTGTAAATAAGAGCATGTACGAATGATCTTTATTTAGAACAGTCTGATGTCGCTAGGATACATATTTTCAGATCCTTGATTTGATTGGTTAATTTAGATATTGAATCTCGAATTTCGAATCTCGTATTTTGAATCTCGAATCTCGAATGATCCTTCTCGGCTTTCGTACAAGTCTATATTTTCATAAAAAATATATAACCTGCTTTCCCACAGGAATACATTGAATTGAATCAAACAGCAGGTAAACTGCCCGTATATGTTACATGTATTTCGTCAACTCAAATAATATGATAAAGAAAACCTTGGATGTTGACACTTTTGAAGAATTGTTCAATAAACATTCAGAGGTCACTAGCTTAAACACAAGGTAATTGATCTTATTTTCGAGTGAAAAATAGCACTTCAATAGTAGCGCTATATTGAACAACAGTAAGTTCTTCGTTCTGTTTTTTTTAACCCCAGAGTAATCATAATCTATAACAATTAATTATTACCATTATGAATACTAACATTCAACTGCCATTTTTGTTGTATACGTGTTAGGGCGCAGACCAAATTATAACCAAATGTTCTTTCGAAAAAGACAGTATACCTTTCCTTATCTCGCTCATCAAATTTATTTTAATTTGGTTTAAATGAGTAAAAAAGTATAGCTAACTAATTTTCCATCCGTGCAGGTATTAAAAAAGACACAGGATGAATTACCATCTTTAAGTTATCCTTAAAGATAGCTTAAAGATAGGTTACAGTCGATCTTTAAGCCACCATTAAGCCATATGTGTTGCTTAAAGATGATTTAAAGAAAGCGTAAAGATGGCTTAAAGGCAGCTTAAAGACAATCTTTAAGGCACATTTAAGCGACCTTTAAGGACAACTTATAGGTCCTTAATGTCAAAACTTCTTTAAGCCACCTTTAAGCTACCTTTAAGCCACCTTTAAACCACATTAAAAATCGTTTAATTCAATATTGTGCTTTATTTACCAACAAAATTTATTAACTTTATGATAGAAAAGGTATCAATGACGGTTTTTTGTTCTAGAAAATATAATGGAAAAAAATCAAAACGCCCAAGACGAGGATTGAACCCGGGACCCTTCGTTTACCAGCATCACATCACTTCCTCTGCGCCACGGCAGCTTCCATTTTTATTTTTATATCCTATATATTAGTCGATGTTAAGGTACTTCACTACACCTTCAAATAGTATCTCAAATCAGCATAAAATTACTTGATTTTGATAGACAGCATGATGGATAAGAAGTGTATATGTCAAAAAGGCGAAAAATTGTGCAATTTTGGATAAAAAATGATATTTTCATTCACTTCATTCAGTAAAAATGAACAAAAGCCCCAGGCGGATTCGAACTCATGATCTGCGGTTCACAAGCC
The DNA here is from genome assembly GCF_025612915.1 of Magallana angulata. Classification (NCBI taxonomy): domain Eukaryota; kingdom Metazoa; phylum Mollusca; class Bivalvia; order Ostreida; family Ostreidae; genus Magallana; species Magallana angulata. The sequence continues at coordinate 43,693,805 of NC_069112.1, forward strand.
TGATACCTTAACCACTGAGCTATGACGATATACATCTGAATCGATTGATACAAACAGTTTAACAAAACATTTAAATCGCCATATTGTGACGTAGTGTCTTAAAAAGTATAAGTCTAGGTGTAGTGAAGTACCTTAAATCAATATATTGAATGTGTATTTTTACTTGAAAAGATTTTGACTTCCATTCAGTTTTGTAACAATCAGTTATATTTAATTTATAAATAACATGCATGCATGAATGAAATACGGAACGTGGTCTTCAGTGAAAAACATATATTATACCTAAATGGAAAACTTACTAGTAGGCCTGCTTAGTTAATAAATTTAAACTGAATAGATAAACGTTCATTTAATTCATAGTTAAATGAAATGCAATGAAGAGGATGAAATAATTTCTATTATTAAATACATTAAAAATAACAGGGTATTAGTTTAACTCAATTTCCCGGTTTTCATGATCACGATGCCGTTCCAATATATTTAAATATTTAAGTATTAGTTCTACGCAATTTCCCGGTTTTCATGATCACGGTGCCGTTCCAATATATTTAAATATTTAATTGTATACATTATTTTCAGACTATCAATTCTATAACAATGTTTAAACAGCTAACGTCATATTTTTGGATAAATTTTCGTGTTAAAGTAAAAATTGCAGTTATGAGACCTAAAATGAAAGTGATAAACGTGAGAATGTTTTTATGCTTGAAACGAATGAATGATAGAAAAATCAGCTTGACAAATAAATATTTTTTCCTGGCATACGGCAAATATTTGTAAGCTTTTTCCTTGCTTATAGCTCACAAACTGACAAGCAAATTTCAGCTGATCAGAATAAATACGTTTCTAAAGCATTGTGTATTAAAAAGAGATTCGGGAATTTACTATAGGGTTTCATTATACACTCGTGGATAATACTTTTTTTATGTCGGACGGTATTATTTTTGTAAATAGAAGTTTACATTGTATTAATTAATGGGACGTAAACATATTGCAATCAGATTCCATAAATGTTGTATTGAGTGCATTGAACATTAATTACTTCGCAAATTGAAACGTTTAAAACACTGTAATATAAACTTAAACAATATGAAGAAATTTGGAAAGAAAATCTTTAACGTTCAATATAACGTTTGCATCCCCCTGCAGAGATATCCATGTGTCCTTTTTCTGTTTTAATACATTGTGTGTGTTCATTACATATGACATAATTTAATCAATCATTTATTTTTGTGATATCTAAGATCAGGTTTTTATCAAATCGCCCGTAGTTATTAATTAGAGCAATTTCCTGTTGTTAGATGTATTATAAATTATACTTATATTTCCTGAGGTTTCAATTTATTTTTGAAAGTGCGTCCTTGTTATTGTGTATTAAGCGTAAACAATCACAATCAATAAGATCAATAAGTCAAATAATTTGCAAATAAAAAGGGAAATATTGACATAAATAGCAGGAATGGGTTTAAAAACAAACACTTTTTGAGCAAAATGATTGAAAGTCATTGGTAATTGAGTTTGCTTTAAATTTCAATAGATTGAATGTATTTGAATACAATCTAAAGACATCATGTATTGATGACTTTTTCACTTCTTTTTCCAAGTTAAACGATTACAAAGGTGTCTTAAATAATAATGTGTCATTTGTTTACAAAATGGTGATTTAAATGAAATCTAACCTTTCAAAATACTACCGCATATATGTAAAACTCAATGCTGTTTAAACATGTATTTGTTCTCAAGATTTACCACAAAAAAAACCGCACACACACAAAAAAAGATTTGAGGTTATAATATGTATTTTATAACATTTATCAACGAAACTGAAAGGAATCAATTACATTTAAAATGGAATTCCATGCAATTAAAAAATGCACTATGAGCGCATGGTGAACGCTTAATGAACGGTGAGCACAAGCGGAACGGAGTGAAGAGTCAAAAACTGTGATTGGTGAACGTGTGATGAGCGAACGGCGAACACACGATAAGCGAATGGTAGGATAATGCAAAAAAGTAAAGAAGAACGTATCAGGGACTGAAACCATTAATTATATTTATTATTTTCATTTTTGCACAAAATGGATACATTCTATTAGAGAACGATTTTAATCGTGTTCCCGTTGTTTCCATTTTGTGCATTTCCTTCTCGCGGTCTGCTTTATCACGTTATCATCAGCGACAATGATGTAAATAAGCAAATAAATGTAATTTATCATATAAAATGATATAACAAAACAATTCAAACTTGTGTGTGTTCTAGCCTTTTTACGTTTATACATTTCCTCTCCAAGGTCTGCTTTATCAGATCAAATATAAGAGAAACGGATATAGCAACTTAAATGACTGTGTGTGAAATGGAATATTGTATAACATAGGAGCACGAGTTTGTTTTTGTCAGTTTTAAATATAGATCTGTTGGGTGGATTTAATATATTCAATGGTTTCATGAAAACAAACCATGGGAACCATAATATTGATGGGAACACGTACGTCAACATTGAAAATAATGTTTAAAGACATGCAAAAACGAAAAATTAGATACAATTTTTTTTTTTTTAAATTCTTTGAACCCCAAAATTCAATCAATTAAGAAAACATGTACATGTACATGCTTCTAAATGCATAATTAAAACACTTCATACATGTAATTGCTATTAGTCTTAATAAATGTACATTGTATTTCTTAAGATCAGTTATATGTAAGAATTAAAAATTCGGTGGCCACGCATAGTCACGGATTTTCTTCATACTTGACAATTTGATAGACTTTGGTGAGTAAAAAAACCTATCACCATTTGTTTGTTGCTATGTGGTCCCGTTGCCATGGTAACCGAGGGTAAAGATGTAAAAAAAAGGCATTTTAATGCTTATTTGAGAACATATTGTGAGTAATGTGCAGAGCTTGGGGTTTCCAGGGTAGAATATATTATTAAAAATAGTTGTCATTTTTCAAAAGAAAGAAAAAAATTCACGGAGAAACGCATGTTTTAGAGCGTTTCCATGGTTACTAAACATAAATTTTAAAATCTGTTTTCTTCATTTAATTTGAATAAAAAGTACAAATCTTGGATTTTTTGGTAAACACTATTGTTATTGTTCAATTAAGAATTTAAATATTAAAAATGAGAACCGTTGCTATGGTAACAAGCTTAAAAATAACGAAAATTACAATATTTGTAGGCATCTTTGAATGGATATTATTCACTTATAATGAATAAATATCAAATGGTGAGAAAAAAATTAAGTTTGTCCTTAACTTTAATGACACTTGAAAACAATCTGAAATTTTCTAAAAATAGCTGCCGTTGCTATGGACTTTTCAAAAAGTAAGAATTTCTGTGTGATTAATTATGCAACTTAATTTTCCAAATTTCCATAGCAATAACACTTCTCTGTTGCATAACACAGCTTTTTGTGGTATATAATGAAAATTTAGATATATTTTTACAAGTTCCAACTAAATCAATTGCAAAAAAAATCTAATATTGGACATTAAAGCATATCAAACTCAGCTTCAATTTCTCAGTTTTTCCTATTTTTTTGCCTTGTTGCCATAGCAACGGATGTCAATATTCAGAATAAGATATATATGGCATGGACATTGATATGGATGTAAAAATTTAACAGCTTCCCATTTCGGCTTATTAAAAAAACGCAAAAAACTGATTTCAAAAATTTGTAACGGTTTCCATGGTAACATTTTAAAAGGATTGGTTTCTCCATCAATTTTCTGATAAAATTAAATAATTGAAAATAGGACAAAGGCTGTTTTATGTCTTTGATAGTTTACATTAGTGGGCAAAACATATCGTTAAAATAGGGTTATATTTTATCAGATTTTTAGACTCCGGATTATCTTAGTGGCCATTTAATCATATCTTCAAAAACATCTCATTTACATTAAGAAGTTATTATTTTTATAACGGTCTGCTTGACCTGTAGCAAAACAACGGCTGATCCTCTACACATCCTACACTGAAATATTATCGCACCGGACAACACCTTGCACAAACAGTAAAAAAAATACTGGTATATGCTTTTAAGCTGCAAAGAATTTCTTCCGAAGAATTCACTTAAAGCTGATCGCTGTCATAATCATTCACCAACCTTATCTGTGGTCTTAATAGAAACATTACTCAGAAGTAGCATGGTTGATACAAACATTACTCAGAGGTAGCAGGCTTGATCTTTGGAGTGTGAGCCATTCGAGCTTTTCTAAGGAAAACAAATGAAAGAAAATTTAAATAAAAAGAGCCCTAATATGTCATCATTTAAACCAGAATACATGTACATAATACAATGGCACAAGTAGCTTGTCCAGAATGTCAATATTAATAAAGCAAAAGTAACGTACACTAAATAGAATGTCAATAGTAAATAAGCGTCGCAAAACAATAGAGCTGGTATGGCATTTTTTCTTACATTCCATTTTCATAATTAAGAAATGATTTAAGATGTAAAGGATGTTTGGAAATTTAAAATAATACGCTCGTGCAAAAATATACTTAATAGAAACAAGTTAGTATAAATGACATATAATTAGATTAGATATTTTGCAGCAATGCAGCACCCGTATTAAATCTAATTTGTTTCATTGCTTATCCTTCAAAATTCAATACATTTCCTTCTCTCGATCTGCTTTATCAGATCAAATTTTATATCAACGGATGTTACCAATAAAATGGTTGTTTGTGATATAACACACTTAAACATCGTTGCCGAATTATAGTTCTGTTAAGTGCATATAATAAAATTTTCTATAGTTAAAAAAAAACCCAAACTATGGGAATCTAGTGTCAACCTAATGTATCTTAGAAGTCCGTTCGTTCCTGAGACAAATTGTAAACCAAAAAAAAAAAAAAAAACAGTTCTCACAAATATTTGGGCAAGTTTAAGGTCATTGAAAAGAAAAAGAAAATAATTTATTTCGGGCTTTACCTTTCTCATAAAAAAAAAAAGTTCAAAGTCACTGCTACGAAAATGCATTATTCCTGTCCAGGCTATATCTTAACATGGACAATGATTGGAATATGTTAAAACAAAGATTGGTTGTGACGAGTAAACTGTAAATATGTCCTGATTTTGAGCTTTCGTCACTAAAAGAAAAGAGAGTAAAACCATTACCTTTCAAAAGAGAAATAAGAGTATTATACATCAACTTGGTCACCGTCCTTTTTTACATTATATAAATTTGTATTTTTTTTTTGGTCATCGCCCGGATATTGGCTTGTTTAAGTTTAAAATAGTTTGATTAGATTTAAAAAAAAATGCTTTAAGTTAAAAGACTTAAAAGATATCTAAATTTCATCCTGAAAATATATTTCCGCGCCATAGATATTGTACTAAACATTAGTTTCCTGTGATTATTTCCTGTATTAAAGTGTCTATGGAATAGGAATCCCGGTCAGTTATTCTACGTCGTAGTTGATTTTTAGCTTCACTCTATGCGTTTGCTTCTAACTATGTTATTTGTGATTTTTTACATGGGACTTCTGGTTTTTTCAAATGCTTATGGTAAGATTATATACACATGATGTCATCTGTATTCAATAGTATTAAATAATAGTTTGTATACATTTCAATATTTTATAAACGGAGAGCATTCTAATCAAAACGGACATTTACCTATATTTCTTATCAGTAGCATATTTTATAACCTTATTACAATTACATGTATTTACATATTTAACACTCACGTGTAAACAAAAAAAAACGATCACATGTTATTTATTTTAAACATGATGTTTATGTGTATGAACATTTTGTATATTTTTCAGTAAATCTCTTTTAATAAATTGCGTTTGATATATATATATATATATATATATATATATATATATATATATATATATATATATATATATATATATATATATATATATATATATATAATCCAAAATGAGTGAAAGGTGATATCACACAGTATCAATAATCAAAAAAGAAAAAGAAAATGAATAGTTCCAAAGTTTCTATTCACTAGCGCTTTCTGGATTTACATCCTTCTTCAGGTGAATGTACATAAGTTTTGAAATTGTTTTCCTTAGAAACGTTTACTATGACGTCATGATGTAACGAGAGTCTTTTCAGGGAAGGAATAAATCCATGACGTCATAATACAATATAAAACGTTAAAGTTCGGGAAAACTGAATTAGACACAATATGATCATAACGAAATCAATAAATTTGCAAATACAAAGACAGGCTAGAATAAAGATGATTATATATACAGATATTTAATGTTTGTTGAGTTTTGGAGAAAATAATTTAATAAAATAGTTCTCTTTCACTAGTCTCGTGGCGGTTGAATCGGTTTTAAGTTTATAAAATGGGAATACTGTATAATCTCCCTTCGCACATCTGTAAAAATGTTCACTGCATGGGGTGTTTCTGGTACTGGGATCATTGATCTGTTGACGATGGACGCGCATGCGGGCGGTAAGTTGTGTTCCGGTTTGGCTGATGTAATCTTCGCCACAGTGGTTACATGTATTGCAGTAAAGTAGATTTTTGGATTTACACGACATATTTTCATTAACATAAAAAGTCCTGCCACATTTAAAAGAAATAGAATCTCCTGTCTTTAGATAAGGACACGTGCCGCACCTATATATATATATATATATATATATATATATATATATATATATATATATATATATATATATATATATATATATATATATATATATATAATAAAAAACTTTAAAACACTGATTCAAAATGTTTCGACCGTGTTACCGGTCTTCATCCGTCGGTGTATATTGTCTATAGCAACACAACGTAGAACATATACTATGACGTCACAATATGAATACAGTCTGGCAAGTGACGTCATACAACAATATTGCGCCAAAAACATATAAAATATAGGTGAGAGTCTATAGAAAGCACATTGATAGCCGTAATTAGTACATAAACAAGTAATATATGAAAAAAGTATTGATGACGGGACAAAAAATATAAGAAATGTCTATACAAACTAGTAATAATGTAGTCTAAAGACAATAATGTTCCCTTTTGTTGATACCAAAAGGCATATAAGTATTTTTTTTTTATTTTTTAATTTTTTCTTCCACAAATTTTCTCTGAATTTTTGTAAGTTTCATCTTTGTACAATTTTTCGATACCTATTACAGAATAATCCTCAACTGTATGTTCGTCAGTATAAAAATGCATTGCTACAGGGTCGTTAGTTTCTCTCCTGATCAGTGATAAATTTAAAACATGTCTTTGATATAAAGTCACCCCCGTTTCCCCAACATATACAATTTTGTTACACTTTTTACAAAACACCCCATAAACAACATTACTTGACTTGCAATGGATATGATTTTTAACTTGATACGTTTTTTCCTTAGAATCTTGAAATTGGCCAGAACAAATAATATATTTACACATAACACATTTTTTTGCACCACGCGGCTCGCATAAGTGTTATTTTGTAAAAAAGAGGTTATTATGTTTCTTATGGACCAATATGTCTTTCAAGTTTTTGTCTCTCCTGAATGCCACTATTGGTGTGTCATGAAACGCAAGTTTTAGGCGGTCGGAATTTTCGAGAAAAATTTTTTGACGTTTCTTTAATATTTGATGAATATTTGGTAGTCCTCTGGAATAGTTTAACACAAACGGAACACGGTTACACTTTTTGTTATTATTCTGTAGTTCAATAAATCCAAACGGTTGAGGTTATCCACCTTCACCAGCTGATCCTCAACCTCCTTGTTGGAATATCCACATTTGCTTAAATTAGTTTTAATTTTCTCCCGTTGTTTGAAATATCCCTCATCCGTTGAGCAGATTCGGCGCGCACGGATACCTAGTCCAAATGGTATAGATTTTTTTGTAGATTCAAGATGGCTGGATTTTTTATTTAGGTACATGTGTTTGTCAGTAGGTTTACTGTACAGGTCGGTAGAAAGAAATCTTTTTTCAATAGAAATATTTACATCTAGGAACTCTATGCTAGATTTAGAAAAGCGTAGATCAAGCTGATCTACACCGACTGATGAAGACCGGTAACACGGTCGAAATATTTTGAATCAGTGTTTTAAAGTCTTTTATTATTCATTGAAAAATAGACTTTGGATACATATATATATATATATATATATATATATATATATATATATATATATATATATATATATATATATATATATATATATATATATATATATATATATATATTTCTGAAGCACAAAAACATGTTGTTTTTTTTCTTCATTATTATAATATTGATCCAAATGCCTTCAAACTTAATAATTTTATGAAAACATTAAAATAAACATTTATCTGTCATTTTACCATTGTTTGTAGAACTTTTTTTATTTTCTTGCAGTTTGTTTTCAGTACTATTTTGAACGCGTCTCACAAATACACAATACATTTCCATCATTGATGTGTCTATCTTAAACAACTAGAGCAATCATTTTACTTGTTCAAGCTGCTCTGTATATTTGCTTGTCAAAACTATTTATGTTTACAATAAATGATTTTAAATGTACTACAAATGCAGTTGAACTTTTAATGGCATACACTGTCATTAAGTACAATCAATAAGAGAAATGTTTTTTAAAAAAAGGGCTTTTCATACAAGATTTAACTCTTTTTTAAACGTATTAAATAATACATAAAACATTTTTTTTCAAATTTGAATCATGGGGTCAAAATTACATTTCCCTAACTTTCCTGAGTTTATTTTTTCCTACAGACAATGTTGCCCTTCACATGCCATCATATCAGAGCTACCCGTATAAAGGCAATGTTATATATGACGCAGCCAATGCAGTAGATGGATTAAAGTCAAACCTAAGCATCGATGGTGGTCAATGCGTTGTATCAGCAGCAGGGTATGAAACTGCCACCTGGAGAGTGGACCTTCTCAGTGTGCACTACATCGATCACATCACATTGTATTTTATGACGAATAACCAGCATTGGGGTAATTACTAAATCATTGCTAAAAACAGATAAAAGTTTACAAATAAATCACTCTTAATAAACGTAAAGGCAAAACGAAAATATAATTTTAATATGGTTAAATTAATAATTGGGGTAATATATTTTCAAAGGAAAACACACGCGAGGATTTTAAAATTAGTTGTAACTGATATTATATATACAAATGCTACTTCATATTGCAATGTATTGATGTATTTTTTGTATATTTGATTTTTTTTTAAATTAAACAAATGAATATAAAATTATCAGTATTAGTTTACATGTGATTACAAAAAGTGCTCAAAATCAAAAGTCCATAGGAAAAATACAAAAGCTTGGCAAAGCAAACACGAATCTCTAAAAAAATCAGAGGTAGAATAAGGTGCCACGAGGGAGTGAGCATCATCCTCTGCTGACCGGTCACACCCGCCATGTGTTCATACGTAGAGCATGGCCTTGTCTATCGAATTAACTGAGAGACAAATAACTAGACAAATAACTCAAAATGCAGGTGATGAATATGTTTTGTTACATGTAACTAAGGAATGTTAACTATAACAATTCTGAAGTCATCGCGTTTATCATTAAGTTTTGTGACAAATATCAACCCAATTAATGACTTCTATCCTATTTTGATATTGTATAATTTTGCACATGCGTAAACAAAAGTAAATTGAAAGCACGCCAAACTTATGTGATGTAGTAAAAGAATCTGAAAGGTAATGTAGTAAACTACAAAGTCCGGCTGACAAATACTTTAAAAACTACAAAAAAACAAACAAACAAACAGGAAAAACTGGATGTGCAACATCAATGTAAGAAAGACGCTTACATTATTTAATATATGTGTTGTTATTAACATTTGTTCAAGTTTTATCTATATTATTGTTTGTAGTTCCCGCTATAAATAGTATAACACAACAAATGTTAATTCAACCAGTCTACCATATTCAAGTGCATTAAATGTACTCTGATCGAAGATACACGATAGTTTGTTTTTTGTTTTTTTTTTTTTGTTTTTTTTTTTATTAAACCCTATCTTGTTTGGTTATTTTATTTAAATTCTGTGTCTCTATGTTTACTATATCTAAAGTCATTTTGTACACAGATGAATTGAACACCAGAATATCTAGTTACCTAGGATTTTCCCTCTATGTGTCCAACTCAACAGATAGATTAAATGGAATACTGTGTTTCAAAGACATTGAATACAATAAAAGTACTATACCAGAGGTATTCAACACGACGTGCCGTATGTTTGGACAATATATCATCTACTACAATGAGAGATTACCTGGAGTTGACTATCCAAGCGACTACAATGATGATGCTGAGAACGATCTTTGTGAGGTAGAGGTATATGGTAAGGATAAGTTTATCGGTTATATGGTAAGGATAACTTTATCGGTTTATCAGAATATCTAATAATAAATTTGAACATCATTCCCTGTTATTGGCTCTAGATGTATGTGAGATGAATTATGTAGAGTGACGGTTTTCTAGTGTATTCTGCTACCCCCAAATTAAGACCCCCTTGCGCTAACATCTGTGCAAACGAGATATACACGTTATAATATATATAATAGATGTTGCTTCTCAATCGTAGTGAAATAAAAAGCAAAGTGTTTTATTAAGCGTTTTAACCAAAAAAATATATTTGCATAACAAAATAAATGCACATTAGAACACTTTTATAGTGCTACTTTAAAATAAAATGAACAGTTTAAGAAGTGATAGTATTGAAATACAATATAGTACATGTAATACCAATGACGATTTTGTTAAAGGGTGTCCAACACTAAACCCAGATTGTGATGTATGGGATCCAATGATGTGTGCCTGTCTGGTCTGTAAACCCAGCTACATGGACATGGAACCACACCATGAAACAAGTAATTTTATAAACAATGTTTTCAATCAGATTTTTTATTCTTTTCATGATGTGTCTTATTATTGCAACTAATTTTCTTTTCTAATGAATTATGTATATTAATAGTTCTTTTTTTTCTTAAAATATTACTTTTTTAAAGTGATTAAAAGGCCAACCAATTGCACGTCATAATTTTTTAGGTTTTCTAGGAGTATATACACGATACCTTGTCCAGTAATTCCTTAAACTTTTTTTCAGCAGAAATCAATATAATGCAATTATTGATACAGTGTTTCAAGGCAAAAAGTTTTAAATCTAAATTCTTTAGTTACTCAATTTTTACCAATGTTTTACGACCATAACATAAATTTGGAGAGTTTACGCTTATTATAAACTTATGGTTATGTTATGCAACTGGTGTAAAACATGATTAGGATAGACTCATTTCCAATAAATTAATATTTCACTAGTCAAGTTTATGAAAAATTCGTTTTAAAGAGAGAAAGATAACAATAACAATATTTAATACAGTTTGCACGTCCGTTGCATTCTGAGGTAGTAAACTATGTTATACAATATAAACGAATTTAAAAAAGGTTTTTTTTAAACTGAATATAATTATAACAAACAGAATAACAAAACGAACAAACAAACGAAACTAAACTGCTATCCAGAAAAATGCCAAAATGTAAAAGTTAAACTTTTCAATAAACAATGTAAATTGACTATTTTATATTTTATGTTTAAGTGGCTTATTTTTAGAATTTTATATTTTTTTTAATTCCTTGTGTTTGAAAATGATGCAAGGGTTAGCACGTTTATGATCTTTCAACAAGTTTTAAAGTCTTTTTTTATCTTACTACCCCCAAACAACTTTAAGTAACAAATACAAACACTGACAAACAAACAAAAGCCATTGATATTTTGTGTTTAAATTAAAGGTAAATTATGTTGTATAAAAAATGGAGTTGTTTAATTCAAAGACAGACATTTCATAACAATAAAATTTATTTATAAGTGCATACACAGTATATGTATGGACTTCTACCTCTGTAAAATAAAAAAATATATTATTGAATCGAAAAGAAATAAAAAATGTAGAACCAGTTTAACATGCATGTAACAACACATTGCTCTGGTTCCAATGGAAATCATCAATACAAAGTTATAGAATGCCTCTTCTGTGATTCTCTAAAGGTGTATTAAATACAGTGCTTATTAATAATCAATAATGGTTTCACTTAATGATGCACATTAAAAATGACTTTTTATCATATTTCTTCTGTATCTTTCTTTAGCAGATTGGCCAGTTGGTTCATATGGATACTACTATGATGAAATGTGTGGTCATTGTAAAGATCCGACCCAATGTTCCCCTGGTACTGGGATATGTCTTACAGGATGCAGTGCTGGATATTTTGGACCGTCGTGTAAAGAAGGTTACAGTCTATTGAGTTATACGTATTCTTTAGTAAGAGAAGACTCAATGTACATATATGTTTCTATCGAGATGAAAGCCGTTTCACTTTTGTTTAAAATAGAAAAAGAAATTGACGGCGTTGTATAAAATGAACAAAACTTCTAACTGTTCATCCTGAAAAACATAATATTTTGAATATCTAAAAATAAAATAATTTGACTTGTTTAATATTTCATAACTGATATGTACTTTCATCATTGGTACAGATAAAATAAGGCAATACCAATTGAAAACAAATACCCGAACAAAACGTCAAAAGAAAAAAAAATATTATTTTTCTGTGCGTGCTAAATTCAATTGGCAATCTTTTGCGATTGTATTAATCTTTAGTTATAGTTCCAAAAGAAAAACCCTTGAAACTGTTGGAATGTTAAAGTCTCGATTGTTCTTATAATATAATATATTATATTGTTCTCACTTTCAATCTGTTGGTTATTTTGTCTTGGACATTGTTTCAAATATAAAGCAATCGAAAGGAAGCGTTATTAAAACATATTTGTTCTCTTATATGTGTATCGTCAGTATCATCGGCAACTTAAAACACTCTGAAAGCTCTGGGCGAAATCCATCAAAGCCGGGCTTATTTGTGATATTCAACAAGGGTCAATGTCTCGGGTCGCAACCAGAGGTCTAGATCAATTCAACGTTCTTAACTACTTGAAAGTTTACTGTTAAAGTCTCGATTGTTCTTACATATTGTACTCAATTTCAATCTTTTGTTTCTTTTGTCCTGGACATTGTTTTGAATATAATGCAATCAAAAGGAAACGTTATTAAAACATAATTGTTCTTTTATATAAGTGTATCGTCATTATCATCGGCAACTTAAAACACTCCAAAAGTTCTGGGCGAAATCCATCAAAGCCGGATGTATTTGTGATATTCAACAAAGGTCAAGGTCTTGGGTCGCAACCATAGGTCTAGATCAATACATCGTTCTTAACTACTTGAAAGTTTACTGATAATCAGTTACCCCGATGGCAAGACAAATAAATGTGTTTATTTTATATAGTAAACTATTATAAACGGTGAGCACTCAATACTTTGGTTTAGTGTATATCTTACCGAATTGATCTTCCTTTTGAATTGTGTTTAATTATGTAAGTTAAGACGATAACATAAGCCATACTCTTTTCTGGTTGAGGTACAATTTTAATATAAAGAGTTACTTATATTTGTAAAGTCGTTTTGTTGCCATTAATTTGTTTTTGTTTTGTTTTGTTTTTGTTTTTGTTTTTTGGTTTTTTTTTTCGGGGGGGGGGGGGGGTGCATTTTACTTGATATACAGCAAAACAGCAAAATATGTTCACATTTGCCGTGTACAACAAGATTTAATGTATAACTTAATGATAAAATTGCATTTTAAATTTCATTTTCTTTGGCAACCAACTTTTTTTAGTATTCTAAACAAAAAAATTAAGAAATTGTTTTTGCAAAATCTCATTTTCGCCAAATTCTTTTTTCTTTTCCTCCACAAAATAGATATAGACCATTATTAAAAGTACCAGTTGTTGCTCATTTTATTTCGTTGTTTTTACAAATTTGTTGTGTTAATTGGCCAATAGAAAAAACGCAATGAATACATCTATGTCATGGATTTGATAGTTATCTATATTGTCATCATTTCTTACAGAGTGTCATATTGGTAACTATGGATACAACTGCAATGAGACATGTGGTCATTGCAATGATCTATCCCAATGCTCCACTACGAATGGAATCTGTCATACGGGATGTTCTTATGGGTACACCGGAGGTTTGTGCAAAAAAGGTACGTTTAAATTGAAGCATTTTGTTTTAAGAAAGAAATGGGAAACGAATTGAAGTTAAAAAGTTGAGGACAACGTAACTATAACCATGATAGTTTAGTGTGCTTTTGTATAAGACTATTCATAATGATTAAACCTCAAAATGTTGTGCAACACTTTACTTTATTTTTCGATAAAAATGCGCTCGTTTTATATGACTCATCATATTGTTTTGTCACATAGCATTTCTCCTGATTTAAATTTGATATGTTACGGTAATAAAAAACATGTTTCATTTATAATTACCCTTGGTCTTTTACTCATAACACCTGGTTTATTTTAATGTATGAATGACTTGTGTAAACAAGAAAACCAGATACTAAGTTGGCAGTTCACAACTGGAATGGATTTTCAATTATAAATGTCTCCACTGGCATGCTTTATTACTATTGATATTTTTTTAAAGCCATTTGGAGATATGATTATAATTTGACTGAGTATAAATTTACGATAACTAACCTAAAAATATTCAATTACGACCGGGTCGGAGGAAGTCTTAAAATATTAACTGGACACGCATTGCAAAGTATAAATCATTGCTTGTCATCTTTATTGGCGGACACAAATAAATTGTTGCAGTGTTTTTATTTCTCATTTCTATTTTCTGATTTTATCGTTTTGTTTTGTTGCGGAAGGGGGGGGGGTTGTTTTTGTTATTGTTTTTGGTAAAAACGTTCCTTTTAAGTCATTCCACTGCCTTTACTTGCCAAACAGGTAACTCTGGTGGGGGTGGGGAGGGGGGGACAAAGACAATTTTCCTCTAAACAGTATATAATTTGTAAATGTGTTTTATTCCTCAGAATGTAACATTGGTCTCTACGGATTTGGATGTTATGATACATGTGGTCACTGCATTGATCCGGCAGAGTGTAACCATGTGAGTGGAACATGTCGTACAGGATGTGCAGCTGGATATCGCGGACGTTTGTGCATAGAACGTACATCACTATTACTATTGATGATGTTTTAAAGTCAATTAATTGTATATAACGTAATGCTTGTTTGTATATTCAGTAGAGTCACCACATTGTAAATATAAAACTTAATACAGCTAAAAGTATTACTTTTTCTCAGACTGTTACGTTGGTCATTATGGGTATAATTGCAACGAGACGTGTGGCCACTGTTTTGATCCAGCACAATGTTCTAATGTCTCTGGAACATGCCGAACTGGATGTGAAGCAGGATATTCAGGAAGATTGTGCAAGAACGGTTTGTGTAATTTGGAAAATAAATAAAATGTTTTTTTTTTTATAATTCGCCCAGACACATTTGTAGATGTCATAAAAATGAAAAGAAAACTTTGAATTCGCTCAGTTTTAATTTCGCACGCTGACAACGTAGGCAGGAGGATGCGAAAAAAAATGGGGGTGAAGATAAATTCCCAGTATACATTTTATAATATGTAAATATGTGTTATTCCTCAGAATGTAACATTGGTCTCTACGGATTTGGATGTTATGATACATGTGGTCACTGCATTGATCCGGCAGAGTGTAACCATGTGAGTGGAACATGTCGTACAGGATGTGCAGCTGGATATCGCGGACGTTTGTGCATAGAACGTACATCACTATTACTATTGATGATGTTTTAAAGTCAATTAATTGTATATAACGTAATGCTTGTTTGTATATTCAGTAGAGTCACCACATTGTTAATATAAAACTTAATACAGCTAAAAGTATTACTTTTTCTCAGACTGTGACGTTGGTCATTATGGGTATAATTGCAACGAGACGTGTGGCCACTGTTTTGATCGAGCACAATGTTCTAATGTCTCTGGAACATGCCGAACTGGATGTGAAGCAGGATATTCAGGAAGATTGTGCAAGAACGGTTTGTGTAATTTGGAAAATAAATAAAATGTGTTTTTTTTATAATTCGCCCAGACACATTTGTAGATGTCATAAAAATGAAAAGAAAACTTTGAATTCGCTCAGTTTTAATTTCGCACGCTGACAACGTAGGCAGGAGGATGCGAAAAAAAAATGGGGGTGAAGATAAATTCCCAGTATACATTTTATAATATGTAAATATGTGTTATTCTTTAGAATGTGACATTGGTCTCTACGGAGTTCTATGTTATGATACGTGTGGCCACTGCATTGATCCGTCAGAATGTAACTATGTCACTGGAACATGTCGTACAGGGTGTGCAGCTGGATATCGCGGACGTTTGTGCATAGAACGTATATCACTATTAATATTGATAATTTAATTCCTTTAATAATCTAATTTACGGTAAATTTAATAATTAGTATTTGAATATCAGGCAGAATCTCTCATATAATGGCGTTCGGGGTTTTTTTCAGATTGTGACATTGGTCATTATGGGTACAATTGCAACGAGACGTGTGGCCATTGTAATAATGCAACACAGTGTTCTACCGTCACTGGAACCTGCCAAACTGGATGTGAAGCTGGATATTCAGGAAGATTGTGCAAGGACGGTTCGTGTTATTTTTTTTTTTTTTACATACTTCTGGAAATTTGGGTAGTATTTTTAATTTCGAACTATTTTGAAGGCAACCAACTGTCATTTTATACTTAAAACGTACTAAAATTCAATCCCGGTGTAACGTTTTCGCGCTCTCGCTTAATAAAAAAAACCTGAATATTACAGGCTGTACCTTTGAGGCACGTTGCAATATTGGGTTCGAAGGTACCTTTAATACAATGAATAAAAGAATCACATAATAGGTAAAGTTTTTAGAATTTTTATTAACACGAACTCAATCCAGAAGGTTGGTGCTGACTCCCGTCGGTGCTAATTCTAGTCGGTGCTCGGCCCCGCACCGAACCCGGTTGCGTGCTGCTTACATGTAACTAAAACTTCCACACTAGGTGCACTATCTAGTCCTGTGCTACAAGTGCTAAATTCTGCAATTTTATCTATAAAGTTCTTGTACTATAATAATTTTTACCGCACATCGACTAATCTATTCATTCAACATTCAAATAATATTATAATCTGTACAAATACTAGATTTGGGTAGTGCCATGCATAACTACACCCATATAAAGACTCGATGCACACCGGCTAAACTTGGAAGGTGCAACCTGACCAAATTGCACTAATTTAGCAAATTTTACACAAACCAATTTCTGCGCCTTACTAAAGACAAGGCAATTCTAAACTTTATCTAAACTTCTTAAAAGCACATAATTAGAGAAAACCGGGAGAAATAAATTTTCCCGGGGTCAGAGTCCAGGGATGCATCGACTAAATTCTACATATTTCCTAAACTTGTAAACTAATAAATTATTTCAGCATTCTTTTATTTTACATTCTTACAATAAATTTTCTACATTTCTCCTACATTTATCAGAAAAAATACATAAATTTATAATTTTACAGATTCATACCTTCTCCCGGTGCAAGCACTCGGATAACTTTCTATAAATTAGGATTCTGGCCTCTGACAACGCGCACTCCGTGCGTTCCTTTGTATACTATGACGCACATCATATTTTAGGTCATAACTTTGTAGGAAAATCAATATTCATTAAGAGTCTAAAGCTAAAATTAAAGATCAATCAACTAACTAAACTTTTTTAAAACATTCTTAATCAATTCATAAACCAATAACGCCGTATTGATTTATTATTTAAAATCTGAACTTCGTATACTGGAGTAAATCCGGAAATATTTACGCTCTGCGTATCTACTCGACGTTTACACATCAAATGACATTTCCAGTTTGTCTTGAAAGGAACCAAACGGTAAAATAGTTTTTACTATTAAACAAACTTCGTAAAACTATCTATTTTATCTGAAAAGCAAAGACTAAATCTTGTGCTAACAATAAAGACTAAGTTCCTGATTTCATTTTACAATATTCACGTAATAGAAGACGTATGTATATTCTGACTATAATAAAACAGCAAATGCTCATAGTCACATTTACCCAGTTAGACTTATGAAATTAAGACGGCTTCAAAGACGCAACACTGCCCCCACCTAAAAAAAAAGTTTGGTCCCCAAACTGGAGAGATCTAAGGTAAGTAATCAAATATTTCATTTATAATGCTATAAGTACTCTTGAATTTAAAATATCTACATTGGCGAAAGTCAATAAACAACTCTTTGGGATCAAGGAATTTGTTTAACCATTTCAGAGGTGCTTTTTAAACTCGTCTACGTCAATGAGAACTCGGAAACCCGGCATTACTGTTATCTCTTTCACCACTGAAGATCTGGAGCTACTGGAACGACACTGCAAGACGAACTAGCAGAAGACGAAAATGAGGATGAGGACGAAACACTAAGGGTCCTCTTCCTAGCAGGAAGAGCTACAGGGGAGGGCGACTGTCTCTCCTTAGGAGGATTCACGGGGGAATGTGATCTCCTACTGCGTCTAGACCTCTTTGGTTCCGGAGACACTCTAGGGGAGGGAGGGACAGTTCCTCTATCGGGTCGGGCATCTGGCGACGGGGTGCGGGAGATCCTGCCAGAGGGGTGGAGGCTTAGCTCCTTAAAGCTCCTTGGAGACACCACTAAAATCATCAATTCTACGGGTATACTTTTCTAACTCCTCCTGAGCTCTACTACCCCGCATCCCATCAGAGCGTATTACTACCTCCATCCTTCGGGAGCTTGAATATTTCCCATGGCATGAGGTGTGATTGTCACGACGTGGAAATATCATTTTGCTGCCAGTACAGGTAAAGGCAAATCCTGAATGTTGCTCCATGGAGTGTCGTTTTACCAGAAACTTCCGGTCAAAAGTGAGGGAAACACAATTTACACTCACACTTTTCTTCTGGCCTTGCCATAGCTAAAGTAAGAATAATATTATGTATTATAAATATAGAATAAATAGCTCATGTAATACTAAAATAATACCTATGTTTATGGCAAATTTGCATTGGCACTATACCCCGAATCATAAACGAGTGAAAATGTCCTTTTTCTATATTCTAGGTACATATCATAATATTCTGAATTCCTATATAACCCATGTAATCATAAAACAACAATACATCATGTGCATATAATAATATAAGAAGCGAACTTGTTAAAACGTGCATACATTCTATTCCTACATGCACTAATTTTTCAAAAAAAAAACCACTTCAACAATATAGCTAATTATACATTACAGATATAATTATACATATATTACTAAATTAGAAGACTATTTCGAAAACACAAGTTTTATAGTACACTATTCTAATACAACACATCTGAGTTCTTTAATTCCGTCGACCAGTTAAGTAGTACTATTTTTATTCTTATCAGGGGGTTTCTTTTTGTGCACTTCCTGTTTATCTAACCATGTTGAAGGATTTTCTCCTTTGTAGGGTGTCAGTTTATTCACATGCACTACTCTAGACTTTTTTTTTTTGGTTTTTCGTGTATTCTATATAATATATCGTTCATTGTTTCAGTGACTAAAAAGGGACCTTGCCACTTTGGTTTTAACTTCTTAGAATGACCTTGACTAGACTGTGGATACCATACAGCATATTAAATTTTATAGGTATTTGATGTTATTTTTCTGTCATGATAATTTTTCATTATGTTTGCAGAAATAACTAACTTCACACTAGCAAGAGAATAAACTTTCTCCATTCTTTCCTGTAACAAATAAGCATACTCAGACATGTTTATTTCTATGTTTTCAGGCTCCAGAGGACGTCCCATCACCAAATCTATAGGTAACCTGATCTCTCTTGCAAGCATCAACATACTAAGCGATACCCCTGTGGCTTCATGTACAGAACTTCTATACACCATCATCAAAAGAGGAATATGCTAATCCCAGTCTTACTGGTTTTTTGCATACAAAGGACATTATCATATTTTGAAGAGTACGGTTCATCCGCTCTATCATCCCATCCGACTGTGGGTAATAACGATAGGTTTTTAGTCTTGACTATGCCTAACAAGGAACATACTTCTTAAAAAAAAAATGATTCAAACACATATAAAACACAAAGAAACTCAGAGAAAATTTTGTTTTTACTCTGCAAAGCTACTGATGGATGTTTTGCATAGCAATGGGCATAAGCTGGTTTGATCACAAACCATCAACAAGAACTGTGAATGATAGCATTGCCTAGTCGCCTATCTAAAAGTTATTTTTGATAATTGTCTAATTAAACCTTATTTCTATTAAATAATGTAAACAATAATGTGTGTTTTCGTAAAATATAAATGATTTGGTCAAACAGTGAGAGATAACTTTATATTTTGGGTTATGATAGCCCGTATTATAATATAAACTAACGATAGACGGATTTTTTAATAAAACATCTGAAACAAAAATTTTTTTAGTGTGTTTTATATCTTGTTACTTAGCAAATTAGTGACAAAGGTTTTTTTTCACGTTTTTTTTTTTTTTTTTTTTTTTTTGGGGGGGGGGGGGGGGGCATAGTCTACAGATCAAAATACATTCTTAAAAAATTCATCTTGCATTGTATCGTTTCAAAATTTAATTTTTGACTTTTTTTTAAGGGGGTTGCGGGGATGAAGTCTCTGATTTACAGCCTCTTACAAATGTTTTTAAAAGAGCCACTTATAAACTTTCCTTAATGAAGGTATTGTTCATTTGAGTTATTTTACATCTCATATGTGCATAAACAAGGTGGAATAACACATCATCACAAAATGGCTGACCGCTGATGAAAACGACATTTCGTTTTACTAAAAGGATTTATGGACCAAAACATGTAACTTACTCCATAGCCAAGTGGATAAAGTGTCGGACTTGTGATTCTTACATCCCGAGTTCGAAACCTACAGGGGCTTTTGTTGTTACTTACTGAAATAATTATTTTAGGTATTCATTTTTTTCCCTTTAACTGCAAATTTTTCCCTTATTTGACATTTGTACTGTTTATTTATCATTATATTTATCATTATATCTTTCATAATAAAAATAATCCTGTTAATTTGAGTGGCTTTTTCTAGGTGTGTTATTCAACCTTAAACCCAATCTCGACAGTACGAATAAAAAATGTTGATTGAAGGTAAGAACACACAAAAGGGAGTACTAGAATAATCGTTTTAGTAACAAGTCATGTCAATAAATATTGCAAGCATTTATTTAAACCAATAATTGTAAATACGAATGGAGATGGCGATATCTCCTGTTACCTCATGGTACAGTTTGTTACGTTTTACTTGTTTTAAAATAGACATTTGTGGAAACAAAAAGCAGAATAGTATTTGTGTAAACGAAGTACCATGTTACTAAGTTGTACAACTTCTCTAATCTGTTGGTTTTTTTCTTCCTTGAGGACACACGTCTCTGGAAAAACGGCGTCATCAGATATGTTTTTACATATTACCGAAATAAATCAAAGTAATATGAATGTGGTGCTGCAGATACCTCATTTTATGTAAACTATATTATTGTTCAACATTCATATTAACTAACATGTATGAACTAACTTTGTTTTACGTTATTAAATTAAAGCATTATGATAATGTAAGGATTTTTAACGTTATGTACTAAAGCACTACTAGTGTAGCAAAAACCTATGAATTAATGAAGCAATTTTTCTTTCCATTCAAACAAGGTAAATAATTATATGATTTGGAGTATTGCCACCTCCAAACTTCAAGAGCTACATGTTTCTCTATCTTAAGGAATTGAGACAAATGAAAAATTGGCAATTATTTTGAATTAAAAGTATGCTGTTTATCAAGTTAAACTAAAAATAATAAATTAGAAATCTTGCGTTTATCGATTTCAAACATATTTTATCATGTACGTGTACAATAAAAAGCGTGTTCGTGATATACCATGTTATACATTTACGGTTATTGTAAACAATTTATAATTCATTATTCAGATAAAATTATGATTGGCTTATACATCCGATTATCAAAATAAAAAAAAATAATTGTTGAATTTTTATAACGTGTTTTAACATTGAATCACAAGCTTTCTTAAAGGCATATTGTCTAAGATTTTGATGTACTTTTCATATTGCTGAAAGTTACCATAATACACAGATATAACATCAAATACTTAAATAATGCATCACTGTGTCTATAAAAAGTCTCCTAATCATTAATTAATTGATTAAACTCGTCCGAACTCACCGTGTTAATTATGCATCGGAAGTTTTTCCGACGTCTACCGAAGCTGAGTTTTACATACCCGGATGCAGCGTAATGGATGACGAGGTAAGAACATGACAGTAATCTTATGTGATAATAAAATTATTCATACATAGTGGAAGGTGTATTGCAAGCCCTTCCAGAAAGTATTATTTAATCCATTTCTATTAATAAATTGTAATAGATGAATGACAATTGTTTCCGTTCGATGTTTTGTTCCATGTTTTGTACATTGAATCATGAATGGGGTACCCAAAGGGGTATTTTTTTTATTCCAGTAAAATTGCAACATAAAACATCATAATAAATTGTGAGCGTTTCATACTTATAATACAAACTAGATTATTATATACGGAAAAAAATGGGTATGAAAAATTGATAAATATGATATTCGATGTGTAGTGTCTCTATTTCATCAGTTAACATATAGACGTTCTATTTTTATTATCACGGACACCTGTTTTTTTTTATCAACAAGTCGTTCAATATACAGCCAAAGATTGAAATATTCTACCTCTTTTATATAAGTGTGATGGGAAAATCCTTCCCTTTAACACTTTATTTCTAGAGGGGATTGAATTGTTTTGGTTATATTGAGCCAACTTTGCAAGTTTATAATAAAATATCAGGTGACTGTGTCATGTTAGAATTTACGTAAAATATCTTTAGATTTTACCCCCTGTAAATATGCACATTCCAGTTTATCTGTAAAGCAGAAATGATGGTTCTCTGCTTCAAAATTAGGGGGGGGGGGGTCAATTAAACATACAACTAAACACTGTAATAACCAACCAAAAATGTAAAATGAAAAAAAATCAATCAGAAAAATCGATCTATCAGATACAAGTTAACACCCGTCTTACTTTTTTATATATAACAAAGACAAACATGTATTGGTGGTTATTTCAGGACTCTAGAAGCTCAATGTATCCACATGATACCGGTAGTTCTGACAGCAGCGAGCCAGCTGATCCTGACCAGACAATTAGAAGAGGTAGAGGTAGAGGTAGGGGCCGGGGTCGAGACACCCTCAGGGGTGTAAGAGGGAGGGGCAGAGGACCAAGGAGAGCTTCAAGAGGAAGAGGTCAACCACGCAGGGGAGCTGCTGATGGACCCAACAGGGCTCAGGTACCAGCAGCTACTTTAGAGGAGAGAAATCGTCAGTTGCAGGTATAAATATTAATATTTGAAATTAGTTATCCTGACATATGTATTAAAAGAAAATTCATGGATATAAGAATATTGTTTTTCAACAATTTGTGACCGAATATGTTCCATTCTGGAAAAAATGTGCTGACATGCAAAAATTGTTTTTAATGATTTCAGGATAGAATTTCTCGTCTATCGGATTGTGACCTGAGGGGACTTGTTGTCGATATCGCATCACAACACCCTGAATTCGTGTTCGATGTTTTGGACAGAGACGACTGACAGCATGGCGGACATCATCCTCCACCAGATGGTCCTACCCCGGCCTGGTGTTCCTGCACATATTGCCGGGAAATGCCAACGGAAGCAGAGAGACGATGTTGTGGCAGAACTAGACCAAACTGCTACTCAAGACTGCCTGTATGTAACCAAGTTAACAAATCAGATTCACTTTGATAAAGTTTCAGTATTATACCTTCATTTAATCACTTTTAAACTAACGAGTAGTTATATAATTTAGATAACAAAATAGCTGAAGGGATATGTCATATGAATTCATATTCCTATTTCTGCAGGACTTCTACTTGATTGTCCTGGACAAGGCAGTTCTTGCAGTGGACAGAAGGCTGAGGGAGGAGTTGCTCGTCATGCCCCCTGATGAAGACCTTAACGAGGCCGAGTACAGAACGAGTACGCACGCTTTCGCGCAGCGTTTCATTTGTATTGTGACGTCATCTTTTTGCTTTGTTAACGCCATGGCGTGATAGTTTCAACTGCAGATATTCAGCGAAAATTGTTGATAATAGCTCGTTTGATGTGTTAAATTGATATCATTTTGTGGAATAAACATAAATGCCTCGAAGTATAAGCTATATTTGGGCTCGGGTCAAAAACGTGAAGAGGATTCAGCAAGCCTAACCCTCTGTCACGTTTTCTTAACCCCCCTAAATATCGCTTGATTCATTTATATTAAGACATTAATAATGTATTTTATATTAATTACCCTTAATATGTGATGTTATATATTTATCTATTACTTAAATATGTCGTAATGTTTTAATAGCACTATAAAGATCACCATTTCCGTCTTTGTCAAATAAAAATAGCCATTATCTGACAAACTTGGAAATTGGGCGTACAAAAAATAACTTTGATAAGACCCCTGGAACAAACCAGGAGGTAAAAGGTTTTTTTCATTTGACAATTTGATGCCTTTTAGCAATAACTTTAATATGTAGAACAAAAAAAGAATCCCTAGGGCAGAAGTTTAAAAAATGTGCAAATTTGGTACATTTCAAGCAAAATCCCATAGGGTCCTATGTTAAAAATTAACAAACTTTGAGATGACCCCTTAAACAAACGGTGTGGTAAATGTCTTATTTTTTATCTTAGAATAATAACTATATCACTAGAAATTCTTGTAAAAAATTTCATTCAAAAATCTAGGGCAGAAAAAATTAGACCCGGCCTCGTTAATAGAGGAAACAGATTTGCGGCCTACAGGCAGTTCATAGTCTGGCAACATGGCACTTGGGGCAGGGATTAGACGTGTGATACCCAGCTGTTGTGTTTGGCGCATCCGGGACAAGTATCCCAATCCATTTGGACAATATTAAGGTTTTGTTGGGGGAGGTTCAATTGAAATTAAATTACATTTGCAGGAAAAGTGATGGTTCTGTTTTTAATCAGATCAAAGTAGTGTAATATAAAATCTCAGATATCAATAAAAAAACATGATTTATTTATTTAAATTGATGACTAATGACATACAATTATCAAAGAGAAAAACCTGTAACCATTACTGATTACAGCATCATCCATATGCAAGTGAAGCAAACCACTATGTCTAGCTCCCTGTAATAAAATATATGATAAATATCACAGAGATAAATATCACAGAACATGGCAATATGGAAATCTCTAGGCATTACCCAGCCCTATCAATGGCATAATATTGTCACAAATGAAAGCTTTACTGCCCCTCCGCTGTCCAGTACTCAATTGTTTTACTTAGATTTTCGAATCTAGAAATTTGAGAAGCCACAATGTCTCTCGTTGATGGTGGTGGAACTGGTGCCAAATGGGCAGATATCCGCCGTGGATCGTCTGCCTCCAACTCCATGGTTCTGTTCATTCCAATGTCATCCTCTATCCTGCTGGTGATGATATGCCGAATTAGGTCTTAAACATAACTGTAATTTTTCTCCACTTTTACAGGGTGGACAGACCATCTAGATGTTTTTTTGTTGTAACTTTTTTGCCACCTACATATAACCATAAATGAATAAATTATGCTTGGATACAACTGCAATACAAAACATTCATTTTGAATATGGTCTGGTTTTACAAAGTAAATGCCAAGAAATAAAAAAAAATATGAGATGTTATTCAAATGGCTTATAAATTTTCATCATTTTTTCCATCCAGGCCAGTTGCTGTATTGGGCAAACACTATCTGATTTATTCAAAACTGATTGGCTGTAAATATTTTAAGGGATAGTGTGATTGTTTTTCTGTTCAGTATTTTTGGATATATTATGCATTATATTTGACGAACATTACAAACCTCAGAGAACCATCTTTGTTCTTCATCACCTCTCGCTCTGCATGAGAATTATGGTCAAGGGCAGCCAACCTGTTTCTTGCCCTATATACTGGAGGGCTGTAAGAGTGTTTCTTGGAGGAATACACCAGAATTAGATTTTGAAAATTTTCCAGTTCTGACGTGCTCCTACAATGAATGAAAAGTCAATATGATTTTGAAAGAGATTGTTTTGTTTTTTTAAATTGCTATGCAGAGTTGGATATTTGATAATGCTGAAGGTTGTATGGATAGCATTAAAAGTTGGTCTAGTTTGAAAGATGTCAAGGGTTACAATAGTACATTCTTTATTTTATAAATATGTTAAAACATGAAATGTGCAGTACATTGTAGAGACCCAATAAATACTATGCATTTTTCTTTGATATATATAATAAAAAAAACGTCAAATTATGCACCAAAAGATCATTAAAATTAATATAGATAGTCGAAATTATTTATTTCAATAAGCTAATGGGGAAAATTTTATCCTTCAATAAGTTTACACACCGGCAGTTAAGGTAGTATGGAATATTTTTCACAAGCCGTTTTTTCCATTACGATTTGTCTAAGTGCATTACGGGCTGCTGATCCTTTCTTAAGGTACTCCTTTGTCTGACTACCATCTTCTAAAGGGCCGTGTTGGCAAGTGCTTACCGTAGAGTTTGCAAATGGTACAAACCACTCATGTTCATTTACAATATGATGGAGCATACCATACCAAACATCCTTAAATACAATTAAAAGAATAATTATATAAGTCATTGTAAAAATAATCAACAAAAGATAATTTTTGAATATGACAAAATTACCCTATACATTACAATATTTAGATTTTCTCTAGAGGGACTCAAAAACAAAACTAATAATAGATACTGGTACTGAAGTAATATACGATATATTCTGAACTTTAGGTGAATTAAAACTTACAAGAAACTCTTCACAAGTGGTAGAAACTTCTGCACTGTGCCAATAATGATTTACTACATCCTTGACCCATCCACTCAATTCTTTGTTTCCTTTTTCTTGACTGATCTACATGTCATGTTCAATAAATGTAGGTAATCACAGACTAGTCTCAAACAACAGGTAAAGTCATGGTTTTCATTACACGCATATATACATTTAACTTAATAGTATTTATGTCTATATTTAACTTAGTAGTAATGTCTATACCTTTATGAGTTTCTTTCCCAGATTCTTTGTCCCGTGCCAGACATCAAAAGAATGCTTAATATCCGGGAACTCCTTTCCTATAATCAACATAAAGTATATGTATAACATATGAGATTGATAAAACAAGAATCAAGAGCATAGAAAGGAATTAGACACACTTATACAGAAAATAAATTTCCATGAGATAAAAAATTACACAAAATATGATTTGTAAAAACACTTAAACAAGTTTATTACATGTTTAGCTTAATAGCTAATGAATTTTATGATCATATCACTATGTACATACTCATTCCTGAAGCGATTTGGACATGTGCATCAGTCACCACCTCTACAACTTTGATGCCTTTGTCTTTAAAAAACTGCATCCCTCGCAGGAAGCAAGCTTTCTCCGGGTTGGTGCTTTACCGGTCAGTAATTCGTTTGTCCATTGTTGTGATGCATAGAATTTTCTTGGATGTATACTCCATGAAGGTGTATGAACAGTATTGTGCACAGTGTCCTGGGCTATCCATACGCCCATCACCTAAAAATGAGTGTATAACTATGCAGAATAAAATATCTCAAT
The DNA here is from genome assembly GCF_025612915.1 of Magallana angulata. Classification (NCBI taxonomy): domain Eukaryota; kingdom Metazoa; phylum Mollusca; class Bivalvia; order Ostreida; family Ostreidae; genus Magallana; species Magallana angulata. The sequence continues at coordinate 43,721,458 of NC_069112.1, forward strand.
TTAAATGAAACATGTATACCATTTCATGAATTCCATACTTCACTCTTCTTTTTAAATTAATTTTTTTGTATTCAATTTAAATTGGCTATATTATTTTGTATTTACCTAAAACTATTATATCTGTATTTTGAAATTCTCTTAAGAGTACTTTCTTGTTTCTGAATCCAAAATCTGTCAATTGATGGAACAAGGTAGTTTTTTGAATTCTGTGAAATGATGAGGAGCTAAGAATTGGAAGTTTTAAGAACTTTGCCAGTGTTGAAATTTTCTGGAAATTGTTGCCCGACAATAGGATGGCTGATGCAAAAACAAGGTCTCCAGCATGCATTCTTCTGTTGAGAATTGACTGCGAACACCACTTATTCGCAACATGACCTAATTTGCAGACCTACAATAAAAAAAATATGTATCAGTAATCTGGATTGAGATTTCAACAACACAGGCTCTATAAATTCATAAATATTGAAAGAAAAACTTTTAAACTGCGTGGTTTATACAAAATCTTTCAATAAAAAAAAAAATCAATAAAAATATCCAACAATTCACTTTAAAACACTGTGATTTTTTCAAAAGTTCATCGTTTCATATGATATACAAAAAATGTGGAAATCATATAAAAATTCTTTAGTTGGTAAATCATGAGTTTGTATGTCATTAGTCTTTTGAACTGACTTTGAAACCTTTATTCTCCCTCATTAAAACATGTTCTGAATGGTTCTTACCCATTTAAGATATGTTGCTGAACCAATATTATCCACACAAATGCTGACAGCTTCATTACAAATTTTGCAGATAGTACTAATCTGTGTGTTGGCCAAATCCAACAAGGGTTGTTGGTATACAAGAAGAGGGCGGTCAGTAATTAAAGTTTCTATGTCCTCAATACTGTTTACTTTCTTGTAGTCTGTTTCTGTAGCATCAGCAGGGTCATCATCACATGTGTCAGACTCATCATCCGAGTACTCTATAGGAAGCTGGTCTGCATAACTTGGTCTGTAAAATTAAATACATATATATTTACAATGAAACAGCTATACAATCCACAATTGCAATTAGAGCATAGACTGTTGAAAGACTAGTGACACAAATTTCAATGAACAGAAGGTGTTCAAAGGAAGATATGATATACATCCTCCATAACAGTATTCTACATCAGCTTTGATAGAGTTTATAAATTGATTTATGGATGAAGCAATTCTTTAGATTAAATACTTAAAACAATTCTAACAGTTTTAGCTAGATATAGCTGTTTCCTGAATGTTAAGTTGAAATTTGGCTGAAATTCCTCATCCGAATCATCGTCCAGCAAGCACATTTCATCCTCGCCAATCGTAAGACTCTTATGAACAAACAAAACTCATTAATTTTCATAAATAAAACTATGGTAACCACTGTAAGACACAAATCATAATAACATTCAATTTTTATTCTGCTAATCTTTTGTAAGCTTTATGCAATAATATGATCACAAAACACAACTTACATGAAAGGATTAATAAAGGAAGTTGACTTCTCAATTTCATACGCTTTTTTCGCACTACTACAAAACTCTTCAATACCCGACATGTCTGACTCTCTCGCAAGACAGATAAGGCAACACATCGTTTTGATATGCTAATGAAGGGATAATGAGTTATGACGTCATAATATACGCCCCGCCTCTGTATTACCATATATAGAACATATACCGAAAACAGCAGTTTAAGCATAAAACACGGCTGATTTGATACTTCATAAGCAAAATATAACTACGAATCACTCATGTGTGTTTTTATAAGTTTACAACAATCAGAATATACGAGGAATTTCCATAACGCATCTGTCGTATGGGTGTGAATCTGCGTCCCAAAAGCGCTCGTCAGACGATGTAAACACGTGTAGCTAGTATTCCCGATGATGGCGATCTTTTGATGATTTATCAGGTATGTAGAATAGATATACAGTGTATTTGTAATATACCAGATAGCTCAATTACTATTTTATTGTGATTATATACTGTTGATGCATTTCTGATCGACTTAATGTGTTGTTTCGTTCAAAACATGAGGAGAGACTGCATTGTTTACATTTAGGCCTATACAATGTACATTGTACATGTAGCTTTATTGCCAGTCCGTTAAATTGTTGATCATTTTCACCAATCGACACGAATCAGTTCATAGTACTTGTACTGACAATATTTAGCTTTACACAGCTGTTTGTTTTTATTTCAATTTGTAAGTAAACAATACAAAGACTGTGTGAAAACAGCTGATTTGATTTTCTGAAAATCAGTACAATGCAGGCTAAAAAATGCTGATTTCATTTTCTGGAAATTGATGAACAGCTGATCAATAACACCTTTCTACTGTGTTCAAACTTCTTCCATGACAGTTCATTTATATTTTTTACACATTCATCCAGTTGATATATTAAGATGTTTATGCACATTAATTCTTAATTATTACTAGTTTGTTTTTAGAACTCAGTATATTACTACCATAACACTGTTTGAAATCTTGTCACCTGGGTTCATACTTATGATGCTGTACTATTGGTAATAAAAAAAACCAAATAATAATAAACAAATGACTGCATGTCTCCATCTGATTTTCTCTAAATGAGCTAGCTAGGAATCTACATTCATGGTCATATATGGTATTGTTTGTGTAGAATGTGCATATGTAACTTTCAAATAAAATTTGAAGTGTTGGTCATTTTACCCATCCATGCATAATATATGTAGACCTTTCACAAAAATGTTCAAATTACTGTTGACATGTCCTTATATGCTTGTAAATTAAATTGTATGACTTCTCATAATTATATTTTGTTATTTGCAGGGTAATTTGAAAAGTGTCACACTGATTTGAAAAAAAAAGGCTGGAAGAAATTGTAAGTAAATAACATACATGTATAAGTTCAATAATTTATCATTGAAATAATGACCAATCTGATTATTCTATGAGACAATTCAATTAGAAAAAGTATTTTCATGTACGAATGGTTTCATTTAATGTTTTAAAATGATTGATATAAACCTATGTTATTTATAAATCTACAATTTTGAATATTGCTCATCAACAAATCAACAATACATGGTATGTTTTAATTCACACTGACTGCACCAGCATTATATAATATCAATCAATCAAATCAGTTGTGTGAGAGAGAGAGAGAGAGAGAGGTGCATTTTTAAGGTCAGGCCGGGTAAAATAAAGGGATGCAATTAAACTAATATCATGCACATATCAGGGGTGAGGATGCGAATAATTTCAAATCGATCAAACTGAAAAGCTGTATTTGAATTTTTGCAAAATTAAATGCACATCTAAACATAATGAAATGTTTATTAAGATAAATAAATTCCATTGACTATCAAATTGTAGAAAATCCTCCATTTCAGTCTTTCAGCTATTTTGATAACAAGTTAAACTTACTGAAATATATATAATTTTCATTTTAGCTGGTACCTGCTTTGTCTTGAGATTTGCATAAATGATGTTCTTATTGATGATCATTTACCCACACCATTATCCTGGTGTCATATACAAGATGAAATGATGGAAAGAAAAACCTGAACTTTAGGAACAGGAAGACTGTGTTTTTGAAGAGAGAAGAGGACCAGAACTAAGAAGTCATACAATAAACACATTGACATCATAAAAAGAAATTGCAATTTTGAGTTTGCATGCATATGTCAGGTTTTAATGTTGTCACAGAATTTTTTTTCAGAAATTAATAAAACAAATGAACCAAATATGATTGTTTCTATATATAATTATAATTTTGTTCGAGAAGTGGAAAGGGGATGGTATGTAAATGGGCTGGAGAGAGAGTCTCTCACATAGGAGAATTTAAACTTAATTAAATTCAATATATTGATTTGAACCAAAAATGGCTTTTGATCACCTTGTTGCAGGATTTACACACTCTCTTTCCTTTCTCGGTAATGAGAAATGAGCGTTTAGAATTTATTTTGAGAATGAATAGATATGCTAACCCTCCCCCCTCTCCTTAATCTTAATCATTCTGCATGTGTTGAATAAAAATAAAAGTCAATTTTAATGAGTGTTTAAATTCCAAGTTTAACATGTGTAATACAAAGGTGAATACTGTTGATTGCTTATGGGGTATGGGAAAAGGCCTCATACATGGGCAGATCTACATGTATAGTCCCCGTGGCAAATTCTAATTTAATTCATAATTTACATGGTAAAACACCATGGTACCTGGCCCCTGGCAAACAGAATAAAGTTACCCCATTGAACCCCCCTCCCCAGAATAATATTAACAGACCCAAGCAGTGCTATAGAATATGCAGTCATTGGGCAAAGGCTGCACATAAATAATGAAAAAATACTCCATATCTTATTTTTTAATATATATTATGAGAACAATTTAGTTATGTATATTAATATCAGGGGCTTCATTTGTCTCTGTTGACATCTAATGAGATTCTAATCCCTCAAATAATTGTGTACAATTAGCTCTTATATATTTTTCTCCCATTACTAAAACAATATTAAGAAACCAATAACTCCGCGAATGCGGTTAACCAAGAGAACTGATACACAACGGTTTTTTGTTTACATCCATGATACAACAGAGGAAATGCGGACGATTCATCGTAACCATCTTGTCTCTTTTAAAATAAATAAAACAGAAGCACTTTGTTTAAATAACCATTTACATAATTTACTGTTGAAACATATCTTAAAATTAATTCGGATTATGTGATAAAATGACATCGCGCCTATATCAAAAGAGTTATCGCTCGAAGAGTTACCTCCCCTTTTGGGATCACTTGTGCGTTTGAAATGTGTATTGATTTGAGAGGACTTCTAGATTGAGAAATTAAATGCAAAAGTTCAAGTGCAAGACGGCTATAGATATTATTAAACTTGGTATGATTTTCTTCCCTTTTACGAGTTCTTTATAAAAACTGATGCTCATTTGTTGAGAGAAAAAGGTTTACTTTGTAATTTAAATGAAAATATACAAAAATGCACTATTTTAGGAACAAGTAGCCAGTTTTTAAAGAAATTTACATAACTAGTAAACTTTACAACTGAATGAGCATTGATTTCTATGATGTATGGATAATTTTGAATATGTTGCCATATTACTTACTCTTAAATTTCTTTGCCTTGCCCTTGAACTTTTTGTCTCATTTTAGCATTGACGATTTTTGTCTAAAAGACGCCCACGTGACCCTAAAAAGTCACGTGATCGACAAATTTAGACATGGTCAAGTAAATGAGCCTCATATCTTTACAATAAACACCCAAAATAGTTTAGAACTATTCATTATGCAGAAATGAATAGACAAAAGCAAAACGACCTCCTTTTACTGGTGTTTAAAAACAAAAATGTTGCCTTAACTGTCCTGCGCTGTAAATACAATAAAGTTAGCTCATTAAGATAAGGTCCCACTGATGGCTGTCATAGGAAACTATACTTGATACAGTAAATCAGTAATGCTTATAAAAAATAAGGAAGGCAATATTCTCACAACATGTAAAATTAATCGCAAACTACCTATGATATTCTCCAGCCGATGATATGTCTGACACATCACATGTGGTGTGGAAACGAGAATGTATATGTGATGGTCCAGGTGTTGAAGTTACAGCTGTATCCTTTGAAACTACATTAACTGTTCTTTCTAATTCTTCTGTTTCAGATTTTTGGGAGTTTGGTTGATAATCACTGACTGCAACAACTATATTATTTGCATGATAACTACAAAAGAATGTTACAAAGCTAATAAACAGAAATCATTAACAAAAATGATATTTAAGCAATGTAGAGCTGCGCAGGGGGCGTTAACATTTCCAAATCAAAACTCTACTGAATGTGCAAGTAGTTGTAAACACACAATCGCACAAACTATGCAATACACACCTGCACACAATGTATGTACAGAGGCTTTTTTCATTAGAGACTTTAATCCTTTTGACAACTATGAACTAGTATTTATTAATTTCGAATCCATATATGTTTTATTTTTTACTTCCTATATTAAAATCAAACTAATATATGAGTTGCAAACATGGGTTTATATATTTTGATTTTGATTTCCCCTTCGGAGGCTTCTTATATCTAAGTGCATATCGTAAATGTCTAACAATACTTTTCTTGTATTTTTGCCTCTTTTTTATCGGCTATATTCTCGAAAAAATAACTTATGATTGGTTTCTATCTATGTATCACTTCTACAAAAATAATTGTTTGAATAAAAGACAAACAAACGTTAACTAAAACACGTGTGTGAGACTCACTTGTTCAGCAAAACATTGGCTACTTCGGCATGCGTATCCACATTCAATATAGCCTTCAATTCATTCCAGCGTTCAAACTGATTACCAATATATACTCTGCTTTTGTTCCATTTAGATGCTACTGTGGCTCTATTTCTTTTTCTAGCAGAATCGGTTAAACATCTCTTTCTTCCTCGGTTAGATTTGCTGTTTTCCGACATGTTTGTTTTAATTTACCGCGTTGAGCATGCGCGAAAAGCTTTCCGAAAGAGTTCACACTTGGGGTCATATGAATAGAGGCGGGATCAAATCGAATTTTTGTCATCCTGCACAAGAATTCAAGAAAATGTCATTTCGCTTGTTTAGTCTACATATAACAGTAAAAATTGATATTTACGAGAGTGAAATCCTTTTAATAATATCATAATCCTAGCATATCACGACATTCAAAGCAATATAAAATAATACGTATTTTCATAGATATTATGCCTTTAAAATCCAAGAACAGCAACAGTAAGAAATCGCAATGCTTGCATTATTAGTATTTACTATTTATATCTATAAAAAGGAAGATAGAAAAGTAACACAGCACCTTTTAATCTCTCACCGAAAGAAAAATTACAGAAATTCTGCAATTGCATTGGTCTCGAGGAAAAAAATATCATGCAATCTTAGGCTGGTTTTTTTTATTCTTAATCTTCCTGATCAATACAACGCCCCTTTAAAGAAGTACCCTTTAATCTTTACATATTTAAAATCACTTTATTCTTTAAATATCTACAGATTTTAGAAAGATCTGAGAAAACCAAGCCTACATCATTCTAAGATGTACTTTCTGTTCTGTCATCCTATGTGTCTCCTTGGTGTCCTGTCCATGTTGTCCAGTATGTTAGAAGTAACAGAGGCGTAGGTTTTAGCTTACTTTATATCAAAATTCTTACTTTTGATCAAGATCATATTATTAATATTTTTTTTTAATCTTTTTTATCTGAATTGAATAATTATTTTAACTTTTTACCTGGGGGTGTGGGGGGGGGGTATACACAAAGTGGTAACCTTTTAAGAGAGTCAATATTAGTTGTTTTTTTTTTCTATATCATAACGAATTAGCCTTCATTCGTTTTTGTCAACACCTTAATGCTCCATGGTACATGTATGTAAATTAGGAATATGGTTAACCAATACACACATCAATAATATATTTAATTGACAGAGTATATCTCTTAACATATTTGAAAAAAAAGATATTTCTTTTTATTTCTAGCACCGCCGCCACCAAATAATTAACGTACTCGGCCTCAATTCTCAACTGAAGTGTCAAGAACATCCTCAACTTAGAAATTCTTCAAATCGCCGCAACCAACCATATAAAACAATGTACTAAGTAGTGTTGGATTTTTTCAAGTTCTCAACTCATCAATTTTAAGTGCAGTTTGGTGAAAAAAAATGATTTACCATCCCAAAAATATACTTCATTAAATAAATACGCGCATTTGACCTCTACATTTTACTTTTTTTTTTCTTTTTCTTTTTGCATCATCGTTTATTACTCAGCTTGAATCGTGTTTTCCTATTACCTATCCCTGCCCCGTGACGGCCGGCGACGGCATCTTTTTGAGTCAATATTAAAGATTCATTTTTCTTTTGTAAACGATTTCGTTCACGATAGATTTTATAGCAATTTGAATATTGAGGTTTAGATACTATTTGATTAAAGATTCAATTGAAAAAAAATACGAGAATCGATATTGTAACTATCTTCATCAAATGTTGAAAGCTTCAGACCTTTTAACGGACTGAATGATTTCAATTGCATGTTTGAAGTTATACTTGTATATTTGAAGCATGTTCTCATTAGCATTTGTTGAAAACTACAAGTAATTGTATTTGGAATAGAAAAAAGGGCGATATTGTGATTTAAAATAACCTTATCTCATACCCCCCCCCCCCCATTCTCGGTAATGAGCAAACGATCGGTTGAACATGCATTAATCCATAAATTTGTACATGTATGTTTTTAAATACAAATCATATGATACAGTATATTCAGTGTCTTTCATTTAATGAACTTAATGATAACTTGTAAGATTTAACTTACAGAAAATGTTGCCTTATACAAACCTGCATTTCAATTACATCCGTATGACAGAAATAATAAAACATCTTGGAAGGGGGGGGGGTCAATGTGCTGTATCAGCTCTTGAAAAAGAAATCGCCGCCTGGTGGTTAAACCTCGGCAGACTTCACATCATCTACCACATCACTGTGTATTTTAAGAAAAAAAATGGCATTTGGGGTAGGGTATACCTACAGTTTATTTATTATTTTCGAACCAGTCATCAAACAAAAATATTGATATCGTAAAACCTGCATTAAACTTTGAAAAAAAACCATGTAAGTTGATTAAAATATCTTTAAGTAACAGATTTAAAAAAAAAAATATTTTTAATGTTTCTATATGAGCTAATAGAAACTCTCAAAGGTTTCAGATTCCTATTCAATGATTATGGGAACAAACAAACTTGGCGCTTGTGCAAAACCTGCCTACTTACAACATAATATTTCATGGTTTTAAATGAAATCAGGAGAATATTTAGAAATTATGTGTTCAGACAGAACATTTTACTTGGTAATCAGTCAATGATCGCGGCAATGGGAGAATCAATTAACTGTTAAAGTATTGACCCTTAAGCGGTGCTTGAAGTGAATAATTACAGGTTATCTAATCATTTTGGTACATGTAATAGTATATATCCTTTGCAGATTACAGTAACAACGCTACATCCACCTTTTTAGGATGTTCACTCTATGTTTCCAACACAACAGATAGATTGCAAGGAAAATTATGTTTCAAGGATAATTACTTTAACAGAAGCACTATTCCTGCAGTGTTTAGCACAATATGTTATGTACAAGGACAATATGTCATCTACTACAACGAGAGAATGAAAGGGGTTACCTATCCTAGCGATTATAATTCAGATGCTGAAAATGATTTATGTGAAGTCGAGGTGTATGGTAAGATATGCTTACTGTGGCTACTGTGGCTACTCTAGTCTGGCATGGCTTCCTCTTAATGAAAACCGAAGTGTTATTTAATTTGTAATTCTAGGAATATGATTAGTTGTAATCTTTTTCTCAAATCGCAATTCTCAAACATACATCTGGTTAGAAAATATTCAGTGTCAGAACTGGCTACTTTAAATTTTGTTTTTATCCACTGCTATTTCTGGAAATTGACTCTAGATTTTTTTCTGCTATTTTAAAAGATCAGTTCAAAATACATGTATATTTACCACAGAATATGTTAGTAAATACATATTTGGCAATTAAACGCAAATTTCAAATCCACATTGAACGTTTTGATTAAATATTAATGGAAAAGAGTAATTTACATTATGTGAGAGAAAATTAAAACTGTTCCAATTTGTTTTCAATAGGATTACTGACTAATTTATTTCTTTCAGGTTCAACTATTAATGAAAAAAGTGCATTTTCAGATGATCAACGTTTCAAAAAACTTTTTCGTTTAAAATCATTTTTATAACCTTCTCCAAGACGTCTTTTTTCGGGAGGGGAGGGGGGGGGGTTACAACATAAATATATATTGTCAACGGTAGTCATTTTGAGATACATTGCTTTTTTAGCTATTAAATTTGCTGCTGTTTCATTTGTTATAAAAGATTTTTTTTTTAAACAATTAATTCGATTTTCTGCTCTGTACAATTTTTTTAAGGTAAAATCACCTCATACAAACCTCATATTAAATATAGTTTGGTAAGTGATTTTTAAGTCCAGTGTGCATCAGCGCATGATATAATTATATACAAATGAAAATAATTTATACACACAACATAAAAGTAAAATTATAATCAATTATTTTGAGATACATCTGCAATAAAAGCGTTTGTTGTAGGTTGTCCGGTACAAACGACTCATTGCGATGTGTTTGACGCAGTTGAATGTGTCTGTCTGGCCTGTAAACCTGGTTACCATGGTGACACGTGTGAAGGAGGTAAATTCTTATATATATTATTTTTTTCGTAATGCTGTTCATATTTAAATAAATGGTGTACTACTACATTCATGGTGCACTACTTTCATTTCAAGACAACAACTTTAGCAGTTTAAAAGATTTATTTACTACTGATAAATTCAGATATTCTTGCTCAACGCATGCAAGACACTATTAAACAATGTACACAGTTTACGCTTTTAATAGCAAAAAACAAAAACCAAAAAACAAAAATGGGAAAAAAACGACATAAGCAAGCGTACATGTCCAAATACATGATAAATCTCTAAATGAAAGGTAATTTGTCGTCTGGCTCATATAACTATTTCGATTGATATAGAAACATAAACTATTTTCAAAAATTGACGTTGCATATAGAATGAATATGATCACAAGTAAAAATAAGCAATGTTCGATCGTAATGCCATACAATTATATATCATGTATTGATTATTAATTTACAAAGTAAATGATGCATTTTAGATGATCAAAATGTTGAATGCTTAGTTAAATATGTTATACAATGCTAATGTTTTTGCAATGGTATTTTAAATAATCTTATTTGCTCATTCAAAATGATCATAATACATTGCATCCATTAATTTTTTTCCTCTTCATGAACTTAAAATATATCTTTCCAAATAAGTTTGATTGTATATATTCATCTACGCCATGTAACCTAACCTCAATTTAAAAGAAAAAAACAACAATAAAAAGTAAATTTTAAAAAAACAACTTCAAACCAGCTTTATTTTTTTTTTAGTTTGTGGGATTTTGGTATGAATTGAACGAATGTCATGGTATATTTATCTGATGTAAGACTGTACATTTTAATTCACATACATAATTTGAAATTAACATTTTATTCAAAATTGTTATAGAATTCTCAACTGATGTCAAAAAAAATAACTGGACTCATGCACTGCAAGGTTTGATTGGTGGGCTCAGTGTCTCTGTTCTGATCATCGTTGTACTAATTCTCTATATTGTACAGACAAGGTAAAATACGATATCAATATTGTGAATTAATTTTATTTTAATCTTAAAATTTATCAATTTGAAACCAATTATAACTGTGATTTATTTCTTTCGTAATTTTAGAATTTCAATGAGAAGGAACCCTCCAATATTGAATGCAATAGAATTAAGGAAAGGCGCCAACTCAGCCAACACATGTGTTACTGGAAGCAATTATACTGAAAATAGTTACACTGAGCTCGGTTGGTCCAGAAACACTGACCCATATTATACGATCCAAGAGATGACAGGTGTAGTTTAGAACTTATTCTTTAAAACAATCGAAAGTTTTTCAAGTCATTTGCCTTTAGAAAAGTTGAAAATCGAAGCAAATTGAAGAATAATTATAATTTCAGCAAATATACGTGTATTTTTGAAATTTATTTCGATGTTTTTGATTAATCAAAGAATGAACGCAAAAATATTTATGATATTTTGAGAAAGATGATATTGTACTCAAATTTCTTGCAACGCAAATAAATTGATATTTGTGATTTGGTTACAAAAAAACGACAGATCAATTAGAATTTTAATTGATGTTTTGTTCATGTTATTAATGTATATAACTGTTTTATATTTTTAAAATAACGAAAAATATCATAGTTCTAAAACTACACTAATTTATTTTATTACACTAACCAATTAATAATGTATGTCAAAAAAGATGAAAATTCCCCTTAATATATATTTTGAAGAGTGTGCACATTAGAAAACATGAAACAATGAATCATTTGTAACGTATGTTTTATGTTATAGACTTTTGAATATTTGCTTTCATCAAAAAGGATAATAACGATATATGTGTATGAGTTCTGAAATATAATAAAGTCGGTTTTTTTTTCCTTGTGCTGCATTTTTATTTAGTGTTTATTGAGATTATCAAATATCAATTAAATATAATGACGTGTGCGTTCATTATCTTAATTTTTAAGTTAATTCTATATTTTATCCAACTTTTTACAATTTGTTAAAAAAATGAAAATCAAAAATAAAAATTGAACCATATCAGACAAAATGGTGAATAGCTAAACCATTCTGCTCTATTCTCTATATTTCAGACAAAAAAACCCATAAAAGTCTTAGGTGTAGATTTTTCTGTTTTTTTTTTTTATTTATTTATTTTTTTTAATTTTTGTTTGTCTTTGTTTTGTTGCTATTCAGAAATATTGCTATTTTTATTGGTTTATAAGATTTGGTACATGCACATGCACCTGAAAAGGATAATGTTCACCAAGCCCGAAGGTAGAAAAAATATTGTATTTCTAGGTTAGCTACATTAATTCATCGTACCAATCGAAGAAAAATGGCAACAATTGATTTCATTTTATGATTCAATGACAAATTGTTACTGTCATTTCAAACAGAATGTTCTCTTGCGAGGAAAATTTTAAGGTGTCAAAACATGACTGAGGCGAATTAAATTCCTAAATCCCCTTTGAATTGTTTCTGCCTTGGACAAAGACTGATTTTTGATGAATAAAAATAAATGTGTAAGACGTCTGTTGTTCCGTTATTGTAATAATACGAGGTGTTTTGAGATATCAATGCCTGTTGTTGCCGGAGTAGGGTAAAAAAACCCACCTGAGCTTGTTTTTAATCACATGTGTAACTTCGACATAAACAAACACTCTTGCCTTTTTTAGAGCGGGGTTATTAAAATGCATATCAAGTGTTGTTCTAAGAAATACTCAGGGGAAGGTTTACATAACCTTGATTGGAACTTATAATCTGTATCTAAAGTTGCATTGTTTTTGTTAAATATATTTAGAGAAATTCAATTATGTTTAGAGTGAACCTGCACTACACAGACAAATCGCGAAATTTCTTTACATAACAGAAATGATAATAACCTATTGAAGCGTTTTGGAAAATCCCACTCTATTTTTGAAACATGAGAACATCTAATGGCAGATTTACCTCGTAAGTCAAGTGGAGGCGAATATAAGTTAAAAATTTTATCATTACAATATCAGTCAATTAGAGGGCTAGGAGTTAATGTGATAACGAACAGAGTTCAAAATCGGACACCTTAAATTATTAGAAGTGGGATCAGGTGCCATGGAGGAGTAAGAATCCTCATCTGACTGGTCACATCCGCCGTGATTATTCGCAAATATTAAAATCAATGTCCAAGGACACAGATTGATTTTAAATACAACTTTTATCTTATTTCTTATTTGTAGCATATACTTAACGTGTCGTCTGCTGCTAATGTCGTTACATGCCATAACACACAAAATGAAGAAAAAAAAGTGATGCAATGTTATACATGTTTATACATATAACATGCTTCTGTACTACGATTTTATCAAAATGCATGTGCATCCAATTTATCAGGATCGAATCTGAATGAATATGAAAGTTTAAAGAACAAATTGAGGTCAGTTTGTGACTATTGATTCTTTGAGTACATTACCTTATTATAAATATTATTATCTATTCATTTACAGGTATATTTAATTTCGTATATCAATACAACAAATCTACAGAAATTGGTATCTTTTTTCAGATTATTTCATTATTCTTTTTGTTTCATTCATACCTCTAAATTTTGAATGAATAATGACATCCTTTTATTTTGTCGAATAAATGAAGAAAGATAAACAATATGGTAACTTATTTTCAATAAGCTGTGTAGTTGTTAGTCATAAGTGCCTAATTTGAAAACTATTAAACTAATGACAGAACTGAGGTATAATTGCATCATTCTATAACTATGAGCTTCATGGGCAGTTCAAAGTTTAGTAATTTGACCCGAAAATTATTTAAGATAGCAAGTGACACTCATAGATTTTAAAATGTTCAGGTAAGGTTAATATTTCATTGTATGAAACAAAACAAACGAATAGAAACTCGCATAATTTAAGGAGTATACTGTCACGACAGCCGCCGTGTGTCCAATCAGTCACTCAATAAAGAACAATAAGTATTTACAGTCTTTATAAATGGTTTACTCATATTGGGTAATTTTAACACAGGACACAAGTGTACTTCAGCGAAGTAAACGCATTTCCATGTTAATGTCCTCAGATACACTTGTTGGGTTGTCCTTTCCGTGTCCAATCTGTCAGCGGCGCTGCAATAGCTGAAAAGTTAGGTATAAATCTTCTATAAAAATCAACAAGTCCCAAGAATGACCAAACCGGTTTCGTAGTGAAAGGTGTTCAAAATTCTTGGATAGCTGCGACTTTCTCGATCGTATAGTAGGACAACGGATGCAACTTCAGCTTCTGACTTGCGTAAAAAACGAGTTTCTTCCTCTTGCAACAACACTGCACCAACACCTGCACCTGAGTGCAATCTAAATGGTTTTATATTAAACAAATAGAACAGCCTGAGTGTAGTCCATTACTGACAATACCTTAAGTGACCAAATTTAAGGCACCAAAAAAGGATATGAACATAAAATAAAAACCAGAGGTACCTCACAGGAAAATGTATGCATGCATAAATCTATTGATATGACATATACATATTATAAAGATGATTATCCAATAGCAGTTTATACTTGCAAGTTCGTGTTTTTGATACTCTGGCTAGCTTACTTTATTGGAAAGATAATTAAAACATCTTTACCATGGCGTTACATATCATTTACTGTATATCAATTGAAACGATGCAAATGTATTAAAGCGATTATAACTAGGAAAAGCCATGTGAACTATAATTTATTGTTTGAAACGATGATCATATTTCAGATTAAACATTGTAACAATTTCAGTCAAATTCTAGGCAAACTTAAAACATCAATATAATGAGCTTAATGATCTTTTTAGGGGGGGGGGGGGCATTCCTACTTAAAATGATGTTCGTTTGGGTATATTTCTGTTAGAGCTGTGTGCTATAAGTGGTGGATCTGTGTGGTTTTTAGGTAACATGACATTAGGATATAAATGGTAATAGCGCATGTTTTGTGGTCATTCTACCGCTCGTTAGGACGTAGTGAAGGTGTAATGACTACCAGTAAATTACTATTATAATTATAAATGTAATAGGTGTGTTCAATATTATAGTGTTGGTTTGTTGTTGTTTTTTGTAATGGAATATACTGAATTAATATTTTAACAAGTAGCAATACATATTCATGAGTTTGGTTTTTTTTTGTCAATTGATTCAGCGTATTCATACTATATTTGAGTATAATTTTATTTATATTCGAACGAAAGGAGTGATGGAGAATATAAAGTATATTCTCATTTCTTGAAGTGTGTACTAGTAAATGATTGGTCCAGTACTTTTCTATACAAAAGAATTGCTTGGAATTTATCATCTTAGAAAAAAATAACTTATATACCTGTACTATTAAACCCAAATGATCCAAATCATGTCCAATTACACGATGTATTTGTGGCAATCTTATTTTTCCGTTTCAAAGCGAAACGAATGAAGGGACTGCAGCAAATAATTTTTTTTATTTATTACTGTGTGACCTTCATCACACACAGCATTGGCGCTACTTCAGAATATTGCAGACACTTATAAACTCAAGAGTAAATTTCGTTTTTACTCCGCAAAGCTACTGCTGGATGTTTTGCATAGCAATGGACATCAGTTGTTTTGATCACAAAACACCAACAAGAACTGCAAACGATAGCATTGCCTAGTCGCCTAACTAAAAGTCATTTTTGATAACTGTCTAATTAAACATATTTCTATTACATAATTTAAACATTATTGTATATTTTCTTAAAATATAAATGAGTTGGTCAAAAAAAGAGAGATAACTTTGAATTTTTGGGTTAAAATAGCTCATTTCATAATATAAACTAACGATAAACGGATTTTTTAAAAATCATCTGAAAACAAAAAATTATTCTGGGGGGTTTATATCTTGTTATTAAGCATATTCATAACAAAAGGTTTGTTGTTTTCAGTGAGGTTATATGTCTACAGATCAAAATACATTATAAAAAATGCATATTGCATTGTAACGTTGCAATTGATTTTGTTTGTTTTGGGTTTTTTTGTGTGTTTTTTTTTTTTTGGGGGGGGGGGGTTTTGGGGGGGGGGGGGTTGTAAGGGGGGGGGGGGGTGAAGTCTCTGATTTACAGCCTCTTACAAGTGTTTTTAAGAGAGCCACTTATAAACTTTCCTTAATGAAGGTTATTGTTCATTTGAGGGTTTTTTTTCCTGTTTTTTAGTATGAAATCTACAGTTGTGTTTCATTTATCATTTCTTAGAACACTTTTGCTAACTTCACAGTTTCTTTCTGCTAAATCAGTCATCTTATATTTTCAAAGATGTGTCACTGTTAACACTTTACTGAAGCGTAATATACTTACAATCTGTATATAAATTGTACGAAATTAAACCCATTCTCGACAGTACGATTGAATAATGTTGATTGAAGGCAAGAACCCACAGAATGGAGTACTAGACTCATCGGTTTAGTAACAAGTCATGCCAATAAAAATTGCAAGCATTTATAATTTAAACCAATAATTGTAAATACGAATGGAAGTGGCGATATTTCCTGTTACCTTATGGTACAGTTTGTTACGTTTTCCTTGTTTTGAAATAGATATTTGTGGAAACAAAAAGCAAAATAGTATTTGTGTAAACGAAGTACCATGTTACTTCGTTGTACAACTTATCTAATCTGTTGTTTTTTCTTCCTTGAGGACACACGTCTCTGGAAAAACGGCGTCATCAGATATTTTTTTACAAATTACCGAAATAGATCAAAGAAATATGAATGTGGTGCTGCAGATACCTCATTTTATGTAAACTATATTATTGTCCAACATTCATATTAACTGACATGTATTAACTAACTTTGTTTTACGTTATAAAATTAACGCATAAAGATAATGTAAGGATTTTTAACGTTATGTACTAAAGCACTACTAGTGTAGATACAACCTATGAATTAATGAAGCAATTTTTCTTTCCATTCTAACAAAGTAAATAATTATATGATTTGGAGTATTGTCACCTCCCAACTTTAAGAGCTATATGTACATGTCTCTCTATCTTAAGGAATTCAGACCAATGAAAAATTGGCAATTATTTTGAATTCAACGTATTCTGTTTATCAATTAAAACTAAAAATAATAAATTAGAAATCTTTCGTATATCGATTTCAAACATATTTTATCATGTACGTGTACAATAAAAAGCGTGTGCGTGATATACAATGTTATACATTTACGGTTTTGGTAAACAATTTTAAATTCATTATTCAGATAAAATCATGATTGGCTTATACATCTGATTATGAAAATAAAAAATAATTGTGTAATTTTTATAACGGGTGTATCATTGAATCACAATTAAAGGAATAAGCTTTCTTAAAATCCAAGAACAGCAACAGTAAGAAATCGCAGTGCTTGCATTATTAGTATTTACTATTTATATCTATAAAAAAGGAAGATAGAAAAGTAACACAGAACCTTTTATGTCTCTCACCGAAAGAAAAATTACAGAAATTCTGCAATTGCATTGGTCTCGAGGAAAAAATATCATGCAGTCCTATTGATGGGTTTTTTTATTCTTAATCTTCCTTACTAATACTACGCCCCTTTAAACAAGTACCCTTTAACCTTTACATATTTAAACTCACTTTATTCTCTAAATATCGTCAGTTTTTAGAAAGATCTGAGAATACCAAGCCTACAGTATTCTAAGATGTACTTTCTGTTTAGTCATTCTATGTGTTTCCTTGGTATCCTGTCCATGTTGTCCAGTATTTTAGAAGTATCAGAGGCGTATGGTGAGTTAATGTTTTAACTTACTTTATATCAAAATTCTTACTTTTGATCAAGATCATATTATTACTATTATTTTTATCTTATTTATCAGAATTAAATAATTATTTTAACTTTTTACTTGGGTGTGGGGGTATACACAAAGTGATTACCTTTTAAGAGCTAATATTAGTTATTTTTGTTCTATATCATAACGAATTAGACTTCATTCGTTTTTGTCACACCTAAACGCTCCATGGTACATGTATGTAACTTAGGAATATGGTTAACCAATACACACATCAATAATATATTTAATTGACAGAGTATATCTCTTAACATATTTGATAAAAAAGATATTTATTTTTTATTTCTGGCACCGCTGCCACAAAATAATGAACGTACTCAGCCTCAATTCTCAACTTAAATGTTAAGAACATCCTCAACTTAGATATTCTGCAAATCGCCGCAACCAACCATATAAAACAATGTATTAAGTAGTGTTGGTTTTGTTAAGCTCTCAACTCATCAATTTTAAGGGCAGTTTGGTGCAAAAACAAATGATTTACCATCCCAAAAATATACTTCGTTAAATAAATACGCGCAAATGACCTTTGCATTTTACTTTTTTCTTTTTCTTTTTTGCAACATCGTTTATTACTCAGCTTAAATCGTGTTTTCCCATTACCTATCGCTGCCCCGTGACGTCCGGTGACGGCATCTTTTTAAGTCAATTTCAAAGATTCATTTTCCTTTTGTAAACGATTTTGTTCGCGATACATTTTATAGCAATGTGAATATTGAGGTTTAGATACTATTTGATTTAAGATCCAATTTAAAAAAAAATACGAGCATCGATATTGTAACTATCTTCATCAAATGTTGAAAGCTTCATACCATTTAACGGAATGAATGTTTTCAATTGCATGTTTGAAGTTATATACTTGTATATGTGAAGCATGTTCTTATTTGCATTTGTTAAAAACTATATGTAATTATATTTTGAATAGAAAAAAGGGCGATATTGTGATTTAAAATTACCTTATCTCATACCCCCCATTCTCGGTAATGAGCACATTGATTGATTGTATATGTATTAATCCATAAATTTGTACATGTATGTGTTTAAATACAAATCATATGATACAGTATATTCAGTGTCTATCAGTTAATGAACGTAATGATAACTTGTAAGATTTAACTTACAGAAAATGTTGCCTTACACAAACCCGCATTTCAATTGCATCCGTATGACAAAAATAATAAAACATTCGACGCAACTAATGCAGTAGATGGACTAAAGTCTGACTTATCTTGGACGGGAGGTCAATGTGCTGTATCAGCTCTTGAAAAAGAAATCGCCGCCTGGTGGGTAAACCTTGGCAGACTTCACATCATCCACCACATCACCCTGTATTTCAAGACAAAAAATGCCATTTGGGGTAGGGTATACCTATAGTTTATTTAATTTTTTCGAACCAGTCATCAAACCAAATTATTGATTTCTTAATACCTGCATTAAACTTTGAAAAAAAACCATCATGTAAGTTGATTAGGATATCTTTAAGTAACAGATTTTTTAAAAAAAGATATTTTTAATGTTTCTATAAGAGCTAATAGAAGCTCTCAAAGGTTTCAGATTCCTATTCAATGATTATGGGAACAAACAAACTTGGCGTTTGTGCAAAACCTGCGTACTTACAACATAATATTTCATGGTTCTAAATGAAATCAGGAGAATATTTAGAAATTATGTGTTCAGACAGACCATTTCACTTGGTAATTAGTCAATGGTCGCGGAAATGGGAGAATCAATTAAGTGTTAAAGTATTGACACTTAAGCGGTGCTTGAAGTGAATAATTACATTTGTACAGGTTAGCCAATCATTTTTGTAATAGTATATATCCTTTGCAGATAACACAAACAACGCTACATCCACCTTTCTAGGATTTTCACTCTATGTTTCCAACACAACAGATAGATTGCAAGGAAAATTATGTTTCAAGGATAATTACTTTAACAGAAGCACTATTCCTGCAGTGTTTAGCACAATATGTTATGTACAAGGACAATATGTCATCTACTACAACGAGAGATTAAAAGGGGTTACCTATCCTAGCGATTATAATTCAGATGCTGAAAATGATTTATGTGAAGTCGAGGTGTATGGTAAGATATGCTTACTGTGGCTACTGTGGCTACTCTAGTCTGGCATGGCTTCCTCTTAAAGAAAACCGAAGTGTTATTTAATTTGTAATTCTAGGAATATGATTAGTTGTAATCTTTTTCTCAAATCGCAATTATGAAACATACATCTGGTTAAAAAATATTCAGTGGCACAACTGGCTACTTTAAATTTTGTTTTTATCCACTGCTATTTCTGGAAATTGACTCTAGATTTTTTTCTGCTATTTTAAAAGATCAGTTCAAAATACATGTATATTTACCACAGAATATGTTAGTAAATACATATTTGGCAATTAAACGCAAATTTCAAATCCACATTGAATGTTTGATTAAATATTAATGGAAAATAATAATTTACATTATTTGAGAGAAAATTAAAACTGTTCCAATTTGTTTTCAATAGGATTACTGACTAATTTATTTCTTTTAGGTTCAACTATTAATGAAAAAAGTGCATCTTCAGATGATTAACATTTCAAATAACTCTCGTTTAAAATCATTTTTATAATCTTCTCTAAGACGTCTGTTTTCGGGAGGGGAGGGGGGGGGTGTTACAACATAAATATATATTTTTAACGGTAGTCATTTTGAGATACATTGCTTTTTTAGCTATTAAATTTGCTGCTGCTTCATTTGTTATAAAAGATTTTTTTTTAAACAATTAATTCGATTTTCTGCTCTTTACAATTTTTTAAAGTTAAAATCACCTCATACAAACCTCATATTAAATATAGTTTGGTAAGTGATTTTTAAGTCCAGTGTGCATCAGCGCATGATATAATTATATACAAATGAAAATAATTTATACACACAACATAAAAGTAAAATTATTATCAATTATTTTGAGATACATCTGCAATAAAAGCGTTTGTTGTAGGTTGTCCGGTACAAACGACTCATTGCGATGTGTTTGACACAGTTGAATGTGTCTGTCTGGCCTGTAAACCTGGTTACCATGGTGACACGTGTAAAGGAGGTAAATTTTTATAATTATATATTTATTTTTTCGTAATGCCGTTCATATTTAAATACATGGTGTACTACTACATTCATGGTGCACTACTTTCATTTCAAGACAACATTTTTAGCAGTTTAAAAGATGTATTTACTACTTATAAATTCAGGTATTCTTGCTCAACGCATGCAACACACTATTAAACAATGTATACAGTTTACGCTTTTAATAACAAGAACAAACAAAATGAAAAAAAAGACATTAGCAAGCGCACATATCCAAATACATGATTAATCTCCACATGAAAGGTAATTTGTCGTCTGACTCATATAACTATTTCGATTGAAACATAAACCATTTTCAAAAATTTACGTAGCATATAGAATGAATATGATCACAAGTAAAAATAAGCAATGTTCGATCGTAATGCCATACAATTATATATCATGCATTGAGTATTAATTTACAAAGAAAATGATGCATTTTAGATGATCAAAATGTTGAATGCTTAGTTAAATATGTTATACAATGCTAATGTTATTGCAATGGTATCTTAAATAATCTTATCTGCTCATTCAAAATGATCATAACACATTGCATACATCAATCTTCTGTCTTCATGAACTTAAAATAAATCTTTCCAAATAAGTTTGATTGTGCATATATTTATGTACGCCATGTCACCTAACCTTGATTTGAAAAAAAAAGCAACAATAAAAGCAAATTTGAAAAATAAACCCAGCTTTATTTTTCTAGTTTGTTAGATTTTGGTATTAATTGTGCGAATGTCATGGTGTGTTTCTCTGATGTAAGATTTTACATTTTATTTGAAATTGACATATTATTCAAAATTTGTTATAGCATCCTCAACTGATGTCGAAGTTAAAAGCCAGACACCTGTACTGCAAGGTGTTATAGCATCCTCAACTGATGTCGAAGTTAAAAGCCAGACACCTGTACTGCAAGGTCTAATCGGTGGTCTCAGTGTCTCGATTTTGATCATAGTTGTACTTATTCTCCATATTGTACAGACAAGGTAAAATACAAAATCAAAATTGTGAATTTTATTTTATTTTTATATTACAATTTATCAATTTGAAATCAATTATAAATGAGATTTGTTTCTTACATTATTTAAGAGTTTCAATGAGAAGGAACCATCAAATATTGAATGCAATAGAATTAAGAAATGGCGCCAACTCAACAAACTCATCTGTTACTGGAAGCAATTATACTGGGAATAGTTACACTGAGTTCGGATGGTCCAGGGAGACTGACCAGTATTATACGGAGATGACAGGTGTAGTTTAGAACTTATTCTTTAACACAATCGAAAGTTTTTCAAGTCATTTGCCCTTAGAAAAATTGAAAATGGAAGGAAAATGAAGAATAATGATAATTTCAGCAAATATACAAAAAAGTCATGTATTTTTGAAATTGATTTGGAGGTTTTTGATTAATCAATCAAATATTTATGATATTTTAGAAAGATTATATTGTACACAACTTTCTTGCAACTGATATTTGTGATTTATGTAAAAAAAAAAATACTGATCAACTAGAATTTTAATTGATGTTTTGTTCATGTTGATAATGTATATAACTGTTCTGTATTTTGAAAATAACGAATAATGTCATAGTACTAATTTTTTTTTTTTATTACAGTAACCAATTAATAATGTATGTCAAAAAAGATGTTTGAATATTTGCTTTCATAAAAAAGGATAATAACGACATATGTGTATGAGTTCTGAAATATAATAAAGTCGGTCTTTTTCTTATGCTGCATTGTTATTTACTGATCATTGAGATTATTATATATCAATTGAATTAAATGATGTGTAAATTCCATATCTTAAATGTTAATTTAATTCCATACTTAAGCCAAATTTTTACAATTTGTTAAAAAAAAACCAAAAAAAAAACCCCGAAAAAAAAAATCTCTGACAAAATGGTGAATAGTTAAGACATTCTGCTCTATTTTCTACATATCAGACGAAAAAAAAAATATTCTCAATATCTTTACTATGAACTTGAGTGTTGATTTTACGTCCTTCTTTCTTTTTTTCTGTTTTTATTTTATTTTTTTATTTTTTTGTTTTTTTGTTGCTATTCAGAAATATTTTTATATGACTAGGTACATGCACATGCTCCTGAAAAGGATAATGTTCACTATGCCCAGAAGTCGGACAAATATTGTGCTTCGATGGTAGCTACATCAATTCCTCGCACAAATCGAAGAAAACTGAAAAAATTGATTTCATTTTATGATTCAATGACAAATTGTCATTTCAAACTGAATGTTATCTTGCGAGGAAAATTTTAAGGTGTCAAAACATGTGTAAGACGTCTGTTGTTCCGTTATTGAAATAATACGAGGTGCTTTGAAATATTGATGCCTGTTGTTGCCGGAGTAGGGTTAAAAAACCACCTGAGCTTGTTTTCAATCACATGTGTAACTTCGACGTAAACAAACCCTATTGTCTTTTCTTGGAGCGGGGTTATTAAAATGCATATCAAGTGTTGTTCTAAGAAATACTCTGGGCAAGCTTTACATAACTTTGATTGGAACTAATAATGTGTATCAAAGGTTGCATTGTTTTTGTTAAATATATTTAGAGATATTCAATTATGTTAAGAGTGACACCTGCACAAAGCATAGGATTGAAGTCAAAATTAAACACACACAAATCGCAAAATTTCTTTATATAACAGAAATGATAATAACCTATTGTAGCATTTTGGAAAATCCTAATCTATGTTTGGAAAATGAAATCATCTAATAGCATCTTACCTCGTAAGTCAAGTGGAGGTGAATATAAGTTTGAATTTTATCATTACAATATCAGCCAATTAGAGGGCTAGGAATTAATCAAACATGACCTGTGGTGAAAGCGAACAGTGCTCAAAATCAACATTACGAAGGAAAGATACAAAGCAGGATCACAAAGCAAACACGGACATCTAAAATAATTAGAAGTAGGATCAGGTGCCATGGAGGAGTTAGAATCCTCTTCTGACTGGTCACACCCGCTGTGATCATTCGCAAATATTTAACCAATGTCCAAAGACACAGATTGGTTTTAAATACAACATTTATCTTATAAATTACTTGCAGCATATATTTCACGTGTCGTCTGGTGCTAATGTCGTTACATACCATAACACACAAAATGATAAAAAGTGATGTAATGCTATATATACATATAACATGTTTGTATACTTGTATGCTTGTTTATCAAAATGCGTGTGCATCCAATTTATCAGGATCGAAATTGAATGAATATTAAAGTTTAAAGAACAAATTGAGGTCAGTTTGTGACCAATGATTCTTTGAGTATATTACCTTATTATAAATATTATTATTTATTCATTTTCAGGTATATTTAACTTCGTATATCAATCCAACAAATCTACAGAAATTGGTATCTCTTTTCAGACAATTTCATTATTCTTTTTGTTTCATTCATACCTCTGATTTTGAACGAGTAATGACATCCTTTTATTTTGTCGAATAAATGAAGAAAGATAAACAATATGGTAACTTATTTTCAATAAGCTGTGTAGTTGTTAGTCATAAGTGCCTAATTTGAAAACTCTTAAACTAATGACAGAACTGAGGTATAATTACATCTATCTATAACTAAGTGTTTCATGGGCAGATCAAACGTTTACTCATAGATTTTGAAATGTTCAGGTTAATATTTCATTGTATGAAACAAAATGACAAAATAGCGCAAAAAGGAATTCACATAATTTAAGGAGTATACTCTCACGACAGCCGTCGTGTGTCCTATCAGTCAAGCAATAAAGAAAATCAAAAAGTATTTACAATTTTTATAAATGGTTTACTCATATCGGGTAAATTTAACACAGGTGTTACCAATAGTGCGCATTTCAGCGACGAAAACGTGTTTACCTGCTGTTGTCGCCAGATACCCTAGTTAGGCTGTCCTTTCCGTGTCAAATCTGTCAGCGGCGCTGCATTAGCTGAACATATTCTATAAAAACAAACAAGTCCCAAGACTGACCTTACCTGTTTCGTAGTGGTAGGTGTTCAAAACTCTTGGATAGCTGCGACTTTCTCGATCGTATAGTAGGACAACTGATGCGACTTCAGCTTCTGACTTGCGTAAAAAAACCGATTTTCTTCATTTTCATCTTCCTCTTGCAACAACACTCCACCAACACCTGCATCTGACTGCAATATAAATGGTTTTATAGTAAACAAATAGAACAGCCCGAGTATAGTTCATTACTGACAAATACCTGAAGTGACAAAATTTGAGGCACCAAAAAGGATATGAACATTAAAAAAAAAACCAGAGGTACATTACAGAAAAATGTATTGATATGACATATACATATTATAAGATTTTGACCTATGTGTGAAAGATGTTTATCTAATAGCAGTTTATACTTGCAAATTCGTGTTTTTGATACTCTGGCTAGCTTACTTTATCAGAATGATAATTGAAATATCTTTACCATGGCGTTACATAACATTTACTGTATATCAATTGAGGCGATGCTAATGTATTAAAGCGATTATAAGTAGGAAAAGCCATGTGAACTCTAATTTATTGTTTGAAACGATGATCATATTTCAGATTAAACATTGTTACGATTACAGTCAAATTCTAGACAAACTTACAACATCAATATAATGAGCTTATTGATCTTTTTAGGGGGGAGGGGGCATTCCTACTTAAAATTATGTTCGTTTGGGTTTATTTCTGTGTGAGCTGTGTGCTATAAGGGGTGGATTTGTGTGGTTTTTAGGTCACATGACATTAGGATATAAATGGTAATGCGGGTTTTGTGGTCATTTTACCGCTCGTTAGGACGAAGTGAAGGTGTAATGGCTTCCAGTAAATTACTATTATAATTATAAATGTAATATGTGTGTTCAATATTATGGTGTTGGTTTGTTTGTTTTGTTTTGTTTTTTTTGTTTTTGTGAGGGTATACTGGATAAATATTCTAACAAGCAGCAATACATATTCATGAGTTTGTTTGGTTTTGTTTTTAATTGGTTCAGCGTATTCATACTATATTAGAGTATAATTTTATTTATATTCAAACAAAAGGAGTGAGGGAGAATATAAAGTATATTCTCTATTCTTGAAGTGTGCACTAATGAATGATTGGTCCAGTACCTTTCTAAACAAAAGTATTGCTTGGAATTTACTATCTAAGAAAAACATAACTTATATACCTGTACTATTAAACCCATATGATCCAAATCATGTCCAATTACACGATGTATTTGTGGCAATCTTATTTTTCCGTCACAAAAGGAAACGAATGGAGGCACTGCAGCAAATCATTTTTTTTATTTATTACTCTGTGACCTTCATTACACACAGCATTTGCGTTTCTTCAGAGTTTTGAAGATACTTATAAACTCAAGAGTAAATTTTGTTTTTACTCCGCAAAGCTACTGATGGATGTTTTGCATAACAATGGACATCAGTTGTTTTGATCACAAAACACAAACAAGAACTGCAAACGATAGCATTGCCTAGTCGCCTAACTAAAAGTAATTTTTGATAATTGTCTAATGAAACATATTTCTATTACAAAATTTAAACATTAATGTGTAATTGGTCAAATAAAACAGAGATAACTTTGAATTCTGGGTTAACATAGCTCATTTCATAATATAAACTAACGATACACGGATTTTTTAAAAATCATCTGAAAACAAAAAATCCTTCTTGGGGGTTTTATATCCTGTTATTAAGCATATTCATAACAAAGGGTTTGTTGTTTTCAGTGAAGGGATATGTCTACAGATTAAAATACATTACAAAAATGCATATTGCATTGTAACGTTGCAAAATTTAATTTTTCATTTTGTTTGTTTGTTTGTTTTTTTCTTTTGTTATTTTTTGTAAGGGGAGAGGGGGGGGGGGGGGTCTCTGATTTACAGCCTATTACAAATGTTATTAAGAGAGCCACTTATAAACTTTCCTTAATGAAGATTATTGTTCATTTGAGGTTTTTTTTACATTTCATATGTTCTTAAACGAGTAAGTATAAAATCTACAGTTGTATTTCATTTATCATTTCTTTGAACACTTTTGCTAACTTTACACTTTCTTTCTGCTAAATCAGTCATCTTATATTTTTAAAGATGTGTCACTGTAAACAGTTTACTGAAAAGTAATATACTTACAATCTGTATATTAATTGTACGAAATTAAACCCAATCTCGACAGTACGATTAAAAATTTGATTGAAGGCAAGAACACACAAAAGGGAATACTAGAATAATCGTTTTAGTAACAACTCATGTCAATAAAAATTGCAAGCATTTATAATTTAAACCAATACTTGTAAATACGAATGGAGATGGCGATATCTCTAGTTTGCCTTATGCCAGTTATGGTACAGTTGGTTACGTTTTCCTTGTTTTGAAATAGACATTTGTGGAAACAAAAAGCAGAATATTATTTGTGTAAACAAGGTGCCATGTTACTAAGTTGTACAACTTCTCTAATTTGATTTTTTTTCTTCCTTAAAGACGCACGTCTCTGACAAAACGGCGTCATCAGATATGTTTTTACATATTACCGAAATAAATCAAAGAAATATGAATGTGGTACTGCAAATATCTCATTTCATATAAACTATATTATTGTCCAACATTCATATTAACTAACATGTATGAACTTACTTTGTTTTACGTTATAAAATATAATGATAGTGTAGGAATTTTGACGCTCTGTACTATAGCGGTACTTGTGTAGCAAAAAACTATGATTTAATGAAGCAATTTGTCTTAACATTCTAACAAACTACATATATGATTTTAAGTTGTATTGTCACCTCCAGACTTCAAGAGCTACATGTTTCTCTATGTAAAGGAATTTAAACCAATGGAAAATTGGCAATTATTTCGAATTAAAAGTGTGCTGTTTATCAATTATCGCTAATAATAATAAATCAGAAATATTTCGTTTATCGATTTAAAACATATAATATCATGTACGTGTACAATTAAAAGCGTGTGCGTGATTTACAATGTTATACATCTACAGTTATGGTAAACAATTCTAAATTCATTATTCAGATAAAATCATGATTAGCTTATATACATCTGATTATGAAATTTAAAAAAAAATGTATAATTTTTATTACATGTTTAACATTGAATCATAATTAAGGAATAGGCGTTCCTAAAATCTAAGAACAGCAACGGTAAGAAATCGCAATGTCTGCATTATTAGTATTTACTATTCATATTGATTAAAAGGAAGATAGCACAGGAAATAACACAGAACCATTTTTGTCTCTCACCGAAAAAATAACAAATACAGAAATTCTGCAATTGCATTGATCTCGATGAAAAAACATCAGGCAATCCTATTGCTGGTTTTTCATTCTTTAACTTCCTTATCTATACTACGCCTCTTTACACAAGTCCCCTTTAACCTTTACCTTTTTAAAAATCAATTTATCCTTTAAATATCGTCAGTTTTTCAGCAAGATTGAGAATACAAAGTCGGCATCATTCTACGATGTACTTTCTGATTTGTCATGATTTGTGTCTCTTTGGTTTCCTGTCCATGTGGTCCAGTATGTTACATGTAACAGAGGCGTATGGTGAGTTAATGTTTTAGTTTACTTTTTATCAAGAATTCTCGCTATTGTTCAAGCACATATTTTTCTTTTTATCAGTTGTATTTTATTTATCAGAGTTAAATAATCATTTTCAACTTTTTCGTTGGGATTGTACACAAATTTAATGCCTGTTTGTGTTATGGCATAACGAATATTTTGGTATTAACTTACTAATTCTATTTTGTCAAATCCCCAAAACCCCAACTGTATACTGCATTAAAGAAAAGCAAGTGAAATCAACTTAAAAACTTACATACTTAAAGACATGATTGTTTTTAAGAAAACAAAAAAAAAACGACGGCAGGAAAAAAAATGTCCAAATGTATATAATCAATCCAGATATAGTCAGATTTCTATTAAACACCAAAACTGAACCTTCTCTCTAAGCGATAAATTACTTCTTGAACATGATAACATTTTAGGGCGTAAAGATTAATAATCTGTTTAAATTTCATCGAGAATTACTGTTGTATCGTTTTTGTCAACAACATAATAATTCATGATACATGTATGTGACAAAGAAATATGGTAAAATCATACACACATTAGTAATATTTTTAATATACAGAGTCTTCCTTAAACATATTTGAAAGAAGAAAAATATTATCCCCAATGGTCTTAGATTGTACTATATAAAATGTAAATAAATTTATGTGATTGTGGATAGATTGTAAAACCACGATATATATTAAAAAGGCAAAAATGCCCTAACACTCCAAAATGAACATCATACTTTAACTGTACATATATGTTAATAAAGCAGGATTTTTTTTTTAAATTTTGATCTAAATACTTTTAATTGAGGTCAATTCTGACATCAAACATATTAATATTTTAAACAAACGATGCGTAATTACATTAAGTTTTCTTTCAGAAACTCTTGATTGAATCCTTAAACACAATTCATTTCCATCATCGATTAATATAGCAAAAACAAATAAAATATTTTTTTTTGGCTTGTTTAAGCCAATAAGGTGGCTCTATATACCCACACTTTATTCCAATTTTCAATAGAAGACCACAAAACATATATTTATCAAATATTAAAGTGATGATAGGGATACTCTAGGTATTTTAAAAGAATTTTTAAATGATTTTTCGTGTTTATGTAAAATATTTTTTAAAAAGATAGCTATTAACAAATTGAGAGAAATTTTTTGTCATATGATGGATATTTCCTTCGGACACATAAAAAAAATATAACACTTCTTAACATTCAAAAATGTTATTATTGCAATTTTTTTTAGTATTTCCCCAAAACATAATTTTTCATATTTTCTTACTCTGTTGACAAATAATCTGAAAAAGTTGCTTGATGTTATAAGAAAATGTACTTTGATAACTGTGACATAAAAAATTGAATGAAAATCATTGGGAAAAAAACACAAAAAATATTTCAAATTTTATTTGATATGAAAGTTCCTCAAGTAAGGGTTATCGTTTGTAAGTTCCAAGGCCCAAACAACTTGGGGACTTTTGATTTCTGAGTTGAAGACAATTTCCTAAATATAATGTTGGAATGATAAATACATACTGGGTACGTATTTCAATATAGGCCTGTAAAAGTGAATATATATTAGCTTTAATGCAAAACTAAGTCAACTAAATAAAGGGGAAAATTGACTAGGCTAATAGGATTTATGTATCCCAAACTGAGATAAATTCAAAGCAACCCTCCCATCCCCTTAAGGTGGTAAGGATCATCTTTCGATATTAATGTGCATTAAAGTATATTATAATTGAAACACTTTCACTGGTTTAGAATTTTCTTTCACAGTATTCAACCAAAAAATACGTTTTAGAAAATTTTGGAAAGTTGAAAAATTTTTGGTTCTCAACGGGAATCGAATTCATGACCTACAGATTTGTAGTGACCCCACTAACCCACTGCGCTACGCTGTAACATATATATGCAGGGAAAGAAACTATTTAAAAAATTATACTTGATTTTATTGTTTATTTCGATAAATAATACCACACAACGAGAAGGTGTCACATACCACATTACTTGTAAGTAATGAATTTTTCAATTATCAAATTAAATCTATTCATTTAACAATTTTTTCGAAAGAGCGGTCCCCATACAATTCGCCTCAGTTTAAATCAGCCAGTACCGGAATTCCATGCTTCGAGATTTACTTTTTTGCGTGCTGCATCATCAAAAAGTGGTGTATAGAGCCACCTTAATTAAGCTGTACTGTAGATTTCCCACTTTAAACTGGTTTTATATATAATAAATACATAACCTATTCTATTTCTTTGTTTGATTTTAAGTGAATTACAAATATTAATGCAATTCTCTTGTCAGTAAGTACAATCGATAAGACAAATGAACCAAGTACAAGACATTATAAATATTAATCAACTCTTCTTTAACATTTTATATATATATATATATATATATATATATATATATATATATATATATATATATATATATATATATATATATATATATATATCATTTCTTTTATTGAATGATGGGATTAAAATTACCTTCTCATAAGTTTATTTTTCCTACAGACAATGTTGCCCTATTCAAACCAGCAAATCAGCTTTATCCGTTTGATACAGAGAATTTAAAATATGACGCAGCTAATGCAGTAGATGGACTCAAATCAGACCTAAGCATTGATGGCGGTCAATGCGCTGTATCAGCAGGGGGGTATGCAACTGCCATCTGGAGAGTAGACCTTGGCAGCATTCATTACATCGATCACATCACATTGTATTTTCTGACAGAAAACCAACCTTGGGGTAAATACTTATCTATTGTGAAATCCAATCACAAAATACTTATATATGCATATCACTCTAAATGAATTATCACTAATCCTAACTATACACCATTCAATTAAACCTACAAATTGTTGACTCGAGTCAAAGGCCGTAATTCATGGATGTGCTACCGAGAGACAAAATAGTACATGATGCAAAGCGAAAGGCAATACTTCTGTTTCAAAGGTCACGATTTATCCAAGTTTCTCAATAACCTAGGTTTTGTTTTAAAAATCAAAGGTTCGCCAAGAATTTTTTTTCCAAATTTTTTACTGAAATTCCGCCAAATCATGATTTATTTATGACGTCAGTTTAAGAATAAAGCTACGTACCATATGAAAATGGAGTTGAGTCTGAAGATGGGTCTCAGAAATTCATCTTGTTGTCTTCAGACTATTGTCGTTTGTATCTGCATAAAATCTTTAAATCAACATTTTATAACACAAATGTATTAAAATTGGAAAAAAGATAGTATCATAAAATTATGATTAATGAGTCTGAAAAAATGCATTTAATAACTATAGATCTGCATTTTCTGAAAAAATCCCCCTAATGTATTGAAATCAACATTGCATACCATATATTTATTACAAAAGTTTTATCTCAATTTTTGTTTAGTTCATTATGAATTTTTACCTTTAATAAACCATACCTGCTTACAATTGCGTGTAAATTACAAATAGCTACCAATGTCATAATCTCGTGAAAACTGATATAATGTATTTTAAGAATGCCATGCATTTAAAAGATGAATAAAACAGTTTAATGATTCTAAAAAACTAGTTTTAACTATTTGATTTACATAAGTTTCTTGGCAAATGGTTTGGAGCATCGTAAATTTTATAGAAACTGTCGAGTGGTGCCTGCTCTTCTTCCGTGACGTCACAATGTCAAGACTGAGAAGGCGACCTTAAGTGTAAAAAAAACAATTTGGAGAATACCACGGAAGCCCATTTAGGACCTATCAAAAAATATTTTTGAATTTAATATAACGAATTCTTGAATTTGTTAAAACGAATTTAAATCGTTACAACGAATTTTTGAATCCGTTATAACGGATCAAATTTTTTATAACAAATTTCGGAATTCGTTTAAACGAATTTAATCTGTTATAACAAATTCGCTGAATTCGTTATTTCAACTTTTGAAATCTGTTTTAACAAATTAAATTTGAAATAACGAATTCTTGAATTCGTTATTTCAAAGATTTAATTCATTATTTCGGTTTTTTTTAAAATCGGTTATAACCTATTTCATCCAATTTGTGGAAACAAATTTCATGTTTTGGGAACAGATTAAACGGGGCGGACTTCATTTGTTCCATATCGGTGTACGACGAAATGCGCCGATCAATTGATCGGCGTAAAACGGCGAAATGGTAAATGAAGTAAACTAGCGTAAAAACAAAAGTGGAGGAACATATTGTCACAGCTGTTGCTGTAACCATGGTAACAGATGTAACAATTCCAAAAGACACCTTACTTTATCGGCTTCGCTAGAATTCATACATAAATAGAAACAAAACATTTAAGAACTGCTATATATGTAGCGACGCATTTCCACCAAAAATACAATATATACAGACTTGTTTCGACGGGTGTTTGCGCATAATTCCAAAAAATTGTTTGATTAATGCTATCAATCAATGGGCGTGTTGATTTATCAACATATATCTGCATTTTTCATCTCATTTCATCACCAAAACCGTGAGATTACGCCATATTAAAAAAAAATACCGGTCTGGAATAATATTGATTTAAGAATCAAGAATTATTTGTTGAGTTTTACCAGTCTAATGTGATTTTGGCAGGGACGTGTTCAAATCAAATAAAGCTCGAAGGGCTTTATGATAGATTTGACCATGCTCTGACCGAAATAATCAACTCATAACATTCAAAGAATGATTCCTTTTTACTTTAATACTTATATTTATATTATTCCGAATTTCTACACTTTAAAACAACATTCTAAAACCTCTATTTTTTTAATGCATAACACATGCTTTGAATTATTACGCAGCGCAGCCAATACTGTTTTTCGGTTATGCTGTAGGACACGCCCATTTTGTGTCGCTCATATTTTGTGAAATTATTGGGCTGGGTTATCACAGTAAAGAAACCTAAAATAAATATATATATATAATATTTTTAATGACGTAGCCAGGCATTATAACCAGGATGTGCGCATGCGTGTACCAACTGTTCGGTAAACGTTTTGGAGAAAATTGGAACACTGTTTTGAGGAACTTCGAACTGATATTTGCGCAATTTAAAAAAGTATAGGAAAATTCTATTTTTACATTATAAATGTTCATTAAAAGTGATAGGAATGTTCTGTACATTAGATTTACAGCAACATGTTGAATAAATATTAGTATTTGGGAAAACAATAATGTTACAGGAAAACAACAGACACTTAGCATCGGAGTGGGGAAGTTGTGTGTGGAGTGGAGCAGGGGCAGTGGGGACGAGACTACCCCTTTCAGCACACTTTTCTTAAATTTACATATAAAAGGTGAATTAAGAAAGAGTTCCCCCCCCCCTCCCAAACACCAATGTTTTTGGTACCAGGTAAAAACTGAAATGAAAGGGAGGAAATAAACTGTAAAATTGAAGTTAAGTGTTCACCTAACCCACTGCCCCCACGGATTAGGATTTTTAAATGGTTTAATAGCATAGTGAACGTATCACCAGGGAAGTGTTTGCATCACCATGGTCTGTATACCCATAACCTGGGTCAATATAACGATGTGTGCCCATCAATTGGGTCTGCATACAAATAACCTGGGTCAGTGTACGTATCATCAGGGTCAGTGTACGTATCACCAGAGTCAGTGATCGTATCATCAGGGTCTCTGTGCCCATCACCAAGTCAGTAGACATATCACAAGCAAGGTCAGTATACATATTACCAGGGTCTATGTGTCTATTACCAGGGTCTCAAAACCTATATTGTGATAGGTATTGAGACCCAGGTGATGGGTATACTGACTCTGGTAACCCGTATACATGTACACTTGTAATTGGATACACTAACCTTGGTTACAGGTAAACTGACCCTGGTGATGGGTATACTGATTCTGTATATGGGTATACATACGCTAGTGATGTGCACTATGACCCTATTAATAAATACTAGTATACAGACCCCGGTGATAGGCATATAGACCCCGGTGAAACGTACACTGACCCTGGTGATAGTCATTGAGACCCTGGTGCTGTAACGTGGATTTCTGGCTATGGGTAAATAAACCCTGGTAATGAGCACAAAGAAACATTGATAAGAATTGAGACCCTAGTGTCGTGGTGATGGGTATACTGAATCTGGTTATGCATAATATTATAACCGCCGGGTTTGTACCGTATGGGGTATTTTCTGTACCGGGCGATTACTAGGGAATTAGCTCAAAACTTGCTGTATTTCCCACATTTATTCCAGTTAATAACACAATTATACAAACAGTTACTCTCCACTCTGTACACATTAAAAAGGGGAAACTCGCTTATAAATAATTTTAACTTAATGTTAACCTACATATGGCAGTGAGGGAAAACGTAACGGATTAGACGGACGACTTGTACCTTGACTCTTAACCTCTAACTATCGAACTCTGACTCTCTACTACCTTCAACTAACTTAGAATCATCTGTAAAACATATATTATTTTACTGGCGTGACCCTTTGACATGTATAAATCATCCAATCAGAGAATATTTCTTTATCCCTAAACTGACCATCTCCCAGGTAAACGCCCATTTATTCACCTGCGTTAATCCGCTATATGTTATGTAATTGCATTAACTCTATTAGTGTCAAACACACATTTTTTAGCTGAAACCATTGTCCTTCAATCCTGCCCTTCTATAATAAGTATATTTCCTAAAGCTACACTTGATTACTTTGATGTCTTATTTCTTTGTTACAGTTAATACGTGCGATAAACATTTATTTACATTCTATCACATCACAGTCAGCAGGAATTTAACGATAATTAAGAAGAGTAAACAACGTTAATTTACCAACAAGCTAAACTATAGAAAATGTTCGCAACATGTAAAATATACATTTTACATGGTGATAATATACAAACCCTGGTGATACATGTACGTACACCTACTCTGGTAATACGTACTCTGACCCTGGTGATGGGCACACAGACCTTGGTGAGGGGTTATGGATAGAGCTACATGGGGTCGGTGTCCTCCTAACCTTGGATTTTGTTTTACATTGAATCTAAGCGTAGGTGTTTATAGAACCTGGTGAATGGAATATTGAATGAGATACAGTAATATTGATTTATATGTAAACCCAATTCTCTCTTACTGGTATATGTAAGGATACTGTGATATTTAGTTCAGACAGGTGGCATCGTAAAAAAGTGAAAAGAGGGGGGTGGGGTTGGAGAATCGCCAAACAATTCTTGACATGCAAAAAAAAAATGTTTCTCAAAAATTCGAAAATTGTAGACCGTGGGGTTAGCTATAGAAATGCTAAGTTTACCTCAAACTTAAATTCCACTGTTTATTTCCTCCCAGTCACTTTCAATTTTTAACATGCTCCGAAAATGCTGGGAAAGGGGGGCAACTGCATGGGGACAGGCCCCTCCCTGCCACCTCCACCCACCCACTCGTTTGAAGCTACGTGTCTATTGTTTTCTTGTAACATTGCCTTTATTGTCCTCGCAAATTTCTAAATTTTTTTAGAGTGTAAACAATTCCTATTATTTTTAATGACTATGATATATAAGTCGCGTTTTTTTGTTTGTTGGTTTGGTTTTTTTTTTTTAGCACCTATCATCAGTTCGAAGTTCCTCTAAGAAGCTATCGAATTTCCTCCCAAACGTTTACGAATCCCGATGGAAAGTTGGTTCACGCATGCGCACATCCTGGTTATAATGCCTGGCTTTGTCATATAAAATATCATATTTATATTTTTCAAGTGTCCTTTACTGTGATAACATTACAAATTAATTTTGAAACATATAGCCCAATAATTTCATAAATTATGAGCGACACAAAATGGGCGTGTCCTACAGCATAACCGAGAAACGGTATTTGATGCAATAATACATATCATGTGCAATGCATGAAAAAAAAATCAGTGGTTTTAAAATGTTGGTTTGATGTGTAGAAATTGGAAATAATATAAATATAAGCAAAAAGGCATCATTCTTTGAATATTGTTAGGTGATTATTTCGGTCGGAGCGTGCATAGCAAATCTATCATCAAGCCCTTCAAGCTGTATTGGATTTGAACGCGCACCGACCAAAATAAATATGAATAATGCCCATGCAAGCGTTTAAAGATATCGTATTCATCGGTAAAAGGCGACTTGAATAGCAAATTTTAAAAATAGACACTTTAAAGAGGCGTAACTCCATTATTTTTGCATCGATTTCGGTGCAGTTTTGCAATAAATTCTGGTAAATAAATTCTATGACATAAGTTCGACATTGGCTTGGCTGCAAGTACCATTTAATAAATCAGCATGCTTATTAATTAATAGCATTGACTAAACAATTTTTTGGAATTGTTACATCTGGTACCATGGTTACAACAACAGCTGTGACAATATGTTCCTCCACTTTTGTTTATACGCTAGTTTACTTCATTTACCATTTCACCGTTTAACGCCGATCAATTGATCGGCGCATTTCGTCGTACGCTGATATGGAACAAGTCCGCCCCGTTTAATATGTTCCCGAAAATATGAAATTTGTTTCCACAAATTGGATGAAATAGGTTATAACTGATTTTAAAAAACAGAAATTATGAATTAAATTCTTTGAAATAACGAATTCAAGAATTCGTTATTTCAAATTTAATTTGTTAAAACAGATTTCAAAAGTTGAAATAACGAATTCATCGAATTTGTTATAACAGATTAAATTCGTTTAAATGAATTCCTAAAATTTGTTATAACAAATTTAATTCGTTATAACGGATTCAAAAATTCGTTATAACGATTTAAATTCGTTTTAACAAATTCAAGAATTCGTTATATCAAATTCAAAAATATTTTTTGATAGGTCCTTAATGGGCTTCCGTACGAATCGAAATGTGCAGGTTTACAATAAATCATATTGTGAAATTGTGATCATTGTTAATGGCTTTGCCCTCGAGACCACCACACCGGAAAACAGAGATGTTTATAAATGTTAACTGGAGCACCTTTTTTATCCACGCTGATATGCATTGATTTATTTTATTACAATGTACCATGTACCCGTGTGCATGTACAATGAAATTTGTACAATGGAATTTATGCTGCGCTGGCCTCAACACTATAAAAATATTATTTATCTCTTTTGTCAATTGTGTTTATTTTTATATTTGTATTATGCGAAAGAGTATTTTGAAACATTTTTTTTTACATGCAGATGGAACAAACAACAGAATATCCAGTTTCTTAGGATTTTCGCTCTATGTGTCTAACTCAACAAATAGATTACGTGGAACACTGTGTTTTAGGGACACTCAGTTCAATAAAACAACTATACCAGAGGTATTCAACACGACTTGCAATGTGTTTGGACAATATATCATCTACTACAATGAGAGATTACCCGGAGTTGACTATCCTTGCGATTATAATATAAATGCCGAGAACGATCTTTGTGAGGTAGAGGTATATGGTAAGAGGAGGTTTATCAAACTTCAGTTAATGAGTTTAAACATCGATACCCGTTATTGACGGTGGTTATATATGAAAGGGAATTACCTAGTGGCTCCTTGAAGTGCGATGATTTTAACTGGGTACTTTGGTTTACCCAATCATTAAGACCACCTCGGACTGGTATCTGTGCAAACGAGATTGATTACATGAATTGTAGAACTTCATTTTTCAATCGTTGTAAAAAAAGTTTTTTAGGAAGCGTTTCAACTAAAATCGGAATTTAATTTTATTAATACACGTATAACAACATATAACAATTTAACTTATTAAAAAAAATCATACTTGCATTTTTAAATAAACACAAAATATAACAGTGTTAAAGAAATGAACGTATCGAAATACAAAGGAGGTGTATTAATCACGATTTTATTAAAGGGTGTCCAACGCTAAACCCGGATTGTGATGTATGGGATCCAATAATGTGTGCCTGTCTGGTTTTTAAACCCAGCTATATAGACATGGAACCACACCATGAAACAAGTAATTTTATAAACAAGGTTCTTTTTATGATGTGTCTTATAATTGCAACTTATTTTCTTTTCTATTGAATTGTGTATGTTAATAGTTCTTTTTTCTTAAAATATTACTTTGAGTGATTTAAAGACCACCCAAGTGCACGTCATAATTTTTTAGGTTTTCTAGGATTATATACACGATACCTTGTCCAGTAATTCCTTAAACTTTTTTTCAGCAGAAATCAATATAATGCAATTATTGATACAATTGATGTGTTTCAAGGCAAAAAAGTTTTAAATCTAAATTCTTTAGTTACTCAATTGTTACCAATGTTTTACGACCATAACATAAATTTGGATAGTTTACGCTTATAAAAACGTATGTTATGTTATGCAGCTGGTGTAAAATATGATTAGGATAGACTCATTTCCAATAAATTAATATTTTACTGGTTAAGTTTATTAAAAATTCGTTTTAAAGAGAGAAGGATAACAAGAACAATATTTAAATGTATAGTCAAGCGCATTAATACAGTTTGCACGTCCGTTGCATTCTGAGGTAGTAAACTATGTTATACAATATTAACTATTTCAATCAGCCAACCAAAACAGTCCTTTTTTAAAACCGAATATAATTATAATAATCCGAATAACGAACAAACAAACGAAACTAAACTTCTTTCCAGAAAAATGAGCAAAAAGTAAAAGTTAAACTCTTAATAAACAGTGTAGATTGACTATTTTATATTTTCATGTTTAAGTGGATAAATATGATTAGGATAGACTCATTTCCAATAAATTAATATTTTACTGGTTAAGTTTATCAAAAATTCGTTTTAAAGAGAGAAGAATAACAAGAACAATATTTATATGTATAGTCAAGCGCATTAATACAGTTTGCACGTCCGTTGCATTCTGAGGTAGTAAACTATGTTATACAATATTAACTATTTCAATCCAACCAAAACAGTTTTTTTTTTTAAACTGAATATAATTATAATAATCCGAATAAAAAAAAAACGAACAAACAAACGAATCTAAACTTCCATCCAGAAAAATGCCAAAAATGTAAAAGTTAGACTTTTCAATAAACAGTGTAAATTGACTATTTTTTATTTTTTTAATGTTTAAGTGGCTTACTTTTAGAATTTTATATTTTTTTAATTCCTTGTGTTTAAAAATGATGCAAGGGTTACATTTGTAGCACGTTTATGATCTTTCAACATGTTTTAAAGTCTTTTTGTATCTTACTACCACCAAACAACTTTAAGTAACAAATACAAAAACCAACCAACAAACAAACAAACAAAAGCCTTTGATATTTTGTCATTTAATTAAAGGTAAATTACGTTGTATAAAAAATGGGGTTGTTAAATTCAAAAACAGGCATTTCATAACAATAAAATTTATCTATAAGTGCATATAGAGTATATGTATAGACTTCTACCTCTGTAAAAAAAAATGTTTTCAATGGTAAAGAAATCAAAATTTAGAACCAGTTTAACATGCATGCAACAACACATTGCTCTGGTTCCAATGGAAATCATCAATACAAAGGTTATAAAATGCCTCTTCTGTGATTCTCTAAAGGTGTTTTAAATACAGTGTTTATTAATAATCAATAATGGTTTCACTTAATGATGCTCACTTAAATGACTTTTTATCTTTCTTCTTCTGTTATTTTTTTTTAGCAAATTGGCCATTTGGTTCATATGGATACTACGATGATGAAATGTGTGGTCATTGTAAAGATCCAACCCAATGTTCCCCTGAGACTGGGAAATGTCTCACAGGATGCAGTGCTGGATATTTTGGACCGTCGTGCAAAGAAGGTTTCAGTCTATTGAGTTATACGTATTCTTTAGAAAGAGAAGACTCAATGTACATATATGTTTCTATCGAGATTATAGCCGTTTTACTTTTCTTCAAAATAGAAAAAGAAATTGACGGCGTTGTATGAATTTAACAAAACTTCTAACTGTTCATCCTGAAAAACATAATATTTTGAATATCTTAAAATAAAATATTGTGACTTGTTTAATATTTCATAACTGATATGTACTTTCATCATGGGTACAGATAAAATAAGGCAATACCAATTGAAAACAATTACCCGAAGAAAACGTCAAAAGAAAAAAAAATATTAATTTTCTGTGCGTGCTAAATTCAATTGGCAATCTTTTGCGATTGGTATTAATCTTTAGTTATAGTTCCAAAAGAAAAACCCTTGAAACTTTTGGAATGATAAAGTCTACATTGTTCTTATATATTGTACTCACTTTCAATCTGTTGGTTATTTTGTTCTGGACATTGTTTTAGATATAAAGCAATCGAAAGGAAACGTTATTAAAACATATTTGTTCTCTTATATGTGTATCGTCATTATCATCGGCAACTTAAAACACTCTGAAAGCCTTGGGCGAAATCCATCAAAGCCGGAAGTATTTGTGATATTCAACAAAGGTCAATGTATCGGGTCGCAACCAGAGGTCTAGATCAATTCATCGTTCTTAACTACTTGAAAGTGTACTGTAAAAGTCTCAATTGTTCTTACATATTGTACTCACTTTCAATCTGTTGTTTCTTTTGTCCTGGACATTGTTTTGAATATAACGCAATCGAAAGGAAACGTTATTTAAACATAATTGTTCTCTTATATAAGTGTATCGTCATTATCATCGGCAACTTAAAACACTCCTAAAACTCTGGGCGAAACCCATCAAAGCCGGAAGTATTTATGATATTCAATAAAGGTCAAGTTACTTATATTTGTAAAGTCTTTTTTTGCCATTGATTTGGATATTTTTGTGCATTTTACTTGATATACAGCAAAACAGCAAAATATATTCACATTCGCCGTGTACAACAAAATTTAAAGTATATCTTAATAATACAATTGCATTTTAAATTTCATTTTCTTTGGCGACCAACTTTTTTTGGTATTCTGAACAAAAAAGAAATTATTTTCGAAAAGTCTCATTTTTGCCATTTTCTTTTTTCTATAGCTCCACAAAATAGGTATTAACCTTTATTAAAAATACCAGTTGTTGCTCATTTTATTTGGTCATTCGTTGTTTTTACAAATTTGTCGTGTTAATTGGCATATAAAAAATACGCATTGCATACATCTATGTCATGGATTTGATAGTTATCTATATTGTCATCATTTCCTACAGAGTGTCATATTGGTAATTATGGACACAACTGCAATGAGACATGTGGTCATTGCATGGATCTATCTCAATGCTCCACTACGAGTGGAATCTGTCATACGGGATGTTCTAATGGGTACACTGGAGGTTTGTGCAAAAAAGGTACGTTTAAATTGAAGCATTTTGTTTTAGGAAAGAAATGGGAAACGTTAAAGTTAAAAAGTTGTGGACAACGTAACTATAACCATAATAGTTAAGTGTGCTTTTGTATAAGACTATGCATAATGATTAAACCTCAAAAATGTTGTGCAACACTTTACTATATTTTTCGCCAAATCTGCGCTCGTTCAAAATATTAATCATCGTGTTGTTTTGCCACATAGCGTTTCTCCTGGTTTAAATTTGATGTGTTACGGTAATAAATACGCCATGTTTCATTTATAATTACCTTAGGTCTTTTACTCATAAAACCTGGTTTATTTTGATGTATGAATGACTTGTGTAAACAAGAAAACCAGCTACTAAGTTGGCAGTTCACAACTGGAATAGATTTTCAATTATGAATGTCTCCACTGGCAGGCTCAATTACTATTGATAATTTTTTAAAGTCATTTGGAGATATTATAATTTGATTGAGTATAAATTTACGATAATTAGCCTAAAAATATTCAATCACGATCGGGTCGGAGGAGGTCTTAAAGTATTAACTGAACACGCATTGCAAAGTATAAATCATTGTTTGTCATCTTTATGGGCGGACACAAGTAAATTGGTGCAGTGTGTTTTCATTTGTTTCAAACGGTACAAACTCCACATTTCTTCTTGGTTTTTTTTT
Source organism: Magallana angulata (assembly GCF_025612915.1). Classification (NCBI taxonomy): domain Eukaryota; kingdom Metazoa; phylum Mollusca; class Bivalvia; order Ostreida; family Ostreidae; genus Magallana; species Magallana angulata. Next base: position 43,764,086 of record NC_069112.1, read on the forward strand.
CTCTTTTCTGTTTTTATTGTTGTTGTTGTTTTTTTTTTTTGGGGGGGGGGGGGTGTGGGTGGGGAGGGGGGTTTGGGAGGTTTTTTTTTGTTTTGTTTTTTTGTTGGTAAAAATGTTCCTTTAAAGTCATTCCACTGTCCTTTCCTGCCAAACAGGTAACTCTGGTGGGGGGGGGGGGGGGGGGGGGTGACAACGACAATTTTCCTCTAAACAGTATATAATTTGTAAATGTGTTTTATTCCTCAGAATGTGACATTGGTCTCTACGGATATGCATGTTATAATACGTGTGGTCACTGCATTGATCCGGCAGAATGTAACCATGTCACTGGAACATGTCGTACAGGGTGTGCAGCTGGATATCGCGGACGTTTGTGCATAGAACGTACATCACTATTACTATTGATGATGTTTGAAAGTCAATTAATTGTATTTAAAGTAATGCTTGTTTGTATATTCAGTAGAGTCACCACATTGTTAATATAAAACTTAATACAGTTAATAGTATTACTTTTTCTCAGACTGTGATGTTGGTCATTATGGGTATAATTGCAACGAGACATGTGGCCACTGTTATGAACCAGCACAATGTTCTAATGTCTCTGGAACCTGTCGAACTGGATGTGAAGCAGGATATTCAGGAAGATTGTGCAAGAACGGTTTGTGTAATTTGAAGAAAAAAAACATTAAATGTGTGTGTGTGGGGGGGGGGGGGTGTTTAATTCGCCCTGACACATGTGTAAATGTCATAAAAAATAATAAGAAAAACTTTGAATTCGCTTAGTTTTAAATTCGCACGCTGACAACGTAGGCAGAAGGGTGCGAAAAAAACAGGGGGTGAAGATAAATTCCCATTATACATTTTAGAATATGTAAATATGGGTTATTCTTTAGAATGTGGCATTGGTCTCTATGGATATGATTGTTATGATACGTGTGGCCACTGCATTGATCCGGCAGAGTGTAACCATGTCACTGGAACATGTCGAACAGGGTGTTCAGCTGGATATCGCGGACGACTGTGCATAGAACGTATATCACTATTATTATCGATAATTTAATTCCTTTAAAAATCTAATTTAATGTATATTATTGTATTTGAATATCAGGCAGAATCTCTCAAAGAAAAGAAAAACATGTTTACATAAAAGGGCGTTCCTTTTTTTTCTTCAGATTGTGACATTGGTCATTATGGGTACAATTGCAACGAGACGTGTGGCCACTGTAATAATGCAACACAATGTTCTTCCGTCACTGGAACCTGCCGAACTGGATGTGAAGCAGGATATTCAGGAAGATTGTGCAAGGACGGTTCGTGTTTATATTTTAAATACTTCTGGATATTTGGGTAGTATTCTGAATTTCGAACTAGTTTGAAGACAACCAACTGTCATTTTATACTTAAAACGTTATAAAATTCATTCCCGGCTTGTTAACTAATAATAAGCATCAACAAATTACTGCAAAAAAAAATTAATTGTGGTGTACGATACTTGGTGAAAAATTGTAAGCAAGACGTTGTCCTTAACTTGAGTAGCGTAATCCTGTAAGTTTCTAACGTAACGCATACTGTTACTGTAACCACCCTTTATTCTAGAGTGACAACTTTTCTCGTTGTTCGCGAGAGCCTCGTTGTCACGAATAGATCTCGCCACAGACCAGTATTTGCCATGTAGTTGTAACAAGATATCTGTGAGCCAATGCTCACTAGTGATACCCCCGCTCTGATGTGAATATGCAAAATAAGCTAAGTCGACATTTAACAGAAAGATAGCATCCGATTGGTACAGAATTATATCCCACAATATGGCATGCCTAAAGAAATAGTGTGTTAAAATTTCAAGCATCTGCGATAAATAGCTGCTGAGAAATCTTTGAGGATAATTTGTTTGAAAGTTTTGGCTAAAATAAACAAAGTACTCATTTAACAGGAAGATGACGTCCGATTAGTACTACAATACATCCCACGATATTGCATGCCTTAACAAACACTGTGTAAAAATTTCAAGCATCTCCGATAAATAGTTGCTGAGAATTCTTTGACGGAAATTTGTTTGAAAATTTTGGCAAAAAATAAACAAAGTCGTCATTTAACAGGAAGTTGACGTCTGATTGGTACAAAAATACATCCCAGGATATAGCATGCCTATACAAATACTGTGTAAAAATTTCAAGCATCTGCGATAAACAGTTGCTGAGAATTCTTTGACGGAAATTTGTTTGAAAATTTTTGCTAAAAATAAACAGTCGTCATTTAACAGGAAGTTGACGTCTGATTGGTACAAAAATATATCCCACGATATGGCATGCCTATACAAATACTGTGTAAAAATTTCAAGCAACTGCGATAAAGAGTTGCTGAGAAATCTTTGACGAAAATTTGTTTGAAAATTTTGGTTAAAAAATAAGCAAAGTCGTCATTTAACAGGAAGTTGACGTCCGATTGGTACAAAAATATATCCCACGATATGGCATGCCTTAACAAACAATGTGTTAAAATTTCAAGCATCTGCGATAAATAGTTGCTGAGAGAAATGTGACAGAAATTTTTGTTACGGACGGACAGACAGACAGACACACAAGGGTAAAACAGTATACCCCTCTCCTTCGGAGCGGGGGTATTATAATATGTTTTACGGTGTGACCGTTGGGGCGTGCGCAGAAGGAACCAAACATCTCTCAACAGTGTTAAATGCAACTTTAACCTGTTGACTTGTCCCAACCTAAAAACTTTGGCTTTGTCTCGAAAACGTTTATCACCGCATGGAACCCGAAGTTATCAAACAGTTATTCCAATTGTCCCTTATAGGCTAATACACTTAATAAACAAATTACCACTGAACCTAAATTAAATGTAAAACAGACTTATTAAAATATGTTGAATCAAAGCTGTTTGATTTTTTTTTTATTAAAAGACAATCATATTTTATCATGCCTTTACTTTTTAATATTGATAATTAAGATCAGTAAACAATGAATTGCTTGTCTGAGTGTGTATTTTCCTATTTTGTTCCTTGTTATTTTCCTCTGTATCACCAATTCGTTTATAATTTTGTTAATTTTTGTATGCTATATATATATGCGTTGAAGACATTTTTTAAATAATTTTTTGTCACCTACCTCACGCGTGCATATTACAATTGAATCAATATGACAGTCATGCAGTTAAGTATGGAACTTGCATCTGTATTTACTAAGCAAAAAATATATGATCAAAACAAAACAAATCAGCTGAAGAGTCACCATTAACACTGATACTGAGTACTTACTACACGTTACACCCAGTACATATGCTTGATCTACCTCTAAATTTAAATTGCGCGAAGTCACTGTGACCTCATACTTAACTTTCTTTTGCGCTCGACAGTTCTTGTAAATTGTCGGAAAAATTCGGGGAAGGAAATGACGTCATATGTCAACAAAATTCCAGATAGGTACAGTTTTTTTTACGTAAGAATATGTGTTGTTTACTTGAGTGTTTTTAAAGGATTTTTGTTGTTAAAAATGAAATAGATGTATACGATTAAGAGGTAAGAATTCACCTTAGAAACGCTTCCTGTTCCACCATGTTGTTATGCACCGCAAAGGATTATTGGGATATATAGAACCTTTCACGTGGCCTCATCAAAATTTCTTTGAACAATGTGTAGATTTCAACTCGAATTTTCTCCGCTCATACACGTTGTCAATGGAGCTCGCTACGCGAGCGGCGCTTCGCGCCGCCTCGCTGCGCTCGCTTATAATTAAGGTGTGGATAAGGTTTGGTTCCAAAAATTAGTCGCCGCGATCCACGCGGCTATGTTAAGGCTGCCCGATTAATTTCACAGTGATATGTAGGAAGTCACGTGTCTGTACTTCATAAGATATGACGTCATAGGTAACTTTGACGTCACGATCTGCATTCCTTTCGATCGTTCTAAGGGAATGTATCGTAACGTCATAAGTGACATTCATTGTGCATAATAAAACCGCTTCATTCCCTTACATAGCCACTGTTAAATATATTAGTGATACTAAATTCAATATCACCGATATGGAGTTTAAAAAAATCAACCGTATTAAAGCTTCGTAATAGGTAAATAACTATTCATAAACTATTGGTTTTGAGACTCCCCTTGCTACGTGTAATCTAATGAATGGTGATATGTATTTGCATATAAAAAACGGCTAGGCGCAAGTGAAAGATAAAAACAATCTTAGTATATTTTACGTGTAATCGGGAGAAAAAATAAGTACCAATGTGAATCTTGCTGGGGGAAATTTACCGATTGACCAGATTTTGTGTAAATCGAGCCTAAAAGGTAAAAATGTGCCTAATTCGATGGCGGTGCGAAATGTTTTGACAATATATCAAATAAACGAAATATTTATATGAATCCCCAGCAAGAACTGCAAAATAAATTATTTATCGAAGGATTTTTCATAAGAATATTTTTGATTTAATGTCATTATTCACTTGCACCGATGCGATTTTTATAGATTATTTACCGTGTTAGAATACACCCGTCACGTGCTTAAGAGAAATATATGACGTCACAAAAATACATCAACTATAGTGTTGGATGTCACTGTTAATTAATGTAATAAAAGTTTAAAGACACTCGCTCGGTTAAAGTATTTTTCGATAATTAAAATAGTATCATTTTTCGATATATATATATTTAGCTTCGGACAGCCTTAACATAGCTGCGCAGTTCATCTCAGGTAATTGGCGAATTATAGCCGTCGCGAGTAGTAGTTGGTTTACAGTACATACATGACCAGTTGCAATGTACTTGATTTTGCAAAAGCCACATTCTACAAAAAAACGCTAAATAAACCACCAATTTGTATACGTTAACAGTATTGCCTTGTCATTTTACGATGATTTTTATAATAGTTATTTGGTTGGCCCTACTGAAACTATCATGCTTTGTGTAACAGTTTTTTTTACATTTTCGTTTTAACCGAATAATTCCATAAGATATTGTTTTGGATATGATCGAACACAGTTTATTTTAAACTATTGATATCTCCTTTTTTACATCAAAATAATTTCCTTCTTATAGATATTCGATGTATATCAAAGATGTATTTTACCATTTAAATAAGTGGTTCTGTGAAGCCAATAAAAAGTAGTAATGCAAATTTAATTAAAATTATTCTAATTTCAAATAATATATAATTTCAAAAAAAAATGTTTCTTTGCTCTTTAGTTTGTTTTATTATATTGTTTTACAAGATCTCTTTGTTTACGTATGTCCTCTATTTCACTAACAGTTGATAAAGAAAAAGTCATGGCGATTTCTCTATACAGCCTGATCGGTGTTGTATGTTTCTTGGTTATCATCATCGGAGCTCTAATCTTATATATTGTACTCACAAGGTAAGATTCTAAAACAGAATGTGAATACAGCAAAACTCGCTTATAACGAATTTCAGGGGACCATGGAAAAAACTTCGTTATAGCCGTAATTTGCTATACGTTTATAACGAATTCGTTAAAAATATTATAGCGACTTCGTTATAAAATAATTAAGGGTTTTTTCCGGTTAACAGTTTTCTAAAGTATCGTAAGTTATAAAATTAGTATAACCGTCATTTACAAAAAATGTCAATATAACCATTTCATTTCATTTTTTTTTTAAAAATCCGTATACTTTTTCAATTTAAGTATTTTATAAATGCATCTTAAAATTGCATGTTTCTTCAATGGAATATGAAATGGAAAAACATGATAAAATACGTTAAAATTTTGCCAGCGGGGGTCTTAAAATTACTTCGTTATAGCCGTAAATTCGTTATAACCCTGTTCCTTATATACATCAATTCTCTATAGGTTTATATAAGAAATTTGCCGTGACATGAATAATAATTCGTTATAGCCGTAAATTCGCTATATCTGTGTTCGTTATATTCGAGTTTTGCTATATTTCTATAAACACTGTTGCGTTCATTCCTATACATTATTGCAAATGATTCTTACATTGAAACATATATTTTTAAACAAAGGATGTCAATAGCGAGAAACAACGCAATGCAACAACAAAATAAGGAAATGGTTCCAGCTGTGTATAACAACACTTTTGATGCTTTCCACAACAAGGCGTACGATAACGAATATATGGAAATGGGAGAGCCATCTTATATCAACACGAATGCTAGAGGCCTGGTTTAAACTGTTACAATTTACTTTCATCAATTCGATTTTTGATACTTTCTGGCAAATTTTCAAATACACAGTTGATTTTAATTCATCTTATTTTGGGCCCAGTGTAATGAAGTAAGAGTATATATGGAAATTTCCATAAGCTGTGGCAAGTGGGTTAACCATTTAGTTCCATCGGTAGAGTGTTGGATAGGTATACCAAAGGAAACGGGACCAAAAAAAAGATGTGTAATAATGAACCGAACTATGCTTAGAAAAAAACCCGAATAAAGATACTTACCTTCCAAATTATTATATAAACAACTCTAATAATATAGTTATATAAGTGTAAATGCAGATGCTAATTGATTACTCTCTCTCTCTCAGTGCGTTGTAAATATGTGTACATTCGTTTAATTTTTTAATTTTATTTTAGTCATATTCTTTGATTATTTGCTTTAAACATGTTTTGTTTTTGCCGTTCGATCAGTGCACTTCTTGTGCAGCGGTTTGCAGGGTCTTCCGAGCTTGTGATTTGTTATTCCATGCAATAATTTTAAACGGAATGTGCGCCGTATCAGTGCGTTGTAAATATGTGTACATTCCTTTATTTTTTTAATTTTATGTTAGTCATATTCTTTGATTATTTGCTTTACACATGTTTTGTTTTTGCCGTTCGATCAGTGCACTTCTTCCGCAGCGGTTTGCAGGGTCTTCCGAGCTTGTAATTTGGTTTCAATACAGAACTAATCAAGCATAAAAGGCATTATAAAGCTAATGCTACATGCAGTTATTGGGAATCATCTGAGCAACCCAAACATCATGAAAACAATACTTTGTTTTAATTAACGTTATTTTTTTTCATTTAAAAAAATATTAAATTGTATTCGTTTCTTTAATAAAACAAACGGACCGCCTAGAAATGTTCACGGCAAAGTCCTAGAAGGGATGGGTGGTAAGGGGGAGGAGGGGGGCGGGGGCAAGCAGTCCAGGATCACCAAAATTTTACTCGTGTAATATTTAATTGTAACCTTGAAACTAGCCGTATATTGTTGTTCCCGTTAAAAGTTATTATTCAGGATACTTGGAGTACTCTTTCAATGGATAGGACTATAGTTCTTTTTTATGAACAGAAGGTTGAGTTACATATACCAACTTACTTAACCACAAAATTGATATTTTTGCATGAAATATATGTATGTATTAAACCCTGGGCCTTTTTAAATGCTGATATCACAGGCAAATAGTGCACAGAAAAAACTCACAGAAACCCTAAATAGTTACTATTAATACGTTTTTATCTTTTTGGGTTTAGTGACAATTATTATTCTGAGGATCTATAAAATTTCTACGTATACATCACATTTTGTTAAAAGATATTGCATTCAAATAAACATTGATGTAGATCAATTAACTTTTGCCTGGTTTGCTCATAGCAACATTTATTATTGTAAAGATTTTTCCATACTCTCTATAGCCTAAAATATAGCTTGAAATTCCATTTATTTTTTTTCTAGTAATCATGAACAATCAAATTATAAATTGACTACGTAATTAACAAATATTTTGATAGAATAAATATTGTATAACTAAATAATATTTTTTAAAGAAGTTTCTATCGTGTTTTTTTTTTGGCATCTCAGCTGCAACGAAAGACATGTTTGTTGCTTTGTAAAAAATTTTCATTTTTTTTCAACGGATTTTATTTTTAATACAATTTGTGTCTTGGGAAGACGGTATTACAATTGTTGTGTATAATAAAATTATCGAAAGGCGTATGTTTTGTATTATTTATTTTAGTTGGTTGATACGGTTCGAGACAAAAAAGTAAACTAAGGATTAAAGCATATTTGATTAAATGCCATTTCTAACTTCTTCATTAAAAACTTACTTGATTGAGCTAAATAATATGTAACTTTTTTGGGGAAATATAACTTACGAGACGGATGCATAATTTGATTTAACGAGGCCGAGTACAGAACGAGTACGCACGCTTTCGCGCAGGGTTTTATTTTTATTGTGACGTCATCTTTTTGCTTTGTTGACGCCATGGCGTGATAGTGTCAACTGCTGATATTCAGCGACATTTGTTGAAAATAGCTCGTTTGATGCGTAAAATTAATATTATATTGTGGAATAAACATAAATGTCTCGAAGTATAAGCTATATTTGGGCTCGGTTGCAAACGTGAAGAGGGTTCAGCAAGCCTAGCCTTCTGTCACGTTTTCTCAACCCGCATAAATATAGCTTAATTAATATATTTCAAAACAGTAACCATGTATTTTATATTAATGACCTTTAATGTGTGATGTCATATATTTATTTATTACTAAAATATGTCTGAATGTTTTAAAAATACTATAAAGATCACCATTTTCGTCTTTGTCAAATAAAAAATAACCATGCATTATCTGACAAACTTGGAAATTGGGCATACAAAAAACAACCCTGATAAGACCCCTGGAACAAACAAGGAGGTATAAGGTTTCTTTTATTTGACCATTTGATGCCTTTTAGCAATAACTTTAATATGTAGAACAGAAAAAGAAATCCCTAGGACAGAAATTTTTAAAAAAATGTAAAAAATGTGCAAAATTGATACATTTCAAGCAAAATACCATAGGGTCATATGTTAAAAATTAACAAACTTTGAGATGACCCCTTAAACAAACGCTGTGGTAAATGTCTTATTTTTTTTATTTTATAATAATAATTATATCAGTAGAAATGCATGTAAAAAATTTCATTCAAAAATCGAGGGCAGAACAAATTAGACCCGGCCTCGTTAATAAACGGAATAAAATAAAAAAAAAAGAAGTAGTTTTGCGTTAATGTATATTTTACAATGAAGGGTATCGATAATAAATGCACTGTGTTTCAACTGTGCTTAAGTGATGTACTTATGATCAAGTAGATCTTTAAAAAAAAAATATTAGTGTGGAGTCCCCCCCCCTTTCTTTACTAGAAAATTGGAACGGAAAGTGAGAGAAATCGAAGTGTTATATATATACTACGCCAGCGACATGTTTATGTATACCTATAATAATGATGATAGCAGAGGGGAGTGAAGCAGGAATGGTTTTAGTCTAATTCCTACTTGTACTTGTTTTGTTAACTATACCAATTTGAAGATTCTAAGTTATTTACTTACTCCTGTTGTTACGATCAAAAAAGTTCGTCTTGACTGTTAGGTTGGGTTTGATCGGTACAGTTTTTTTTTATGTATATATTTATTTCATAATTGATCGGTACAGTTAAAGTCAGTTTTTTTTATACAGATGTGTGAGAATGGAAAAGAAGATTTTAAAATATTATATGCATTAACACTATATCCCCCCCCCCAAATGTCCTGAAACCCCTGATCCTGGGGCCCCGATTTTCACAATTTAGGAAGAGGATTTAGTGGACATCATAACTATTTATTCAGTTTTTTGCCCACATGTTTGGGAGTAAAGAAATTTTTTTTTTAATTTAATACATTTTAACTATATGGCCATATTGGCCCAACTCTAGAGCCTGAACCCCTGACACAGGGCTCATGAAGTTTATAATTTTGGTAGAGGGCTTCATGGACATTATAATTATGCATTTAGTTTTTAACAAATATATATGGGAGTAGAGAAGATTTTCTAAGACTTAATGCATTTTTTTCTATTTGGCCATATTGGCCCCACCCTAGAGCAAGAGCCCCTGACCCGGGGGCCATGAATTTCACAATATTGGTAGTGGGCTTCATGCGCAGCACTGTTAAGGTTGCATATGCTTAAATTACCAAGAAATATGTCATCAAAAACGAGCTACAAATATGATGGTCGTATTAATCAAAACTCGCATACAGCTTTTCCCATAATAATATTAGCTTAACTCAAGTGACCCATGTGTTACGACACACATGTGCATTTACCGTCATCACGTGCCTATCACGTGACATCGATATTTATAGACATTTTTCTATGTCACACATATTTTTCAATATCGCAAGGGCATACCCCCGTTGTAAATTTATTTGTTTTGCATGTATAAGTAAAATGTGATCTCTTTCACCCAAAAATCACTGCTGCTTTAATGGAATCGAGTTAATTACAACGCCATTTCCAAAAATACACTCGACAATCCATCATTTACGGGGGTATCACGTCATTTTTCATCAACGAATAAGACAAATCCGGAGAATGAAACAAAGCAGCAGCATTTTTCAGTTACCTCAAAACCTTCTTGATCACTGTGTAAAATATCAAAAGTATCCATGCAGGTTATGCCCTTGCGAAAATGCGTTGAAGATGATGTACATGTATTTTCCTTAACTTAACCCCCTTTTCAAACGCAATGCCGATCTAGATTTCGGCTAAGGGAAATAACTCTGTGGATATAGTGTTGCGGGAAATGTGAATTACATTACGAGCATTTTGCGATATTTTCCCTTGGTTGTATTGCTGGAGGCAAAATTGTAACTTAAGTAGAAATAAATATTATACATTTATAAATTTCAAGTGACAGCGTGGGTCAGTAATTCATCAAAAGAAAAAAAACATGAGAGATAACTACGACATACCTCTTTATATTCCATGCGCGGATCCAGAAAGTTTTTCCGGGGGGGGGGGGGGGGGTCCGACAGTTATTTGAGTTTGCCAGGAAGGGGGTGGTCCAAGGTATAATTTTGTAATGTAATTTTAATAAATTTGAATTTTGCAGGGGGGATCTGGTTCCCTCTAGCTGACCACCCCCCCCCCCCCCAAAAAAAAAGATCCGTGCATGTATTCAGCGACAATCAAAGCCGTGCATTTTTTCATTTTATTTTTTACCTAAATCAATAATTGGTAAATGAAATATATTTTAAAACACATTCTCTTTCAAAATTGCTGTTTATTTTTTTGAAAGTATTCCTCAACATTGCTGTTAGTTTTTAAGAAAGGACAAGCACAAAACTCTTACCCTCACCCCCTTCTTAATAAACAAATACTCAAACAACAATACATGAACAAAAATGTAAATTCATAGATTTTGAGTGTTGATCACAACAACAAATACATAGATTTTCAAACATTTATTATTCATTTTTCAAGGGAATATTGAAAAAATAACTCATAGTCAGGAAACTGTTAACAAATAAATAATGGTTTAAATAAATAATATTTGCATATGACCATTAATTTTGACTGTTTAAGTTTTAAATATCATTGCTAATAATTTTCAATCCTTAGCTCAGATTCAACATATAAATACATGTAGTAAGATTAGGTTTGTATATGTATAATTAACATGTATAATCATGTTGATATTTCTGTTTGGAGGTTATCAATGCACATAATTGTTTTCCTCATACAAAATTATGCCGATGGTCTCCACATAGGAAAAGCTGGGTAACAGGCAGGAACATAGGGAGGTAGAACCAGCCAATTCACCAATTGATACAGATGGTCTCACGCATAAGCCTACAAAGTTTAACATACCGGTATTAACATTATATATTTTAGCACTTGCACTTTACAACAGTATAAACTAAACAATGTCAAATGACATAAAATGAACTTTCACCCTGAGAAATCTTTTTTGATAAAATACAACCCTATGAGCAAAGAGTTACATGTAGCCTCTGTGAAAAAACACACCGTTACATAGAAGAATAATTGGAAATGCCACTTGGACATTTACATGTACATATATTTTATGTTCTTTCTTCCTAAATTTTGATTTCTTTATATATTAAATATAAATATATATTATTATTAACATTACAGATTTTCTTGTGGCAATTAACAAATGTTCCCAATATACTAAATAAAATCAAGAGAACTTAATACTCCAAGATGACTTAGATATAAATGTTTACAATAGCAGAAAGAACCCCCCCCCCCCCCCCCCCCTATTAAAACAATCTTTACCGTCAAGGGATAATGCTAAGCAATCAATGTTTGCGATATAGTGCATACTCTCAAAGCAAGTTTAATTACATTTCCAGCAGAATGAAAACACACAAATACATGCAGTGTAGTCTCCACCCACAGAAAATATATATGTAAGGCACTGTATTTTTAAATCTTACCAAAAACATGTTAAATGCAATTGGATAAATTCAACTTAGGGGCTGAAGCAGTTGATTGTAATGAGTCACTGGAGCATACATCATATGGAATCAAACACCATGACACGGGTACCCCGCATCTTTCACCTCTTCTACACAACACAAGTAGTATAGGAGTCTACAAATGAAATACATGTATAAGGTACAGCGTAAATGAAATCATAAAAATTACCAGTTATTTAGACTTGAACTCAAATTTTATGCAGCGATACAAGTAATAGTTGATTAGTATGAAGTCTTTGAGGCTAGCGATCAGCTAATAAAGGTGTGAAAAACAAAAAATAGCACCTCTTATTTTGAAACCTCAAGGCTATCACTCTTTTTCTTTCTAGATTATGTATTCTGGTCAATTAAAACAAATAAAGTCAAAATTTTACAGTGCACTACATAAAAGCTTTGAATCGACATAGCCGCCTTAACTTCAGATAAGTCTCAACGAAATGTTTTGACTGACCCCTGTCATTGAAAGCAGGGTGTAAAGTAATTGCATGATGCGATTTGAATGAAGGGGATGACAATCTAGTTGTAGCTATTAACAATGTAATGTTACCTAACAAAGATAACTGTATTGCTTTCAAAAAAATCTTTAATTGTCTGCAAGGACAGTCAATGCGCCTGACAAATAATTTCTTTTTAAAATTGTTCTGATAATTTAAACATGTTAAAAAACCTGATCATGTTGATATTTAAGATGACACGGGTACCCCGCACCTTTCATTTAAAATTGTTCTGATAAATTAAACATGTTAAACAACCTGCATGATCATGTTGATAGTTAAGACTGGTCAGCAAAACAATACAATATTAGAGACTCAGAGGTAATAATTCTCACAACAATTAACCTATCTTGTATCATCTTTTTTTTTATTCTAGACCATAATTTTACATATACTGGTAATATAAATTATGACACACTGTTATATTGAAATTAATTCTAAATAAATATTAAGACTATTTAATTTCAATGTAAACAAGCTAAGCAGTGACATTTTCATTTGAAGCCACATGGATCAGCAGTCAGGCTTCAGGATCATGAAGCAATCTTAGACTTAAGTCAAAAATTGTACACTGTCTTAACGCCTCTAGATTGAAATCACTGACAAAATTGAAATGCTACTAACATTGTCTTGATATAGATTTGTCAATTACAAATTTTAATCGATATTTTATGATGAACAATAATATTATGGTTGCCTGAAATTTTGACTTAGTCTAATATTCCTTCATGATCCTGAAGCCTGAAGTGATACTTTAAGGCAATTTGTCAGAGTAAAAATGATTTCTTTTAATTAATTGGTACACATGCAAAAATTAAAATATTGATTATATACCAGTCCATGTAAATATACCAACACAGTCTAAAACAGTGGCACTACTTATCATCTACATTGATACATGTAAGGCGTCGCTGATAAATAATCAATGTGGAACTGGAAGGTTGTGCATTCAGGTAAAATCTGATGTCATGGGGAAAAGCTGATAAATCGCCATCGACATTTAGAGTCTTGGTAAAATGGGTAGGCAAACCCGGGCCGGGGCAAAATAAAAGCCGGGGCAGATCGATATTTTTCAATTTTCTTTGTTAATAATCAACCAATCTACTTGAAATTTTCAGGATATGTTACCAATTGATATAACTGTATTCGCTGTAAATGTTTATGCACAACCATGTATATTAGGAAATTAATCGACGATTGTTGATTTCCAAGTTGGTAAAATGGGTAGGCAAACCCGGGTCGACATTTTACGGTTTTGTGGACTTATTTAAGACAAAACTGAACATTTCACGTTTAATTCCGGTAAAACATATAAAATACTTATAAGAAGTAGTCATTTATTGAACGGAAAATAATTATTCTTCGATAAATAACAGTTTTAAGGAAAAACCGGGTCACTAAAACCGGATCCGACCACCCGGGAAAAACTTGATAATTCCGTAATAGTTGCGTGTCTATGTTATCCCACATGGATATTATCTATGTTTTATTAACGTTACTTTTCATTACAATAATTTACATAATTTGAGAATAAAGATCACAGATACTGTGCCTAGCTTTAATATTATTCTATAATGAGTTGAGTGCTTTTCAAAAAACCTTTATAAAGCTTCCACAAAACTTACTTTTCTCATTCAGTACATGGACATCAATCTGATGTCTATTCTGTAGTTTTTTTTAAAAGTAGGTATGAATTATAAAATGTGTATTTTCTTTGAATAAATAAATGTTGTATATATCTTGACTTTTCATCTCATCGGGCAGGAAATAATGAATTGATATGCTGTATTTGTCGCGGTATGGGGATGCAATTTTATTATATTAATTAAATGATAATTAATGTTGTAAAATAATTATATTTTGTTAAATAGACGGCATATTGATTGCTTAAAAAAATAAATTACCAACAAAACAAAACACGAAAAAATCCACGAAAATCCCAGCATGCGTTCATATTATCACAGCTCTATTAAATAATTAGTGATATATAAAATTTACAAAAAACAAAATTTAATAATAAAAAAAAATAGTGGTTTTAATATTTATTGAAAGTTAAAATTAATGTGTAACACCAATTACTTACCTTTTCAATTTAATAAATTATATAGGCTCTAATGAGGATACCTCCTTGTGCTTAGAGCTGGGCAATGTCACAATATTTGTGATATCTACATCCTCATAATTTCGGAATTTTTAAGTTTGTCCCGGGTGATCGGATCCGGTTTTAATGACCCGGTTTTTCTTAAAAACTGTTATTAATTGAAGAATTTTTACTTTCCGTTCAATAAATGACTATTACTTATTAGTATTTCATATGTTTTACTGGGATTAAACGTGAAATGTTCAGTTTTGTCTTAAATAAGTCCACAAAACCGTAAAATGTCGACCCGGGTTTGCCTACCCATTTTACCAACTTGAAAATCAACAATCGTCGATAAATTTCTAAATACAAATTGTTTTGCAGAAATATTTACAGCGGATACAGTTATACTGATTGTTGACATATCCTGAAAATTTCAAGTAGATTGGTTGATTATTAACAAAGAAAATTGAAAAATATCGATCTGCCCCGGCTTTTATTTTGCCCCGGCCCGGGTTTGCCTACCCATTTTACCAAGACTCCGACATTTATTTGTCCAAGACGTTTTCAACAAGTTGGATTTAAATACTCTTTAAATATTTTTTAAAATAATAAGTTATATGCAATTAAAGTATAGATATACATAATCATTTGTGTAACAAAATGACATGCTAGTTCTTTGAAAAGTAATAAAACTTCATAATTATTTACAACATGTGGTCGTATGAAAACACATATCGATCCGTACATCACTTTGTTGTTTCAGCACACAATAAGTACTGCGTTTACATTCTTTATCATACTGTTTGCGTTAGTTTATGAAATGATTTGACCAATACTTACCATATCTCCTGCATAGTTCGACATCCACACGCACAGTATCAATCCACAACATGATCTCGGCGCACATGTTTACATCCATGCCTGCCATTTTGCTACCAGCTAAAAATAGTCGACACGTCACGGATCGATACAAGCGTCGGAAGGGAGCGGATCGGAACCAAACGACAATTAATGTTTTCATTGAAAATAAGTAAATAAAGATCATTATTGCACAATGAGGGTTTTAATATTTGATTTAACTCTCTTCAACAAGAAATTAAATCCAAAAACTAATCAACTACCATTAATAGATGCTATTTACGTTAAATTACATATCTAATGAATATTCATGAGTTCAAAGTTGATCAAAATAAGCCCCGCCTCCAAATTCCAGCCTTAACTGTGCTGCGTGGACATCATATTCATGCATTAAGTTTTTAACAAATTCGTAGTATGGGAGCAGAAAAGAAGATATTCAAGAAGATAATTAGATATACACAAACCTGCACCTGGGCACACGACACAACTGTTGTGTATATCTTGTATATTTTGTGTTAGTTCCAGGGGTTTTCTTAAGTTAGACAAACAATAGACTCTAATTAAATATACACAAACGAACAAAACTATGTCTAGACAAACAAAGCAGTAATATCCTGCCCGATATAACAAAGACAGTTGAGAGTCTTGTATCTAGCAGATCTAGAGTTAGACCTAGAAATATTGAAAATTGAAAAATGAAATACAAACTTTAAACCGATTATCAAATTAAATGATGCATTTTTGGTTCATTATCTTTATTTTGTTTAATAACCAGATGAACTGAGAGAGAGAGAGAGAGAGAGAGAGAGAGAGAGAGAGAGAGAGAGAGAGAAATTTCACCGATTAATTTATAATAGGAAACAAACATACTTGAATTAGTTTTATGCACATATTAAGATACAGAGACTGCGCTCATCCCTACAATAATTTTGAAACCCCCAAAAAATTATAAAGAATTTTATAACGGCAATCTGTGGAGAGAGAGAGAGAGAGAGAGAGAGAGAGAGAGAGAGAGAGAGAGAGAGAATTTATAACTATATACCTGCATTAAACCCACTTTTTGTCCAACTTCTTTTTTGATGTGCTATTTATCATTTCACAAGTCAAGTCTAAACTTCTGTCTAAAATATTAATACAAATGCAAGTAACCACAATCAGACCTTTTAAAATTTTGCAAATTAAGAAGTGGAAAACCATTAATATATTTGTGTTACTTTTACAAAGTGAGATTTTAAAATCTTACAAAAAATCATTAGAACTAAGAAAATTTTATAATTAACATCAATCATACAGTCAGAGCCATGTTTAAATTTAATTACCATAACTTGTATAGAAAATGTTGTGCAGATATCTTTGAGCTCAGGACGAATATCTGGATCCTGGATCATTCATTCATTCATCGTCTTCAGACTGCATCCAAGATATCTTTAATACAAACCTCTGCACTACTACATCCATTTGCTACAAATTATAATACTCTGTCAAACAGTGTTACTCATTATTTGATATTCATTGAACCTAATTAACTTTACTACAATAATATTACATGTTTAAAAATTTAACATCATGCTGCAGTTTTGAAGAAATGTAAGAAATTTTTGTAATTATGTACTGACTTCTTCATAATCTCTGACACCGTGTTATTTGATGCCATCTGTGATGTGTCTACTAGTCACTGCATTCCTAAAATAAAAACACTTTTTTCAATTAGCATGTAATAAAAATTACACTATAAATATTGATAAAGATTTTTTAAAAAGAAAAATAAATTGAATTGATAATAATATTTCAATGAAAAGATATAAATCATTGTACAATTTGTGTTGACACAAAATAATTCATTAGGAATTTCCCTGTGGGATTGTAAAGACTTTTTCCATTAATAACTGATTTAAAACAGCAATATAAGACATACTCATTGCTTTGCAATGAGCTTTGCTCTAGTTTTTGGGGCTACGTACTTTCACTTTCCAAGTTTTTAAATGCGTCTGATCTTAATATATTTTTCAAATCTACATTTTTATGCTTGTTTACCATTAAACTTGTAAGGTCTAAATAAACTATAGACAGTAAGCTGTTGAGTTGTAGCTTTGTGTGAAGAAATTTACAGACTTAACCTTTTCTGAGATGTTCTACATTCTGTCATTCGTAAACATGGTAATTACTGTATGATTTATTCACTGTATTTTTATAACAATTTCAACAGCCTTAGAGGTTCAATTATAGAGCTGGTTTTTAATAAGGAATAAGGAATCATTCTTTGAGTATTATGAGGTGATAATTTCGGTCGGGGCGTGATCAAATCCAATAAAGCCCGAAGGGCTTTATGATAGATTTGATCACACCCTGACCGAAATTATCATATCAGGAACACGGTTTAACTAATAAACGTCATGGCGGAAAGTACAGGGCGAGTTGACCAGATACTTTTGTTCTGATATTTACTGTTTATGATGTGCAAATAGATGTTTATGTCCTGGCATTTGTTTAATTACATACATTTTTATACGACGACAGATTAGTAGTAAACCTTATTCATTAATTTGTAAACAATGAACATATTGTACCCTACGCCTATATGAATATCATGCATGTTTGGAACATATAAAAAATAGAATAGTACAATATGTCCTAAAGAAAAAAAAACGAGATGGGACGCACTAATTACCATGTTACTGGTTTTAAAAAAAATATTCGAGAACAGTATACAGAACATGAACAAAAAAAATGGTTCAACATATTAAGCATTGTATCGTATTAATGTGTAAGTTGATAAATCCCCGCGCTTGCGCGGAGTATCAACTAGTATGTATAATGAAATGAATATCCAAATAGTTTCCGAAACATTCTCCTAAAGTACATGCCAATATGTTTGTAATATCAATGTTTCTTCTTAGACTCCCATCCTTACTTTGATTCTTATTTGTTTGCAGCTAGCACACGTCTCAGGAATAATCATAGATGTCTAAATTATGTTCTTAATAAATTGATAAAAACAGATCAAAGCGAAACAAAAATTCGACGGCTTATTAAGATATATGGTATTTGCAGACATTCACACGGTTTTCAAACTATATTTAGTCACAAATTGTTGCTCCACTTGCAATATACTTCCTATCATAACATGTCATAATAAATCCGTTGTTAGAATTATGCGTTAATTAGAAGCAAAAACATGACGACAGTTTACTCTATTTTTGAAAATTTTCCTTTATAAATTAATTAAACTAAGTCTTCCTGCCGGACATTAATCGGAGCATAAAACGGGAAGAACTGTTTTTAGGTTTTTTTAAACATAATTTGTTCTTATAAGCATAACAACTTCCTTTTTTGTAATAGGTGAAATAAAACAGCCCAATAAGACATGAAATACAACTACATTCAAACGATGCCGTGTGTTCAAGCAAAGTCGCTGATAAGTGGCTAGTAATTGCTCCCAAGATAAATTGATCTCATAATATTTTTAAGCATATAAAGGTTCTCCGATTCTCAGCCTATAGCTAGGTATATTTTTCTTTCATAAAATTTTTGTTCGTCCCTAAAACATAACAAAAGAATAAAGCGAAACTTTTTTTTTTCAAATATAGCCATGAATCACAAATTTCTACAATAGATGATTATAATTGAATACGTATTCATGTTGAGATAAAATAAACAAATAAATGTTATACAGGTGGATCGGTAGCTCAAACATCGTAACTGTAGATTGCACTAAGCCAAGCATTTGTAATATTAACACTAGAACATTAATTACGTTAACTTTGTCAATATTAGCGGTATATTTTTGATTAGAATAAAAAAAAGTCCCGATAATCTAGTTATTGGACAGGACTGTGAATTGGGGATCGTTGATTAAACAAAAAAAAAGAATATTCAATAATGCTTTTAAAATAGATTATGCTGTAGGCTCAAAACACTTTCGTGAAACATGTAGGTTATTATTACAAAAAAGTTATATTTCTGTTGAAATTAACTTCCAACAATTATCCGGTGTCAAAAAAAATATTTATTTTTTTACGCGAATTGGTATTTTTTTTTATAATTTAACATTAAGTTACATCCCTATAATGCACTCAAGAATACATTATTAAGTCAATCAACGTTTTAAACAATATTTTAAGCAATTAACAAATTTTGAATCATCAACAAATTATTGAATAAATAAACCCGGGACTTGTGCATTATGTGAATAGACTCGGCAATTGACCAATCGTAGAAGCAAACCATTCATCAAATACGGAAGATAATACTACATTTAAACGAACGAATATATCAAACATTGAAGTGTAGCATTTCAAAAATGAAGCAGATTACTCTTTTGATAGTTTGTCTTGGATACCAAAGCAATATTTGTTGCGCTTTAAAATGCAACAATCGACTTGGAGGACCCGTTGACTGGTAAGACGTTGTAATAAAAGTTTGTTCGGCTTCTTTTGCTTAATAAAACAGTCATTGCTGATAGTTTCTGAAATATATTAATTATTATTATCATTGTAAAATATTAAATAAAAAATTATTTTAAAAAGAAGCAGTATCAATACGGTCTTTTTTTCATAAAATGGTACAAGTCAAAACCTTATAATTAGTATAATATTGGTATTTTCGTCGTACTTGTATTATAGATTACAAATTATTTGATTTGGAGGTTTTGACATCTATGATTAGAATTATCAAAATCAATTGTTCAATAGTGAATTTAAAACATGTACCATACGGCACCAGCTTAAACTTAAACTTTTTTCTTGCTTTCACACAACTATGAATTTAATATTTACTGGACTTCGATGCAATTTTATCACGTTCTCAACAGCACATTAACAAATATCACTTTTTTCCGCAAACAGATATGACGAAATTCAATATCAACATTTTTAAAACGGTCAGAGTATCCTTGGTCGAACATGCTCAAAAAATGTAACGTGTTTATCTAAAAAAAACACATTTTATGCAGACAAACATATATATATATATATATATATATATATATATATATATATATATATATATATATATATATATTTTTTTTTTTTTTTTTTTTTTTTTTTTATTTAAGTTAAACTAAAATGTATGAAACATCGACTCTTTTAAAAACTTTTTTCGTTATTCTGATAGGTTCATCATGTACAAATTGCCAAAAACTACAACAGGCGACTCGTCAAAGGGGACCAACTTCTTGTACATGGATAAAAACTCACCATCTTTCGAAAACAGTCAATTAAACATTTCCAGTGATTATAACAACCCTTTATATAATACGCTTCGACCATTGTATATGGATGATGTAAGTAAACGATGAAGGGCATGCATGTATAAAGATATTTATAAATCTGATTATGTACAATCAGATAACACGGTTTAATTGTCTTTAGTATTTTGTAAATATATTGTCTTATAACCCTTAATGTAATCGTGTTTGTTTGTTTGTAAAGATCGTCCGTTTCCAACAGATGATTTTTCCTGATTGTGATTGTAATAGCTTTTATAATCATGGTTTCAAAATTCTTCTGTTTGGCTTCTAGACATTTTTACCAACAAAAAAAAAAAAACCACAATGCTTGAATTACACCCGTTTTATAAAAATAATAAAACTGTCTGTATGGTTGGATAAAAAAGCTGTTCAACTACTGCTTCCAGATTTGAGTCATTATAGAATTCTTACTACGTGTACTTCGGTACGAAAAGAGCTCGGAGACGCTAACTTACAATTAAATTTTTTAAAAAGACAATATGCACGTAATCGTGCAATTAGTCTTTAATTACCTTAAAAAGCCCTTGAAATAATCGTGAACTATATTGCTTAAGTTTACTAATATTTTTCTTTTCCATTTCAAATATTTTCTGAATACAGAGTGCAAACGTTGTGTACTACAGAGGGTCATTGTTTGACAACATAAAATGGAAACTGGGGCTGTATAGACATTGAAAGCAATAGCTTTAAATTCGGTATAAGCAGCAGTAAAAATAATATTAATAGTATCATGCAACTGTTTTTCTGTTCAGGAATTGCAGAATATGATGGATAACAGTAACTTATAGACTATATAACTATAAAGACAAAGTCTTTATTATTGGATTTAATACAGGAAGGAACACCATTACTCGTTATGGAAATGTTTTATAACAGCCAAATTATCTTTTTAGTTTTTCCACAGAATTTGACGGTAACGGCAATCGTACTGAGAGATAAATAATGCATTTATAAGAGTTTAGTCTTATGTACATGTAACATGCTTTGTTTAGCAAACAGGTATTAAATCATATGCGATGTACAATGATCAACCACCAATGAACAAAGGAAGCAAATCCAATAATGCCCATTCAAAAGGTTTGTTACATGTATTACATCACTTAACAAATATGTATGTTTTCGTATGCTGAAGGTGATGCATTTTTGTAATTTTTTGTAATTACATGATTACAGGAGCAGTTGCGTTTGGCGAAACAGAGGGATTTTGGATTATATCTAGTGTTCCACGTTTTCCAGCAAACGTGTCGACTGGATACAATTACGGTGAAAGTCAAACAAAGAAAGGACAAATCATATTATGTGTAACCGTACCTGGAAACATTGAAGATAAAATAAGTAAGTTCCAATGTACTTCATAATTCTATATGTTAAACAATATATTTTTATATCCTTAATGCAAAATGAAATGCAAAATTTTCTTGGATTACTCAGTCATTTAAGAATAAAATATCATGTAGAAAAATATGCCGCTATCCAAAATAAAAAGCTGCGCAATCTTGAAAAATTGTGGCTTACATGGAAAACATTTTAGATTAGTTTATGAAATTATGATTATTACTACTCGTATTATGATTTGTTTTTTGTTTTTTTGTTTTTTAATTTTTCGGTTTTTTTATTTGGAAGCAAAGTAACCATTTACCACTAATATTGAAAAATGTATGTAAATATACTTGTGTGTTAGTGAGTTTGCATGTGTATTAAATTTATAAAAACTGAATTTATTAATGTCAACATTAGTATGTATGGAACAAAAACAATAAATTATAAAAAAAAAAGTTCCAATGTACACCTGACCTCCTTTGTAATAGGAGGGTTGATTTTTATGTAATGTGTACCGTAACAAAGTGCAGTGACGCTTTCCACGATTACGTGGATTATGTTATTCTTAGATAGCTTTAGTATATCTTTTAATCGGTTTCAAGCAGAGACTTAAACTCAAAAGAGATTAAAACTAATAATAATTTCAGTAGAACCAGCCGCTGTAACCAAAGCTTTAATTCAGACTGAAAACAGGTTATGAATATTCAAGATCTTGGAGCATTAAAGAAAATTTACACAATTGGGACATTTTGTAATGAATGTCTTTTTCTAAATTGGGAGACGTTTATGGGTTAATAACGGAACAATTTCAGCCAGATGACTTCAGCAACTATTGACGGATGACGAAAAACAATAACGAGTGCCAACCGCTACACAATTTTTAAAGAAAAAAACTGTTGTTATAAGGAAAATATTCAAAATCAAAAGTCCCATGGAAAAAGATGAGCGAAGAGCTGAGTAAACAAGTACATATACAAAAAGTAGAGGTAAATGTAGAATCAGATGTTATAGAGAATTGACCATCCTCTGCTGATCGGTCACACCCATCACACCCTAGGTGTTCTTTTTGTCGTAATTTTATTAAATCGTGTTTTATCAACTTGTTTTTAGTACCTTGTCTTTTTTGAAAATGTTTTTAAAGTGCCGCCATCGTTAAAGTTGACTAGTTAAGGATAGAATGGCGGATGCATGATGAAAATATAAAAGTTAAGTTCTAACCTATCCTATCCTATAGCCAATCAGATTCGAGAATGAATTTCAGAGTGATATTGCCAAACGAACATTAAAGTAACAATGCATTTACAAAGTAAATTTAGTAAGTTTATTGAAGAATGATTATTGAGCTATATTATTAAATGCATAACATTGATGTCAGTGCTACATGTTTGGCAATTTGCACGTCAGTATAGATTAATTGTGAGCATTTGTTGTCACACAAAGATTACCAAAAAAAAATATTTCACATTTTTTAAGGTCAACAAAATGTAAAAAAAAACGCAAATGAATTTATAGACGAACAATTCAGCATATAAATAAATACCTACGCTGTTTTCACGTTTAATTTTTATCGATGCCCGATTACAGGCGCGTATTTTTCTGTCCGATATTAAACTGAATATAATACTATTAATCTATAAATGCGTACGAATTTATATTTTGAAGAAAAAAATATTCAACTACAATCCAGACCCTTTAACCCCCCCCCCCCCCAAAAAAAAAACAAAAAAAGAAAAATATACTTTTCAGATCGTGTTTACATTTATTACTAAACTAATTGATCGATTACCGACAATTTCACTCAGTAATTATGTGATACATGTAGGAAAAATAATTTCATAAAAATTTGTGTTTAAACAATATTTAATACTTTAAACTTGTTAAAACAAAATTTTAATCGCTTTCCTATTTGTGTACGTTATAGTGTAAAATGTCCTTACGATATAACTTTACCGTTGCACAGGTAAATAAAATATCCGGTTTAGAGAATTTTCGAATTTTTATTTAATTAAGACATTGAACAACTACATTGATAAAAATTTCGTTTAACTAGACTTTGACCCGTGCGTGCACGGGTTGACATTGTATTTACAAAATAGATACATCGAAACACCGTTTATTGTTGACATTTTCATAACCAAACTTCAAGCCTACAATAATGCTATTAATTTCACTACACTCTGCTGAGTTGGAATAATCTAACTGTTTCTCGGGAAATGCTTTCATCACAGTTAAAATGCCTCCCATATACCCGTAATGTAGCAGAAAATTGCAGAATCGCTCTAAAACGATTTCGGAGAAAATTAATAAAGTTGCATTGAAAATAACAGTCAAATTGTTCACAACAAACCATCTTGAAGCTGTATATACCTTTCTTTGAAAAGTTTAATTCTATGATTGCAGAATTTAACATATTTCAACAACGTTTTTTTACACACTATGTAGACATTCGAAATTCTCAAGAATTTTTATAGTAAATGCACTGTCTTAGAGCAGTGACATACATAACGAAGATTGGCAACAGATCGAAAACCCGCGGTCCCTATTGTAAAGTGTTCCCAGTTTAAATAGGTATATCTTTCTAATAAACAATTATATCGAAATATAAACGGCTAAAACCTATTACCAAAACATTCAAAATATTATATTTTTTTGAGTTTATCAATATGTCATATAAACCATATTAAAAGAGGAGTTTTAGGAGGCAGTTGGCTACCCTTCGTCCGAGATTTCGCCGATGTTTTATAGCTGCCAATATATTTTCTATATATTAATCTTATTTTTCAATTTTTTGTTTCAAAAATGTCTAAAACCTATGCACACTTTTCATTAAAACAATTTACTTTTGGTTTAAGAACATTATCTCAGTTTACTAAACTGTAGTTCTCAAACTCAGGTAGGTCCCGTACCATTTTTCAACAACAGAACACGCTTATGGCGGAGTTACCAATCTCTGTTATTTATGTCTCTGCTTAGAGTTATCTCCCATTTTTTCTTTGATGAACAGAAAAAAATTTCCAATGAAAACTAGCACACATTTGTTTTATCGTTACCAAGTTTATCCATGCAAATGTGTTATTGTGGAAACATAAAATAAAGAGCCTCCCGTGATTTAGCGTGAATGTAATGCGCATGCGCAAGATTGTAAAATCCAAAAAATTCAGATGATTTCTTGAATTTTTTGAGAAATTTTCGTTGATTATTAATTAACAAAGCTTGATTGAGAAAAAATCAAATCAAATTGGTAATCTTCAAGTACCAATTATGTTTAAAATATATGAAACAAAACACTCTGCCGATTTATCGGTATTAAAGCTAAAAAATTCGAGTCTATTATTTTAATATAGTAGTATAGATTTAACTTGTATTCCTATATTTGGATGGTAAAGGGTTGGATGGGATAGGAAGGAGCTTATTTGCAGGAAAGGATATTTTATGATACGAGAACTTTCACGATACAAGCACGTCCTTGAATATCAAACTAACCGAGTGACAAAAGCTCCAAAGCAGATGATGGAAGTATACCGCTACATAAGTAAAGGGAAATTGACGAAAAAAGTAAAGTCATTATGTTTATCATAATGTTTTTTTGTTTGGTTACTATTATTGTCTTTTTCTAGAAATAAATATCTACATGTGAACTATGTGACTCAGACATTTGAAGGTCAATGGGATATATCGAGTCGATATAAGAATGGAAGTAACAATTGAAGGCAATAGCGGGTGATTTCTTTTCTCACGTACAAGTCTTTCAATAAATCAATGGCACGTTTAATATGAACTAAATTTTGACCCGTGCGTGCGTGGGTTGAAATTGCATATAATATCGGACATTTACGAAATAGATACATCGGCACACCGTATTCGCATAACCAAGCTTTAAGCCTACAATAATGCTATTAATTTCACTACACTCTGCTGAGTTGGAATAATGTAACTATGTCTGGGGAAAGGCCTTTACCACAGTTAACATGCCTCTCATATACGCGTAATGTAGCAGAAAATTGCAGAATCGCTTTAAAACGATGTTGGAAAAAAATATTAAAGTTGCATTGAAAATAACAGTTAAATTGTTCATAACAAACCATTTTGGAGCTGTAAATACCTTTCTTCGAAAAGTTTAATTCTATAATTGCAGAATTCAACATTTTTTCAATAACGTTTTTACACAGAATTTTGAAATTCGAAACTCTCGGTATTTTTTTTAAGTAAATGCACTGTGTTAGAGTTATATCCTGTATTTTTTTTTGATAAACAGACAAAAATGTCAATGAAAATTTACACGCATTTGTTTTGTCGTCTCTGCGTTTATCCATGCAAATGTGATATTGTGGAAACATAAAATAAAGAGCATCCCGTGATTTAGTGTGAATATACTGCGAATGCGCAAGATTGTAAAATCCAAAAAATTCAGATGATTTCCGGAATTTTTTGATGAATTTTCGTTGATAAATAGTTAGCAAAGCTTGATTGAAAAAAAAATAAACACAAATTGGTAATCTTCAAGTACCAATGATGTTTATAATATATAAAACAAAAGACAAATTCGAGTGTATTATTTTAATATAGTAGTATAGATATGGAAATCGGTCTGCTACATTTTAACAATAGAACGCAATTTGTACCCATGGGAATCCCAACAGATTGATCTGATTTTCTAAAACTTCATAGATGCTGTCAATCAGAACTGAAAGCATGTTTTTTGTAAATATATCACCTTAGAGTACTTGTACATCCACTTCAAAAGGTGTTTTAACAATGTTTTTTTCTTTGGTAAATAAGCGATGAAAAGGTAACCCAATTTAAGAGATCCATTCTTTATTGATAAAAGCATTCATCAAATAGTGTATCTAGTTTTTTTTTCACGTTTTAACCACTAAATGAAGAGGGGTAAAATATTTTCTTACCGCGCTTTTATTGCTCAATGCCAGATTGTACTTTTAAACCAGTTTCTATAAGTTTCAATATCTTTTTTTCATGTTTTGACCGTCTGGCGTATTCTTCTACCGAATTCATAATAATATGTAAATAATTATAATGCCAGTTGCAAGATCAGAGTTGGACCTTTAAAAACATATTTAAGGTGATCTGTATTTAATATGTTTACTCATCCGGCAATGATGTTCACGCGGGTTAAAGTGTAAAAAAAAACAAGACACGTTCGAGATGCTCGAGGGCGAGGCATTTGAGAGGTCTTATTTTTGGTGGGTTTTGTTTTTTTTTTGGCTTTGGTAATTTAAAAGATTAAAAGGAATGCTCCATGAATAGTTGAAAGAAATGAAAGAAGTAGACCAGCTAAAAGGCGTTTCCAATTTTCGACGGCAATTTGCTGTTATTACTACTGGTTGCGAAACATGGGTTCACCAGTTCGAAACACAGTATGGCTAACGTAACAATGTAGAAGGCGTATTGTTGCCGAAAAAACCTTAAGCGCCATAAGATTTTTTTTTATCATTCCCATTTAATTGTATACCCGTACAGACCGCTGCCAAATGACAAAAGCGCTACAGGTCGGTAAAATTGAGATGTTAAAAAATAACTCGAACATTATTATCATAAATAACGCCTTGCGTCAGGATATATGCCTGTTTGTCTTCTAAGTAATTATACATCACATCTGAGCTTGTGAAGCCGCGTCTTGCCAAAAATTATCACATTCTCCAGATTATCCTGTGCGACTACTGTGGAATCATTATAATTCATAGTGGGTCGATCTTCGTGATATTCGTTGCTTGTCTTACCCAACAAACTTTCATCCTCATCGAAAACAAATTAAAATAGAGTAATCATTCGTCTTGAAATTGAAAACCGACGCCCCCAAAAATTGGCCCCCACGAATTGATATGATTCCAAAGTATATTTCCTTTCTCAAAAACCCAAAAAGATCTTACCTGGTTGTCTTTCCTAGTACCAAGAAGCCTTTATTCAGCCATTAGTCAGTACCTTAAAGATCTACCTTAATCAGCATACCGCGACGCAATTCACAAATGGATTCAGAATTATAAACCGTTAACCATTGAAGGTGTGTTACCTTCATTGTGAATCGGGTGATTTTAGGATATCCTATAATACAAATAACATTTGAAGCGAAACTTGTAATCAACCGATATATTGGAACCAAGAACAGTGATTTTTGGGAGTTGATTTTAATCAACTCTCGTATGCAGTTACTCTGGCAAACCGAAAGTAAAACAGTGTTTGGACCTAAGCACAAATCATCACCGCTGACAAGATTTAGTTCTTGAAAATAATAGAGAAATTCAAAGTAATGTATGCTTGACCCTTGTTTTCAAGGAAACTTAACAATAAACACTTTAAAAATAGTCAGATTTTATATAATACGAACAACTAAGATATTTTTATAGTTTCATGTATTCCTACGCCACAGTTTAATATAGCCGCGTTCAACCAAACGCTCGGCTGTCTCCGTAAATCTCCGAGAAGCAAAAAGGCTCTCTTGCTTGTCGGGGATTAACGGAGACAGCTGAGCATCTGGTTGAACGAGACTTGAGTTCGATATCAGTATTGCTTGGATCAATAACAGTATTAGAATTGCTTCGATTACTTATACATAGTTTGAACTATATCTTTAAATATTACACAACTTGATTTATATGGGGTTTCTCGAAATTCTTGTCGGAAAAGTCTAAAATTCATACAATAAAAAACTGTATAATTCAAATTCAGACTAGAAACTAATTGCCATGCAAGATAAGTTGATTTTAAAATAAATGATAATCGATAAAACCAACTCCCGTCGGTACTTCAGTACATTGATTATCATTATTCTTTTTTTTTTCATTTTAATAGAGCAAATATTCAAGACAACAAATCCGTTCATATTTGATGAAAAAAATTTCTCATTGGAGAGAAGTAGGGAAAATAATCCATCGTACCTGTATATGGATTTCAAGACATCTGGCGATGTTCAACTGAAAGTGTTTGCTAAGCCAAAAAGTTGTGAAGATGGTATACAGATAAAAATGCTTAAATGTATATTATGTCTATATAACCTTGAAATTAATTATTCGATAACTGGTTTTTTTTATTTTGGAAAATTTTAAATATATATATATATATATATATATATATATATATATATATATATATATATATATATATCCCATTTTACCTACGCATGAAATTCAAAATCAAAACTTAAGCAAAAAATAGTTAAAAACGAAATAAATAAAACAAAAAATGGCTATTGTTATACATTATTTATCACTATAAAATCAGTGAAAGCAGCATTTTTACCGTGATTATTATATCTTTGACGACACACTAGTTGACTCTTTGTATGTACATGCATTATGCTTTTTGCAGACATATACAGTGACTTTATCGCTCCAATGCTTAATCAAAGGCTACTTGTTCAATCATGGAGGGCAAAACTAGACGATGAATACTGGGTATTATGACATTTACATTTTAACACTAATTTAATTGTTAAATAGTTACTGCATTGCAAAATTTAATGGAAAATGTTGACTTGAGTCTTACCTTTTAAAAATTGTGTAGTCTATATCAGGTAAAACCATCGTATATTTTCCTTCCTTTTATGGCATTTTGGTCATTTTGAAGTAAAATTTAGTCTCTCCAGCTTTTCTTTGACATTGTACCAATGTGTTTTAATTGTACTTTTGTAAAGTCGATTAAACAGTTTATCAGGAGTTAGCAAGAAAACTTACATGTTAAACATAACGCTTAGTTCTGATTTTATTCTAATAAAAATATCTATAATGCAATGTGGCAGTAAACAGTCAGAAATACGATATAGCAATTCATAAACCTCAATGAAATCAATGTTAAGTTCCATACACTTGAATTTGGATCGCCGTCGTAAATGGGTTCGAACTATTTTAAGTCTGTGCGAAACAAAGTTAAATGCTTAGCTTGATATAAAAAAAAACATCTTATTTGATTGTTCTGATTTATATATGATATGCAATGCAACAAGTGATAATTTCCATATCTAATGTATCATTTTCATTTTCTTTTAAATTGACATTTTTTCAATAGGTGGAAGGTGTAAAACATGTTCGTTTTGAAAATCAACTTGAATTCCTCACGAATGTGGATCATTCCAAATGGGCAGTTGCTAGTACCCGAGATGTACCATGGACATGTATTGGGGACCTAAATAGAGATGTATAATTTTAGTTATTTTGGAGGAAAAAAAAACAAAATAACATATACAGTTATTTTTAAAAAAAGTATATGTATATATAGTTTTTAGACTTTTCACACTTACTCAATCACATTTATTTTAAAAGGCTTACAACTTCATATAATGTAATTCACTAGCGTACGTTTGTATAAAAAAATGAAGACCTTTAAATCCTGTAATATTAAATAATCAAATCTGTTTATCGATAGAAAACCTACCCCTAATTAATTTTAAGTAGGATCTTTATCCCTTGATTTGAGAAAATGTTAAACTTGGCATTAAAACTATGTGTATTACGGAAAGTTTTCGGTTGTAGACTACATTGTGCAGATAATTTAGTGGTGAAAATATTTATTTTATCTTTCACCTATCAAGTCTATATTATGTAAAGATTTAGGTTTTTAATTAAATAGAAGAAAGAGGTTTTTCCCTTTTATTAACTACAGTGGTTTCATTAATATCCAATGTTCCAATATACATGGACTTTGTTGTTTAGTTGATTTACAAAAAGGGTCATCGCAGTAAAATATATAGTTACACCTTGTATTGATAGGTTCATTGGACATTAATTAATTATATTATCATTGTGATTTTACACAATCCATGAGAACTAATCACCATTAATATTAACCCAGAGCGTACATGTACATTTCTTCTTTTTTGTTTACATCATTTATTTTACCAACAGAAAACTCAGTTCAAAAGAGGAGGTCTTTCACTTTGTCTGAACGATGAAAGAGTTGCAAATGCATTCCGTAATTTTTATAGTATTGGTGTAAGGGATCCACCACCCGTGACACATCAAAGAAACACTTGCAGAAATAAAAACAGAAGAAATCCGAGAAGAACATGTGGGATGGAGCAATTACAATAACATTCTTCATCACTGAAATAAATATAGCATACTAAAACAGTACGGTCTCATGATCAATGGTTTTCAGAAGATTAATGGTACTTCCGGTTATTGTAGTTGGAATATAATTTTTTTTTTTATTGTGCATTTCTCTTTTAACATAAATACGTCATTTGCACATGCATGCGTAACATTGTTGTATATGTAGTAATGAATGGCCATGCTGTAACGCTTAGTGTAAATATTTGTGAATGGAAGGGTGTGTTTTGCTGATTTTTTTTTTATAATTTAAATTGGTACTGATATGTTTGTCATTTGAACATGTATTAAACTAAAATGTCAATCATTTTTTTAAGTCATACTGATTATGGTTTTTTCTGTTTGCGTAAAGCTTGCCTCTCTCTTTCTCTCCCTTTATATATATATATATATATATATATATATATATATATATATATATATATATATATATATATATATATATATATATATATATATATTTGTGTGTGTGTGTGTACTAGGAATATTTTAACAATATAATAATTGTCTGCCGATTCATTCAGGAATAAAGGTGGCGAATTTTGCAGACAAAATCGTGTTTGATACCATCGCCCAGTTGCAAACTGAACGACAATAGTAATATGGGTTAAGTCTGCTATAAATGGTTTCCGCCGTAGATTTTTTTTTTTGTCAGTAGGTGGCGCGCGGGTATAAACAAATCTCGTTACTAGTTCTTGACAGTGATTAAACTGCGACAAGGCAAAGAAGATTATGAACTTAGTGTCATGTTTGAAATCAGTGAATCAACAGTATTCAAAATTATTGTCATGTGGATAAATTGTATGTACTTTCAGCTCAAGGAACTTGACATTTGGCCTTCCCGTGAAATAAACGACAAAAACATGCCTAATGGTTTTGAGAAGAAGTTCCCAACAGCGAGAGTAATTTTGGATGCAACCGAGATTCCGATTCTAAAGCCATCAGATGTAAACGCCCAATCAATAACTTGGTCAAGTTACAAACATCGTAATACACTGAAAACAATGATCAGTTGTACCCCTAGAGGTGCAGTTTCATTTATAAGTGAGTTTTGTGGTGGTTCAGCATCAGATCGACAGATAATAGAGTCTTCAAACATAATCAAACCGGAATCAAATATGTTTCTGCCAAAAGATAGTATAATGACAGACTGTGGAATTATGGTGCAAGATTTATTTGCACCCATGGATGTATATGTAAATACTTCTACCATGCTGAAAGGTAAATCGCAACTTGAGCCAATAGATGTTGTTCGAGACAGGAGAATTGCATCCACGAGAATTCACGTAGAAAGAGTAATTGGCCTCTCCAAGACATATAAAATTCTAAGTCATCCACTACCATCCAGTAAATGTGTTCTTGGTTCAAGAATAGTATTTGTTTGCTTTTCATTGTCAAACTTCAGAAAACCTATTGTAGATGGTTATGCTTAAAGGTATCCAACCGTGGCTTTGTTTTGAGAACTGTTACTTGAGAACGCTGAATAATTAGTCATTTGTTCATAATACATGTAGTCATTTTGCAAAGAATATTAAGTCACAATGTTTATACTATTTTTTGGGTCATTAAATGTTGGTTGTTGTTAAATCATGATAAAGATAACAAGAATCTGTTCAATTACTGGTATAATTAAGATAAAGAAATTAACAATTACAAATGCCAAATAATTAGTACAGATCAAGAGATAATGAACTTTGATTGAACAACATCTTTAGTTTCTTCCCTCACATTTTCAATAATACATAGTGAATATACATAAAAAGTAAAGCTAGCATTTAACTCAAGGTTGATATTGAATTTGTTAAAAAATGACTTCCACCATATGGCATATTTAATAAAGAGTGTTACAATTTCAAGCATCTGCAATTAATAGTTTCTGAAAAAATGGGACAGAAATTTGTTACCGACAGACAGACAAAAACATAAAGAATTCTACACCCCCCCCCCCCCCCCACCTTCGAGCAACGGTATTAATTGTAAAATATTGATACAAAACAGTAGTATGACTGATTGTTTCATTTCACAGAAAAAGAATGACTTAATTTAATGTAACATCAAATGAAAATGCAAAGACCAAGCCAATGCATCAAAAAAATGTACATTCTATCTTCTTTCTGCTATACCTAGTGCACCAAAAACTTACAATGAAGTGTGCATGAAATAAAATAGCATACAAGCCTATTACAAACAAGAAGCAACATATGGTCTGAAATGTTTCTTGTAGAACATTTCTAGTTTTGGCAATAAACTAAAAAGACAATATTCCTCATCATATTCAATTTTCAAGATCAAGATGTCAAAAAATGTGTAAACAATGAAGTAGCAGAGTTTTCTACCTGAAATATACAGTTGTCCTTGGATTTGGTCATAGTATTTATGACTTGATTTCAATGTAATTTTACCATTTGATTCAACAAGAAAAGGGAATTTCTTCCCTGGTTTAATATCAACATATCTTCCACCATATGGGCATTTAACTTCTACTATGGCATCATTCTCTACTAAAGCATCTGGTGTAGCACCAAGGAAAGGGTATTTGACAGACACAAATAACCCACACTTTTTAACTTTGAAATGAGTCACTTCTTCAAACATGGAAATTGCTCTACTCTCATGCTGAATGATGGGATAGGTAATGATTGACTTAGGTTGATAAATGCTAGAACACAATTTCCAAGTGTCTCTGCGGCAAGTCTTTTTACAATGTCACCGAAACGTGAGGCAGTAATTAGCCATTTTCTTTCATCAAACCAGGTTTTACTCTTGGCTTGCATCCTTAAAGATTTCTCTATGTCCTTGGCATCTTTAGAAAAGAGCTAAAAAAGAGGACAATAAAATGAAAGGGGGACATTTTTTACCTGCATGTATGTAAAATCAACATGCAGCTTTTTGTTGATACAATGGACCTGTATATGATATTCTTATATTTGCTGCCATATTTAAATTGAATGCTGGTTTGACCTCAGATTTTCAACATGTAACAGAGACACTTTTAGCCTCAGCTGTGGTTTGAACCCTCGTCCTCTGGCATGCCAGTTCAGCACCCTACTGATCGAGCTATGGGTTAACCCACTAGCCAGAGCTTGTATGAATGTTATATACCTGACTCTACCACAAACATTAGGAATGCATTTAGGTTGTAAAGTTATGTTTATTAGTTTACTTACAGCAACTGCTTTGTCAACAAGATGCTCGAGGATCTGTTAAAGGTTGTTGAAGGTAATCATGGTCTCTACTTGCAACCTAAACATTGTATAAAATAAAGATAGTATTACATATATTACAATTATACTATCCATTTTACTGTATTAGTTGGGGCTATATGAACCGTGGATATTGGCCTGGGTAGCTCAGTGGTAGAGCTCCTGACTAGAGTTGCAGGGTCCAGGGTTCGATTCCAGGTTTAGCCATATGGTTTCAATTTATGTATATGCTTATTCCTCCTTTCCTGTTTCATTAATAATTAAGCCAATGTACAACTACTACAGTGAATTTTCTTTTTGTGAAATAGTGCCATTAAAATCACTGGCGTCGGAAGCAAATTGAAAAGGGGGGGGGGGGGGGCTAGACTAATCCTCAGAAATATTGAGAAATAAGTAATTCCCAATCATGGAAATCCTAATCCGTGGGGGGGGGGGGGGGGGGGAAGTATACCTATTCTTCGAAAAAAAAAATTACTTAACCAAATTTTTTGGTCTCCAAAACCATGAAATTCCTAAATTCCTAATCCGGGGGGGGGGGGGGGGGGGGGGGGGCTCGTATGCTTCTGAATCAAACTTCTCAATCTGTCAAGGTTAATTTAGGAACAATAATCTTTCCTGCGAGAAAAAGTGGGGGGCTGAACCCTCTATCGTGCTATGTTTCTAATGGTTAGGTATAACTGCAAAAAATATATCTCAATGATATGTTGGTAGAGGACTGGGAACAGGAGTTCACCATACAGTTATAAATGTAACTGGAGTAGCTTGATGCAAATTTCATGTACTTATCTTTCCTTGGATCCTCTGGCATTTCATCGGTGTGCTTCCTTTTCCAAGGGATTCTATCTGCTGCCAGTGGGTTACCTATAAAGTACTACACTTTATTATACATATATAGAACCATTCATGGCATCATAATGCATATTAAAGAGCCATGATTTCATGTGAAAATTAACTATTCAAAAGTATATAAAATATGTAATACACACCATCATAAATTTTCTTTGGCACAAGAAAGCTTTGCA
Source organism: Magallana angulata (assembly GCF_025612915.1). NCBI lineage: Eukaryota > Metazoa > Mollusca > Bivalvia > Ostreida > Ostreidae > Magallana > Magallana angulata. Next base: position 43,799,584 of record NC_069112.1, read on the forward strand.
GATTGTCTGTACAACCTTTCCTGACTGCTAAATATCCCTTTTCCACAAAGCTCTCTAGTCTAGTTTAAAATATCACTTTAATTAGAAACATTTCAGTTAAATCTTGATTTACATATTTACCTGCCATTCTATATAGAAAGTATTGTTCAATCTGGTGATATGTTAACTGTGGCATTGACTTCCTGTGTTCTGGTCCGAGTTGCTGGAAGCAAGTTATAGGCCAGAATACATCTAATGGCTCTGGAATTATGATGGGATCGTCTCTGAAATTCTTATTTCTGTCATACGATTCAAGCCTGAAATATCCGAAGAGTAATACAATCCATAGACCTTGCTGCACATGTGTAAACATGTACAATGACAAAATATATTCCTAAAGATATTAGGTTTTCCTGGTCTATTAAAGCAATTTTTATTATTATTTATGTTACTGGACAGGTTTTACTGGCAAGTAAAATTTGAAAATCAGTGAAAAAAAGACGAGGATATTTTGGAATCTAATAGTACTCGACTAACGTTATATACTGTAGTTCCTATAGTGCCTTTAAAATGCTTTATTATTAAGTGTAAATTATTGAACAGTTTAATAATTTACTGATAAAACAATTTCTTTATGATGGGGTATGTTTTAACTCTACAGTTCAAAATACAGATATGATGATTAAACTATATATCAAATTATTGTATATAAATAAAAGACACGTGAAATGTTTCACTAGACTACATTTTAAGACCGATTTTGGTGGATTCCTATTGTTGTAAGACAGGACTTGACATTTTTTTTAAAGCACGGTAAATGAAAACATCTGTAAGCTTTGCAAACGAATTCGCTAAGCTCACGAAGCTCGTCGATATTGTTTTTATATATATACCGTGCCAGATTAAAATATTTTTTTTTAAAAAGAGCTTGGACGTGTTGTACTTGAATTAACAGTAACGTCAGCCATGGCTCTTTGAAATCAACAAGATTTGTCTGACTTTTGAGCTAATCAATGTGTACATATTTGCCTTGAAACCAGTTTCATTTTTTGAAATAGCTTTAGTTACCTTCTAAAATGGTTTTAAACTCCCAAGTCTTGTACTGTTAAACGACGATTAAATTTACACTTTATAAACGATCTCATAATTTCCGTGAATGAAAACTATGTCTTTATTTCTATATTAGATACCTACTTTTCGATCAGATCGATCTTCCTTCCCCCACATGCAACACCTCTTTGAGCAAGCTTGCATTTTAGATGTTGCACCGACCACTGTTTATATTTGTCCGCCATTTTAATTTTTCTATAACCTCTAGTGCACGCGCGCCACCCAGCGAGTAATGACGTCGGCGAAAACCATTGTCGTGTACAAAAAGTCAAGACAATTAAATCATGTCTAAAACAAATAGGTCTTTCTCCAGATATATTAATCATTGACCAAACTCGTGTAAATGGCTATATCAATATTCATATCACATATAATAATGGATAATTGCAATTTTCAAGTAAATCTTCGACGATATTTTACAGGGATTAATTATATAAAACTTCATTAAACTTTGAACCCTCTTTGGGCCATAAAAAATGTCTACATGCCACAGTCTAAACATCTGAGAATCAACAATGTACAATGTGCCAAGATGCCTGCATAAAAGTTTTACATTTTCGTGCATAAACCAGAACACGTACTCCATATTATTAAAATTGAGGTTTTAAGAGTAAATTAAATTCGTCCCTTTTAACAACAACCCTCCTCCCCATATGTTTCCCCCTTTCCCTAAAGCTCACATTTCTGACATACCTAAATGTAGACTTTAATACAATGTGCATACGGTGAAATACGAGATTTCCATTTTTTAGATTGCTTTCTTTACATAACATAAAAGTTCGAAGTTAATAAGCCCTTCTCCCCCAACCTCCTCCTTATTGGCCATACTCTACCTAAGAAGCACTTGTGTTAGACAATCTTGAATCTGCCCTTTATATTGATGTTTCCACACATGACACACAAGTTACAGCTTTTATGGCAAATGAATTTTGAAGCGAAAATTTGAAAGAATTCCATATTTCTAAGTAAAAGCTAGATTGAACTCTCAATATGATCTTACCCTTCCCCGGAGCTCATGATTGATTAAACATAAATTTTTCCATATCTGAAGATGCTTCCACCCAACTGACAGTTTGTTCTATCGCTAAAATCATACAGGTTTAACGATAGAATTCGCCCCATATACTCGCTTTGTAGTAGCAAATAAAAAAAAATATATCGCGCTGTATCTCGCCTAAATTTTCATATGATTGGTCTCAAATACGCCCAGTGTTGCTCTCTTATAATCCCATTTTACCACATTAACTGTTTTTGCAACGAAATCACTGCCACTTTTAACATCACGTTTGAAAATTCGCTGTTTATGGTCGCCATGTTAACGATAACATTCCTAGTGCGATTTCCGACAAAATGGCAGGGAAATTCAAACGCGTATTTAAACACAATGCCTTGATACGACTCATTAAATGGATATTTTGTGGAATAAACTACATATGCATGTTCAAAAATGTTTGTTATGTATAAATATGGGTTTTTCCTCTGCAGATTATTTTCAACAGACTTAAAATCGACGCGAAGCTGATCTGCTTCGCGGCTGCTACATTGCGAGTATATGAGACGAATTTTTACTGTGACCTGGGCGTAGTCTGGTCACGGTAAGATTATTCTTACGGTTAGTTTTTTTTCTAGCTAAAATTGTTTTTTAGAAGAATATAAGTTTATTTCAAATGTGTACCAGCGTTAGAAGAAAAGAAGAGAAAGGTGGCTCAATTCAATATTATGATTTAGCTTAAATTGACACCACCAAAGAACGCTTCAATCCAAGTTTTGACCTTTCCTGTAAATTGTATATTAAAAAGGAAATAAAAAAACCCATTTATCTTTCCTCTGTAATACCCAACTTTCCAAACGAGGACCTAACCAATCCCCGAAGAATATGATTTAAACAAGCTTAAAACTACACTTCCTAATGGTTTTAATGTTTTTTTCGCATTTCTAGGAAAAAATGGCCCGTTACCCTCTTTCCCCGTTCAGGCCCAACCCTACCCCCATGAACCATGATTTGAATATACTTGTAATCTCCCTCTTACGCAAGCTCCAGTAGTTTTTGAGAAGAATTTTGAAAAATGCCAACAATTTAAAAATGTTATGCTTCCCAAATCTCTCCCGTTGAAAGAAGGCTTAGGCATTGCATTTTTATTTAAGAAATAAACATCAATTTTAAAAGTTCACCGGGATATGACGTTGGTTGGTCACGTGATCAAATCAAAAAAAGTTCAAACAAAATTGAACATTGTCGCTATTATATAGGTTCATATTAGGAAACAAACGCAGCACTGTTAAGGCTTACTCTGAAAATATCAGTGGATTTATACGTTTATAAAACGATGGATCTTTCATTTTAAAATATTTACGCAAAGTTCTTTTATCATGATATAAATGTGATATCAAATTAAACAGCATAGTAAATGCTTCTTTGTATGACACTTAGTGTGGTCCCCTGAATTGACATCATGGTGACATTTGTTGATAATTCGGCCGTATGGAGGTCAATAACAAATTTCAATATTACAGGGGCATACCCTTATTTAAATTAAAAATATTTAAATGATAATTAAATTTTATTATTCTGTAGATTCTGATAAGTGTTGCTGCTTTGTATAGAGTTCATCTTTTATTAGAATAAATATCAAAGAAATGAGCTCCGGTTGGTATCTATATAGCCTCTGCTCAATATTTGACGTATTTATTAATTCATTCTAAAGATTTCATCGAAGCAGCAGCACTTTTAAATAAATAAAAGATTCCCTTAATTTATATCAGAAAGATCGTAATGGTCTGTTTAGCATATGCCCTTGTAAAAAGCGGATTTAGATATCGATAGGCTTCCAAGTGTCAAACACCTATAACCTGTACATTAAACACTCTAAAAAAGAAATAATACACACTCTAAAAATAATCAAATGCCGAATCAAAACAAGCATAGTAGATATGATTTATTATTATACTTTCATGTTAAATACTGAAATCTGATTGGTTAAGACGCAGTTGATAATCCGTTCTATTACCTTCAGCGTTAGCATCACACTTAACAACGGGTAACACAACGAATTGTTACATGCGCGTAAATTATGCGCGTACGGTTCGCCGTAGAATTCACGTCATTTCTATATAAAAGCAATGTAAAAAATCTTTTAAACTAAGACATTCAGTATAATAAAATAAATAGTGCCTGTTACCCTCCCAAACAGGCACTATTTATATAATGGTTTAATAATTGTTTTAAAAGTTATGCTCTGTTAATTTATAAAATGCATTTTTCCATGTTTAAAATTGATTGATCCACATCTCTATACACAAAATATGCGTCAAAATTTACAGTATGGCGTCACATCGACAATGCAAGTGCACTGCGATCAGTCGTGTGTTTATATTTATCGTCGTTGGAGTTTTTTGACCGCAAAATTGCACGCATAGGACAATTTTTAATGTAGTATAATGTTTTCGTCCCCAAAACAATCGGAAATTACTTTATTTACTAGCATTTTTGAAAACTTGTTTTTTTATGATGTCATAGTTAACATTTCCCGTACTTTCTAGTCGGCGTGACCACAAAGTAAACCTTCAGAGTGCTGCGTATTTGCAAATGTATATATATATATAGACTAGAATATCCCCTTGACACAGACATGTTTCATCCCAGGGTTGATTTAATTTGACTTTCTTCTTCTGACAAAAAATTCTAAAAGGTAAAGTGCGTACAAATGGACGCCAAACAGCCTGACTGAGGCCGAAAAAATAGAACTTCAAAAATCTTACTTGAAGCTAAAGTGTGTTAAACGCAATAAAATGATAATAAATAGTTTAAAAATGTGATGTATGAATACAGTTTATCACCCCATATGTTGAATTAATACCGTTATCGCAATGGACGAGCTTCAAATTATATTGCATATTTGCGTAAAATTTGAGTGAAACTAACGAAATGTTCTACAACAGTACATATATTGACTGTACATTAATATTTACTGGACTGAAATTAAAAATAGCGCCTACAATCTAAATTAAAATTTAAAAAAATTAAAAATGTATGTAATCATGGACGGCTGGTCACACAGTCGAACGGACAGGAAGGACGGACTTGTAAACAGACAATACGTTTTATTTCATACATGTAATTGTCATGATTACTTGATTTCAAATCACCATATGCCCCATATATATTCACCATAATTTATAGATTGATAACATTAAGTGACACATACAGTGCATTTAATTTGATAATAAATCAACGAATGTGTTGAAGGGCATTTTCAGTGATAAGCTATTAGTCAACGAATGGCAGATGTTTTAAAGCAGCATTACAAAATCAATACTGTTATGCTCTTCTATAGTGTATTACATTCTATATAAATATCCTTTGCATTATTCATTTCACAACATACTGTGTTGCTGATGAGTACACGTGCAATGATGAAAGTTTTAATCTTCTGGGCAGTGTTATTGGCAGCTACTATCTTTAAGGTAAGTTTGTCGTACACATGACATCTTTAGTTTTAAACGTAAAATGCCATGCATTACAAATAACAACATTACGATATCTTATTTGATGATGCTAATAGTTGTACCTGTGCTAGCAATACAGGTTCTTAGGCATTTTCTTCTGAATATAAAGAATTTTGTTAAGGATGTACTGAACTCCTTCCAATCAGTACCAAATCAAATGATGTATATTAATAGTATTGTTAGCCTACATGTATAACATTTACAATTCTTTGTGTCATTGCCACAATCAAAAACCATTTTTTAAATCATTATGACACCACACCGGCAATCATGATATCCTCTCAATACTTCATACCGAAAACCAAAATATGGATTAAAGTCTAAACTACGAAATACTTATTGGGGATTACAATATTTTTAAGTTGATTTTTATCAATTTGAAATTTTATTTCTGTTCTATTTTATAAGTTGTTTTATTTTGTTTCAGGGTTACACATCGGCATCTCTTATACGGAAACACTCGCCAAGTGTGTTTCGTATCGAATCTATCAAAAAGGCACTTCCTCTTTACGCGGGTGGTGCCGACTTCATTGTCACAGCTGTAATCAAGATAATAGCAGAACCTGGAGAAACCTTCAATGGCAGAATTTTGTTTTGTAATTATTCAATGACTTTGAGATGTTTTCTAAACTTTAGAAATTTTATTTACGTTACGGAGTAAGTGGAAGATATACGTATTTCAATCAAGAACTGCAAGAACATATAAATAAACACTTACATTTCCGATTCTTTAAGACACGTCTATCCAAAAAACGTTAGTTAACCAGCCATTATTTAAAGCAAAGCTTTATTTAACAATGAAAGCTATTGGCACAATTTGTTGACATGGACCATAATGTTAATGAAAAATTCTTTGAATGTCCAAATATTGGAGAAATTAAATATTAACACATATTATACAAAGATAAGCAAATTACATTGATTTTTTTTCTTCTAATACATGTAATATAGTTCCATTAGCTGAAAACCTGGTGGCCAGACCATTTGAGAAACAAGCAGGGAGCGATAACCTTTACCATGCCTCTGTGCAAGTTTTCAACAGTTCTTCTATCCAAGACGTTGGACTTGATTTAGTTTATGGAAACGAATCGCTGTTATTTTCGATTAAATTGGATTACCTCCCTTTGAATATCAACACTAAGCCAACGACCTTTGATACCTCGGTCAGCTACATGATTTATAGTTACCTCGTTCCTAAAGGAATACGATACGCCATTGACATCAAACCAAAAATCCGCGCATTTCGTGCGTTCAGTCTCTTGTCTTTGAAAATGGAGAGAGATTTCGGTGCTGGAATGAGAAAAGTACAAGATACATCTCCCTACAGTTCAGGTGAGGTTTTTGATAGGTACGCCTCCATTGATTTCGATCAAAAGGCGATGAACGCAGACCTAGTGGTCATCAAGAAACTTGAATATTCACTGATGACGTGGCCGATGATGCAAAATGCTTCCGGGAGTGCATCTGCTCAATCAAAATACCGAATTATATAAAGAGTATGGAGTTTTTTTGTATCAACATTAAGCATTTTGTATTAAAGTTGCATGATTTGAATGTACATTGCATTTTAATAAAATTGAACGGATTACGCAGAGTAATTGATACGATGGTTACGGTGATCAAATCTGTGAAATATAGTGCGTTAGTTTCTTTGAGCAAATCATCAGTTGTCAAAAGAAAATTATTTCTGATTAAAGACCAAGTCTGTTGGATAAAAAATTAAAATAAATTGTGCAAAGTTCATACAATATCAGAGTGTTATTTTTTTAGCAACAAAATATTTTTCATAGCGTTTGAAAGGACATAAATATGTTAGGCAGGATTGTGAAAAAAAACATGCCCATCCACTCTTGACACTAAATTCCCCCAACCCCATTTATGAGGGTTTACCATTCGCTACCATCATAGCCCTTGAAACAACACTATAAAGAGGTTATTTAATATAACTCTTATATTTCTCCTTGGCAGTTTCGTTAAATATTGATGTAAAAGAAGTAAAATAAAGCTAATGGTTTTAATGACCAGTGCATCACATAGAAAACAAAGTTAATTATTCCATGCATTGTTATGTAATTCGTGAACTGATCTGAAACAACTGCTATCAAAAAATGACTTGTCCAGTGCAGTTTTGGTTAATCGCGATATATGCGAGTATATATTAAAGGAACATTATCGTCAATTGAAAGGTTCACAAAGTACAAAAACATGATGAAATCATAATTCTTTAATACAAGCTGTGAATATATTCATAACCCCAGTTGATGCAATTGTACAAAAGGCATTATATCCGTATTAATTTAGACTTAAATTAGATTGAACTTTGAGAGATTCTTATTCGGTTATTCAGTGCAGAAAATATATTACTTTTAGAAGAAAAAAAACATTCATTGATAAAATGAATTACCATGAAACTGATTCAAACCTGATCAAAATAATGAAGTTAAATTTCTAAAAAATGATGCTATTAAAGCCGGCGTTTTATTATCAGACTTAAAACGGTACACTTCCAACCCGGTCAAAAAATTGGACATAGTTTGATAAAAGGAGTTAAAGAATTGTCAATGCAATCTCGTATTTACCAGCATTACCCTAAAAAAGAATTCTCCTCAAACCCTATATCATGAAAAAGCCCCCCTTCTTTTGAGTTGCATGATTCCATCCCCTCCCCCCCCCCCCCCCCCGCCGCCGCCGCCTGGACCGGAATTTTAATATCGTATGGATCAAATACCCTTCTTTCGACTAATTTTGTAAACAGTTCTGAACAGAATTTTTTGAACTCGAAATAAATAAGTATAATAAAAAATGGAACTATTCAATACTTATAGAGAAAATCAAACCCATTCAATAAAAACCTTCTATACGTTCCTAACAAGTCGATGACCAAATGTACATGCATTATTTTATGTTGTGGAGGGTAGGGGGTCAGATGTTACAAGTAACTATTACAATGACTAAGTTCAAATCCCAGATTATTAATACGGAATTTTGCAAATGTATAATCAGTTTTATCAGATAAAAAAGAAAAAAAAAATAGTTCTGATATGGAAAAATAAGCTAGGCACAGCGTTAATAGTATAAAAAAGAATTCATTAAATTATCAAAAATCCAGTCCATAATTGCGAATATTAATACCTGTTGTTGATGTTTATTTGCATACCACAGTAAGGCGATGATAATTCAGCTGAAATTCGTTTTAACTCTGAAGAAGAAAAATGTTTTATAAACTTACGCACCAGTGAAGACAAGTTGACTTTAATATGTTTCCTTGAGTGAAACCATATGCTAACTAGAGATTGGAAGCCTTATTTCTCTGGGAATTATGATCTATTTTTTGAAATTTAGAATTACTTTCTTCATCTGTTGAAGATCATTTTTTAATCAGCAGAGCTTAGGATGTTTCTTACACACAATGGTTAAGTCGAAAAGTTCAATATTAATTAAAGAGTTTAAGGTACATCAATACACTAAGATATTCTTATTTAACTGATTTTAAAGTCAGTATGCCATATCTACCAATTTACCAAACCACCATACTGACTAACTATGGAAAGGACAAAGAAGTATACACAGTCATTTCATATTTTTAATTTTTTAAGCTTCAACAACATTGAGAAAAGGAAATTTGTTAAGTGCATTCTTAATTAGTACACTTATAAAAACCTACTGTAGATTATTAGTTAAACGTCCTTGTGAATTTGGGAAAAGCACTATTCGCGGTTTTGTTTTCTTTAGTACTTTATTTTTTTAACATTTAAGAGCAATAGTAATATTGAACAAATATCGGCGCTCGTGATTCAATATTTCGCAATACGATTAAAAAAACTGGAATCATAAAATAAAGTTATTTTTTTAAATAAGGATTCTACGGTCCAGTTGTATTATCATTATTTTAAGAAGCGATTTTACCTTTGTCATTGTGTACTTTTTGGTGAAAAAAAATGCTTTCAATAGAGTGCCCAGGCACTTTAAACAGATGCTCCTCTCATTTTCTTCCCCTGTGTACTGTAGTTGTATGATTCAGCAAAAGGAGCTACATTCCGCAAGTGATTGACAAACTAGGTAAAAATCTTAAATTAAATCAGCATGACTGATGCTTGGAGTTCACTCTTTGTTTTAATTATATATACATTCAGGATGTTGAATGTCATGAAAATTAACCGTGAAAAAAAATCTAGGGATAGAACGGTTAAACGTTTTAAATAGTGCATTTCAAATTTCAAAGAAACACGTTTTAGAGATCTGCAGATTCTTAAAGTGCGTTATCTTATACAGAAATATTTATCATTTAACGTATTTCAATAATGAAGAACTATACTTTGAATATTTTTAAACGAAATAAAAGAGAATAAGCATTTACTTTTGTTATTAAATCAATCTTTGATACAAATATAACATTGCATATTGATTTGATATAGTTTTGTAACAAAAGGTTTTCATGACTCAAGTTTGACATCTTTGTTCTAGCCACATATGGTTTCAGATGCACAGGTGTTTTAGCCTGCAAGGGTGATTACCAAATCAACGCAGCAAGTGCTGCAACAAATTGCGTGGGAGTATTAAAAATATGCATGTCATTTTTTTTTTGAATGATGGTCAAAAAGATATCCTGGAAGGCAATAAATAAATCCCTGCATGTAAGTTTCAAAATTATTAAAACAGAACTTTTTGAAATTCCATTGCAACTTGATTTAAATATTAAATTTTCAATTTTAAGCTTCTGATGAAACAGATGTTTCCATAATTTAGTTCTTGAATAATTACGATATACCATAAATAACGTTTTCAAATTTTTGTATTTTATAAACGTGTTTAACTTAAGAAATTCTCTTTATCCAGTGACATACATTACGCGTTTAGAAAATTAGTAATAACAAATTTAAGTTTCATATTTTATTCAAAATGGACCGTAGCTTAGATATGGCTATTTACAGTCTGATCTATCAGAAAAATTCGAGTTAACATGTCGTAATTTACATTTTGTAACCCCAATATTTTGACATTGCATATTTGTCAACTCTTTTTATAGTGTAAACTAGCATTCTTTACATAACAATAAATCGGGATTGCTGCAACTCGTTTTAAACTTGACAACTGACGTTGAAATTTTCGCCCATTATTTAAATTCCTCAGGTAAATGTTTGATTTGTGTATTATATAACGCTGTATGCAGAGAACATTTACCTTTGAACGAGGGGGCGGAAATTGCCGAGACTGGTATCTGAAGATGTACGAGTTCAACGTTTACTCTAAGTATTTGTATCATTGTTTATTTGAATTATTGCACCGATTTTGATAATAAAGCAGTGATCTTACATGAATTGTTGGCGAGGCTGTTTTTTGACCTGTCGGAACTCAATATGGAAACCACGAGTACACTATCTCTTTCCAGAGAGATACATAAGGACGGCATGGACTTTACACAAAAAAGTGGAATGCGATCAGTATGAATTAAGCTTTGATGATTTGAGAGGGAAATACATTAATTCTCATTAAAGATCATCTAAAACTTAAAAAAAGAAGTCACTGACATATTTAGCTGAAAAACATGGATATTAAACATCGCTACCTCATCCAGCATCCTTTAGGGGATGTATTAAAAAAAAGCGTTAATGAGACATGTACAGTATGTTTTATGCAAAACATTGCTTTATAGAGAAATTGGTCTATTCAAATAGCCCTGAACTCTTTGTTCAAGATTTCGTGAACGATGTCACACTCAAAATTTCTACCAGGACCATCAGTCAGATTCACTGTTCTATTCCACCTACTGTCCATGGCAAGACTCTCTGGTAGCCAGCCCGACACCCCTTAGAGTGTAAGTAGCTGATTAGTGTTTGTATGATATACAGGCATAACTATATAAATTACATAATTATACACATAATATTATATAAAAACCTTATACAAGTTTAAAATAAATTACTATACTTGCATACAGTCGGTGTCCAAGTAAACCATATTGGGATGATGTTTGTTGTGGAAACAGATCATGTCCAGTTTCCAATGTGACATCATGGCCTGGCCATCATTTTCCCGTACAGCATCATGGCGAACAAGCTACGTTAGTCCAACAAACATCAGTGCTGGGACATAATTTTTAACGCCATCCTCCTGTGGCTCTGATTTCTTAGAACTTGCTATCTAACATTCCTTACAGCAAAACCATTCCCATTATTAAAAGAGAGTTGGTTTTTCAATAATGTTAATGAGACAACTTACAGATTCTGAATATTTGACTAAACAAAACTGTTTCAGTTAAAACATATATTACAGTTATAAACAGTTTATGAACCTGGGGTATCTTTCAATCCAATTTTAGATGAAGCTATTCAGTCTTGCATTGCTGATTGTCACAGCCCTCCATTGGTTCATATTTACATGACGGCTGCAGTATTTATATAAAGTGCGCATCCTGCAGTCATCTGAACAGTAAAACTCCTAATCTGGAATACCATCGTCTTCTATGTTTAGGCATTGCAAATGGAACCAATGATACCCTGGGCAATAAATACCTGAGCAGAAGATCATTGGAATATCTTCTCCAATATCTATAATGCTTGAATAGTAATTTTTCTTAAATCAAAATATTACAAATGATACATTTCAACATACATTCACACATGCATACAGAGAAAGAGAGAGGGGGAGAGAGAGAGGAAGGCCCGTAAAGACATTTTCACGTCATTGGCTCTTGATGATGAATCATTTTCAAACTGATACATGTTAGAGTTGTCATAATTTTGCTACATTTTTATACAACACTAATCAGAAAAAAACCCCTGAGAAGATGGCATAGACCCAGCCGATGTTCCAAAAAGTGAAAAATGTCCTGTCAATTCTGTCGAGAACGGATTAAATTCCTCTATACGTGTAATCACTTTGCGTGATGTAATCATGCGAGGAAAGTGATGCGTTGGCCAGATACGGCCAAGTTAAACAATACCAATTCAGCCGATTCACGTAAAGTATTTCAAAAGAAAATGAAAAAATGCAGGAAATCGTGGCACCCCCCCCCCCCAGACACACACACACACACACACACACACACACACCCATACAGATACACCCCGCCCTTTCCCGCTTTGATTTCTGTACCCTCAGTTTATCTTCTTACTCCCTATGTTAACTGAACTTTTAACAACTGTACCTTAAGGGGGAACAGGACGCTACAGTGTAAAATTATTTGTCATTGTTTTTAGGTTTTTTTGTTTGCTTTTTTAAACACATCTTCTGTGATGACCACTACAAATATATATTATTTTCATGACTACTTTCTTCCCTTTCAAGGAAGTTATTTTGATTATATCTCTTCTCTGGCATTATGAATTTGTTTAACAATTTGATTTTTTTGGCAATAATCGTTTTTTTTTTTATGGAATTTATTTAAAAATTTAATCTTTAATTCTAAGAATGAAAACAAATTTTAAAATTAATTGGCATTAGCTTCTTTACATAGCAATGTTTTAAAAATATTGCTGAAATCAGCAACTTTCTTGGCATTCAAGAGAGATACTACAATAGGATTCACCCCTACCCATTATTCTGGAATTATGACTTTTAGTGACAAAATCTTAAACCATCGAAAAAGTAATACATTATTTTGATTTATCAATCAACATGAACAGATCATTGTCATAATATATCTGATTATATTTACCACTTATTGTTTTATACATTTACAATTCTAAAATAAAAAGTGTTAAATTTCCCCCAATTTATGTTGTGACCATGAATACTTTTGAGTCGTTAAGTACGGGAAAAAAGATATATCAAATCCTGAATGACGCCGCAATGGGTTAATGACATCGTAACATCATACAATCAACTTAATTATGACGTCATGATAGAGTAAGCGCATCAACGATAATAGTAATGTGATCAGTGATTGAAAATAAAGGCACATTTATTTTGGCCAGCATCTCAACACACAATTTTAATATAGCAACCTCTCCTTGTTTCGTTTTAATATGTTCTTAATGGCTGTGATATCGTGTGCAATTTAAAACAGGATGTATTTATCCATTAGCGATACTTTGGCAGGAGAAACTGATGCAAAGACCTTAAAAAAATTAAAATTTGTAAGAAAATTACTTGTAAAACAAAAAGAAAAATACGACGCGTTCTTAGTATACGGCACCAATTGCAAATATATTTTTACATTCTTTCATTGTCTTAAATTTTACCTTCATTTTGTTTGTATCGATCTATTGTTAACGTGACTGCTTTTAAAAATATATATAATTTTTTTATTCTTTCTTTAATAGAAAATAATTAGAATGAAGCAATAAATAAACAAAATTATTAACACGTGTCCAGAACTTTATTTCTTATTAATAATTTATATAAATCCCCTCTTCAGAGTGCCATTACACTTTGAACAGGTGATCCTCTAGTGCACTATAACTGTACGATTTTGATACCGAGCCACATTCCACCAATGATTGACAGACTACGAGAAATCTAAAAATAAATGACTGATTATCGTCATTTTCCTTTTTCCTAATTCACCAAAAAAAAATAGTGAATGCCAGTTAAGAAAACAAATTAAGAATAAAATGTAGACTATGAAATATGATTTTTTTTAAGTGTTTATATATAATAAAGTTTATTCCCAATATGCATTTCACATATACATAAAAAATAAGTATGAACAAAAATATAAACTAAAAAACAGCATGCACATTTTTTTCAATTTAATTTAGAATGATAACGTTTGTACATGATGCACAAATGCAAATGTTTTTGTTTCACAGTTGCACTCGATACAAATATATGAAAATAGAATCAGTTTTTGATGAGAATGGTAAAAGTGCATAAGATATTTGCATCAGAGCGCAATAAGGTGTTGAAATAGAGAATAACTGAAAGAAAAAAACGAAAAATTGGTGGTTTTCCCCATTGCTTTAAACTTGAACTTTTAAGGATACGTACATTTGTACTTTTGTTTTTGATTAAACAAATTACAGTTTTTCTAGATTAATTAGAGGGAATTATACAAACCATCCTTTTTTTCTCCCTATATAAGTAAAGAACGCTGGCAAGGAAGATAAAGGATTGCCTATTGTGAAATAGAAATGTAAGTAATAACGAATCGAAAATAACTGGTGACGTTTAAATAGTCTTTTAATGTTTGGAAACTGTAAGTCTATAATAATATGTTCAAAAAAGTAGTAGAAACCGAAATTTAAACTTCTACTATTCGCATTTTATTACCTTCAAATGTTTAGTTAAAATCAAAATCTTCAAAATTATTTAAATAATGAGTTGACTTGAGATAAAATATAGGGTATCGTAACCCCCCCCCCCCCCCCAAAAAAAAAAAAAAACAAAAAAAAAAAAAAAAAAACATTTATTAGACTGCGAAAGTATATATTGAATTACATATATCAATATGGTATGAGTTATCTGTTCTTTATTTCAGCATCATTTGCGAGACCAAATATTTTTGATCATAATCCTGAGATAAATTAGTATCACAATGGACCTTCTTCTGGCTTTGATTTCATTGGTAATGACATCAAGCGGACTTGAAGCGTTTGAAACACATCGCCGTATATGCCATTCAAACGAGGTAGATGTTGGAATTCGCAAGGCATCATGGGAACCTGTTGCGATCCATACGTGTGTACTTGGCCCTCGAACACATGAATGTTTTGCAATTGGTGAGCTATGAAATTTCAGAGAAACACAATGTTTTAACAATATAGTTTTTTTAAATGCAGTACATATATGAAGTTGTTTATTTGCAAATTAAAAAAAAAGTAATAATTTTATCGTTTAATGCATTTGAATCAAACAGGATAAATAAAACATAAATTTTATTAATATAATTTAGATAGTATGGACTTAAACATTTACTTGTGATGTAAATGATTTGTATATTGTGTTTTGTATTCACTAGAGTAATTGATAACACCAGTTTGATATTTTTTTCTAGTGGGCACTGATGGTTTTAACTGCACAGGCGATTTTCATCTTCAGGGTGGATTGCCTCATCAACGCAGCATGTGCTGTAACAGATTGAGTAAGTGTCGAAAAACTTACACTTTTTTTTGGGGGGGGGGGGGGGGGCTGATCGTCGAAATTGATCCACTTAAAGCCCAAGAATAAATTACATGTCACATGTCATATTATGAATAAGGGTGTCTTGCACAATATATTTAAAAAAGACATAATGTAAGGTTTTCATTTATGTACAATATATTTTGACAATGTGATGTACTTCAATAAAAACAACTTGCATGGGATACCTTGTTTAAATTAAGAAAGACTTATATTATTATGTTATTAACACTAAAATAGAATTTGTTTCAAAAAATATACGCTTTGTAAATCGCAAAAGCGTAAACTACTCCAAACACTCCAACCAAATTACAATAGTATATATTGATAAGCTTTTTGAATCTGTCCTTATATTTTTTACGTTGCTATTAATTGTTGAAAAAACGTTCGTTTGACTTTGTACAACTTTAAAAATTTACCTCTGATGGGCTGTTAAGTTGTTGTCGTTAGATAATTGTGACGTTAGTAATATTTTTATGTGAAATAATCCAATTCTACAAGGAAGCTTGTTATTTCTTTTTAAAAAATGAATTTCTTCACATCAACCATTAGTAAAAACTTTCTCAAAGTTGGTAAACTAGAACATTGTTATATGCATTTTGTTAAGAATCAAGGAACGTGATTTATCAGTAAGGTGATTTGTTTCCCTATCAATCGGTTATTTTTCTTGTAGATCACCAATTGGTTGGGTGTACACTGCCTTTAAGATCTTTCTCTTTTCAACGGGGCTTTGACATTCAACTTGGAACCAAAGTCATAAGAAGCATCAAACCGTACGTACTTTCGTATACTGTCATATTAAAAGCTTTTTGAGGCTTACCATAAATTTAATCAAATTAACTCGACTTTAGACTTTTGTATGCTCTTTATTATAATTGACAAAATGGAAGCTTTTTCAGGGCTTTACTGTTTGTAAAGTAAGGTTTATAGTTTCAGTTCCGTATTTCAGGAGCCCAACACAGAGTGATATAACGGCATTTCGGGTAGAGATTTGTAATCTTTTCCCTCCAGCATATGACCCGTTTTTGAAGAAGTGAACAGCCAAAAGCATACTGAATTGTTTTTAAACAACTCTGAAACCAGTGAAGTGTGACGACCAATATCAGAAATCAGCAAAACTTTTTGGATTTGTTTGATCATAAAATACATCAGTAATGGCCAAAAAAATGTTTTCTAAGAAATACTTGGATATGCCTTGATCTTGTACTATCTATTCATTTATAATTCTTATTGTTATGGCTTATATTTTAAGTAAAGATGACCTTTGTTTCAAAACATGTTTTATAAACTTTCAACGTTTTAGAAGTTCGACAAAGACCAATAAAAATAATACTAAAATTTGATATAACGATTCTTTTTTTGTGTTTTATAGAATAAATTCCTTTTCTTTTTTTATTCAAATTTTTGTATAGCATTTTACTTGTGCGTGTACATATATTGACCAAATACTAACTTTACACAAGTGAGTTAAGGTTTTCAATGTATAATGAAGGGATATTGAACAATTTTGAATCATTTTAAACTAGTTAGACATGTATTGCTAGATAACAATGAAAGTGAAATGACTTAATTCACATGACTGACAACATATAAAATCCGGTCGTTTTCACCCTAAATTTATTTAAAAAGTTATCTCCTTTAGATGAGAAAAAAAGAAAAATTTTAATTTCGTCAAAAAATCTTCGGTAAATGATTCATTTTATTTCGTATTTAAATAAAGAGAAGGTTTATGCATGTAATAACCAAGACAGTTTAAGGAATTTTAAGTTACTTAAAACAATATCTTAATAAAACATATGTTTCCCTTATACTTCAATGCAAAATTAAAGTTGTAATTAGTTGGACCATAATCAAAATTTTGAAAATTCCTTTGGTGGAGTATTTTTATTTGATATCAACCTAAAAATGATATTATGGTGAAGAATATCGGATGATTCATTTGTTAGGTACAAAATGTGGTCGTTATTCATCGAATACCTAAAATTCAGAAATCAGAAAAAAATGCCTGGTCTAGCTCAGCCTAATCTTTATCAAACTTTATATTAATAAAAGTAACAGAAGAAATTATTTATACACTAGTACAATTATAAAAATCAAATTAACAAACTTAAGATTTATTTTTGTTTATAGCTGATTTTTATAAATTTGAATATAATTTGTACAAAAGCAAATATAGGTCTTGCAACAAGCTTTAAGCTTCCTAGGATTATACGTCATCGATAGTACACAAGGGATTTAAACAAATAATGAATCATTTTATGTTTTATGTATAAAGCTCAGTAAGATTAACTATTTTCATTTCAACAATGAGCATATCAAGGATATATTAGGTTAGAAGATGCGTTAGAAAAAATCGTTTATGTACCATCATTTCACAAAGTATTTCACACATTGAAACCCCTATGGCAGCGACTAATCTTTAGCAGGTGAAAAATAACTAGTAACGCATAGACAGCTTAATATATTTACTTAAATTTAGATAACTGAATAATAACATGATAGTTTATGTACCGATACTACATGTAACTGTAGTTATTTTTAATATTCAGTGTGTTATTTGAATGTTCTAATAACATCTAATTTACTTTTACATGTGTGTCGCTGGATTAGAACTGATTATTTAAAGTTGCGCACTTTTTTGTTTGGTGTAATGAATGTGAAATTCTCTCTTAATATTGAATTTAATGTATTGCTAGAAAACATAATACTCGATACATTTCAAAGCATTTCTCTGAGCGCTCTATATTATCGGCTGAATGATATATCATAAAGCACGCATTGCTATGAAGTAAAATATGATAAGAAATTGACATAATTTGTTAATTTTTATTTGAACAGTATCATAAAAAAGAATACAAATGTAAAAAAAAAAATGAAACAAGAACAGCGTAGATAACACTTTTCTCGGCTTGTGTTTTTTTCTTTCAAAACTGGGAGAATTACAAATATTTCGGATAAAAATCATATAATCTTCTGCGAAGAAAACAAAGTTCCACTACAAATGTTGTTTCATCATTTTTAGTGGGATTGCTGAAAAGAAATGAAAGCATAAGGTATAATAACATATGTCCTGTACCTATCTCACATAAAAAGTTAACATGTAATTTGAAAAAAAACAACATTTATTTGTAAAAGGGATTGTAAGGTCATTAGTTTAATTAGCGTATATGTTTTTCATTTGTTTTGTGAAATGAATTTAAAAATCAATTGCTTCATTTCAGAAAATAAATTCATACACCTGTTCTATTAAACTGGATGGTCGATGCAAAAAATCGAGCTTATTCCATTGAATGTTATTCTGTATCTACAACGGTTTTTATACATTGAAGATGTAATAATCATCTTAAGAAATATTTGTATCATGTTCATTGTACAGATTAAATCCAAACCGTTAGCTGGAAAACAAAATTAGAAATTGTTGATTTCATTTACAAATAAAACAATTTCATACTTGGCTGTTATAATTCATTATCCGATGTTTGCATTTTACCGTCAAATTCATGTCCCGCTTATATTCCGATATGCTTTTCAAGCAATGAACTGTGCATACATGTATATTTTAAACTACAAAATAAAATACGCTTAACTCGTAACACTTTGTACATTTGCAAGTAACGAGTTTTTCCCGTGATCGCGGTCAGATATATTGTGAACAAGGACTTTACATTTCCGTTTGCTAATATTTTAGATTATTATTGGATGTTTGTTTTCTAGATAAATTGTTACTACAGTGTGCTGTTGTTTAATCATTATTCAACGAATAACAATTTTCTTGCAATTTATTGTTGGCTGACACTTTAAATAGTTTGCATTGAAGTGCAATACGTTATAGGGTTTCGTAATAATGCCGTCGCTGGGAAATGAACTATATTAATTATAGTGTAGAATCATTAAAAGTAGTGGCGGCTTAGTTTTTGTGGTATTCGTAGCCCTCCGCTACGAATTTACAATCTCAACGAAAACAAATCGAGAGGAGTTTTTGTTTTAATGAAACTGAAAACGAACACATCAACAAAATTTCATTTCTGCAAATACACATAACACCAGAATCCACAAAAAATCAACAACAGACCTATTTTGAACCGTGGTTCTACAAGTACTACTATCTACGAATACATGTATTTACATGTATATCGATGCCAAAGAACATTAAAATCGAATATTGTATCGAAATATTTACCTGACGATGCTGCGGAGAACAGTGCGTGTACGTTGAATGTTGAAGCCGTCTCTGAATGAAAATAGTCTCCTGGGTATGTAGCATCCAACTAGATCAAACCCTGCGAAAGATTTATTAGAATGGGAACATCAGTTTCATTTTTGATATGCCTTTAGATGTGTTATTCAGTACGATTTTACACGTAGCCACTACCAAACATTTTAGCAATATAATAGATTGACTTTGAACTTACGACATTCGTAAATGAATTATATACAGGTGGTATTTGACAGTAATATATCACGACAGAAAGGGATTTGCACTGACATATTACGCGTTTTGATTTTAATTAAAAAATTATATATAGATATCTTGAGATGATCTTTGATATGAGATATAATGTAATTTGACATTAAGATATTTGATAAATGCTTGTTTTTGAACATGCGAATCACCGACTTTTTTCTTGATATGCCTTACCTGCTTTTTCACAGCAAAGAGATCGTCGATTTTCCAGGCCTCCCTGAAGTTGAAAGTTTCCAGTACAATTGAACCCCATGCTTGCATCTGCGAAAAGAAAGAGTTCGTATTATCTAGAAAATTTATCTATAAGCGTTGGACTGCTTTGATCTTTTAGTTTGCCCAAAGACACCCTTATTTTAAATATGTCTTAAAAACATGTACCGTCGATAAAGATATTCCTTAATGCTCGATAGTTATAGATACCCCATCGTTTAAATGCATTCATTCAAAGGTACTAAAAAATAACAAGATTTCTCTTTTGAAAAACGCCCCTTTTGCTTATCAAGATTATATGCACGGCTAACATATGATGTCTACGGGATATTACTCTGCAACATACGTTGAAAGTACCCGGATGATAACGTTAAAAAGGTCCGATATGTTCCGAGTAACTTCCTTTTAGAGAAAAGATGTAAAACAGTCATCATTTTAATCTCAGTAGGATATTTCTTTATCTTGTTATTTTTTTCCCAAAAAGAAATGATCATCTGTCAATAAAAATATCTTGGATAATTTTCGTTTTATCGGTGTAACTTTTTCTTTGTTTTACAGGTATGTGTTTTGCATGTAAAAATCGTCCATCTGTGAAAATTCAATAACTTTGAACAAACCAAAGCACTCAACATTGCACAAATGCTGGTAATTATTAGTTGTAAAATGGGTACGTTATATAGCACAATCATTATGCAAAAAAAATACATTGTTTTGATTGTATACCGTTACACATTGCTTAATATATTGTCTTTTTGAGTAAATATATTCACTTTTAGTGACGGATTCCCCACATCAAAAATATATATCCAAACATTTCCTTCTTTTTTTTTAAATCCATGGGTCATGTTAGTTGATAAGATTGATTGGTTATTGTATAGGTGCTGTAAAAAAAATTGAAATTCGCACTGATCGATGTATGTTGCCTATTTTATATTCTACGAATTACATTCAAGTCGACTTAAACAATTTTTTTTGTTAGAATAAATTGTCGTCGTGAAATTGAGTCTTTTTGCCGATAAAAATAAATTAACAAAGGATAAATTCACCGAATTGCATAAGAATTAAACGTCGTTTAAAAAAGAAACATGTACATGTATCTAATTGTTAATTGTATTCTTGTTTCCGCCTCATTTGATATGCATTTACTACAGAATTTTAAAAAAAATTAACAATGACCAATAATTATCAATACATATCTTGTTCCAATATTTCTACTTTTAAAACAAGTTATGAAGATCTGGCACATTTTTTTAAAATCAAGCCACTGTGTCATCTCTCAGTGAAGCGAGGTTTTTATACCTACTAGGTGGTCCTTGTTTGAAATGAATGTTATTCTTCGCTGACATTTAGGTGTCATTTAGGATTTATAAATGTCACACTTCACCTGCAAACTCAGATGATTATATGACATATAAATCATGCAATGGTTACAAAGTTAGATTTATGATGAACGGTCTACATAAATAAAATTGATCATTATACAGTTATAAGAAAACTAGTTTAAACTCCGTGTTTGACGAATTGTTAAATTTCATTTTGTGTAGTCGCGTCAACTGATTGTTTAATATGCGCTAGTTTTGTATTTAATTATAACTAAACGTTATGTGGCCAAAGATAAATTTTAATGCATTTTTCATGACGGTCCATTTTTATGTCTTGTTTGAATAGCAGCATTTGTTAAGATTTTAAAGGCCTCTGTTCAGTTTTTATCACAGGGTTTTCATGTACCGACACACTTTTAGCATGAAACAAACGCATTGATACTGTTTAGTTTTGCTATATAGTTACGAACTTCGAAGACGTTAATAGTCTTTGTTATTTATTTTGATATCTTTTTTAACCAATTATTCAATTTGTGTACGCAGATATTATATCTGCCATTGTTTATTATAAAAAAAATGATTGCAAACACTAACTAAAACAAACCTATGCTGTATAGTAAATGTGTTAACAGTTTCTTCGATGAACCTTGTCATATATTATATGCTCAAACATAAATATTGCATCTATATAATCACCAGAAAAAACTCCCAAAACAGATGAACACTTCCTAAGTAAATAGACAACACAAACCTTGTATAAAGCATCTCCCATTATATATATACGTGGGACAGGGACATACGTGTGTGTACACTTCCTAAATATATAGACAACACACACCTTGTATAAAGCATCTCCCACAACGTGGGCCAGGGACACACGTGTGTGCACACTTCCTAAGTAAATAGACAACCCAAACCTAGTATAAAGCATCTCCAATTACGTGGGCCAGAGACACACGTGTGTGTACACTTCCTAAGTAAATAGACAACACAAACCTGTAAAAAGCATCTCCCATTACGTGGGTCAGGGACACACGTGTGTGCACACTTCCTAAGTAAATCGACAACACAAACCTTGTATAAAGCATCTCCCATTACGTGGGCCAGGGACACACGTGTATGTACACTTCCTTAGTAAATAGACAACACAAACCTTGTATAAAGCATCTCCCATTACGTGGGCCAGGGACACACGTGTGTGTACACTTCCTAAGTAAATCGACAACACAAATCTTGTTTAAAGTACTCCCATTACGTGGGCCAGGGACACCCGTGTATGTACACTTCCTAAGTAAATCGACAACACAAACCTTGTATAAAGCATCTCCCATTACGTGGGCCAGGGACACACGTGTGTGTAGCCTCAAGGTCGCCCGGCCAGCGCCGGATGCCCACGTCTAACTGGTAACTACGGCAGACTCGTCTGAACTCCGTCTGAGCGACAATCACTGATATCAGGGCTACCAGAAATATGACATGTTGTAGAACGCAAGAAATCATCCTGATACTTTCGGGAAAACAAATCAATTTTTTTTTTCTTGATTCAATCTGAAAAAAAAAAAAAAATAAGTCTGAACCTGTTTAAGACGGTTACTTTAAAACATCCGAGTCAAATGTTTGCTAGTTGATGGAAAAATAAAAATATTTATCTGAGGTAAATAAGATCAGTGAAGATAAGTTTCATCGAAATACATGATTTCTAAATAGTTAATCAATAGTTTCTCTTACCTTTCATTCGATTTTAAATTCTACTTGTCGAAAACGTTATGTATTTATACATATCCTCAAATATAGGTCAACATCTAAATGTCTTAAAAAACATAAATGAATGCCTTTCTACAAGCCAATGAAATTCCAAACGTGGTTAGATTGATCGATATAGATCGAATTTATTAATTTTCAGGTGTAGCGTGCAATAATTCAAAGACCTTATGTCTTCAAAGAGCGCACTTTAAGTAAGAGTTTTTATAATTCAACCATCAGTTGACAGCATTTCTAGTTCAAAATTAGAAAACAAATTGCCAAATGGCACCACGCGATTTATGATTGATACAAAATTAAATTTGCAAAACTATTTGTTTTGAATGCCTGCACGTTAAGGAAGACCAATGCGCGCTTGCTTTCACGATAAAAATAAATAATAAAATATTAATGCACTTAGATTCCATGTGTTACTTTATGATTACCAAAACCAGTTTAAGACAATTCTTTCTACACAATTTTTCTCGCAAAAAATCGTAATGAAAATACTTTTATACATAAACAGATTCGTTTGAATAGTCTGTTTCTCATTTTTGTGAAAAAATATTTGTTTTTTTTTGTTGGTTTTTTTTTCTTTGTTTTTTTTTTTTAATAATTAATTTTTATTTTGGCTTTTTCTTTTTGTTTGTTTTGTGTTGTTGTTGTTTTTTTTTTGCCCCCCCCCCCCGTTGTTACAAGTGTTTTGTTTTGTTGTTTACAAGTTTGTATCAATGAGAAAAATGATAAATACATTTCCAATCATAAACATACATGAGCACATACTGAAAAATACGTTATAGAAAAACCAAGCACATGTTCAGAGCTAACATCAGCTGTGAGCATGTCACTTCATTCACTTACTACATTTAACAGTAAACTTGTTAAAAAAAATCAATACAGTTGAAGTCAATTAACCGGGCTTTCGTTAAATGATCCTACATAAAGAAATATGTGAAGCCAACTGGAATAAAAATTATACTGAACTGAGTATATGTAACTAACGTAATTGTGTAGCACCAAAACTTCAAAACTTTTTTCGAAATGCTTTTATTGATTGTAAAACTTCGCAATTACAAAAATGGTTTTTACCTCTTCTCAAAATTTTCAGTTGCTTTAGTGAACTATGTCCTTTGCTTATAACATATTAAAATAAAACAAACAAAAGAAATCAAACAATGCAATGTAAACATGTCTCCGATAACGCTTTTCTGTCAGAATGCTAAATTGAAAGTGTTTCTAAGTTTACAGATCAGGGCCCGGTTTTTCGAAAGGTGGTTAACTCTAACACCGTGTTAACTCTGTGTTAAACTCGGTGTTAAAGTTAACCACATGGTTAAACGTTTTTCCAAAGTGTGTTAGAAATGGTTAACTACTAACGCAGTGATTTCAAAATAACCGTTCGCTTGGCACTTCAGCCACCTGAAGACAAAAAAGAAGCTTTCGAGCAGCTGCTCACCCCCTTCAAGGCGGGTCAGATGAAGAATTGCGGAAACGGTATAGATTTGGTAGCGGGGGCTAAATTTTTAAAAGAATTGTTGGTAAATGACTTTCAGAGGCCAAAAAGAAGAAGCCATGCCATATCAGTCACACATCAAATACTAAAAGCGTTAAGGTTCTATAGCAATGGAAGTTTTCTACAATTTATTGGGGACACTTTAAGTATGTACACTTAATTGGTAAAAAAAAAATCAATTAATATTAAATTCTTTGTCTTAATTACTGTGAGTTATACATGTAGTACTCTTCTGCTTATCGGGCAATAGGTTGACCGAAAACTGTGGGGATTTTTTAATCTAAAGTATATTCAACATAGTCTGGTTTAAATTCTAAGTTTTAACTCCCCCACCTTTGAAAATCTTAGGATTTGAGAAGAGCACCGTATCCAAAACTGTCAAGGATGTGACGTATGCTATCGTTGCAAGGGCCGGACAGTTCATCAAGTGGCCAGTAACATCAGGCGCAAGGGCTGCCATCAAGAATGGTTTTTATCTGCAGGCCCGATTTCCAAATGTAATCGGGAACATCGACGGAACACATGTCCGAATTGTAGCACTATCAACAGATGAAAACGCATATGTAATTGTTAATAGGAAAGGCTTCCACAGCATCAATGTGCAAGCAGTCTGCGATCACGATGGTAAATAAATGGGCCTTGACCTTGTATGCAGTACCCCTTACATCACTCTAAAACGTTTCACGTTTCTAGTGGAAAATATTATTTTTTCGAGTCATTTTTAGTAGCTCTGTTTAGTTTTGTGAACGAATTAATAAAACCAACCTAAAAATGGATAACAGAAGGGTAAATTACCACTTTTGTAGAATATTTATTAATGATATTATAGAACGAAAGATTTATTCTCCTTTGTGAAATACAGTGATTGATCTAATTATATATTATGAAAACGGGCTATGTACTGAAACTGTAAAACACCAATAATTATAATGTGAAAATAAGCTACAGCAGGTGAAAATTCATTATAAGTCAGTGCCCATTCTATCTATTGATGTACTAGGTTACTGGTATTTAAAAAAAAATATTAGTACTCTTTATGAAATAAGATTTGAATTATATAAACACTTTTTTATGCATTCTTATATTAATTAATTCACTGTCATTTCAATAAAGTATATAATCACATATGTACAGGCATGAAAGTCAGTAGACAGCAGCTTATATATATGTATTTATATTGCTTATGAAATTTTAACTTTACATATATATTTATACAAAAAGAGTTGCAGATTTAAATGTTAATTAATTTACTTGCAAGTACATGTATCCATAAATTAATGGGAAAAAATATGTTACAGGAAGATTTACTAATGTCAATGTTTCCTGGCCTGGATCTGTTCACGATGCTCACATACTAAGAACATCATAGGTATATTAATCCAGATTCATAAATAATTCTGCATGATCATATGCATGCTATTGTAATCGTGCATTATGTGTCATTCATGTTATTTTGATATGATCGAAAATATATATTCCTCATTTTGGGGTGTTTTGCACATTATTGGTAGAATATAGGAATAGATGTGAGTAGTTCATAATTGATTATTATATATTTTCATAATTTAATTTTAAAAGACTTTATTAATTTTTATGCATTTTATTTTATATGCCCACCCTTATAACTAAAAACCAATAAATTTATTTCTCACAATGTATGTGCAACAGTATAAATTATATAAATCCCATGCCAAAGTGGAGGACAGTTTCTGACAGTTCCATAAATTAGCAGTACCAGTTTTTGTTATCTACAAATTTTCGTCGCAGTTCCTTAGCTCTCCATATACATTTGTACTTTTCTTAGCAATTGAATTCCACTATATAGTGAGTTTTAAATAAATAAGTTTAAAAGAATAAATTACAACACAAAAATATATATATATACACATACCATTTGATTCCAAATGAAACTGAGTCAGTAGATTAATTTAAGCCAACTTGAATCTACTCTGCATGTGCATTTTTATCTCTGATCTTGATTCTGAGTGATCATGAGTTTATTTGGCAGTGGCCAATGACCCAGGTTTTTAACTGGTTGGAAATGAATTCTAGAATGATGCAAGTCCCAAGTGTGAGGTGTGACAGTACTAATCTATAATTTCTAATACTTCAAATACTGCAAAGAAATTTGACCTGCCACTAAAACCCTAACTGCTTTGAACTGTTTAAGAACTCTGTCCTATAATATGAAAACTGCATGCTTAAGAACTGCCTATTTGGGCCTAGTTCTAAAATAGGTAGGTCACTTTGTCATGGTATACCGGTAATATGTTCAAGGCATCGATTCAACAGGTAAGGAAATATATGAAAGAAGGATACCAAGCTAGGGGCTTTGAGCATGGTGTTCTCCTTGGGGAGAGTGGCTATGCCGTCCGCCCATTCCTATTGACACCTTACCCAAATCCCCAGGATGATGCACAAGAGAGGTACAATAGAGCCCATGGACAGACAAGAAGCCAAATTGAAAAAGCATTTGGACGTCCTAAAAGAAGATTCCACGTCCTACACTCAGGGGTAATTATCCTTCGAATTATATATTTTAATTTTAAATTAAGATTTAAAGCATGTAATACTATATAGATTAAAATAAAAACAGCAAAATTTCGAAGATGGTGGGATCTAAAGAATATATAAATTTGCCATAGTGCAAGTGGGTCCATGGCATATTTTGGTTAGTTTTAATATGTATTTACTAAAAAAATGAATTTTCCAGGGGGTCGGGTGGTAAAAATTCGAGATCCGCAAAGGTCTCTCTCTCTCTCTTTCACATATCATCTGTGTGTAGACATGCATGACATGAATATTTGCAAAATCAATGTGTTTCAAAAATATCGTAGATTGTACTATATTTTACGAACGAGTTATCTAGGCGTGTGTTACGTTCTCATATTTGCTGTGTACTAAACCACACTAAGTCTGAAGCCTTTTCCATGATAATACGGGGGATCCCTTAACCATAATGATGAATACTCGTTGCTACAGAGTTTTAATGAGACAAAACTTTTTGATTTAAAAGAATCATTTTGCAAAAGAATCCTATTTTATATCATTCTCTGCCATTCTTTCATGCGTTAATGCAATCAAACGCACCTACATTGCGGGAAACGTACATGGCGCCATGGGTGATGATGGGAATTTATTTTTGATATTAAGAACTACTGAAAGGTAATGTGTATCTCTACACTATTCATTAAGAGTCTTTTAAGTACGTTCTATAGGTAGTAAACGCGAAGGTGGAGCCATTGTCTTCCTTAAAATTTATTTTTTTAAAATGCAGCTTCTTTCGTTTTAAAAAGGGTGTCAAAGGGTCGAGGTTGTTCTTAATAAAAACATTTTAGTTTTGCTGTGCAATCAAATTGAATTGCAAAATAATTATGTACATCAGCTTAAAACTTCTTTTAACTTAATATAATTGATATTATTGAAAGAAATCAATGATTTAATATTCAGTTGAATCGCCTATAAATGGAACGGTTTTGAAAACGTTAGCAGACGAGATTTTTCTACTTGCACATACAAATTTTATAGCTCAATAGGCAATAATGTACGACGATGGATATTAAAGTGATTGTTTATTTTTTTTAATTTGTGATAATGTGAATCATGTTTTATTTCTGAATCAGATCAGTTTGTGTAATTTTCATCGGATAAAGGTAGACAAAGTGATTATATGGGTTAATTTAAATCAAAGATAGGGGTTATTTACAATCAAACTTTTTTAGTAAAATAATTTTTCATCATTTTTTTTCATGTGTCATGTATAAGTTATTCAATATCACATCTGTCTCACTGAAGATTGGGGTCTCCATTCCTCCAGGAATTCCCATTAAAGAGCTGCAGTCTTTATACCTATCCACATTGTCTGTAACCGACTGTGATAGTGGTGTAGGCGGTGACCCCTCCGGTCCTTTTTGTCTCTCTCCGATGCCCTGCAAATTTGTCCTTGGCATCCCTACACATTTTTCTCCATTTGTCCCTGACCTCATTATTGTTCTCTTTGTATTGCCAACAGCATTTACCTTTTCAGTAATATCCGGCCAAATAGATTGTTTCTTTTGATTTGTAATGATATTTGAAAACTTACTCTTCAAAACAGGGTTGGCTTTCAGCTCATTATGGATGATATTCATCTCCATAATGCTAAAATTTTGACTTCTTGCCCTCTTGGGCTTGGAGCAGACATCTAAAGCCTCCATGTTTACATAGGAAGTACGAATGCATTATGGGTAACCACGTGGATAACTCAGTTAACACAGTGTTAGCTAACCATTGCGTTAAATTGCTTCAACAGAATTTAACCACTGCGTTAGCTAATCGCTTGATTAGGATTAAACAAGTCGTTATCCTAAACACTGTGTTAAATTTAGCAACCTTTCGAAAAACCGGGCCGAGCTTTACATTTACATAACTGTGATTGTTTAGTAGCATTATTTTCCTTTTTTGTATTTAAGCAATAATTCTGTATCTACGGTATTAATATCTCTCAAAAAATTGAACACTAGTCGATTCTTTTCCTTTGATCTGCGGCTAATAACAAAATCAGAGCATATTGTAATTGCACCTGTTTCTGCTCTTTTAAATGTAAACCCTTTATATTCCACACAATCACTCTGATTACCATGGATATAGATTTTGATTAAATATTTTTCCTCAATAAAAAATCAAGAATATTTAAGGAATGCTTTTCATACCACATATTATATTTTTAATATCATGATAAGAATACACATAGTACTTAGACGTATTAATTTCATATGTTTTCACAACATGTGAAAAGGCATCTTGTTTTCACTTGAATAATCGTGTTTTTGTTTTTAAATCAAACTAATGAGAATTTCTTAACACAATTTGAATTTAAAGTATACTTTCAAATACACTTTGTGTATACCTATTTAAGGTGCAGATATAAATGAATTGTAGTGCAAGTATTTGATCTATAATTTGATCTAGTTCAAAACAAGATTTGAAAATGAATCAAAACGTTATACCATATACATAATTGTATTTATTTACAGATTTTTCAGAATGCCATGTAATATAGTGTAAATTCCATATATTAACATTGGAATTAAAGAAAGCTGATATGCATCATGAGTCATACAAGTATGTTATTTCCAACAAAGGATTATGAACACCAGTCATGAACTGTCAATAGTGTTTTTCGTCTTAAAGTTGCTTTTTATTTTCAACATAATTTACATATACTTTGTAGAACATTTGAAAAGTTAATAGGTTTGTTCAAGACTTGAAACACTGCTGAGGAAGGTGTTAAATTGATTGAACATTTCAAGTTACGTTGACAAATCATCTAACACCAGTGAAATTGGTTTATGAATCGTATTTCTAATCATGTTGTTCTTAATAGTGCATGTTAAAAAACATTATATTAAAACATGTATTTTTGATAAGTAGATGAATGACAATTTTAAAATAGATAGAAATGAAGACATGGGGTACATTCAACCCGAATGTGATTGATCGATGTGGAAAACGTTTTATCTGATAAGTTGGATTTCCGAACAAGATTGATGGATAAAAATTATCCTTAACGAACATTTGTCAAAATTTGAAATTTAGTGCAATGAATTGCAAATTTAGGAACAAAAATTGCGAACAAAGGTGAGCTATAGATGTGTGTAAGAAACCGGAACTGGAAAGTGCACACAAATCCCCCTCCAAAAACTGTTGAAATTGTCGTTCAGTATGTGCATGCTGTACATTTTTAGGCCCATGTTTATAAGCAGATTATGGTAAGCTTAAAGATAATGTTTAACGTTGCAAATGTCTAGAAGCTATTTCTGTTTGATGACAATCAAAATATTGTTTAAAGTTTGTAAAGTAATTTTTTGGTTTTATTCTCAAAATCAACATTTTTAATTTAGCTTTTTATTATTTTTTTCTACCGTTACTTGTCTATTTTGAGTCAAGTCCTTTTTTTTGTTTTAATTCATTCTTAACTGAGCAAAACATTAAGCGTACCCAAAGTAAATTTGAAATAAATTTTGAAGCATCAATTCATTTTAAGGCACAATATATGCATGAACGTAATTATTATCTCTCGACTTTTAAAATGACTTATTTCGTTTACAACGTATTTATACTACAAATATCTGAAAACAAAAAATGGCAATGAGAAAAACCAAAACAATTAAAAAAAAAACATGTTCCATTTCTTGAAATTTATTTTCACTTTGTAAAGAACCAGATATTCAGTCACTCATGTATTTTATTTCTTAAAAGAAAAACAAACACTTAAGGATAAACACATACATAAAATAAACATACGAGTTAATCAACAAACGTTCTGTCATCATTACAGATACGATTGATGCAAAATTATGCAGAAACACCAATGTACTTATCGGTAATCTCGATTAATAGGTTACAAAAAAACAGCAATTTGTTCCATAAATTGAAGGATACGTTACAAGTTATGGAGGTTTGACGTCAGTCCGTATATTCTGTGACGTTAATGATAATACAGTAAAGTGCAATAGATCGGAAAACAATTGCGCTATTATCAACATCAAAAAAGTATGCATAAGTTGAGGTGAATACCCCTGAGAAAATCATTGCCAGATGTCGTGGCAGGAGCGAAATATGAATTTTCTCAGAAACTTTAACGCGAAAGTCATTTTGTACTTTTTGACAGCACAAACGACAAGTAAAAATTTAAAAAAAAAAACGGATTCTTTTCGTCATTTAATAACTCTTAGAATGCAAAAACGTCGTGAATGTTTATCTTTATATGTTAGGTTTTCTTTTTGTTTTTCGATCAATACCTGTAACAATAGTATACATGTATACCCATTTACTGGCTATGAGGACGATAGCAAGTTTATTATCCCCAGAATCAGCAACTACATCAAGGGCCGAAGTCGCAAGAACTAGTTCCTGTCGCAGGGGACAATAAATTTGCTATCGTCCGAATAGTCACTGAAGAAGAATTTATTATGCAAAAGAAAACTTTTTTCATCGGCGATGCAGATATTTTTTTAAGAAAAACAAATAATTTTTATTAGACTTTGAATTTAATGCAGCGACTCGAAAGTTGACAGAGGTGTTCTCTGACAGAGTTTAAAAGCAAAGGAAACCGAATTCCGTTTCTAATATTTTCGTTGACTATTCACCATAGGCAGATAGCACGAAAAACATTTCACAGTAGGATAGAATACATGTAACATATTTCTTCGTTGTTATTTTACATAAATAATATCCATTAGGCATGATCATTATTTATCTGTCTGATCATAGAAGGATTAACCAACATCTCATTTAATATATCCGGTGTTTGTAATCAGACTAAATCATTTGTTTGATTTCATATCTTATCTTCATATCTGGGAATTTCCATAGGCATGCTATGAAAAACTAAGTATTCGAAGAATTGGATAAATTTATTTATTAAAGGGTAAGTCGATGTTTATAAGGGCTACTTGATCGCACCAGCGGAGCTCTAGTCGGGCTGCTTGTAACCTCACAACACTATAACGACGATCCTACATTTGTTTTCACTATGTGTGTATTAGAACCCAGAAGCTAAGCGCGAACTCTATGCATGCCCAAAGTGCGCATCGTCACATTGCGTTCTAGACGACCATACGATACCAAAGAAGAAACCACTGTTTTGTTCACGTAGAAGGACACAGCAGGATCGCTTTAAAGACTCAGTCCTGGTAAAACAGGTTTAGGATGAAACAAAGCTTAAGAGCTGTAGTCTTGAAATCGGGGTTGCATGTCGTATGTCAATTCACATTTTTTTTTATAAAGTTCTAGATATGTAGCTTTCAATATGGATGCAAAACCTGTTGATTAGTATTGGCAAGATCTGTCTAAGTCTCTCCTGAATCCTGTCCAAGTTTTCCTCTTAGATACTATGTTGACATATAAAATTGGAACTGTCCGCTAAAATATTCAATATACTTTTAACTCACCATTATGTTTAATTAAGTAACCAACAAATCGATATTGTCAAGAACTAAATAAAATTATGTGTTTTACGTAATTGCGTTGTTGTCAAACGATATGTGGACAAATTTCAAATTGTCAGATTCGTTATTCATCTCTGCCGACGATTTATTGGCAGTTCCATTTCTTCGAACTACATAGTTGTTTTCTGATTTTAGATTTTAATTATTAAAACTTGTACATAGGTACGAGGCGCGGGGGGTTGAAATAAATTATAATGTTGATAAAAACAAACAACTATTTAACATCAAAGTGTCGTAGTGTTTTATGAAGGGTACATGCATTTTTATATGTTAGTGCATGCATAATAGTGTCCAAAGTAGGGGAATTTTTACCTGATAAAACATCAAAGAACATATATTCACCGATATTTTTTGCAAATTTACTTTAAGAAGCACAATATTCTGTATATATTGACGCAAAACATATCGTATTATTGGCATGTTTAATTTCAAACTAAACAAGAGATTCGTTGGTCACATCGCTCGCCTGAGGAACAATAGCCACTACTAAGTCCGCGGAAGGAGTCATACAAAAAAATATACAATGTTACATAATGGATGCTTGTATAAAATGGTTTTCGACAAACAGATAGACGGAAACCAGACAACAGCACATACGAAACTATTTCTGCCAACATTTATATTCACCCGAGTTGTATTTCTTCTAAAACGGCAATGTGTTATTTCACTGATAATAAAATAGTTCTTTCGATCTTTCGATCGGCTGAGTTGTCGTAAAATGAAACACTTATCTTGAAGAAGTAGACGGAACGCGAGTGTGAAACATGAAAATATCAAAAAACAAATTAAAAAAGAGTGATGTATCTGGATACTGAGGAAGGCAAATCTCTATTGCATAGCACCTCGAAACCTGGAAATAAGCACGGGTCCTATAAGACATCATAGCTCGATGAAGTATTCAACTTAATCAAACTGTCTGTAGCAATAGCCCACAATTAACTGTAGCTTTATCATGCAATATTAAATTAAAAAAGTAGAAATCCGTCAAAAATTATAGACCATTTTACTTCGATTTTGTTAAAAAGAATATCACTATATTTAAGATTATAGAATATCGTTCTAAGCTTATATTCCCTTTTAAAAAAGCGAAAAGCTTAAGTACTCAGGCTTGCTCAATTTTCAATATTAATTTTCTTTTAAAGATTTAACACATTTTGAACTTTAAAGCTTTGCTAAAATTGTACCTTATTCTTTACAATTAAAGTTCTTAAGTGATTTTAGTGGACTTTTTACTATAAGTTTGCTCAAAAAAAGAATTTATTTACAAACAAATATCATATTGATTGTCATGACGTATACATACATGTATATAAAACGAGATATTTGACTGTTATGTGTTTATGTTTTTTTAAAATGTTGAGTGATTTTTTTCCCCTTGTTTTTCGTTACAGTTACCTCAGCCTAATTTGCGATGCCACAATGTACATGTATACCAATACTTGCGCTTTGAGCGACCTAAAAAAAGGAACATCTTAACGAAGGCTTCTTATGTTTCAAGATGTGATAAGAGATTTAAAAAGAGAAAAGGCAATTTGCAAATACTGTGGTGTTTTTTCCGTCGACTTAAGAATTATGAAACAAAGTGCTGCAAAATGTCAAGACAACCAGCTGAAACATCCAAAACTTGTGGAAACAAGTTTCTTCCAAAGAGAGATACTTAAAAGAACACATCAAGAAAATGCTAACAACATGACCCTTCATTGTGCAGGAAAATGTTAATAAATAAGAAAACTTTCCTTTTTATACATATAATTCATCAAATTGTCTGATGACAATTTGACGATACTGATGAATACATCGACAATATCGACTGTAGGATGAATTTTATTTCTTTTTTTCCATTAATTTTTTTATATCATTTTCAAGTGTAACATACCGATTTCAAATGTGTAAAAAAAAATATCAAGATTAATGCGTATTTGAATTATACTTATGAAATATTACTTAAGTGTATATTATCAAGTTCGTAGTTTGTATTGGGCCAGACCAAGTGTACGAACCCTGGGTCCATAATCAGGTACACATGTATATGTATTCATATTCTAGCGAATGTACATATTTATTCTATAAATGTGTTTGTAAATCAGTAATGTTCTCGGATGCGCATGTATAAAATATTATGATGTAAGGGAAACAACTCTTACAACAATTGTGAAATTCTCGGTTTATCACTTAAAGTTTTAAAGAAGTCAATTTATATGTTAATCAATAATATTGTATTCATTATGTTCATTATTGTTATTGATATTTACAGGGTTCATATATTCATCGAACCTCGGACGTGGTGTTAATTTGTATACTATACATATCACTTTTATTAAAGAATTCATACAGCTTGTTCTTCCTCTTGATATTTCTAAATTAAGAATAAATTACACACAGGTAGCTATCTAATTCTTCATCTTTGAACAAAGCAGAGTTTTATTCATAAACATAAACAAAGGGATAAGAATCACTTTCTTTGGCTGCCATTTGGTGTGCGTAACCGACGTAGTGATGTAGACTGAATACACAATTTTCAAAAGAAATTATTGCTCAAAACAATTTGATAAACCAACTTTTGTTACTTTATATTCGAAACGATAATCATATGATGATCCTAGCTGATTACTTCTCAAGAATCAGTAGACTAACTCTGTTTTAACTAAATCTGCACCGGGTCCAACGGTCACACAGTTACACATATACAATTGATTTTAATTGTAGATGAAGGATTAAATGCTTATGGGTACATGTATTTACTTTACACAAGGTGTTAGCCATTGTTTATATTGAATGATAGTGCAAATCATTGTACAAGTAATATAATCACAGGTGTTTGTGTTGACGACAGAAAACAAAATGGATATAGCAAAAAAACAACAACAAAAAAAACAACAACAACAACCAAAACTAAAGAATACTGAATACATGTAATTGTAAATTACCTTGTAGTAGGGAGTTTTTCTCTGACAAGAAACGAGCAAAGACATGCATAATTGTATACATTTTCAAGAAAAGTTTTACTAGTTCATTCCTTCTGTGAATACTCAATAATTTTTCTAATGCAGATGGTTTCAACATAGTTTCGCGACCGTCTAGTTGGTATTTGATAAAAAGGCACAGGTCACTTTGAAAACTTCATTTTTATCAAAATATTTATGAAATCTGCCTTGTTAACTTTTTCATTCAGATTCTGCTATATCATGAATTATATATTAAAAATGAACGAAGTTGTATTTGTGGTCGGGAAAAGTAAAGAACAAAGGGCATTTTAAGAAGCATTGTAATAAGTGGACCATCTCAATTATGAAAAATTGTCTACTTTATATCATATTGCGTTTTTTTTTTTTGTTTTTTTTTTTTAGCTAAGCAGTTAGAAAGATGTGATATCATAACAGAAAAACAGTTTGCTTCCCATGTCATGTCATATTTTCACAACCAAAGCCGTATACAATTAAAGTAGTGTATTTATATGTCTGCCAATTAGTACACCCCTGATACTGATTTTTTTTTTTTAAATTTGAACTACTACAGTGACTGCTAGGATTGGTAAAAATCTACTACGCCAACCTGCCTTCTTTATGTGTAAAACGTTGTTGCAGACATACATGTATTATACATAGTCTTGACAACCTAATTAGTGAAGTCCTGTATAGGTGTATGTAGAAAACAGTCAACATTGTTAATTCATTACGTGCAAATGAGCAATGCACTAGAAGAACAAAAACAGAAAAATAAATATGACCGTAGATAATGCACTAAAAATTCATAAATTTAATTTGGCTTTGAAATTTAAAATTTGGGGTTATTTGTATTGTAGAACCGACCTATAAACAGGACATCCGTGTGTAATATAAGCACACAGAACGATTTATTCATAGTTCGTGTTCCTCGGGCAGTGTAACACCTGTGGCTACCTTTCAGTTATTATTCACTTGTAAGCCGCAATTAATTAATGCTTTGATATTTACGCATGAAACAATGATGTATGCAAAAAACACAAATTTGTCCGATTAATATAAATATGTAAAGAGTTGTTTTTTTTTCTTATTATTTTAGTACTGTCTTTAGTAATAGTCTGTGTGGAAGGTGTTGAAATATTTGGAATTTCACCAATATGGAGCGTACACTTTACTGTGCCGTTTGCCTCCTTGGATCATTTATAGTAAGTTTCTTTTTGTTTTGTTTATACCGTATATTAAGGCTTTAAACAATGCATAAGAATTTAATTTTAGTTGCAAAGCGAGTTCATGATTATTTGTTTTGGTTGTATACTGAAGCGAGCGATTCTATTTTTTAAAATTGTAAACAAAAATAAATCAATGACATCATTATGCTCATTGTATATGTACACGATTGTATCTTACCTCTTTGATCGCTTCAGATAGCTATATTTTATTCTTTTTTAAAATCTGAAATACATAAATTTAAAATATTTAAGAAATTCGAGGTCATACTTTTGAGTATTATACATGTATATATGAGATGATCGAATATTGTACGGATGATCAAATCCAACAAGGCTCGAGAGCTTCATGATGGATACATTTGATCATCTCCAATCTCAGGATATTCAAAGAAAGATACCTTATTTCTTATATTTCTACAATTGTCAACGATAGTATGATTACATATAAAAATTGATTTTGATGAAACTTTTTTGACTATCTTTTACAAAGTCGGTATTTAGTGTTATCATAAACAAAGACACTGGGGAATAAAATAATACTTAATATATGTAATATCGCCAATTATTGTTATATTAAATAGATTACTTTTTTAAGATCAAATATTTAGGGGTATTTTTCAGGTTGTTTTCAGTCAACTGTGTGATAACGGACAACCACTGCCTAATGTATTTTGTGGACGGGGCCCTTCAAGACAAGACTGTCCGAGTGGCTACTTCTGTAACATAGATCCTACAGACCGGTTCGCCGTCTGCTGTCCAGAAAGTAATTTGGCATAAACTATTTTAACAAAGTCTAAATAAATGGTCGTGATAAGGTATATACAATGCTGCTATCTTGAAAGTTGACAAAAACAATCCTTTCATATCCTGTATACTATAAGTTTTAAAAGTATTGTGACGTTTATTTCGGTTTGTGAATTCACCCTGAAATTTATTACTGAAATCTGATTGCAGTAAAGATGCATCTTGCATCTTAGCGTATTCTTGCTAATTCTCAGGATTGCAGCACTGTAGGTAGGTATGGCAAAGCCTTCGGTGATGCCAAAGCAATGTCTAGTAAACATCAATGTCGTTTTAAATGTGTTCTCATTTAAATTATTTAAAAACCTTATCTACGTCATAAACTGTCATACCTAATTTTGATTGATGATTTTCAAAGCTAAACACCGCTCGTAAATAGGGTCTGTCCACCATATTTCTCTTTCACCACCGTTATCCCTACAACCCTTATATAAGCAGCAGACCTATTTGCATATTGTATTTCGCTGTAAAGGTCTCACCTGTGTAGACGTACATCTTGCCTCGCCATGTTACTCGGTCACGAGGAAATTATGAAGTTTTACGCACTTTATCAATTCAAGAGAATGCTAACGTCAAATTAACTTGTCAAAATATAATTTACAAACAGAATGTGCACATAAAATAAAAAAATGCATAAAATCCAAAGGCTACGAAGAGAATGCTACAGTTTTTGGTGTGCAATTTGATGTAACGAAATCAAAAGGTTTATATAACAGGCACCTGTGTGACGGTGCCTATTTTTGAGCTGTGTTGAGCTTTTAAGTTTTGATTTTATTTGTAATGGTTCAGTAAATCTGCCTTTGGGATATAGAATTTGTATAACTAACAATATTAAACAAAAATCAAATAAATTGATGCACTGACGTTTCTTAAGCTTTGAAGTTTTTGATTTCCTTTTCTTGAATGGATCAAGTTTAGATAAGAATACACGGTTTGAGTTTTCATGGATTTAAATAATATTTGATTCTATACAAAATATAATACTTGTTGTTATTTCACACTTCACGCATTTGCTACACATTAAAAACACGTTCCTCTGGCATACCGCATACCGTTGTGGTGGCTGATATCCGTCTAACTCAAAAGTATGTTAAAATAACTCTTCACACTAATTTTCAATAATAAAAACCAATTTTGGAACCAAACTTTATTGTAAATTTAAAGTGAGTACACAACATGTCGTAAGGACAATAGAGATACCAACATTCCAACAGCTCTGTTTTTTTTCCACAATGGTCATTCTTTACTGCTTTTGTGTTTTTCATTTGAAACTTTTACTTAAAACTTAGTCTTATTCAATCGTCACTAATATCAAGTATATGCTAAAAACATCAATGTTTTGTAACGGTTTATTTCTTTCAACAAGTGTTGTTGTTTATTTTACTGTGGCATCGACGAGAAAACATAGCGGTAACAAAATGTTGTAAATTTTTTTGATATCATTTTATTTCATAATTTTTAAATTATCAAAGTTAACACTCAGGAGTTTGTGAATGTATAGTTCATATTAAATACTATTATTCTCAATCTTTGAAATACATTACATAAAACTTGGAATCCTTATTGGTCTCACAACACATTTTTTTCCGAAGATTCACGTCAAAACATGGCTGAGGCAAAATAATTCCCGAATTTCCGTTCGTTTTTCGGGGGTTTCCGCCAGTGACAGGGACTGTTCTTATCTATGAGATGAAAATAACGTGTAAAATGCGTGATTTTACCACTTTTGTAAAAATACAGGGTCACTTGAATTTTTGATGCCAGTTGTTTCGGCTGGGAGGGGGGGGGGGGGGGGGTGTGAAAAGGCTTGGATATGATTTTCAAGCACATGTGTAACTTTGATGTCAACAGACTCTCGTGCCTTTGTGGATAACTGTGTTTTCTGCAACTAAACGATTAGGAACGATTGTTTTAACAAGTTGTAAAAACTTGTTTAAACACGTTTTCCGTGTTTAAAGATGCGTAATTGTGGTAAGAATATATAGTTAGATTAAATAGTGGTGTGCAACCTGAAGGAAAATTCCTATGATCCGTTTTAAGTCATAAAAAGGAGTGTTGTGGCGTTCTATCGATGTGTGTAGATTAGAAACTGCCAACAATGGGTCTTTGTGGCCGGCATCTCTCTTATTTTGGTGTCAATGGCGCATACAAAATTAGCCCAAATTTCCTCTGAAATTTCGTAAAACATCAGACAGCGACCTGTTTTTATCACACCGTCCAAACTGCGCCGAAAAAAAACAGCTTATCCAGAAAGTTGGCTTTATCGTCGTAAACAAAATAACCTTTTAAGTAATACGATTTTTTTTTTAAAAAATGAGTTATTCAGACGCATGAACGGTATACAGAAATTATAAAATAATGCCGCCAAAAGTGCAATATTAAAGTGGAATATGGATTGAGCTATCATGCAGCACCCGCATTAGTTTCACTGAAACCAGATATTGCTTATTTCGATGAAAATGCACGCTAATTCTTTACAATTGAATATATAACGACAGTTTTTTAACCCCTCCCTCAAAAGACAGGGTTCCCTAAACTTGTACATGTATATCTTCGTGATATTAATCGGTTTACATTGCCTAATGAATAGGCATGTATATTTGCACAAATTCAATCACAAAAATTCATTCAAAATTGACACGCCGTGAAATTACATACAGTATAATTTTTCACATAATTTCATAAATCAGGGTCACCGCGAGCAACATTGTTTTAATAATCGTTCATAACTTTTTTAAATAGCAACAGAATTCTGTAAAACTGTCCATATGTATTTCACAATAAATGTTTTTGTGTTACCATTTTTTATTTTTTTCGGTGTAAAAAAAAAATAGATTACTTGCAGGTCTCACAGCACTATTTTTCAAAAAGATCACGTCAAAACATGACTAAGGCAAAATAGTTCCCGAATTTCCCTTCGTATTTAAGGGACTCGATGAACGATTGTATTATAAGTTGTAAGGAGGGATGTTCCCAGAAGATTGTTTAAAACTCGCTATCCGTGTCTAAAGTTGCATCATTTTGGTAAGAATACATTGTAAAATTTAAATAGTGATGTGCAACCTGGATAGTATTTTATCACTTTTTTAGGGGCTCCACCGATTGCAACATGTGACATAGGTAAACCTTTACCCAATGTGTTTTGTGGGCGTGGTCCTAACAGACAGGACTGTCCAAGTGGCTATTTTTGTAAAATAGACCCAGTCGATAGATTCGCCATTTGCTGTAAAACAAGTGAGTTTTAATTGTGTATTAGCATATCCTCATTTCTTAAAAAAGTTTAATTACTAATGATAAACGTAAAACTTCTTCTACTGTATAACTACATTTAATGAATTTTTATATTTAAAAACATCAAATACTTCCACAATTATTTTGATAAATAAATTGTTAAAAGAGGTATCAAAACTATGTCTAGAGTTTTCGTCTTTTTTCATACAACTCAAATTTCCTAAATATAAAAATTCAGATATCGCAAACGAACCAAAGTGCCAAATTGGTGTCCCTCTGCCAAATGTCTTCTGTGGGCGTGGTCCAAACAGACAAGATTGCCCACGTGGGTATTCCTGTAACATCCATCCTACTGATAGATACGCAGTGTGCTGTAGAAATAGACGTAAGGCATTTAAAC
This sequence comes from Magallana angulata, assembly GCF_025612915.1. Taxonomy (NCBI): domain Eukaryota; kingdom Metazoa; phylum Mollusca; class Bivalvia; order Ostreida; family Ostreidae; genus Magallana; species Magallana angulata. The sequence goes on from NC_069112.1 coordinate 43,841,085, forward strand.
TTCTATTATCAACATTTTTATTGCAAAATAACATTCTAAGTTTTAAACATGTTTTGTTTCTCTAAACAATTACATCTGTCGTAATGTATATCTCTGCAGTTATATTTTACACTTGACTTGAAAATGTAAAATAAAAATGTGAATTTTTCACAGATATACATACTAATACATTTAATCATTATATATCATTAATTGTTACACAAGTAGGAGCTGTTCATGCTTTTTAAACATTTACTTTTTGCAGGGCCACGATTTTATGGAAACTACCCACAGTGGTAAATGTACTGATATGAGTAAATGTCAAATTAAAAGCAAATGTTTGTTATTACTCAAAATTTCATTTAGCACATTTTTGTTTAATGTGTACATCTTCACAGTTTGAATTAATCTCGTAATATGCACTTCCACACATTATTATGTCTTAATTTCCTTCAATGGTTCTTCAAATTATGTGCTGTTGTTTACGAGGACTTGCGTAGTCAAACTGTTTGGCACTATTATACACAAACAGTATTGATCCTTAAATGTAGTCTCCTGAGAGATAGGAAACTTTAGAGTTATATTATTAATAGAAATTTAAATGTTGTGATTCGTTAACATGGGTGTTTTCCTCAAAATTATTTAAGACAAGTCTCTTTCAAAAAACCGTTATCGTCACCTGGCTACTGTAATGACACAATAAGAAAGCCGCTAATCGGTTTCACCTAGACAGTAAATATATTAAATATATTATATAGCATCCCCCCCCCCCCAAAAGAAAAAGAAAAAAAAAAGAAAAACAACCCGCTTCAGTATTAAACTGCATTCCCTGTTATAAATTGACGTACGTATTATAACTGGCTCGTGCTTCACATAAAAAGAGCTTTGTAGCAACCTCTAATGATACAACGTCCACTAATGATATAATGTTGCATTAGTGGTCAGGATGTTGACCTCTAATGATATAATTCATGGTCATTAACGAACAACCTAACCGTCCGCTAATGATATAATTTCAGATTTATATCATTAGCGGTCAAAAATCGTAACGTAAAGGTTGCTACAGAGCTTTTTCATAAAATATTTGTAGTGCCCATGAAACAATTTTCAGGGTCAAATGTGAAGATCATGGCATAAAAATATGAAAATCATTATCTTGGTTATATAGTAAATCTGTTTGGTCCATTATAACTCACATTTTACCAAAATACATGTAATGCCTTTCGGTACAGGGTGTCCAGTAACCCTGAAGCAAGTCTCTTGTTGAAGATTAAGGTCATTACAGAATTACATAAACATCCATGTCCGTGACATTTTCTCTCTCTCACCTCTCACTCTCTCTCTGGAGCAATCTGACTCATACTTCTCTCGCACAGCGGGTGGTCAAAGGGTGTAAATTGACATTGAATGGTGTTCCTGGCGTCGTCATATCTGATACCAAAATCATTTTTTTAAAGGACGAATATATTATCCACTTAGCCCTATTTGCCCAATACTTAACTTTAACAGAGCTTTTAATAATTGTGTGAAGTGACATTAAACTAAGGCATTAAAACGATCATAGCAGATCTACCTGTATGTTAGGGTACATATGTACTGAAATTGAATTAGAAGTTCTATGACACTAGGAAAAGAGCAAAAAACACAAAGGGGCAAACACAACCTATTTATGCCACGAATACTGAAACAAGTCAGAAAGGAAAATGGTTATATATATACTTCTTATTAGAACTAAACTGAATAAGAAGTTCACAAAAATTAGTGTATGACGTCAAAACTGAACTGTAGACGTCTGTACATGAGCTCCTTGTTGTTTTCCCTGTAAAAATTACTATATTTTTTCATCTTTACTTCCACTATCCGTGATGAGCACGACCTTCAAACAAATTAAAATATATGCCATTTTAAAGAGAATTAACAAAAGCATAAATTTTACATACTTTTAGTTAAATCTACATTTCCTTTCATCGTCAAAATCCTAAGAACAACAAAATTCCGGAGAAATCACAAAACTTTTAAATAAACAATAGTGGCTTTACAATGCTTGCGTAATAAAAACTTTTTCTATTACACACTAGATGACAGCCCGCGCGATCGCGGAAATTAAGACTTTACACCTTATCATGATATAATGCTTAATATTTTGAATCATTTTTTGTTCATTTTGTATATACTTTTTCCGATTTTTTTCTTTATCTGTTGGAAATTTGGAGGAGCGGGCAGGATGATTCATCTAAACTGAAATGGATAATATATACATGTATGTGTCCTTTATCCTATTTGTTGCAGCTGACCAAAACAACTCTTTTATTGTATTTATTTTAAACCGGTGACTGCGTATTTTTTGTCGCTCTCTCTAAATTTGGCTATCTAGGTAAATTTTCGGTATAAATTCTATTATTGTCCCAAATAAGAATATCAGATAAGACTATTTTGAAAAACAATCTGGAGGGGGTGGGGGCATTCCCATGAAACTTCCCGTCTTATGCATACGAACACCATTTATCCATACAGTATAATTTTGTCATTATTTTTTTTTTCAAATTAATGTCAAAGGTTTACCACTAATTTGTCGTGGTATAAAAAATTATGAAAATAAAACACGCTAGGTTATGCATTATTATCCATTTGCATGCATATTTGAAACCAAAATTGTCAGATTCAAAGTATTTGCCCAATGGTTAACTCGCCCTTCACTTTCCGCCATGATGTCAAAATTAAATTAATTGTTCCATTTTATTTATAACCTTTTTGTATCAATCGAAGTGCAATCTAAGGTATCTGCCCGCGATGAACTCTTCCTACACTTATCATTAATTAGTCGATCCGCGTTATTGGTTACCCCGTTCTGGAAAGTTCTATCCTCCCTCACAAGAGGCGCACAGTACATATATTCATTCTTTATGTAATCATTTAATATTATTTCATTGCAAGTACATATATATATTTTGATCGAGAGTATCCATGACTTGGATCCGCCAAAGTGTGTCCACCATCTTACTCTCATTTTGCTATTTCGGGCTTGTTTATCGAAAATAAAAGTAGGTTTTTTATTAAGTTCACAATAATAACTTACGAGTTAAAATTCAATTATACCTTACGGACATCATCTAACATGTGTTGAAATACCAATGGTGTAAGCAAGTACTCTGGTGCAAGCATTTTGTAGTTTTTTTGCAAAATGCCTCAATTTATAAGTATAGATATATGAATTTGTATTGAGTTGTTTTATTTCTTTTTCTTAGTTTTGATTGAGAACAACAATATATTGTTGATGTTTGATCTTATGTTATAATGCTAATTATTAGGCCCTTTTCCATTCATTACAAGTGTTCTGTCCAATATTTATTTTTTTAAGTTGTAAAACTTTTTTTATGATGAAGCTTGAAAACAAAAATCCTCTCCAGCATATCTCACGTGAAGAGGTCATTGAAATGCATACGAACTGACAGCTAATTCTAGTATAAGACGGTATTTACACCTACATCCAAATCAATGAAAGTACTCCTCAATTATTTCCAATAACAAAGATGAAGATTATCAGAAAACAAATGTATAGTTGAACCAGATTTATTGTGAGTTTCTCTGCCAATAACACAAATCAAGCGAAACACACCTGTGACAAGCATCAGGGCATTAGTTGGTATGTTTCTTTTAAAGATGAAATCTAGTCTACCCAATTAATCCATGGCAACTTTTTTAAACACTTCAAAAATGAAGTTTGTGCCCAGCAATATTTAATAAACAAATTGTCCTGATGACCCCATTAGTGCCTAAACACTTCGGTTTAACCCCTTAGCAAGGTAGTTTGATATTTCTGACCATAAAAGGACTTTGGCACAGTTATTGTTTGGTGACCATTGGGACCCCTCTCACGCACTTACAGCATGCACAAAGGTCGTCCTTTTGTAAAGTCTATGGTGATGCTATATCTTGATATTTCCTCACCATTTAAGAGTAAACTTTACTTGAAGATTCAGTAATTAAAACAATAAACAGCTATTGCTGGTATTTTAATAGGACTAGTTATAAGTCAAATTATCAAAAATTTTCATTTCCACTAGAGACATCATTCTCTAAAGTATTTCTCTTCCAAGTTATTATTATCTATATTAAATAAGAATTGTCATAGTTTCGGTTAAGATGGTTCATGGATTCTTCTAAATCGCATAATATAAAAAGAAAATGATTAATTAACCAAGTTTCAAGCATAGGCGACTATGTCCAATTAGTTTGTTCTTTGTCCAACAAACGAGAAACCACATGAGAAGTATTGTTTACCCCGATCGACCATCATCTTTATATGTAACATGATCGCTGACACAGCAAATCATTGAAATAGAAGGTCGATGGCTCTATACTACAGCTACATGTACCGGTGTCCCTCAGCTGGCATTCCACCAACTTGTCAGAGATGCCGTTCACGTATCAAAAGCCACGGCTTGAAGATGAGCCAGGAAAGTGTCCCGCATCTTCGTCGATGTTGCTGAACGGTTCATTCGGTTTCCAACCGGACAGGGGTCCTTAGATGTAAACAGGAAAGTCATCGCCACCGTAGGTATAGGCATTTTAACAGGAGCTTGGACTCTGGGTAGTTGTAACAAACAGCCATGTGACTAGGCTTGTCCATCTCTTAAATAGCTTCCCAGCAATTGATCTTTTATAACATCGACAAGATGTGTCTTGCTTTTGAGCTAAGACTACGCAATCTGTGCACGTATCACATAAAACCAGCGTTATATTTAACTTGTTTTTACACAAGAAAGTGATATTTGCAACCTTCTGAAAGATTTGATCTTCCAACTTCATCTACAGTAAGCAAAATGTGACTTTTACATTTAGGCAAACGATAAGTAAATACAATGTGACTTTTACATTGAGGACAAACAATATAGGCCACTCGCTGGCACGAACTCTTTGTTAAAACTTAAAATGTTATATAAAATTTAAATTGATGTTTAAAAGTAGTATATCTATTATGTCCCCCCTTTCCAAAAAATATTGTCCAGAACATAATACAAGACCCCTTCAACATACAGACTTAAAACTTATATCATAGATAGATGGTATATAACCAAGCTGAACCCCACCATAATTTTTGACTTTGACCCAAAATTTTTATTTCAGGGTCACATTAGAAACAACTTCATTGTTCAACTCCTATACTTTGACAGAAGGACTTCAAACTTAAAACAAAGAACACTAATAATACGCTGAGGTGTACTTTGATTAATATTTGACCTTGCCCTTGTTTTACTCAAGGTCAAATTAAGAAAAAAATAATAAAATTTTGTTTGGGTTGTAACTTAAATACCCTTTGACAATAAGACTTCAAATTTGCAATATAGGTAGATGGTATTGAGAAGGAGTGCATGCCAGCAAACGTTTTGACCTTGACTTATTTTTTCTTCAAGGTCAAGCATTTTATAAACCATATTGTCCGGCCATAACATAAGACTCCTTCCAAATACAGACTTATAACTTGTATCATAGATAGATGGTATATAACCAAGTTGAACCTTACAGAAATGTTTGACCTTGACCTTAATTTTTTATTTCAAGGTCAAATTGGAAAAAAGTCATTGTTCAACTCCTAAATATATTTTGACAGAAGGACTTTAAACAAAGAACATTAATAATACACTGAGGTGTTCTATTGATTAATATTTGACCTTGACTTTGTTTTACTCAAGGTCAAATTAAGAAAAAAATATAAAATTTTGTCTTTTTTGTAACTTGAATACCATTTGACATTAAGACTTCAAACTTGGAATATAGGTAGATGGTATTGAGAAAGAGTGCACAGCAGCATAATTTTTGACCTTGACCAATCTTTTGTCTCAAGTTGATTCATTTTCTAAAAAATATTGTATGAATCATAACATGAGATTCCTTAAACATACAGATTTTTTACTTGTTTCACATATCGATAGTAAGTTACCTAGATGGAACCTACCAAAATTAAGAAAAATAAGTCATTTTTGTTTTCCAGACCATTACTTCAAAATTGAAATGACTAACTTTAAGATGCTGAAGTTTATGACAAACTAATGACAGATGTTTGTAAGGAATGAATGTGTGAACCTACACACCATACAAAGGGCTACTAAAAGGAGTCAGTATGTCTCCGTAGAAATGAAGGTTTCTCATAAGGGTTTATATGATATTTTTTTTTAAAATTTATACCATGGATGAATAATTGAACACGTTTAAAAATAACAATATTTATCCCTCTCTCATTAGAATTGTTAAGTGCAGGGAAGCGTTCGCGAAGACGCTTTGTTAAGATTTGTTACGTTCAAAGAGACTTCATTTGGAACTGAACGTCAAAAGCTAAATAATAGACTTTTTATCGTGCTAGCGTCGACTCTAAGACCTTGTGCTTAAAAATGTATTTTAACGTGGAAGCAACAACCATCCTTCTTCATTTTGAATTAACGGAACCCTGGTGTTTTCATCATCGGAACGTCTGAAGTTGATGAGCATGTTTGCAGACAAGGGTTTCATTCTATAAACATGAAGGGGAATTGTGACGGTTGACCTGAGGTAAATGAAAAATAGTATACTTAGCGGACAATCAGTGAAATTACTATGTTTGGTCGAAAAAACCCACCTTTTTTTTTAATTGCTTCCTTATGGCTGCTTTTATATACGAACAACTCATTTCAGATTTACAGACATTGTATGCAAGTATGGGAGTGCAACACACGATGAATATATATACTTGCAAACTCAAGCATTACTGAAATAATGGACCAGCTGCCAGGTGAAGAATGGCTTTTAGGGAACAGAACAGACTCAAAACTCATAACAAGCAAAATTGCTTACCTGGGTAACAATTCTCTTTTATAGTCTTTTTTCTCTAATTTAATTTTTTTAACTTAGAAATAGAACACCGAAATCATATTTTTTTTTAGATTCATTTTTTGTGAAATTATTTTTAAAACACCACTTACCCCATCTTCACTAGCAAAAGGTTTTCGGTCCCCTTAAAACTCTTGGCAAATATTATTACGAAAACCCGGTCATGCGGTCCCGCCATCTAGCTAACAACTTGAGTTGCGCCCCTTGCTATTTTTAAAAAATAAAATAAAGGGTAACATATACGATACGGCAACACCAAAACATGTTGACTAATGAATCTCGAAAAAGAATCAATGGCGTCTTTAAAGTCGAATTACGAGAAAACTAATAAAAGCAAATTATTGTTGTAGTATGCGATCGTGATGTGTTTGTTGGTACCCGTACTGGTAGTGGAAAGTTGATGATATACGAATGCATTCCAGTATTATAACAAAGTATCGTCGTCATCGCGGTACTCCCACTGTTTTAACGAATATTCATAAGCCGCGCGTCAGAATCGAAAGCGTGGCTAAATTCAGTAAGGTAAACACCAACATGGCGACTATCGATAATGCAGGCCACGCCAAATATTGTTGTACGCCTTTTTTTAACGGCGATGGAAGATTGCATAAGGAATTATCTTTCCACAAGGTTCCTTATCGACCTGACATTAGAAAAGCTTCGGTGTATGCCTTTAGAAGAGACCCAGGGCCAAATTTCTTTCATCTTCGTCTTTCATCCATTTTTTTTGCAAACACAGATACGCCAGCTACATGTATTCTCGTTGCATTAGATGGTAATATCTATCATGCAAATGTATTGCACCTTTAAGGTCAATTCAATTCCAATCGGCTATACATGCAGATGAATTAAATAATAATAGGCAATAATCAGCAGATGAAATATGATAATCCTTTACTGTTCTTAATTTATGATACATATTGGTCAGTTTTATGAGTCAATTCAATACACAGAACACATCTATCTGTTTTAATGGCTATATGTAAGTATTATATAAATGTGAAGCCAATTTTAAAATGAAAAGTCTATAAAAACAGGATTCAAAGTGCATGCAGATTAAGATAAGGTAAATGTGGTTATGCAAGTATTGCATTCATTAATTAATATAAAGTGTTGAAAAAACCTGCGAGGACAATCACAAAATATATACATATTTTGTGATTTGAATATAAAAAAATACATATATTCTAAATGATTTTCTATTAAATTAGTTATATATTTCGTCATCTGAACATTCTAAATGATTTCCTAGTATATGGATAACTATAGAAAGTATGGTATGTTCAAGACATTTTAAGCTAGATGACTTTAAATGGACGCTAGTTCGGAAGTTATTAAAGCCAGAAAGTATTCCGTCGGTGTTTAAGTTATAAGATGAACTATTCAGGTTTTTGTGTCGTCTAAAATGTGGGTTTTTAACAGGATCTTTCGGTCAGGTTTAGTTGTCAACTGTAGAAAAATTACTTTTTTAAAGTCGGGCTCAGGCCGTCTTTTTTGACTGGTTCCAAATATCAAACTGGAACCAATCAGAATGCGTTTCTTATTCAGAGAAGAAAAGATGTAAACAACAATAGTTGCACCCATGTCCATTAAAGAAATTGACCAGTTCTCTTTCTTTTGATCGTTTTTGTGTGGATATTAACCTAAACAAATAATGCCGATTGATATATGGGAAAATGTTGACTTTGTTAGATCAGATTTCGGATGTTTTACGATGCCAGCCGATAGAAAACGATGGAAAATAATCGTACGTTTGTCAGTTGTGTTTTAACAAAGTTTATTTGATAAATTAATATAAAGCATAAAATTCACATTTTGACACAAAGAAATAAAACTGAAATTTTTAGTAATCTACGGGCAAAGATCATTTTTTTATACGGACGTTGCCCCTGTAAAGATGCCAGTAGGAGAGGCCGGAAACTGAATAAGTTTATCCAGCTTTAAATGTTGAGACCTCGTAAAGATCCTACACCCCAAAGATCCTTATTTTACACTTTCCAACGCCAAAATCAAACAAATGTTTGCTATGTTCACCTCATCGGATTTGTGAACATCCTTCTTGGACCATAAAAAGACTTGATGTTCACTTGTCTGCAAGAAAAGCCAACGTATGAGAAAAACATGTCAGACAAATTCAGAGTGTGACGATTTAGCAGCCGAAACATAGGTTTAGTCACATTACACCAATCACTCAATGAGTTTCATATTTGTTTGATATTGATATGGAAAATCTCTCCAAAAGCACCGCATCATTTTTAACAAGTGAAATGGGTGTTGTTTCTAGTAGTCATGTCAATGTAGATATGAAACACAAGTGTAATATAACCATACATAGATATCCTACAACAAAGGGGAAACATTCTTAATCCAATACCGTCACCAGACTTGGATACTCGATGGTCGAATATTTGTTTATATTTTAAACTGCCGCACAATCCATACGTTCTGTTCGGAACATGAAAGTGTACCTTGCCACATTCCAATTTCACTGTGTCAGTGCATTTGGGAGGTGTAGTAGGTATTGAGTCCGGATCGTATCGAGAAGGAAGTGTTATGGTATTCCATAATACGTTCACCATAGGTTATCAAAACTAGTTAAGCGCTAAACTGTACTATATACAAACAAAATATGTTTTGTCTGCGGGTGTAGGAGAGGTGTGCGATGGAAAGGGTGAGACTTACATTGATACTACAAGAGATATTTTATCGGATATATCCCAAAAAGAAGATGAGAGTAAGAATAATTTAAATAACGTTTCATGCTTTATGACTGATAATTGCAGAAAGAAAATGCTATTTTAAATAGAGACATTGATCATTCTGTTCATTCTTTTCAATTTTCCTTTAACCTCTGTTTACAGTTTTCTCATGTATGAATTGAAATATTGAGCAAAAGTTATGTTTAAATTCCCTGGATATACCCATTCTTTATGAGAGCCTTTATTTTCAGCTTTTACAATCTGACTCACAATCATTTTAAAAAGATGGGGCAGGTGATCCAAATATGATACAGGTTTATATGAAAAACCTTGCTGTAAATGTGAAAATATTTTCATTGTTTATATTTAATGGAACCGATCTTATGCATTGTTTTATAATGTTCCCGGTACTTTTTTAATGCTCAAACATATTTTGCAGTATTTTTATTCTTTTTAAGGTTCTTACACTATTATTCAGAATTTATGCTTGCTGAAAAAAACATGTTTTTGTCGTTTAAGATATTGAGTATTGTTTGTGAAATTATTACAGATTTTTAAAAGCTACCGAAGTTGGCAACATTCCACTTATTGCCACTGTTCTCCAGAGATTTTTATATGTTTTAGATTAATTTATTTACATATTTGTAATAAACTCTATTTTAGTGTTGTATAATTAAGTTTCACTTTTCTAAGATCTTCATATTTTTATGACGATGTCTTTGATTTTTCTATTATTGAAAATGATAATACATTAACATTTACAAAAAAGTGTTTAAACAAGACAAAAAAACCACTGACGAGATACAAAATTTCTTCAAAGACTTGAATATCGGACAATTGATCCACAGAATAGTTAGGCGTCGTTCTCTCTGCTAAGTGCATCTTTTTCACATGAACATTTGTCAATTAAAAAAAATCAATAAGTGTATGCATAGAAAATAACTGCCAATGACTCGAACTTTGCAGCTCTAAAGCTAGCATATAGAGTACGAGGGCATACAAGCAGTTTTGTCAAAAGAGTGTCGGAGTGGACCAAGAGTGACAAAGTCATCAAAAATCATACATTACATATCTGAACTTTCAGAAATACTTTTATAAGTGAGAGTTAAATGTCATTACGTCAGAATGGTATATAATACCATTGAATTTCATTTTCCCTGAAATTATTATTTGTTCCAGTACTAGTATATACTGTATGATGTAACCCCCTCCCCCAGAAAAAGAATAAAAAAATAATAATCCTTAAGTAGATAAAATGCTTAATTATACTGCCAACATACCTTTTATAACCCATAGCTTTAAAGTTATGGTATTAAATGCCAAGCAGACAACAGATTAAACACATAAAACAAATAGGTTCATCCACGAGAAGTCACAACAGCCATCGCTATGCACCAGGACAAGTCCATCCTCGACCAGGGAGTCCGCGAGATAGAGGTCCGGGCACTATTCGCCCTGTCTGACGTCACGCCTTAGTTAGGTCGTACACATAACATGTGTTTGATTTATTTCTATGTGCTCTCTAACTGTGTTGAATAATTTTGTCCAATGGTGCGGTGTTTTTTCTTTGATGTTTCTCGACTGATATATCGCATACAATTTTGTTATTTGAATATCACATATGTGATATTTTTGCATACTAATTAGATACGCCCCCTCATGGCGATTGGCTAAAGAAAACACACAATACTGGCAACAACCTTTATTCAACAAATTGTAAACATGAAAAAAAAAAAAATGAAAATTTAAAATTGAAATGTTCTGTTTCTTTAACAGTTTGAAACAAAAACTGAACAGTTCTTTAAAATGTTACTTGATCAATATACACATTAGGCCTACTTGTTTCCTGCATCAAAAATATGGACATTACAGTTTGTAATGTTGATCATTGGGGTGCGCATTGGATCAACCATTAACTTTGGAAGTTTGCTATTATTGGCTTCGAATTCTGCCGCGCATTCGTTTTCTTCCGAGCCAAATTTCGGTGGATTTAGCGCCATGCTTACTGCACTAAGTTGTTCCTGGCTTGGTCGTTTGTAGTTCCGAACTGCCGTGCTTCTGTGTCCTGTTCTGGACATTACAAGCTGTTCCTCTATTCCTGACAAATAAAAATTTATGAATACAAAAGAAAATTAAAAAACTACGCCAGAGAGAGAGAGAGAGAGAGAGATAAATATTACCTGATTGAAATAGATTTGTAGCACATGTTCGTTTGCCCGAATGGTTGGAGAAATTCCCATGGAAGCCAGCCCCACTACACATATCCTTGATGATTTTCCCGAGTTTGTTTACTCCCATGACCTGCTTGGAATACTTCAGTCCCTCACCTGCTAATGGACGACGGTACATGCTTCCCGGTCCAACCATGTCAATGTAAGTTTGGTACACATGCATGAAATAAATTCCGAGGTCCGTCGGGTCCACAGTCGTGTTTTACTTCCTTGGCAGTTAGGTTTCGCTGATTTAATCCCCCCGCAAAGTTCTTGGAAGTACGACCGTAAAATGTAATAAACATTTTGTCACTAATCTTGTCGAGCTTGAACTGCTCCGTCACTAATGAACGATGTTCATCAAGACCTCTGAGCCCAAATAATTTACAGTTGTAGAAGAATATTGTGTTGGTAAGTGCAACTGAAGTTTTCATACCCAGATGTCCGCCTTCCCATAACGAGTTCTCCATTTCGGGGGAAATTGGGTTCGCCTGTCGAATTGTCACACCTATTCCCTCCGTGGCGAGTTGTTTCATTCGGGCATCTAATGTTTTGCGGACATTCCGAAAACGCATATCTTTCCGTCAAGAAAATTTAAGTCGATTTCATTATCTCGCATAAATCTTAAAATAGCAGCACACAACTGGTACAAGGTTTTAGGTGGATATGGACTACCATCAGCCCTGCGGCACTCGATCACAAAGCAGGACAAAATATGGTCTAAATCTTGTGAGCTGCACGATAGTAAATCAGGAAGTTGCATTTCTAAACCTGAATTAGCGTTTCTCGATTTTCGCCAGTCGTCAAAAACTTTAACTCCCCAAGATGTATTGCGTCGTGTATTGGTACTTTCCTGACTTTTGTGAAGCTCCTTTATTTCTGTAGAATTCACTGGTTTGCCGAAACGTTCCGGAGGGTCGGTTCAGACGTCATATTGTTCAGTTTTAATGTTATCCTGTTTTTCTAACTCCTTTAAAAATTCATCAACGTCGAAAGTAAAGTTTCCAAATTCAACATCTTTTTCGTCCAATTCATCAAAGTTTTCAAAAGATTCAAGCGCTTGGCTTAAAATCAAGTCATCGGAGTCGCCGAGTACGTCCATCTTCCTCCACCGAATTTCTGAAACTGCGCATTTAATTTGTACCAGAGAGCGGGAAAAAGTGAAAATATCACCGGATGGCGGGAAAATGTGCAAAAACCATTGGACAAATCAGTTACATGATTGACAGCTCGAGCATGTACGGAATATATCGCCTCACCTTTTGACACTCGGGGGCTCCGCCCCCTCGTGCCAAAAAGTGAGGCGATATATTCCGTACATGCTCTCGTGTCATCATGTAACTATAACTTGTCATCCAGTGAATTTTTATAAAAGAAATGTTTTTCAGCTGGTCAGATTAAGTAATGTGCATTTTTTATTAATAGACAAGACAGCAATGCAATGCAGCCATGGATTGATGCGAGCTCATTTTGTTTATAACCAAACAGTTTTAATTAGTAGAATATATCATGATATACATGTATGTATGTATATAAACTATCAATGTATGCTTTGACCTAGATATTTCCAAGCACAAAAAAAAACAACTTGGAATGTATAATATATATGTATACTGGTATATTGGTATACGCAGAACACGCTTGAATGAACCACATTATCCGGGGTCACAACGACACATGTTCTAATAGAGTATAGAGTAATTGTGGGAAATGGCTGCAGTTTTCTGTGAGCTAGTTAATGTTTTTATGCCTTTTGATATCTATTTTACTTCCACTCGATAAAAAGGTTACGCATATATACTGGTTGAAACCTTTTGATCAGACATCAACATTGAAGTTGCATTTTTTTCATTCCATATAATTGCTTGCATCACTTGAAGAACACTGTCAATCCAAATATATGCATCTGATTACTTTGGGGGTTTTTTTATTTTGTAATTATTACATTATTTATTTTAAAAGCTGTGATGGATAAGAACATATAAAGGAAAAATAAATTGATTTATATAACACAACAGCTTTAGCTGGTTTTTAGTTAAGACGACCTTTTTTGATAACAAAGTGTGAATTGTAAAATTGAAGAGAAAGATTAAGCATGGAAACTGTATGTCTCGTTATAAGAAGTGCATGTGTAAATAAGTCACATATAAGAACATCCTCCCAACTTCTCATAATTACAGTTTACCTTTACCTGCCAATTTTAACTCTGTTCTAACCTGATTTTTTTTTTTTTTTGCAAAGCAATGTTCTTAAGCAAAAATTAAATTGTCTATATCTAAATTGTACATATTACCAACACAGTAATATTAAGACATAAAGGCGATAAATAAACATTGTTAGCTAAATTTAAACAATGCTAAGATAATGTTTTTTTGTCTTCTTAACGTTTTCGAGGCGATCCAAAACATCGTTTATATTAATCAAGACAATTATAATGGGTTTTTTTTTTTATCGTGCAAAAATATTTCAATATATATGATTTATATTTCAATTCCCTTTTACTCAAATAAAAATTAAAACTGTAATAATAATTTGCAATGTTTATTCAACTACATCTTTTATCAATACAATGTTCGTGTTATAATATTTACTTTAACAAAAGTCATGTGTACTATTATTTGTTCTCGGCCGACTGTTACGTGGTGTCTAACATGGTCAAGGCAGATAAGAACTGGCATTCGAGATTTAATACTATGCTGTACCATGCACTTATATGATTCCTTATCATGATTGGTTTGACCTATAGCGTACCTGCCTACCTTATTTCCGAATGACGGCGGTCATGTTGATTGTTATTGTTTTCGTAAGCTTAACAGTTTCATTTGCACAACCAAATGATGAGTTTTTATCACATAATGGTGACATTGCTTTACGAGAAATGGTTTTGGAACTGAAAAATGCTGTGATGCATCAGAATGAGAAAATAAAAGCTCTGGAGCAGAAATGCCAATCACTAGAGAAAAAGAACAGTGAAAGTTCAGAGGAAATTATTGCCTTGATGAAGAAAATAAAGATACAAGATCTATCAATTGAAAAATTGAACCAAAATTTTCGTGTATGTGAGAAAACAGTGAAAAAAGTATCTAAAATCTTTTATACTACGGGGAAACAACGACCATCTCGCAAATCTCAAGATTCGATTGGTTCTTCTATTCCTAGAACGGGTTTGTTGATGTTTTTTTAATGAATTTGTTTTTTTATATTTTTTTATTTACACTATATAAAAACATACAAAACTAAAATGTGTGTATGTTATACATTACTATTATTATTTATTTAAGTAGAGAGGTAAGCATTTCCACGAGTACGGGTACATGGGGAATCCCCTGACTTTATGTAGATTACGTTCTGCATACCGCGTAAGTCCTCAAGCTGTACAATACGTTAGAATCAAAATTGTGGCATTTTTCAAAAGAAATACAGATTTGTGTATCATAAGCTGTTTTATGTAAAGCAGATGATAAGTTAAGGACAACAGTGCTTTTGGTTTCGTCAATTTCACAGAATTATTTCATAAACAATGAAAGTAAACATGACATGATAACACTATTAAATCTAATTATTCTAAAAGTTCATTTACAAGTACAAATTATTTAATATAAGCCAAATTTCGATATTTGTACGTGTAAACTTCCTTGTAGCTCCACACGTATCCGTAGACGTACACATTCAAACACTTAACCTCTCTTAATATTTTCAAATTGAAATATGATTTGGCAACATGGTTAAATATATGTTAACAAATGCAAATAAATGAATTCCACAGGAAGACTACTATCAACCCAAACAACGGTGACACCAAATACAGACAGCGCAGTCGCCTT
Source organism: Magallana angulata (assembly GCF_025612915.1). Taxonomy (NCBI): domain Eukaryota; kingdom Metazoa; phylum Mollusca; class Bivalvia; order Ostreida; family Ostreidae; genus Magallana; species Magallana angulata. The sequence goes on from NC_069112.1 coordinate 43,856,661, forward strand.
CTACGCCTATGCTTCTCAGAAAATTCCAAGTCCAAGTAGCCATTTCATCCTAACCTTCGACACGATCATAACAAATGCCGGCGACAGTTTCCATCATCATTCTGGAACATTCATTACCCCTCGTACAGGATTCTACGTATTCACCTGGTCATTCAGACTACAGAACGATTCTCACGTTTCGACAGAGCTTGTCGTAAACAACGTGGTGAAGGGGTCAGTTTACTTTGATGCACACCCAGGGGTAGGTGGGAATTCAGGAGGGACTGTAGTGGTTCATGTCAATCAAGGGGACGATGTGTTTGTACGTACGACCCAGTTTGCCAACCTTGGGGATATATTGAGCGATCATATCGGAAGAACCTATTTCGCTGGATGGCTGTTAGCATAAATTTGTACTTTAGCTGACTAAATGTACTAGAAATAAAGAATAACACTTTACCAATTATCGTTCTGTTTGATAATGTTTGGTAATGTAGCAATGGATTTTGCAGTGAACCCAGTGATCTGCGATATATTAACCCTGTATATCTTATTGTGAATTAGCATTTGTACATTGAAACAAACGCCAACATTTTTTTTTAAAGAAAATCAAGAACGACCAACAAGATGGAACAATTGCGTGATACGATGTCTACCTTGTTTACTGTAATATAATACTAGACACCATCTGATGATATCAGCGATATAAAAGAAATAAAGGAATTTAAAATAAATTATAATTTGGCGTGGCCCCATCGCATGCGTTTGAAACACTTGGAAACAAGCAAATGAAGTTACATGTAACTGAGTGCCTCATGAAATGTACTGATAACTAATCATTATTGGAATACTCTGAAGGAGCCGCATTTATTTAAAAAAATAAATGATGTGCAATAGTACCTGAGTTTTTTACTTGTGTCATTTACGTTCCCGGGTTGTAGATGGTAAAACCTTTTTAATGTGATAATGATGGATTCCTTAAAATATATTCATTTCTTTTTATTAACGCAACGGAGAATCTAGTAAGGCACATTTGTAAAGATGCTTTTTGTTTTTACATGAAATCCTCAAAACGCAGCCTTAACTAACCGGGAATTTTTATTCGCAAAATTGTTCAGAAATATTTTGTGCATGTATTGACGTGTTCAGGTTTAGGTGTAAGCTCTCTGCAAAATACTTCTAATATCGATACACTTCGATGATCAAATGGCTGAAGAGTCAGATTCACTATCAGTAACGGTCCTACAGTAGAAGAAGAGCTAATTTTAATGTATTTTATGTTAAAGAATGGACATGAAACAACTAATCTAATCTTAATCAATGGTTGTATTTTGTTAGATAATGGAGTATGTGTAATTAACATTTTTTATGACGCATAACAAATAGAAAGCCAACAAATTTGAGCCTATTAGTTATCTTCGCTTGATTAAGAAAGAATAGTTGTATTTTGTAAAAAAAAAAAATAAATGTGTTTACCGAAGACGGTTCATCTTGTTTCACATTTTCATTGATAAAAAGTCTTTGTTTATTTACACCAAAATATGTGCATTACATTTTACAATATATTTAAAAAAAACAAGCGCTGTCCATACATTTCCTTAAAAAAATCAAGGTCCAATTTTCAATAGTGTTCGCCAAGCCCGAACATAAAATATATGATGTGAATGTAAGTGATCAAATCACGTTACGGAACATGGTTTTTGAGCTGAAATCTTTTGTTCTGGATCAAAGTGAAAAAATAAAGGCATTAGAAAGGCAAAATGATATGCAATCCGAAAACATAAAGGAGCTTAGGACAATGATTAAAACACAAGATGCAAAAATATTGCATTTGCATCTCCAGCACGCTGACAAAATTGATCTTGTAAATAAATCAAACTTGATGGAACCTAAACCAAGGAATTTCCAGAGTAAGAAAGCTCCAACTTTCGAAGGGCCTGAACTTTCTGAAAAAGGTAGGCAATAAATAAAAATATACCTCTGGATTATGAAAAAAGTATCAGCCCAACGTTAAGTGTGTCTTTCAATTAATCCCCCCCCCCCCCACACACACACACAAAAAATGCTTTTAATCTAGCGAATATTTGAAATATAGAAAGGGAGATAAATGATCGAATAATTAAATTAATTTTTTTTTCAAAGCATTTTTAAAAATAAAAGTTGTTAGTTGTCACTTACTTTTTCAGTGATGCGTACCCAAACACAACACCGGATAGCTCGAGCTTCAGACACTCCAATTGCCTTTTACGCTTACTCCTCTCAAACATTCTCAAGACCTAGTGACCACCTCGTCTTGAGCTTCGACACAGTAATCACAAATGGTGGTAACAGTTATCATCCTCATTCCGGAGTATTTATTGCACCTCGGTCTGGATATTATGTCTTTACGTGGTCATTGAGGGTTGAGGGCGATGCTCATATTTCGACTGAACTTATGGTAAATGGAGCGCCTCAAAGTTCCATTTATTTTGACGCGACGCATTACGTAGGTGGAAACACATCAGGGACGGTTGTCGTTCAAGTTAACCAGGGCGATGAAGTGTTTGTACGTACGACCAAGGATAATTTCAACGGCGGTGACATTTTAAGTGATTATATGGGACGAACATATTTTGGGGGCTGGCTTTTGCATGTAGCTTAAATTTGTTTCAGTTTTGATTTAAGCCTCCTAAAAATATGAAAATAAACTTATATTATTCAGCAGTATGTTTTACGTATTTTTGCGTACAATGGTGCTGTATCCCCACTGAGAAAACTGTTATTCATACGTATACTATAATGACAGTTTCATGAGGCTAACCCCTGTGTGTTTTATATTTTAGAGCGTATACAATTAATTGATTACGGACAAAGGACTTTCAATTAACCACATAACATTTAACCAATGAGCAAAACATGTCCGAAAGTGACAATGAAATAAATGAATATGATAGGTATGTTAAACTGGTCGAACTGGTAGAGTTTTAAGGACAAAATCAGTAGTTTTATTTTTAAATATGAAGCATGTATGAGCAAATTGCGTGGAAAACAATACATTTTATAACTAGAAAACTGACCAGTCAGAAAGGGCCCCGCTATGACAATTAATATAGAGAAGTGAAAAAAACTTTGAATTCCATCCTCTTTATATTAACATTGAATCTTCTTTAAAATTTCAAGATAATTCCTGAATGTCCAAAAACTCTAAATAGTAACCTTGTATCTGCATAAAACAGGGATAACCTCATGTCTTATAAAAAAAACTAAATTAAATGTGTCTTTAAAAAAGATTTAAACAGGTGTTTTATAAAATGCAAGCCTTCAGTGAATGCAAATACATTGTATCACCCAGGGTTGACCTCAACTTCAAAACAAACATCAGTTGCAGACAAAGGTGTTCATTAATCTTCATATGACAGATAGAGATAAGCCTCTAAATTTTCTGCAGCAGGCAAGATAATTAATCCCAGGGGATTATAATTGTTCTGCTCTTTCATCCTGTTCTTCAAAACTTACAATAGGATTTTGTTTTCACAAATAACAGAATGGGGTTATTATCTGATTACCTGTTAAAATTAACAGCATTAAGGCAAAAAAAATAAATAAATAATTAACAAATAAAATAGTGAAAAAGAATATCTTAATATATATCTTGATTTTAGAATTCAATTAAAATTATCATAAATCATTGTGTACGGTATATTTTAACCAAAATAAAGTATGAATATTATATTTCAAATCCATATTTCAAAGAATGTACACATCATTCAAAATTGACCTTAACTTCAAAACAAAGTTCATTTGCAGACACAGGCAGTGCAGTAATTAATCTCAATGTGACAGATAAAGATAAAGCTTAGGATTTTCTTCCTGTGGAAGGTTTTAACTTAATCCCAAAGGACAAATATTGCACAGCCTTCCAAGTATAGAATGGTAACATTCTCAGCAGTTATCTCTCTTTGCCCATTTATTCTTATGCATAGTTAAGGAATCTACCCCACCACCCCAGCTCCAAACCAGAAGACATAGAGAACCAAACTTAGCATCAAAATATGTATTTCTGCCTACTGAACTACCATACCAAATTTGAACTTGATTGGGCAACCAGAAAAAAAGTTATTAGAAAAAAACAGAAAATTTGTGGACGGAAGAGTGACAGACGGACAGAAGGACGGACGGACAGAGTGATTACTATAGGGCAACCGCAAGTCCTTGCGGGGCCCTAATTATTTATAAAAGATAACCAACTTACAATGATTAATTATTACTATTATACCTTGGACAACTGTTAAAAAAATAAACTGGCAGAAGAGATCTTTGCAAATCAATATTAGATAGAGTAAAGAGTCAGTATGCATACAATGCTGATATTCATACATTTTTCAGTAAGGATATAGACGACAGTATATTCCTAGAGGTGCTTTATGGAAATAAGGGGTCTTTCTATTTCATACTCATCTCATAAGAAAAAGGAAAGAAAGAAGATTGAAATCTCCCTAGATAAGGAAATAACATCCTTAGAATCTCAAGAGCACATTAATTTTGAACTAATATAACCAAAAAAAAATTCAAATCTTGAAAATTTAAGAAAAGATAAACTTCAAGGCCATTGCATAAGATCTCGACCAAGATGGATCGAGCAGGGAGAAATACCAAGAAAATATTTTCTAAATTTGGAGTCTCGGAATTTTCTGAACAAAACTACAGTACCGATCAGACCCAACCTAACAGAAAGTAAACCCCAACTACACCCAGGGTTTACTTTCTGGGTTTACTAGAGTGGACCCTGAGTAAACCCAAAGTAAACCCAGAGTGGACACAGAGAGCAAACCCAGTCAGAAGTATACCCCTGAAAACAGACGCTAACTGTGTATTCGGAATATACAAGGGGCAGGAATAACAGGCAGTAGAATACTAAGATAAAAGACAGGTCTGCATCACACTTCAGTGCGTACAGTTGACTTCAAAAGCAATGTCCAAGTAAACTCAAAGTAAACCCCGAGTGGACCCAAATTATCAAAAAGGAAACCCAAAGTAGACCCCAAAAGTAAACCCGGGGTTTAGTTGGGGTTTACTCTGGTGTTAGGTTGGGTCTGATCGGTACTGTATCAAAAAAGTAGAACTCAAAGAAGGGGAAATTATACACAAGCAATCGAACATATTGAATCAGGTTAAAGAATTCTATGAAAAACTATATACATGTGCTGATTCAGATTTAATAAATATTAACCTTGAAGAAATTATTAAAGTAGAAATTCTTAAGTTAGAACCAGATATATCTAGCTCGTTAGAAGCTGAAATTTCTTGAGGTTCTAAAAGTATGAAAAATAACAAATCACAAGGTAGTGATGGTTTTACGGTTGAATTCTTTAAATTCTTTTGGAAGGATCTAAAACTTTTCATCTTAAATGCAATCAACCTTATTTTTCTGAAAAAGGAGCTTCCTATTTCCCAGAGATTGGGAATTATATCATGTTTACCAAATGGTGACAAACCCAAGACAGTATTTGAAAAACTGCAGACCCATCACTCTTCTGAATGTTCTCTATAAGCTTATATCAGGATGTATTAGTTATCGAATAAAGTCTACACTAGACTTTAATATATCTGATACACAAACAGGCTTTTTTAAAGGAAGATATATTGGAGAAAATACTAGAATTATTTATGATTTAATGTCAATCACTGAAAATGAAAAATACCAGGTCGTTAAGTTCTTATTGACTTTGAGAACGCCTTCGATTCTGTTTCATGGTCCTTTATATACAAAACTCTAGAATACTTTGGATTTGGAAATAATATTATAAATTGGATAAAAATTCTCAACAAAGATTTTAAGGTTTCTGTTTTACAATGTGGCTTCCTGTCAGAACAGTTTAAAATCCAAAGAGGATGTAGACAGGGGACCCAGTAGCTCCTTACTTATTTTTGATATGTGCAGAAATTTTAGCTATTCTCATAAAACAAAACTTTGATATTAGAGGTATAATTGTTAATGACAATGAACACAATATTTCTCAGTATGCAGATGATACTTCACTCATCTTAGATGGTTCACCAATGTCACTTTTCGCAGCTCTTTTTTGATGCTGTGGATCCAATGAGACCCCTTTTGGATTATATTGGTGCTCTTCCATTGGCATTACCAGAAAAGAAAAATGAGCTTGTGCATGCTTAATGTAGACACATTGCTGTCACAAGGATTGAGAAGTCACTTTAACAGTGAGTTGACATAATGTTGAATAGCTTTGTAACTCACTTGTGCAAGGTGAAAATCGGGAAATATCGGAAATAGAATACTCAAGTTATTGAATCTCATAAAAAGCAGTGCTTTAAGGTCAGACGACACGTTCCTCAATTATATATTTTTTCCAGGAATATGTTATTGTTTTACTACTACTTTGACAAACTGTCTTACAAAAAGGATACCTTACCAGGCATTTCTGCAAGATGCTAGAGTATGCAATTTCCTATATAATCTTCTTGAAAACCACTTGAATTGCTGATACAAAAATATTTGGCATATAGCGAAAATTCACTATGTTGGAGCTCCACCTCGGCCGGGGCTTGAGCTAAAGACCTATGGTATCTACCGCACTAACCACTCTGCCATCTAGGCATGTACATATCAACAAATAAAATTTTAATCCTTATAAAAATGATTTTAAATAATAATAATTTTGTTGGAATTCTTTAATTATTAAGAGGAGATACAAAAAGATGATCGAGGAAAGTGTCTGACCTTAAAAAGATTCATTGATACATGAAGTTGTAAATGACAAATTCAATAGTTTTTAATGGAGTGGGTATGTGAATTTTATTAGACTTGGGATGTAAAAATATAGGAAAATTAGGTTTTTGTTGTTTACATTATAAGAATAAATAACAAGATTGTGTTAAATAGATTGGAGAAAACATACCAACCTTTCTGGTACTGCCGATGTGATAACTCAAGTAAATGATTACTTGTAACCAACTCTTAATTTAAGAGCATATGTTAGTGCTACAACATTCCATTCTTATTTTAACCAATTAAAAATTGAACTTAATCATGTGTGCAAAGTGTAATTGTAGGTCTCCAAAAAGTCCCACTGCATATTATAGATTAAAAAGATATTTAAAATATATGACTGTATAGTTTTAGTCACCAATGTTCAATTTAAAATTAATGATCTAGATAAACCAAGGATTAGTTGTACTGTATCTTTTGTCAATTACAGAACATTTATCAAAAATGAAACACTCAGAAACTCATAACTCTACTAAAACTTGTTTTACAGGTTCATTAAAGGTCTAAAATGCCTTGGTGTACTCGACAGGATCAGAAATTATCCTGATGCCATGAGAGGGCTCTTTGTCCATAAAAGTGATCTTGTTGTTGATGCAGTGGAAATGGACAACATGTTTGTTGTCGAATTTTCCGAGGAAGGCAGTAACAGATATATTAATGAATTAAGAATACAGACTTACTGGAGAGATTATTTACTTGAAATAGAAGGTATCTGGTATCTATTATCTTACAATTCAGACTTTTTGTTCGAGAGTGTATATGCATAAATGTGAATTATTATTTAAGGGTCCTCGATCAACACCTTTGTGAAAATATTTTCAAATTGTCATGAACTTATTTAATCTTTAAAGATATGCATATACATGTATGTGTATCAAAATAAAAAAAAATACTGAAAATAATGCAACATATAAACATGTATTAAATTACAAACATGATTTTCAAAAGCATTTATCAGTTCATACATGTATAAACTGACTCTAAATCTGTGAGTCAGCTAGTAGTCTTATTGCCAATTTATCAAATGCACTTTGAAATTAGACATGAAACATATCAGTAAATATAAATCTCACATTGCTAATATGTACAATTATAGGCCTGAAAATTTAAAAAAAAATTGATTTCTGTCTGTTTACCCCTGCGAGAGCGTCAGGAATAATTCATGAATCATTAAGAAATGTTCATAAATCATATTCATGAATCGGCTCATGAAATGTTCATGAAGATCCGATGAACTTACAAACTGGACATCATGATGATTGGAATTTTATTCATGAAAACAAAGTTCAAGAATATTCATGAAAAGCAGGTTATTCATGAACAACAGAAAAGGCATTTTTTAAAATCATGCAGAATACATAAACATTGAAGAATAAGCATGGTTATAAATGATCACTAACATTCATGAATGTTCTTGAAGATTAATGAACCAAGTTTTAAATGTTCTTGAAATTCACAACTTCATTAAGTATAATTTCATATAAATCTACATTTATGGCAATTGGTTTTAAGCCTTAAGATCAAAAATCAATTATCACTGAGTAAATCATGCGGTAACATTAACGATCAGCCTCAATTTTAATCTTGAACAACTCACAGTGCATCTGTCTGGAATCTAATACTTAAAATTCCCATGTTGTTGCCTTCAACAATGTTACACGACAATTCAAGCTCTCGAGTGTCAAACAAAATTGTCAGAGAAACTAAATACAATTGTTAGGGAGGCTCGGGGGTTGCTGCCATTTTTATACTATTTTTGTCTCCTTTAAAAGAAGAGCACAATGTAAAGTGCCATTTTTATACTATTTTTGTCTCCTTTAAAAGAAGAGCACAATGTAAAGATATAAGAAATTGATAAAATAAAAAAAAACACGACTTTTTTTTTACCGAATGAATGTTGACAGCTTCAATAATTATGTCTAAAAATTTCAGCAAAATCTGGTGGTTACTTAAAATTTTATGGTATGACCCCCCACCCCCTTAGCCTCCTTAATGATTACAAAATTTGCCGGTTATGTGCATAGCCTTAACCTACAACTGTCTATCGGAGGCAATTTTTTTCTTTCTACTTCTTGAATATTTTGGATTTTTTCTCGAAATTTTTTTCGAGTAAATGACGGAAACTTCTCATGAATAATTTCCTCCAACAGTCTAAACTTCTCCTGATCAAGAGGAGGTCTGGGTCCATCTTCTCCACACTTCACAATTTTTTCCCCCAGATATTGAGGAATTTCGGATCTCCTCCAATGACAAAAGTTCTCTTAATGTATAATTGAGAGCTTGTTGAGCATTGAACATTCCTTTCACAGCATTCTTTAGATTGTACTTTTTCAAATTTAACCCACTCAACTGTAATTCGCCTGCATCTGATTGGTTTTCTGAGGCTTGTTTATTTTCCAGTTTATGGACCTTCTTTCTACGTTTTTGAATATCCTTCTATAAAATGTAATCTTCCTTTTCCAGGCGTTCCAGTTTTCTCTTTTCCCTAATGGAATATAATTAAATCAAAACATTATAGGTCAATATTATTTAAGGTATTCAATGTATAATATGAAGGAGATTATGTTACAATTCTATACGATGTAAAACAGGTTTAATATTCATACATAATTAGCTAATCGAATGACTAACCCAAATGTAAAATTTTTAAGTGTGAATCATTTTTATTTTAATAACGCTTTAAAATGATACCAAGAATTATAAAGGGCCCTACCACTTAATTTGGATATATTTATCTGATACAAAATATGGTCTTTATACATGTATATTGAATACCTTAAAGAACGTTAATTTTACTTTTTTAGAATGAAGGGGGTACAAAGTAGAGTTAAAAGACCAGATTGTAAAGGGAATTACCTGCTTTTTTTATTGGACATTTCCATGTTTCCTTGGATACTGAAATTATCAAACTTTTGGTTCTAATAGTCTGTGTAAAAACAAATACAATGTATTTAAAAAGTAACTTAGTTTCACTTATTAATTACTTACTTAGGCAATCAAATATCTTTTAAACCACATATGCTTTTGAAAAATGAAACGAAAATTATACCAATATTTTCCGACTCTTTTAGTTTATTCAATACAAAAATTTGCAACATATTTTTAAATTCCACAGTAAAAAAAAATATTTATTAAGGCTACATAAAATTAATTCCCTGGTTCTCGGACCATTTTCCTAAAAAAGAAAAAGATGCGAGGGGGCATTTTTAAAATTCATATTATTGATAAAAAAGGAGGGCTGGGTATTTGCTGGAAATTTTGTATTGCGATATTTTGCAATATTTTAATTTGTATTGATATGTATTGCAATATTTTTTGTTTGAATAGTAAAATTTCAAGTTAAATTGTTTTAAAATGTACATTTCACTATAGATATATGATAAAAAATAATTTTTTTTGTTTAGAAATTTTATTTTCATTTTAAGAATACAAATTTATAATAAGTACTAAAATGTCTCTGTTTTTTATTAGATATAAGCCATTTTTTCTTTTAATAAGATTAAGAAAACTTAATTTAGAAGCTAAATTCTGAGTGTTATCAATATTGTCAATATATCGATATAGAAGAAATGTATTGCGATACGATATTTTTTAATGAGTCTATTGCAATATATTGGAATATCGATATTATTACCCAGCCCTATGAAAACGTAAATGAGGGATTTAATTTTCTATATAAAAAAAAACGATAAAAAGTCTTTGTTCATCCATATAAAATTTCCTTACTTCGTAGGAATTATCTTTGAATGCGATTTCTAAACGAGCCTGAATTGACATTTTGAAATGATGACCAAAAGTGTTAATCAATTTCTTAGCTATGAAAAAACGAGGACATCGACAACTTTTTTCTATCACATATACGATAAAAATTGGAATGTAGCTACCTCCAAATGGATGCATGCGTGCCTCAGAGAGCTGTAATATCAAATTAATTTAGCCGAAACACTCAATATTTTTTCTGACCTGATGTTAACAAACTGACAGATGTGCCACCGCCTGCACCAATTAAAGATTCCCTGGGGGACGATTAGCCACCTCCTGCATCAGTCGTAGCTCCCATGGTGGAAGATATGCCGTGACCTGCACCAGTCGTAGAACCCCTGGGGGAAGATATGCCGTGACCTGCACCAGTCTTAGAACCCCTGGGGGAAGATATGCCACCTCCTGCACCAGTCGTAGCACCCCTGGGGGAAGATATGCCGTGACCTGCACCAGTCTTAAAACCCCTGGGGGTAGATTTGCCGCCTCCTGCACCAGTTGTAGAACCCCTGGGGAAGATATGCCGCCACCTGCACTAGTCGTAGAACCACTGGGGGAAGATATGCCACCTCCTGTATAAGTCGTAGAACCCCTGGGGGTAGATGAGCCGTCTGTAGCTAGTCGTCTCATAGCTTCCTTGGTTGGAGTTGTTGGTGTTGAAATTTCAACACTAGTTTTTTTTTTGTGTGTGATCCTGACATTCACACTGCGAATTGGAGCTTGCTCTATAAAGTTTAACAAAAAACTCAAATGGGGACTAAAAATGTGTTATATATGAGATTTCGCTATACCCGTGTTCGTTATAAAAGCTTTACTGTACTTTGACTGCATGTAATAAGTTCAGAATGATTTGATTTAAAATAACTATTGTGTTACATTTTTACACTTAAAATTGAATTTTCTATAAAAAATAGAAACTGTACTTCACTCATTCAAACATTTGTAAATAATACAAACAATTGCCAAGATGTTTTACATATAAAATATTAATTATACATGTGTCGTATGATCAGTAATTCTATATGAAGTTATATGATAAATATATATGTATTTAAAGATTTATCAGTACTCTGTAGAATATGTTATTCAACATCCCCACTCTGAGCACCATTTGACCCATAAAACTAAAAGTAAGCAGGATAGCAATATTCATCATTTTTTTAAAAAGATCTTTGAAAGAGTTCGCAAGTTATCTAAATATAACGATAATCATAGACACTCCCTCTCTTAATTGTTAAAATAACCCATATCTGCTGTACTATAAACAAAACAGTAATGTTAATAGTACAGTAGGTATATTTTTTTAATAATTAAAAGGAGGAGTGATTATTACGATAATCATCAACATTCATAGAATATCTTAAAAAGTTTTTTTATGAAAAATGTCATGCATATCTAAAATTTACTTGTTATGCATGTACCTACCCTATTCTCCAATTTGCCTTGTAGAATATCTGTGCTTCAAAACACTACTCTTTTTTGTATCCTCTAAGTATTTTCTCTTTTCTTAAAAAAGGAAAGTTGCAACAAATTACTGTGTGTAAATAACGGCCTAACAAGTTTGAAAAAATGTCAGTCAGTTCTTTGATTACAATTTTGATGCCCGTGAGATTTTGGTCACTGTAAGTGATTGAGACATGAAGCTTTCATAAATGATGGTCATTTCATTGAAGATGAGTTTAACGGGTTTTATTATGTCAACCGCCACTTCCGGTTCTTACAGGAACTGTTCAAACGAATCATGTTTATAACCAGTTTAGCTGACTTTCTGGAGTGGTTCATCTAGCCTGCAGACATGATTCCAAAGAAAAACCAAAAAAGCTGAAGGGGGGGGGGGGTCTGGGGGTCCTCCCCCAGCGGGGTTTCAGGGGGCAGCGCCCCTGATCAAGGGGTCCAGGGGGCCGAAGGCCCCGGCCAAAAATGGCTATTTTATCATTTAAAACCCCTGGAGAACTGAATTTTAGAAGCACCAAATTTAATTTTAAATGGATAAAATCAACATGAAAATGTCTACTTATAGTCCTTCTTTGCAGAAATAAATTACAACAAAAAACACTGAAGTTCTTTTTTTTAAACGTTTTGACAATAACCCAGTCTTGCTTTTTTGGCTGCATGTACAATCAATTCTTTTGCCTTTGTCTTAGATTGATTATTTTTAACACGAATATCTCTCTCTGTTTCAAAAGCTTTTCATCCTTTTTCTTATCTAGATCAGCTTTACATTTCTTTCTAGAACTGCTCATATTTTTGCAAAGCATTTTGTCCACAGTTTCATGCATATGATCCTTCTTCTGAAAAAAGTGAATAGCTGTTTTTCCATCAGCACTAAGTCTATATTTAATAGTCTGTATGGCACTGTAAATGGACTCGTGATTGGATAGAGTCAACTGGGAGACAATTATTCAACCAATGAACAAACAGAACACATACAAATATAGGAAGTTTTAAGATAATAGTAAAACTCAAATCAATTACGAAAAAAAATCCGGATTACTATTAAAAAGCGGGATCGAAAAATTGGAGCGGAAATTATAAATCTGGATTACGGACTTCCGCTTTAAAGCGGAAAAAAAATCATGTCTGAGCCTGAAAAACAGTGATGTATGAAGGCAAATGTACTAGAAATACCAGCTTTTGTTATTTATTTATTACTTCTATTCGTGCGTCTCTGGTCAAGACAAAAAATATTGTTTCAACAAGATAGCAGATTTGGCAGAGAGGTGAACAACCAAACTGAGGAAAAAATGACTTATGATTGTACAAATGTTAAACATTTTTTGTTTAGTTTGGTGTTACTCTCGATCGTCACAGAAAGTATACTTCAAAAATTGATTTCTTTTTTATTCTCGTTGTTTTACATGGAAGTAAAGTCTGGATATTTTATTAACAATAATTATCATATTCACTATTTTTTCAATGTGAGAAGAGCAATGTCTGACAGTTAAATTGATACATGTATATTAAAACGGTAGACCTTTTTGTTGCTCTTGCAACAAGAGTCTAGTTATATTTACATTTTTAACAGATAACATTTCGAATCAATTTTGAACCCTAAAACCCAATAACCTCATAAATCATGAGTGACACAAAATGGGCGTGTCTTATAGCATAACCTAAAAATGATATTGGCTGCACCGCATAGTAATACATAGCATGTGCTACTTAAAATAATAGTGGTTTTAAGTGCAAAAAAAACAACGGCATCCTAACATCCACTCATGTCTCAAGTTATTAAGCTGTTGAGGTTTGAATTTGGGTCCTCTGGCATTCCAGTCCAGCACTCTACCGATCGAGCTAAAGGGTTAACTCACTAGCCAGAGCAAGTAGGAATGCCATATATCTGACTCTACCACATTTTCTCCCTCCAAGAAAAGAGGCGTCTCCGACACTTCCAGAGTGCCAACACCTCTGGGTTGAAGTACTAGAAGCAATGTCTCTCACCAACCAGAGAACACCCAGGTCCCAACATGGGCCCCAAATGTAACAGAGACACTTATTGCCTCTGCTGGGGATTGAATCTGGGTCATCTGGCACTCTACCAATCCAGCTAAAGGATTAACCCACTAGCCAGAGCTAGTAGGAATGTCATATACCTGACTTTACCGTGAAAATGCATGAATTCTTTGAAAATATTCTCTTCCCTTGGGTATTGAGCTGATGAATTATCAGTACATAGTTATGATTAGGTAGGGTGTCTATTCCAAAGTTGTGAATTTCGAAGGGGGTATTTTTGATCACATATAAAATCGACCTTTTCATGTTAAACTAATGTGGTCAAGTGAGGGATGTTCCACATGGGCCTATTTTCATAATACTTACCATTTAGTAAGTTTTAAATTAAATGTATTTTAAAAGATTGCCATTCTTAATTACTGTAACCTATTAAAAATCCATAATGACTTTAAAATTTTGTCAAATAGACTCTGAATACTAGTAGGAAGTCCAAATTGAGACCAATGCTAGCTACAATCATGTACAAAGCATGTGGAAACATGTACAAAGGATTTCATGCAGCCTTTCCTGTAAACTATGTAGCTTTTTTGTAGACATCGTTTCATGTAATCCGTGTAGCATCTTGTGTAAACTGTGCAGTGTTTGTTCAAATGATGTACCTTGCACTTACATGTACCAGAAAATATTATTTAGTGCAAAAAACGACAGCATCCTAACATCCAGACATGTCTTAATCTTATTAGAACCCGACACTCTTAATGAAGCATTTGGTCAATTGCCCATTTTTTCATCAGTTTCATTGTCCGTCATCCGTCTGTTAACTTTTTAATTATTGAACTTATTCTCTAAAACCGCTTGGCTAATTTCAACCAAGTTTGACACAAAGCATCCTTATGGGAAGGCAAATATAAATTGCAGAAATGAAAGACCGATCTTTATTCAAAGCGGAGAAAACCGCGAAACTGTAGAAAAAGGGGGGTGCATTTTTAAAAATCTTCTCAAGAACTACTGAGTCAAATTCAACATAATTTAGCATAAATCATCCTTACGGGAAGGGAAATATAAATTGCAAAATTGAAGGGATAATTTTGTTTCAGCTTTGAGTAATTTACCAAAATAATTATAGTTAAGACAGAGAGAATTGGGGTCAATCAGTTTAACTTCGGGCTCGATATTTCATATACGTGTATTGAAAACCAGTTTAGAGGACCAGTCTAAGTTAGAAGCAGCCATCTAAAACATGTTGAACAGAGATAAATTTGCTTGTTGTGCAAAAGTTTACGTGCGAAGGGAATATTTGAAACATCCAAAATATATTTGTGCCATTTATGTGAAGTAAACTTAGGTTATATATTTTAATGCGTTGACATTTTCATTTGGGACGGTGGTTTTGGATTGTTTTGATTTTTTGGTTTATAGCATGTTTAGTTTCTTTTTATTTTAATTTGAGAGGAACCATCGTTTTATTTTAGAATTAAATTTTTTGAAGTCTAGATCGGTAAATCACACAGCTGATTGTTTACATATACCAGCGCAAAATCTTATGCCTTAACAGCATATTATAAAATACTATTCAAAGGGATCGACATTAACGGTTGCCCGATTGCCCGGGGCAAGTAAAATCTCTATTCGGGCAAGTGAAACTCTGATTAGACTTGTCCAATCCGGCAAGTAAAATTTTTGATTAGAAGTACATCTTTTGTTTTGGTTTCAAATAATTTTTATCTTAAAATCAACATCCTTTCCGAATTGAAACTTTTCAGTCCTCTGTTACCTCAGCGTTTAACTTTAGGTAAGTCGTTCTGTAACGTACCGAGCTACTTGTACTGCCAGGGGAAGGGTTCGTGCCTGGTCTTTTCCAGGGTTTTGGGTGTACACTAACAAAGTCTTATAATATAATGACTTTCTATTGATTGTCAAAAATGATTGGTATAGCCTAACCTTACTTAGGTTAATAATCAACAAGTAATTTCAGGGAATCTAGAATATTTACAAACAAAACAAGGGTATAATAAATATATAATTGACACTGTGTGTGATGTACTGGTGCTGCCTTGTTCAGGTCGGACAGTACACACCCACAGTGACAATCCACTGAGGTCAACCACTCAGCTAAAATGACTGACCGTCCTCAGATTACCGCATATACTGTAGGCTGCCTTATTCAGGACGGACAGTATATGTGGTAGCCCTTCAACCATTGTGCACACTGTAGGCTGCCTTATTCAGGACGGACAGTGAGCACAACGGCCTGGACGACAGTCTGATCAGCCACTAGAGAAATGAACAATGGCAAGCCTCTCCGAGGAAAGCCTACTGTGACACACTGACAAACCAAAACGACTGCAATGCCTAACCTACAGTACCAAGAGGACAACCTCTCTATGGCCTATCAAAAACACTTAACGCCGTTACGAACGGACGACCACTGTATTGACACAATACCTTTTATTATTATGCTTCACAGCCTTCTCTTTTCTGCTGATTATCTTCTAAGCAGCCGACAGCTGATTCACTGTCTTATGTATATCCTTGTATCACGTGACATAAACAAGAAAAACCCGGTCTGGGCCGAACCTAAAATATCCGGAATAATTACAGTTCCATACGACATTCTTGTTACATTGATTTACAGATCGCGCGAATTTAAATCCATGTGCTCGATATTTTTTTTCATAGTACGGTATGTGCTGTCACGATAAAGAGCCAAACCATGTGCATGTCACGATATTCTGAATGCATTTGTCGTACGACTTAATTATTTCACAAACACGTGTGTTGATGGAAACGGATATAGTTCGGTTTTATTAAACGACATGTCATCGCAGTCTTCTCTTTCTAAATTTTAACCAATGAGCAAAACGTGAGAAAAAGTGACAAAGAAATAAATGAATATGAAAGATACTTTAAACTGATTGAGTTGTAAGGACAAAATCAGCAGTTTTATTTTATACATGATACATGTTTGAGCGAAATCATTCAAAAATATATTCTTTATCTATTGTCAAACTCGCCGAACCATCATGAAAGACGTTTTTACACCACTGAAGCTGTTAGTCAAAGAATACCAAAAATTACAGTTTTCCAATTTCAAACACGTTCCATTTCCATAGATTCCATTCAGATTTGCCCACGTACAGACGTTATGCCACCAGGCTCCTTTGCGTGCGACGACGCAACTACTTGGTGCAGAATCGTTATCTACGTCACTAGTACTGAACTTGTTTCCATTTGTATTTGTGGTTCCGTGGCTTTCTATAGAGTCTCCTATTCATTTAAAAAATAAACAAAAATGACTTAAATAGAGCCAACATTGCTAAAAGATTAACATACGTTAAATAAGAAACGATAAAAAAGAACTAAATCATTTGTGCGACGACGCAACTACTTGGTGCAGAATCGTTATCTACGTCACTAGTACTGAACTTGTTTCCATTTGCAATGGCAATGCTTTAGGAATGCATTTCTAATGATCAAATGAAGTTTTGGTGCCAGTCGTTGAGTTTTAAGCAATATACAGGGCTCACAATTTTTCGTCATGTAAACAAGGCTCGTGCCCTTTTTTTTGTTTACATTTGTCAAATATACTGGTAAAAATCTTTATCAAGCTGGTTTGTCTATCTTACCATTCATTTTAAGCATACATAAACAGTTCCTAACGATTGATACCTTCATGTTAGGTCTAAAACTTGAATTTTCACTTCAACATTCAAAATGTAAACAAATGCTTTGTTTACATAAGGAAGAATTGCAAGCCCTGTAACTCGTTTATAACTCATCAAATGACACTCAAATTTTGGTTGCCTATTTAAAATGCCTTACTGAAGCATTGTAAACATTAAAATCGAAAAAAAAAAATGTTTGACCAAAATCGTGATCATGTCCCTTTAATATACATCTCCTTGAGCACTATGACGTCATTTTTTTTAAGCATTATGTAACAAAATCAAAACTTGAAACACTGCTATAAAACAATTATTTAAATATTCAGTGTGGATTTTACTAACTATGTTTAAGTCATATTATGATATTAGGTCAATTTCAAACCATATAACTAATTTAATTGTTATCCAGTCGGAATGGGACCAATTTATTTTCAAAAATTTGTTTAATGCCATAAAAACCGCTAAATGTTTATGTGCATGCACAATATAAATTTTACTTTTTAATATTAAGTCGTATATTTATTTCATAATCGATTTAAGAAATGAATTCAATATTTATTTGTTTTGTAGGATATAAAATGGTTTGGGGCAGTTTACACTTTATAAACCGCGAAGCATTTTTTTATAAAAGCGTAAACTGTTTCAAACCATTTTATACCGTATAAAACTAATAAATACTGAATTCATTGCTTATAATTTATTTTTTTACTCTTCATTGTAGATAAGAACGGTCATTTGACCTCTAAAATGACGTCAAATCATACAAAATTCAAATGTAACGTCAGGCGTATTGATATGTTTTGACGTTAGTCTTACTATAGCGTAGGCAACATTCTTTATACGATATTAAATATTTTTTTAGCCAATCAGAAAGCGAGATACAACCAGAATTGAATTATATCGATATGTATTGTAAGCATAAACATATCAAACAAATTTTTACGTGCCAGCGTTCCCTTGATAAGATCCAAACTTAACCCTCATTCTGTATCCATCTGATTCATCTGCCACACTGAAATTGTTATATCTAGCGTAAGCCCAGCCTCCGGTGAATTTTTCTAGACGAATATACAAGTCAAATATCCCCAACCTTGTCAGCTGATGAAGATGGTCGTTTCCTACAAGAAATGAATCTATTTGCATACCAATTGGACTTGTTATCCCTACCACCCCCTCAAAAAAGAGAAGATTTTTTTAACTTAATGTATAACAAGAAATAGTTCTTCATTTCAAATACAAATGCAATTACATACCGAGCCAAAACTCTCCCCTTGCATTCCCAAAGCCTTTTTTGTAACTATCCCATGAGAGATAAAAATCAACTGACCCATCTTTTCTGTGTTGGAAAACCTGAAACACACACTTGTTTTTTACTTTAACAATTGTTAACAATTTTATGTGTTCTTTACTTCAGCAAATTGTTACTTATTGTTTTTAAAGCCGTGCAAAAATAAAAAAAAAACGTATTATTCTGATGTTGATATCATTGATTGCTTTTTAACGTTGTATTTTGAATTGAAGGATTTTCTGTCACCTAATATAACATAGAATTATCACAATGTTCCATAAAGAAATATCGATCATAATGTTATACACTTGAATGCATTTTGTCAGTAAGTTTTGTTAGATTGTCATTTAGATCGATTATTTAAATTTTTGATTATTGGAATTCATTAAAACAATTTTGTAATGTTGATTTATTATACATTATATATAATGCATTATTTCATAATATAAACATTTACAAGTTTTAATGAAATACATAACTACATACAAATTAAACGCGTCTGATTATGTATGAGTTAGGTGCTTATGCAGAATAAAAAATAGATTTATTGAAATCTTACCGTCCATCCACCACCGTCTATCGTCATATCACAGTAAACTCTGACTGACGTAGTTAAAGGCAAGTACGGGTATATTGTATACACTCCATCAACATTGAAACCTTTTAAATTCAGTTCTTTGCAGTCTTTCAAAGCATCTAAGTCAAAATATCAGGTACATGTATTCTATTTATTTTTACAAAGAGGTTCACCTTCATTACTATGACATTTTTTTTTTTCATGAAAGGTTCGTTAGATGTATACTCTGTCCCAAGTTTTTGCTTCCACCACTTTTTGCTTGATATTTCAATAATAGTAAATACCTTTGTGCTCAAACTACGTTCATCAATTAATATGAAAAATGTCCAGATTATTTGTTTTGAAACGCCCCTTCTACCGCTTCAGGTTTCAATACACATCAAAAAGTTGAAAGTCTACGGAGATTTTGCATTGCATCAGCCATTAATAAACCCGGATGATAATGCAAATAAAAAATTGCGCAATGTATTCCGAGTGTATTCCGAATGGATAAAAGATATAAACATTTCCCATTACAAATCTCCGTAAGAAAATTGTTTTCGTTCCTGTGAAATGTTATGAGTGAAAAAGATTAATTGTTCAATTTAGATATTTTGGATATATTCCCTTTCATGGATTTCAATTGTATTTCTTTCACAGGTATGTGCATTTTTATAAAAAAAAAATCATTACAAACTAATGGAAGCAATAATTTGGGACAAACTATAAAAAATATTGTTGAGCTGTGTTATTTTTTTAAACTACATGGTAATGTAAAACCTTTGCATATATTAAATCTAAAGTAGAGGTTGTTCAAAATTCAAAAGAATATTAACCTGTTGACGCTGGGAACGTTGGAATAGTTGTCTTTTGGGATGTATCATTCGTTGTTAAAACTGATGTTGGTGGACGATAAATATCTTTTTAAAACGTATAGACGTTTTAAAAAACAAAGTCTGAGAAAATTAAAACTTACACCCACTCATCAAGTTATCCCAAAAAGTAAACACAAAATCACAGTCAAATAAACAGCATTGCAAGAATTGTATTCATATACAGTAAAACACGGTTATAGCGAACACGCATATAATGAATTGACGCTTACAGCGAAGTGAATTTCATTCCCCAAGTCTCTATTTCAAATTGTAAACTTGGCGGATATAACGAATTACGCTTATAACGAAGTTAAATTGGCCGTCCCTGGGACTTCGTTTTTTACTGTAGATACATTAAGGTGAGTGAAACTGCACTAGCTGATTTATTGAAGTAAAATAAATTACAGTAACGATTGAAATATTTTAAACAATGTATCAAAACTTCGATTTAAATTTTCAACCAACAGCTATAATAATTATTTACTAAAACACTTACTTTTTGTAGTACTTTCAACTTGACTGTAATCATTGACTTCGTCTATATTAAACAAACGCACTGTCACATCAAGAAATTAAAGTACATATATCCAGTATTTACATCAAACTATGATATATTGTTGAAAAAATCTATAACAACTAAATTTCATTGTCAGTGTTGACAAATATTACGTAACGTTTAAATATTTTTTATACATGTAATGTTTTATCAAGAATTGTCTCTGAATAGCTTTCTGTTAAGCTTTCTGTTAATATTACCGTTTAAACTGACTACTTTATAGATGGAGTGCATATCAAATATTAAATCTCTCTTACAATGTAGTACGTTAATAATACATAGATATGTCGTTGCTCTGATCGTACATTAATTGATTTAACGTTTTGTTAAATAAATAAATAAAATGTATGAGATACAACAACTCACTACAGTCTACACTTTTCGTTCGAAGTCATATCATTAAAAGGAACCACAATGATTTTACATATAAAGAGATCATTAAAACTTCGTCTGATTTTATTAAAATGAAACTTACCTTTCGTTCTTGCATTAGAAGTTACCGAAGCCACGACAAAGGCAACAATGACTATGACTAAAATTATCAATATTCCACCCACAATTGATCGTTTGTGTCGTTTGAGGCACGGGTTAATGTTTATTTTAAACCTTCCATTATTCTGATCGTTCTGGATTAAAGAAATTGTAGAAGCCCAGAACATATACCAAACAGGTAAAGTCAAAATAATAAAAACGTAACCTACTATAAACTATTTTGCTTATGCAAATGTTACTTTTATTACAATTGCTTACATGTACTTATGTTCAAATCTTTTATTGATTTAAAAAAAAAATTAATTTAAAATTGTGTAATGTTTATTCCATTCCAAGCGACTCTATATTATATGTATGCAAATCTTACAGATTTGGAGATCCCGGTGTGCAAAAAATCTGATGATGTCCCGATCGAATAATCCGCTTTTGTGGACATCGATATGTGATTTTTAGCGTTGTGAAAGGAATATTTACTGATCATTTGCTAAGAAAAAAAAAAGAGAATTTGATTACAGAACAGACCGCTTAAAATGAACCCACTGCATCATACTAAATCGAGAGTAATTAACAAAAAATTACAGAAAAAAGAACCCCAGAATATGTAAATTATATTCAGTTAAGACTGCATTGGTTTTTATTATCGTATAAGTTTTTAAATGTCGGTTCAGGTTAGTTGTCCTCAGCAACGTCCTTATATCAGCTCATAAGATTTAAATGAGTGTGCATACAACTACTGTAAAAGCAGAACTATTCGTTGACGATTTAATTTCGTCACTTCCGTTGCCCGTATAAATCAATGAAATCAAATCCATGGCAAATTTTCAACCCGTGTGTTTATAATACACATAATACATTTAAGGGATAACGATATGACGAAATTAAATCCCAACGAAAATGTATCTGGTTTAAAAAAAACCGAAATTTGAAGCAAACGAAAATATGTGCTTCTACAGTAATCAAAATTAAAATACACCTGTTTTGTTGTTGTTGTTGATTTTATATCAAAATCAGGTGAGAGAACATTCACTACTACTTGTGCCTCCTGGTAGTCAGCTGGGTTTTTCTGATAAACAAAATCAATCCGTCAGTGATAAACATAATTCATATAAATCTTTATTGAAACACCCTTTCTCCATTTTTGCGTTCGCTCTGCATACGCCCGGGTATGTAACATGACTAAAACCGTTAACTCTTTTTCTTAGGTTTTAATTCCTTAAAAGTATAATTCGAAATTGAAATGCATTTTTCTATGCAATGTGTTTACATAAGTATCCTTTTCGGGCAATTACAAAGAATTATAAATTATATGTGTCAATTAATAAGGACAATTAATAACAAATACGTATATACAACGAAAAGAACAAAGCATATAATTACAAAAATAAAAAAACCCACAGAATTAATGTTAAATATGTACATTTAAAGAGAATTAAATATTAATAAAATATATGTTGTCTTCAGCGATGTCTTAATCTCTGCAGAATTGATTTTAAGTAT
This sequence comes from Magallana angulata, assembly GCF_025612915.1. Taxonomy (NCBI): domain Eukaryota; kingdom Metazoa; phylum Mollusca; class Bivalvia; order Ostreida; family Ostreidae; genus Magallana; species Magallana angulata. Next base: position 43,879,550 of record NC_069112.1, read on the forward strand.
TAGCATGCAATTAGATTTGAACACAAAATATACCTGTTTTGCTGTCGCTGATGTGGATTTTTCATCAAGACCAGGAGTGATATAGCCCATTACTACTTGTGCCTCGTTGTAAATAGCGGAATTTGTCTGATAAACAAAATTGGTGTGTAAATAAGATGCACGTAGGGTATAGAAGTAGATGTATGTGTTTACATGTATCTCAAAAAAAGGCAAACCAGTGCCTTAGGCTAAAGTTGAGAGAAAAAAAGGAGTTAACAACATAAGTATATAGAAGCAGAGTAAGTTAAATTAATATACAAACTATTGTAAATGTGTTCTGATGCTTTAAGTTTGTATAGTACCAACTGTTGTCAGTTCCGAAGTATTCGCTCGATAATTTTGAAAGCAAATCATTGTGCATTACATTAATTTAATGCAGGTATTTAGGAATCACCAACTTTGTATTGCTCTAAATATTGGTATGTTTCCTCTGTCAAATTAACGGTTGTTTAGAATACATTAAAAATCAACCATACCGTATTAATAAAAGCACATCATACATGTAGGTACTAAATACAGTACATTTTTAATTATCATTTGCATAACATGTAGTTATGCGGTTCTTATTCATTTCGGTATTGCAATTTTGACCACAAATATATAATCTAATAAAGTGGTACTTGTATAAAGACATATAAATCTTACGTTTCAAATGTGTACATTAGACAAAAGTTTTAAGCTTAGACCGAGTGATAACAAGAATTGCCTGCTTTATTGTTTATTCATATTTTTTTATTGCGATGTGCATGGGTGGCTGCAACATTAAAAACATTAAATCACTGATGGAAAGGTTGACAGTTAATATTGAAAAATAATAATGTTTTGAAAATGATTAAATATAGATAATGTGCAAGGTCATACGCAATATAAAAAAAATAAATACACGAGAGAACTGTTAAAGTTTATGCAGTGATTTTATTGTTCATAAGTTCGAAGTAATCTCAAAAAGTTAACATTAAACAAAAAAAAGGTTTTAGGTATCATATGTAATTGCCTTTGCCTGCAAATCCATACTTTACAGTTTATGGTTAGTTTCATTTTTTCAACAATGGGGGCAAACATGTATTAAAAACTTTTTTAAAGTGCGTCTCATTAATTTTGCTGTCATAAGACTTCATTCTTCAAAAAATGGTTAAAGAGACGCTGATGTTTGACCGTTGTAAATAAGGTTCAGAATAGTTTTAATATGTTCAAGTTATTGATTAACAATCTATCTTCGATCAATGGTTATTCGAGATCAAACAATTTAAATCATTGCCCGTCTACAAGGTAATTTATGATTCAATAAAACCTGATAACAACGATGTTCAATTATTAGATTCCACAGATTTTCAAGATTCCTCAAGCAAGATATGCTTGAGTTTTTGTTTGAAGTAAGGCAAAACAGAACACTTAATTTAGATTTAAAAATATCTCTAATTACATTGTCAGTCAATTACAAATACAACATAGGATCACTGATACAAATGTAACACATACTATTATGATAAACATAGAGTTTTATAAAAACTTAATCTTCTAAAATCAGTGTCGTTTTGTAAAATATTATTATAATAAAAAATCAGTAGATTAAGTTGTTATTTACTTATCAAACAAACAATCGCATAACAAAAAAAAAAATAAAGCTAAACACATTTAATCCCTCTTTAACTATAAAATGCAAAAGGTAAAACATGTCTAATAGCTTATCTGTTTTATTTCTTAATTGTGTTGTATAAAAAAAGAAGTTAAAAAAAGACTTTAACAAGTTTTTTTAACAATTAGATATACATGTAAATAAATAATTATGTCAAATACATATGTTCAAAAAATATAAAATAATTAAAAATGTAACAATAAGACCTTTAAATCAGTTCAATGAGTTTTGCTTCAAACATGTATTCTGTGCGGACATTAATAGTCCTTCAGCATTTATCAAAAGGTTTTTTTTTAACATTTATTCAATATTTGTTAAACACTTACACAAATTGTAGTTTTCGATTAAAAAATATTACTGATGGTGATGTAAATAAATGTTTTTAAGCAAGTAAATGTAACATTTTTATACCCCCCCCCCCCCCCTTCGAGAGAGAAATGGCATATTGATTTGCAGCTGTGTGTCTGTCTGCCTGTCGACCGGTCTGTCGGCCAGTAGTTTCCGTTTATTTTCTTCTCAGAGGTTGCACGTATTGAGATAAAATGTAATACACATATTTATCAAGGTAATATATGGGTCAAGTTAAATTTTGGTTACAAATGAGCAATAGTCAGCGGAGGTATGCCTCTTTAACTTAGAAAATTCCGGTTATTTATTGTTTCCGTTTATTTTCTTTGCGGATGTTTCCAAGGGAGGGGGCATTATTGTTTTATACAAACATCTCTTGTTTGAATTTGACATTAAAAACAATCGTTCTTAAGTTTCTTATGGTATTGTGAAACAACTATTTCTAAATGAACTCCATAAAAATGTGGTTCAATTAAATCAGGAAGAAAGTCTAGAATATGCTGCATGCATAAAAAGTTCTTTAAATTTCATGGTCAGTATGGGACAACTTATTTTATTTAAATTTAAAGTGCATCGGTTATAAAAGAAAAGTATCATGTGAGCATGTGTGATATCTTAAGTGATAGAACGTGTAAATATGATTTTACTAGATAATATTCTGCACAAGCGCGGGAATTAACAATATACTCAATAATATATGATATTTTGTTGTGTTCGTTGTTGTATTAACTGCATTGGAAATTGTCCTTAATTGCTCTATTTACCTATTCTTTAATTTAACTGCATGGTTTGATACCTATTTAAGCAGACAGAGGCAAGAATCTATACTGAGATTGGGGTTATATACATGCATATGGCATCAACTCTTTTTCTTGCAGGATTGAAAAAAAAAACAACATTTTTTTTTAATTTTATTTCAAACCATAGAGTAGGCATTTAGTGCGTCATATCTCTAAATTTAATTAGTCAATTCAGTTATTAGCAAACTTCTTAATGTATCAAGTCGAGCGATCCTTGTCACAAAAGAAAAACACCGTTTTTCTAACAACATCAATTTATTCAGGATGGCAAAATATATCAATATCAGAACACAGTCTGAGATGCTTACCATTTCAAACAATACACCTGAAACCCGGGGTTATAACCGTTTAAAAAACTTTTCCAAAATAGTACAACGCTACAAGTTCTCGTATCTACAGGATATGTCGTTTTCAAGCTCAATATCAACTATAAACAGCGTAAAAGAATTGTACTGAATTGATAAATATTTAATACATAAACTTGCGCCGATCCGGACAGCTTAACTCTAAACACGCAGTCTAATTCTCTCTGGTTAATCACACACCCACTCCATTTGCGCTAGGTATGCTAATTAAGTCCTCATAATTTCCAGTAAACTGTAAATAATCTAGTCAGCCATATCCGGACATCCGGACAACTCGTTATAAAAATGAATAACCTATTTGATCTCATGAGTTAAGAAATTCAAAACAGCAGTATTACGGATTCCGAACAATGCGGACAACTCGTAATTCTAGACTTGAAATAGTTCAAATAATTATAACAGTTCCATTTATAGACCGTAACTAATAACTAGAACTATAAACTCTGGAAAGACTGGTCTACATGGTTGCTATACTATACAGATTCTGTCTGGACGACGAAGTCCTTATAAATAATAGCATCGTCTACGACCAGGTTCTTCTTGATTTTCAACCTTGTATGGAGTTCTCTGAAGAGTACTCAACCGAACGGGATGTGAACGAGTGTTCAAGTGATACTGCTGCTGGAACTAGCATATATTTATAAACTTCTCCAAACAATGAGTACTTGTCCTTTTCTGTCCGGACACAAACAACCAATCAGAAATCTGTACAGATCTTAGACATTCCAGACATGTATCCTATATTTCCCAACAAGCACATTAAAATAATAAATAAACATTTTATTCCTATATAAAGCCTTGTCCGGATTAGTTTGATAACACGGACACATATTTCTATGTCAAAATACGCATATAGCTTTAATACACATCCTTGTGATAGTTAACACTAAAGAAAGTTTGAAAGAAGAAGTTTGTGAGCGGTAAAATGACGATTATCTCGCAGAAAGAACATTTATATAATGGCATGAAACTGAACAGGGTGATTAATATGGTAAATATAAACATGTTTAAAACAGTTATCATGTATTTACTTGATCCAAGTACGTGTTAAAGCAAATAAATTGATTTCGTAAAACTGTATACAATGTACGAGGGTAGTGTCAAAACACGAACGATAATTCCGAACGTGTTAACATTAGTATGTTGGTTAATCATGCCTATAACAGGTTTTTGACAGGTAAACAACAAATAACTGAACACGATACGAGGCATTTTAACTAGAATTGCATGTCTGATGTAATACACAATTGATTATAGATACATTTAATCATATTACACCACCCCCACTTAATAAATGAAAACTCTCCTGAAGTTACGACAGTCTAAGTACATCATTTTTTACGTTGATGATATTAATGACAGAGTCCATGGTCTTTTTCCTCTGCAGGAAAGCAGCCTCGAGCATCAAAATGAACAGATTATCATCCATGGAATGAACTCTTTTTCTCGCATTAGAACACAGCTTTTTGTAGTTGTAAATTCTAAGTTTCCTGTCTGTTTCCTCTTCTTTGATCATCACCGGCTTGGCTGACCCAGGAAGACAAAGGAAAAAGTAATTACAGAGGACAGATCTGGATGAGGTCAGGGATGAATAATTGATGATACCATCCGTCTCAAGGAAGAGGGCCGTGAACTCCCACGCCTGCAGCCTCTGATCCGGAGTCATGGTTTCCCAGCCTGAGGGTGGCCAAGTGATTCTGGGCTCATTTTGGAGAAATGGGGAATGGCGTGACCTTGGACTAGTTTCTCCTTGCTGGGGGCAGCAATGGCATTACACCAAACTCCAATAGAGTTCGCGCCCCGTTCAAAATAATAGTATGGCTCTTTGACAAGTCTATGCTCGAAGCTAAGCTGGTACCTGGAGCCTCAGAATTTGTGGAACTGGATGGGCAGCTTGCAGTAGTGTTGGGGACAGCTGGAGCAACTACATCGGCATGGGAAGAACTGGCTAGCTCGCTTCGCTGGCTGTCTCCTCTTGTGCAAAGGGCTGGTACGTTGACAAGAGAGGCCAGAGCTTCTGGATGTGCCAGTTCTATCAGGGATCTACTGAGAAAGCTGCTGGCTCGTTGGCAGGAGTGTCATTTGCCAGGGAAATTTCAGGTGGCCGCTCGGAAACCGACAGGAATGGCAAAAGTTGGCAGGTCTGAGAGTATAGCAGGATGTTCAATGGCAAAGAAGCTCTCTGGCTGCCTGTCAATGGCAGGGGAGCCTCTCGCTTGCTGTCAATGGTAGGGGGCCCTCTGGCTGGTCGTCAATGGTGAGGAGATCCTCGGGCTGGCAAGGAATGGCGGAACTCTCTTATTGACCTGGGACGGGAGGAGGACCCTGAGGATGGCATGCACCGGACATCTTAGACGGAACATAGGCTGGGGTGCAGGTTTCCTTCCTGATGGTCTTGAAATGCTCTGGACCCACAGTAAGGACAACGGACAGCACTTTCTTTATGGATGGAGAGGCTACAGGAGTCATGGAGGTAGGTGTCTGGAAAAATGGATAATGGGACAGTGTTTGTGACTTCAACATCAATGAAGACAGAAGTTGGAGTTTCCAAGTCGCCTCTGGAGTCAAGGTGACCTTATATACTTCGTCCTCCTTGGTGATATAAACACTTATCACTCCACTCTCCAGACTGACGGTCTTTAGAAGTCACCGGTGAGGTCATGTCTGGAGGGGAGCACTCCCTGGCTCTCTTCCGTGCTTTGAGGTCACCCTCAGGGTCCTTACTATAGTCCGGCACAAACTTCTACTCTGGTGTCAGTGAGGGAGAACGGGCTGCCTCCCATCCCTGTTCCAATTCCTGCAGACGGCGCTTGCACAGCTGGTTTTATCTTATCCACCTAATCATCTCTGTCTGTCCCGCACAGCCGCATCAGCCCGCCAGGAATTAGGCGTAATCATCTTCAGGTAATCCTTAAGGTACACAGCCAGCCAGAACCCATTTGCCTCTGAGGAGAAATCAGAGGGAAGGCTGTCGGATGAAATCCTCTTCTCTTCTTTGTGGCAATCTCCAATGTGCACCTTCAGGTCACTCATCCGCTGCAGTGACTTCTCCTTCTTACCACCTCGGAGGGAGCAGAAGGGACATAGGACCCGCATCTGTTCATGAGGCCTGGAAATCAAGTGGTTTTTAGCTCACCTGAGCTGAAAGCTCAAGTGAGCTATTCTGATCACATTTTGTCTGTCGTCCGTCTGTCCGTCCCTCTGTCCGTAAACTTTTCACATTTTCAACATCTTCTCAAGAACTACTAGGCCAATTTCAACCTCAGGTAGTGTAGATTTAAAGTTGTGAAAATTAAGGGCCACACCCGTTTTCAAGGGGAGATAATTAGAAATTAATGAAACATTTCGAGAAATTTTCAAAAATCTTCTTCTCAAGAACCAGAAAGCCAGGAAAGCTGAAACTTGTGTGGAAGCATCCTCAGGTAGTGTAGATTCCAAGTTGTGAAATTCATGACCCCTGGGGGTAGGGTGGGGCCACAATGGAGGGTCGAAGTTTTACATAGGAATATATAGAGTAAATCTTTAAAAATCTTCTTCTCAGAAACTAAACAGCCAGGAAAGCTGACACTTGTGTGGAAGCATCCTCAGGTAGTGTAGATTCAAAGTTGTGAAAATCATGACCCCTGGGGGTAGGGTGGGGCCACAATGGGGGGTCGAAGTTTTACATAGGAAAATATAGAGTAAATCTTTAAAAATCTTCTTCTCAGAAACTAAACAGCCAGGAAAGCTGGAACTTGTGTGGAAGCATCCTCAGGTAGAGTAGATTCAAAGTTGTGAAAATCATGACCCCCGATGGTAGGGTGGGCCCACAATGGGGGGGGGGGGGGGTCAAAGTTTTACATAGTTATATATAGAGTAAATCTTTAAAAATCTTCTTATCAGAAACTAAACAGCCAGGAAAGCTGAAACTTGTGTGGAAGCATCCTCAGGTAGTGTAGATTCAAAGTTGTGAAAATCATGACCCCTGGGGGTAGGTTTGGGCCACAATGGAGGGTCGAAGTTTTACATAGGAATATATAGAGTAAATCTTTAAAAATCTTCTTCTCAGAAACTAAACAGCCAGGAAAGCTGACACTTGTGTGGAAGCATCCTCAGGTAGTGTAGATTCAAAGTTGTGAAATTCATGACCCCCTGGGGTAGGGTGGGGCCACAATGGGGGTCGAAGTTTTACATAGGAATATATAGAGTAAATCTTTAAAAATCTTCTTCTCAGAAACGAAACAGCCAGGAAAGCTGCAACTTGTGTGGAAGCATCCTCAGGTAGTGTAGATTCAAAGTTGTGAAAATCATGACCCCTGGGGGTAGGGTGGGGCCACAATGGGGGGGGGGGGTCGAAGTTTTACATAGGAAAATATAGAGTAAATCTTTAAAAATCATCTTCTCAAAAACTAATCAGCCAGGAAAGCTGAAACTTGTGTGGAAGCATCCTCAGGTAGTGTAGATTCAAAGTTGTGAATCATGATCCCTGGGGGTAGGGTGAGGCCACATTGGGGGTTTGGGGGGGTGTTAAAATTTTACATAGAAATATATAGAGTAAATCTTTAAAAATCCTCTCAGAAACTAAACAGCCAGGAAAGCTGAAACTTTTGTGGAAGCATCCTCAGGCAGTGTAGATTCAAAGTTGTGAAAATCATGATCCCTGGGGGTAGGGTGGGGTACAATGGGGGGGGGGGGGGGTTGAAGTTTTACATAGGAATTTATAGAGTAAATCTTTAAAAATCTTCTTCTCAGAAACTAAACAGCCAGGAAAGCTGAAACTTGTGTGGAAGTATCCTCAGGTAGTGTAGATTCAAAGTTGTGAAAATCATGATCCCTAGGGGTAGGGTGAGGCCACATTGGGGGGGGGGGGGGTGTTAAAGTTTTACATAGGAATATATAGAGCAAATCTTTAAAAATCTTCTTCTTAGAAACAGATCAGCAAGATGATACTTTATAATTGTTAAGACTTTGGCTCCAGGACAATTCTTTGGCCTCACAAGAAGGTTCAGAGTTTGATGCAGCTAAATATCCCATATATAAACAATTGAAAAGGATCTTTTTGAAAACTGCAATACTCAACATGTGATATGGCTATAAAATTGAGGCAGGCAGCTATTTCTTCATTAAAATCTTTTTGTATTTCTGTATTGAGTTATTGCGCTTGATTTATTGATTCTTGATTATTTTAATTAATGTATCCACTGTTAACCAATTATTGTGATGATTATTTTTATACAATAATAAATATTCAATGTATATAAGTTGTTCTGCATAAGTAGTTTTGGGTTAGGCCGGATTAGTTTGTTTATTTTTTATTTCCAATTTTTAGATACTATGAATTATTTTAGGCCGGCACATATATAGGGACAGTGTCTCTTGCATTACAATGTGCGACTGTTTGGGGTTAAACTTGAACAGGTACGGATAGATGGAGTGTGTGGACACCCCTGCTCTATCAAATCTTCGTGTTTTCTAACCTATGATACAGAGCGTGCGCTCTTTCCTGCCCTGTATAGCAATAATACAAGTGTGCGGTCATACTTGCTTGTGGTGGTTGTGGCGGAGCACTAGTAAATGGTCATCTCTGCTGGTGTTCTGGCCTTTCTAGCGCAAGTGTGTGGCACACCCTGCTTGCGTTATGTTGAGCTGTTGGCGCAAGTGTGCGGTCATTCCTGCTTGCGTTATCCCTGCTTGCGTTAACGTTGGTACCTGTTGAGTTGTGTAGGTGTGCGGACATCCCTGCCTGTGTAACGTTGAGTCCCTATACATGTGCAGGAGCGGTAACTAAAGTCTGCTCTTGTAAATTTTGGCAGCAATCAGGGCTATCCGAGTTCCAAGGGGGAAAAATGGATTTTATTTATACAGGATCTACATGTATTATTGTACATTGTCCAGATTGTTTGTATTATGACTCCATTAAGCTGACTTTATCATACCTATTGTTCCTCAGGTGAGCGATGTGGCCCATGGGCCTCTTGTTTCGGTCTCTATTGGACTTAAACTTCTCTGGGCACAGCCATTAGGCAAATGAAGACATACTTAAAATGAAAACTGCAGATAAGGCTTACTTCATACTCTGAGCAGAAAACACAAATTGCCTGCAGATACGACGCCTGAACTGTAAAATAGTTCACTGCTAATAACTACCTTTATGTTAAAATTTTAACCCCCCCCCCCCCTCGAGCCAATATCAGGTACAACCACCGGGGGACGCATAATAAAATAAGTAGGGACAGGGATGGCCAGCTGAACCGCACAACAAAACAAGAGGCCCATGGGCCACATCGCTCCCTTGAGCACCATTAGACATAATAAGATCAGCTTCATGAAGTCATATATCCAAATTATTGGGGAAATGAATGAGTAAAACAGATCCTGTAATAAAAGATTTTCAAAATGTTCTACCCAAGTTCTTATATTGAGTCCCTTTTGTAACTAGATGATTTCATAGTTATATCACATACTGAGCATTACCATTCTCAAAAAATCTTAAACAACTGTTCATATAAATAAAAACCTACATCAAACTTTAAACCCCTTGTGTGGCCCTAGAATTATCCAGGGCCACACAATAAACATCTAATATCGATATGTTTGCAGATTAGTAATACTACATGTATATACTATATACTTTAGAGAACAATCATTTATTTCCTATGTAAAAACTTGCCATCCCCCAATTCAGGTCTCATCCTTTTTTATTTTATTTTTAAAGATTTGTTCTCTAAATATATCTCTCAGCCTTAAGATGCTTCCACTCAAGTAATACATTTCTGCTTAATTGATTTTCGAAAAGTAGATATTATTCTTTACATTCTTACGTAAAAATTTATCCCCCATGGTGGTCCCACCCTACCCCCTGAAATCATGGTTTGTACAAAAAAAATAAATCAACACTACCCGAGGATGCTTCCACACAAGTTTCAGCTTTTCTGCCCAATTGGTTTTTGAGAAGAAATTGTTAAAAAGATTTTTCGCTATGTATTCCTATGTAAAATTTCGACCCGCCCACTGAGGCCGCACCCTACCCCCGGGATCATGGTTTGAACAAATTTAAATCTACACTACCTGAGGATGCTTCCAAACAAGTTACAGCCTTTCTGGCCAACTGGTTTTTGTTGAGAAGATTTTATTTCTATGTAAAGATTTCGACCCCTCCCCCCAAATGTGGCCCCACCTTACCCCCTTGATCTTGATTTGAAACAAATTGGAATCTACACTATCTGAAGAACAGAAGTTACAGCTTCTCTGGCTAACTGGTTTTTGAGAAGATTAAAATGATTTTTGGGAGTTGATTTTAATCAACTCTCCTATGCAGTTACTCTGACAAACCGAAAGTGAAACAGTGTTTTGACCTCAGCACAAATCATTGCTTCTGACAAGACTTAGTTCTTGAAAATAATTGATAAACTCGATGTAATGTATGCTGCAGCATTGTTTTTCAAGGAAACTTATTGAATTATTTTATAAATTCCTTGGAAATAGTCAGATTTCAAATGGTACGAACAATTTAAATATTTTTTGTATTCGTATGTATTCCTACGCCAGAGTTCTATATAGTTCAAGTCGACGCTCGGCTGTCTCCCTAAATCCTTGTCGGAGATTTACGGTGTCAGCCGAGCGTTTGGTTGAATTAGACTAGAGTTCAATATTACTTGGATCCATACAATTTTCGAGAAATATTTCTATTACTGAAACATAGTTTGATTGAATTTATTTTCTCTTTAAATATTATTTATGATTCATGATTGGGGTTTCTCGACATTCTTGTCGAGCAGGTCCAAAAATTCATATTATAGAAATGTGCGTATTTCAAATTAGAAACTACATGTACCTGTCATGCAAAATAACATATCAATGATTTTTAAAATAAATAAACATCGACAAAATCAACTCCTGTCAGTTCTTCAGTACTTTGATTCTCTATATATTTCGATTTAAAAATTTGATCCCCCATTGTGGCCCCACTGTAGCCCCGGGGATCATGGTTTGGACAAACTTGAATATACACTATCTAAGGATGCTTCCACACAAGTTACAGCTTTTCTGGCCAATTGGTTTTTGAGAAGAATATTTTTTAAAGATTTTTCTCTGTGTATTTCACCTCAGGTGAGCTAACAATTATTTATGCCTCTGCTACATGTACAAACATTTTGTATTTCCATGAGCAAAATTAATCTCCGTTTAGACTTATAGACTAGAGAAAATACTGACAAATAGCCTAAAACACATTGCAGTAATCAACTATTGCGCAAAGACCATACTGTATTACCATTAAAATTTGTATTTTAGTTGTTAATGGGCCGTACCTGTTAATGTATCTTATTTTCAGCAAGTAAACAGTCAGCTGTCTTATTTACAGATGTCTATGTTTGATTGATACGTAAAAATTAAAAACAATACAGGCGATAGTTCCTCTAAGTTACACACCGTAATTCCTGAAGACTAAACGAAAATCAAAACAAGCTAAAACCACCGTCAAAGGTGAAAATGTCAACGCATTGGAATATCTAATCTCAATTAACTTCACAAAATCGGCATTAATGTATCTTGCATGTTTCAAATATTCCTTTCGCAAGCAAACTGTTCCACAACAACCAAATTCATCTTTGTCAGATTAACCCATTTCTCATACATTCAAATGGCCGCTTCAAACAGGTTTTTGAGATCTGGAATACCGAACCCAAAGTTATAAACTGATCGAAGCCCACCCCTTCCAATTATTTTTTTTTCGTAATAACTCAAATTCAGAAAAAGAATGGCCCTTAATTTCTGCAATTTATATTTTCCTTTCCATTAGGATTATTTATCTTAAATTGCACTGAATTTGACTCAGTGGTTCTTTAGAAGAAGATTTTTAAAAATGCACCCCCTTTTTCTACAGTTTCGAGGTTTACTCCGCTTTGAAAAAGGATCGGTTTTCATTTCTGCAATTTATATTTGCCTTACCATGAGGATGCTTTGTGCCAAATTTGGTTGAAATTGGCCAAGCGGTTTCAGAGAAGAAGTTTAAAATGTAAAAAGTTTACTGGCGGACGACGGACAAAATGCAATCAGAATAGCTCACTTGAGCTTTCAGCTCAGGTGAGCTTAAAACAAAAAAACAAGTCAACAACATTACAACAAGACGGGGGTAAAAATAATTCTGATTAAGGATGACATTTACTCAGAATGAAAAAAAATTCCACTGATGATAATGAAAAACCAACTATTGAGTGTTATAGATCTTTTATTGTAGTGTTATTTTTCATTTTCAAAAAAGTAGGTCAATGACCTACTTTTTGACTTAATGGCCATTGTATATTTTTGGAAAATAAAAGGAAAATCACTTAAAATTTTACACTATGATTGAGATTTTCTTAATTGTGAAAAAAATACAAATTGCTCAACACTTTTGAAAATGAAATACAATTTATGAATGGCAGTTACACTAAGTTCATACAAAGCATTAAGTTTTCCTTCGCAATTTTTATAAATATTCCAGTCCGAATTTCCTCTATCACTTTTCAAATTTCTACCCATTTTTGATCCAATTTTACAAAAATTGAATGATGATAATACAAAAACATTTATAGTATTAAACTACTTATATTGATATTATTCTGTTGGCATATAATTTATATGAGGTCAATGATCAAAATTTTGAGATATGGTGTCTTTTTCGTTTTTAAGCATATTTCAATATTTTTTAAATTCATGCCATACGGTTATTATAATGAATGAATGAGGAAAAACTACCAGAAAATATGCAAAATTATATAGACTAAAATATAAAATCTTAACTTTTAATATTAGAGTACTTCCAAAAATGTTTTAGCAGAAAACCAAATCTGCAAAATTTAGTCCGAATTTCCTCTGTTTGGCTAAAAGTCTATTTTTGTTTTGGCATAATTCCATAATATAGTAGAAATATCGAATGTAATGTCAATAATAATTCATTTCACAGATACTTTTTGTGTATAGAACAAATTTTACTTATGACATTGAACTTTATAACAATCCGAATTCGAGAACTCAAACCCTGAGTAAACAACACCCTTAAGTAGTTCACACAAAAACACAGACCAACAGACATCCTCCGTAAGGATTCTACAAGGTCACATAAAACCAGAGGGCTGCATAATGGGTGATCAGGCAATATGCTTATACCCTAAAATCTCGCCCGCGGACCTACAGTCCCTGCCACTGCTATCTTTGGGACCACACATACTCCTCTAATCAGTAAAGACATATATTTAAAAAGAACAAACAGACCCCCCTGTAGTCATTCAACAGGAAAACTAATTGCCCAGATTTGAATTAAAGTAATCATAATCGCAAAAACAGAAAATCAAACACTCCTTCCAGAGACATCATCTAGAAAAACATCTCAACGGGAATTACACCCGCTCGAAGACCATGATACTTTCAACAACAAAATTAATAGATCAAAATTCATTCCAGAAATACTACATGACTACAGCACGATTTCCATTGATCTCTATCAATAATCTCCTGATTCATGCTGGCACATCCCTTCCCTTATACTTAGGCAGGCGGTCAATATGGTATAAGTGGCTTCTTTTCTGGGACTTCGCTTTACTCTGTATGTGGTATCATCTATCTTCTCAATAAAAACACAAGGCCTACTCCAAGGACATGATAACTTCTTGCAAACGCCCTTCTTCTGTAAAGGTTCATTGAGCAATACCAATTGACCTATGGGCAGGGAAAATCTACTGGACTTGATATCATAGTAACGTTTCTTGCGCTCTGCACTGGTCTTGAGAATCTGCCTGGCTAATTCAAGAATAGAATGGAGTTTGATATGAACGTCAGTAATGTAATCATCTGGTTCTGTTTCATTTTTTTAAATTGGGTGCAAACTACAGCTTCTGAGGTATGGTGTTGTTTCTACCTAAGACCATCATGTTTGGAGTAAAATGAGTACTACTGTGGACTGAAGAACGATATGCTATCATGACCTGGGGCAGAAATTCATCCCATTGCTTCTTTTCTTTTTCACATAGCAGCTGTTGTGTGGTTGAAACGTTCTATATTTCCATTGCTCTGGGGTCGCATACTGGTTGATCTTGTGTTATGAATTTGAAACAGCTGACACATGTTTTGAAATAGCTGGGGCTCAAAGTTGAGCCCTTGATCAGTGTGAATCTAAAGAGGTGTACTGATTCGACAAATGAACTTATTAACAAATATTCGGCAGGCTGTCTCAGATTCCTGGTTTTGAATTGCATATGCATCAGTCCATTTAGTGAAACAATCACAGACAACAAGAATAAATCTGTTGCCTTTGAAGGACAGAGGAATAGGACCCAAGATATCCATCTAAATGCTTCATAGACTCACCAACTAAGTACTGTCTTAGGAACTAGCTTATATTTATAAACTTCTCCAAACAATGAATACTTTTCCTTTTTCTGTCCGGTCACAAACAACCAATCAAAAATATGTACGGATCTTGGACATACCGGACAAGAATCCTTTCTTTTCCGCACAAGCATATTTAAATAATAAATAAACATTTTATTTCAATACAAAGATTTGTCTGGATTGATTTAATAAAACAGACGCATATTTCTATGTCAAAATACGCATATAGCTTTAATACACATCCTTGCGATATTGTACACTAAAGGAATTTTGACATTAGGCGCCTTTTGAAGTAGTGCGCGTAGCAATACACTTGAATATGGAAGCTCGCTGCGATGACATAGTTCCTCATTCGAGGTGACACATAAAAGCAATCATCGATCACACTGAGGTAAAAATACGGAAAAATAGTGGTCAGCATTTTAATACAATAATACATGATATAATAAAGCATACAGAAATGTTCATAACACAAAATCTTTGTAAGAATAATACGTTTTCATTTCGATGAGTGAAGCGGTCCGTCACACAGCATGTTCTGTACAGAGAAATTTGTGAGCGGTGAAATGACGATAATCTCGCAGAAAGAGCATTAAAATGGCATGAAACTGAACAGGGTGATTAATGTGGTAAATACACATGTATAAACATGTTTAAAACAGTTGCCATACATTTACTTGATCTGAATACGTGTCAAAGCAAATAAATTGATCCTGTAAAAATGTAAACAAAGTACGGGGGTAGTGTCAAAACACGAACGATAATTCAGAACATGTAAACATTAGTATTTTCGTAAATCATGTGTATAACAGGTTTTTGACAGGTAAACAACAAATAACTGAACATGGGGAGAGGCATTTTAACTAGAATTGCATGTCTGATGTAATACACAATAAAATATAAATAGAAATACTTAATTGATCATAGATGATCATATTACATTAATTTATACATGAAAATAGAATAGATACCAATACAATGAAAATAAAACATATTTTTTTTTATAATATAATAAAAAAAAAATAGGTTGCAAGTTTAATCAAAATACTGAAGTACTGACGGGAGTTGATTTTATCGATTATCATTTATTCAAAATCAACGATATGTGATTTTGCATGGCAAGTAGTATCAGTAATCGAAATATTTCTGAGAAATTGTATGGATCCAGGCAACACTGAAGTCTTATCTTGTTCAACCAAACACTCGGCTGTCTCCGTTTATCTCCGACAAGCAAAGGGGACTCTGTTTTGTCAGATACTAAAAGAGACAGCCAAGCGTCTGGTTGAACGGGACTACATTAAACTCTAGCGTAAGAATACATACGACTTTAAAAAATATCTAAACTGTTTGTACAATTTAAAATCTTATTTTTTAATGGTATTAATAAGTAAGTTTTCTTGAATAACAATGCTTCAGAATACATAGCATCGAATTTATTGATTATTTTCAAGAACTAAGTGTTGTCAGCGGTATTGATTTGTGCTTAGGTCCAAACACTGTTTCACTTTCGCTTTGTCCGAGGAGAGTTGATTAAAATCAACTCACAAAAAATATATTTTAACAATAATTCAAGACTATTCCTAAACCATCAGATTCATGACGACACAGTACAAACATCAGATCATTTACTGGACATTAATATGTAAGTATGGGTATTGGTGCAAGGGAAAAAGTATAAATACATAAGTAACAATACAATGAAATGATACATGTATATATTGTTTTCAATTGATTTAAAGCTAACATATCTGTAAGAGTTGTGAAAAAAATATTGCTGACTATTATGTAGGCTGTCGTTACATAATTAACAAAATGGTACTCGCATCGTGTCATTTACTGGACGGACACTTTGCACAATAAAATTGATTTTCTAAACGCCGAACCATAATATAGGAGGTTTTCACACCGACATAGCTTGAACTTATCAGATACCAAAAGTTACATTGTTCAGCTGTCAAACAGTCTCCGTTCCCATAAATCCCATTCAGGTTTGTCAGCGTACATTGGTTATACCACCACGCCCCCTGGCGAGCAAAAGTACACCGCCCGGTGGCGTTATCGTTATCAATGTCTATGGTGCTGAATTGCATGCCACTTGGATCTGTACTTCCATGATTGTCCATGCCGTCGCCTATATAAAATGATACACATGTAAAATAAATTTGACCAAAAATTTAAATATTAATTGGATCATATCAAAATCAGGGGGGGGGGGGGGGGGGGCAAACCTGGTGATAAGGAAACATTGACATGGAAAGGAATACTCAGCTGCTTGTGTTATACATATACATATATTTCTATCATTTTTCTTTTTATTGTATCAATAGGTGGTACGAGTTTCAAGCTGTGTCCAAATTTGAAGAATGTGTTCAATCCAGTGGAAAAATAAAGTATTTAATGATTGTTTTTTATTAAGTCTAAGAAGATCGTTAGTTGCTGTGGTACAATGGCAGAAAAAAGGATACAACTGTTGATTAAATTCTCACAAATACGAAAAAATAGAAAGAAAAAAACCCAAATTTAAATTTATGAAAATGTGCCCCTTTAATTAAATGATTCAACAAGTACTACGCAATCATTAACATTTTATTTCAAAACGTTCATTTTATCCAAACAAACTATATAAACTATAACAAGGATAACCTACCAGCATTTCCCTTATACGACCCGGCTTTAAGACTCAGTCTGTATTCATCAGATTCATCAGCCACTTTAAAGTCGCTATATTTGGCGTAATACCAGACCCCACTGAATGCCTCTAGACGGACATACAACTCGGTGGTTCCTAAAGTAGTTAGCTTGTGAAGATTGTCGTTACCTGCAAAACAATGTATGTCGAATTGAAAACTTAAGGTATTCAATCATGATAAAAAAAATCAAGAAACAAAAGAAACAGTACAAATAAAAACTCTAACCCCACTTCATAGCACAGTATCTTGCCGGACACCAAAACACATTCAAACCAAAAACAAAATTATAACAGTGTGTAACGCCTCAATGAGATTCCTTTTTAAAAGAAATTCGTTAGAAAAATACACACGCATCTATAGTTAATAATAAGTTATAAACTCCATACCAATCCAATGCTCTCCTGATGCCTCTCCAAAGCCATTCTTGTAACTGTCCCATTGACGATAGAAATTAACAGACCCGTCTCGTCTGTGTTGGAACACCTTCATTTTTAGAAGAATAAAAAGACATTTTGGCACATACAGAACTATACAGAATGTGTATTTGAAGTATTATTCATTTTCTCATCATTTTTTTTAAATTATCTTTTATTCCGTATTACTGCTTTTCACAATACTATTTTTCTTTTTTACTGATACATGTGACCAAATAATATAATGCTGGTTAGACTCTAATCTTTTACTGATAAATGATAGTTACACATTAATTCCATGCGCGGTTCCAGGAAAAAAAATCAGAGGGGGGGGGGGTTATTGCTTTGCCTGAGGGAGGGGGGGGGGCATATGTGTGGTCATATTATGATGTAATTTGAGTTTTACATGGGGGAGAGGGGTTAAAATCCCCTGACCCCCCTGTAGATCTGCTTGGATTTTATTACCGTCCATCCTCCACCGTCTGTTGTCATATCACAGTAAACGACGATTGGCGTCTCTGTAAGTGGGTCGGGGTATACAGTGTACAGTCCATCACTATCGTTTCCAAATAGCTTTAGATCTTTGCAGTCACTGAAGATTTCTGTAGAACATACAATCCGTTTTTACTAGTTTATTATTTCTAGACATAATTTATTAATGATTCCATACCCTATTCTGTCAAGCAAAGGTGAATCGTACCGGTTCCATTATTTTTTCTTAGATAGCTTCGGTTTAGGCGCAACATATTTCCGTTATCGTTGGGAGAATCTGCAAACGAAGACATAAAACGAAGGATACTGTGATTTTGATAACACAAGTTTCTGTAGCACATACTTGTATATATTTCATTTGTCAAATAAATAAAACATTTAAAAAACATCCCATTTTTATTAAGGAAAAATACTTTTATTTTAACTTGCGTGTTATTTTTTTTAATTATTAGTGCTACTACGGAATTTATAAGCACTCATTACATACATCCGTCTACTTTTGTGTATAACCTTAAGGTACTTTACTACGCATATACTTTAAGACACTATAGCACAAAATGGCGATCAAAATGTATTTGCTAAATCGTTTGTATCAACCGGTTTGGTAAAATATCGTCATAGCTCAGTGGTTATAAAATTTGGCTTGTGAACTGTAGATCCCGAGTTTGAATCCGCTTGGGTCTAATGATTACATATTCTAAATCAAACCTTTGAAAATATGATTATTTATACAAAATTTCACATTTTAATTGTTGCCTTTTTTACTTAAATATTTCCTATTCATTATGTTATCTACCACAATCAAGAAATGTTTTACTGATTAAGAAACTATTTCAAGGTGTAGTAAGCCACCTTAAAAAAACAAGTGCATCTGAGTACAGCTGCGAAATTGTTAACACTAAAAAAACTATATATCACAGTTCAGTTAGAATTTTTGGTCGATAAAGCATACTTAATATATTATTCTTTTACAAAATATGGTATTGTAAAGACAACGCCGTCATTTTGTCCAAGTAGTGAACCATATCGTATAGTACATTTTTAACAAATAGTTTTTGATGTCGATTTTATCTTACCTTGTCCTTGAAGATACAGGACCGCAATAGTTGCAACAGTTGTTGATATAATAACGGCAAACACTGACAGGATCACAATAATACATGGACGTTTGGAGTTTTTAGTATGTTCTTGGTTACTGTTGGAGTTTTCCTATAGAAATCAACATTGAGATTATATTGTATTACTGTAAAGGTTTTATATTTGGCATGTGTACTATATTTTGCGGAAACTAGATTTTTAACAAGTTTGCGTGGATTTGAATTAGCGTATTCCTGAATGTGATTATTCATATGCAAATATTCATGGCATTTAGCGATGTACTTGATTTAGCGGAAGTTATCTTTCGCCCAAAACGCTAAATACGAAAAAAAATTGTAAATTCGTAGAATACACAGCGAAACATAATACGTTTACAGTATTTGGTGTGTATCTATTTTGCGTTATTGGTTAAATATAACTTCGGCTCAATCAGGTACATTTATTTGCTTAATACACATGCATATGTTTAAGAAAAAAAGAAACATTTAGCAGTACGCTATTTCCAATCAACATCAATATGTTTCAGTACAAGGTATTCTTAATCAATTATCTCATACTCTACAGATATTACCTACACAAAATGAAATACATGTACACTGACATTAGCATGAACAATAATATTATATATTTGTTTTTTATTTTTTATTTTTTCAAAGATATTTTATGACAGTTATTCTTTGATGTCTGAAGCTCACAGTTCGCCATTTGTTACCTTTCCATACGTTTAATAATCAATCAGCAATCTGAATGACATACTGTAGAGGCACATATTTTCGTTGGGTTAAAATTTCGTTGTTCTAAAACCAAATAAAATTCTGTTGGCATTTAATTTCGTCATATCGTTATCTTTAAAATGTATTACCTATCAACTCTGTATTTATTAATACTTTGGTTAAAAAATGCGTCATGGATTTAATTTCATTGATTTATACTGCCAACGAAAATAACAAAATTATATCCTCAACGAATACGTCTGCCTCTACAGCAGTATTATCCGGTAATTGAAATATTAAACTAGTATATTGTCATCACCACTACTTTAAATTCCGAAATAAACGCAAGGAATTATTAGCCATGTAAAATCATGCAAAAATCATAGATAATAAAAATTCGCTTTTTTTTCGGACAGATGTACTTAGTGAAAACTGATTTATAAAAAAAATCGGCTTTTGCGATTTTTTATTTTTGCAACTTGATGCTAAACAGTTGAATCGCGGAATTAAGTACTCGCGTAAAAAAAGGAATGTCCAGTATCTTAGGATTTGATTTTTTTCTTTTCAAATATGAAATATTCTGTGAAAATAATAAACCAATACCTGTTCTACATGATCTGGTTTATCATCTCTAATTCTAGGAAGTTTCCCCTCTCGGCCCTGCAACACAAAACTGCTGTTTTTAAAAAAGACGAAATAACTGTTATATTGTCTTTTTAATTGTTGTTTTATACCAATTGTCGTTGATTAAGGGATAGTCAAATTTTAAATAATATGGGAATTTGCTTTTAACAATCACATCAAATAAGTATGCTTCAGGATTTTGGAAATCAATGATTATTAAATTTATTGATCAAATCAACAACAATAAAAATTGTATAAAATGGTATTCAACAAACATTAATGCAGCCATGGTATCGTTAGTGTAGGTGTTTAGTATTATTTTAACAATGCTTTAATCATCTTTCGGACATTTGTTGTGTGAATTGATCTTGCATATAAAACGTGTCCTATGATGAATATGCAAAACAGGATAATACAAATAAACATGTTCATGCTTGTTCAAGTACCAGAGAGTCAAAATACAAGGCATTTATAATTATTTGATGCAATTGGAGCTTTAAAAGAGTTAATTTACACCCGATATAAAGCTAAACACCGCATGTATATAGGCACCGTCCGTCACACAGATATATGATCCCTTTTGATTCCAATACACACGAAACCTATAATCGATGTGCAATATTCTCTTTGTGATCTATGGAGTTTATGTATTTCTCTCTTATTATGTGCATTTTCTGTTTGCTTATAATGCATTAACCTGTTGTTTTTCATGTATTAGTCCCCTGGCTTTACGAACATGCGTAAAATTTGATAATTTTCATCGCGACCGAGTAACAGAGTGGCCAAATATACTAGCTTCATACAGGTGATACAATATACCGCTACATCGAAATACTTTAAACTATTAAGAGGTTTGCGGGTATACATTTTCCTTGTGGCTTCAGACGGATCTAAACAAAAACATGAACAGGCCTAAATGGATATGTTGTAATATGAGGTTTGTAGGAATAGCAATTAGAAAACAGAGATATGGCAGGCAGTGCCTATCCACAAGCCGTTTTCAGCTTTGAGGATCATTTACGCCCGGTAAATTCATTACATCACAGAATGGCGATTTTAACGCATTGCGTAACAATATATATCGCCAAAGGACTATATATGATAAGGGCCTAAAATGGCCCCCTAAAAGGAACATCATTATTTTACTATCATTCTTTGTTTTCTTAGTACAGATATGTATGTGATGTGTTTACATAATATTCATTTTGGTTCAAGTGCCCACAATTTAGAAATATGACATTGTAAAGACAACCTTTTCACGCCATTTTTGCATTTTTAGCGTAAAACAGCTTGTTTTCAAGCAGTTTTTCCTTCCGAAAACATAGAGCGCATTCTTGAACAAGTAAAATATTTTAATTGGAGATGTATCTAGCCATAACTAATAAGTGACAAAAAAAATTTCCATGTTCAAGCATGCGCTCTATATTTCCCATTCGTAAATAGATAAGAAAAATGTCAATTTTTGGCTGATTTTGATTGAATTATAGAAATGGCGTCACTTCTGACGTCATATACTGCCAGTGAGTGCAAAGAAATCAAATAAATAGATGAAAAATATATTTTATATCAACTCTTCGAAAAAATTAGTTAACATATTATTGTACCCGAAACACTTAAAAAATGGCGAATTATGGGGGCCAAATTAAACTTTTATCATATATAGTTCTTTAGATGTCTATCTCTATGCCGCAATAAAGTGTAGTTTCTCTGTATCATAACGTAAAGTCTCCAGTTTAAAGATCACAGGAAACTTTATTTTCATGACGAGCGGTAACATTTCAAGAGTTGATTTCCTCCAAAATTAAAGTGATTTTTTCCATTTGCATGTTTTGCGCTTGTTAAAAAACCATATCTTGATGTAATTTAGTAGAGTGGGTTTAAATGTGAATATTTTACCGGGTCTGTTAAGGATATATAAGTCCCATTGACCCGATTGTCAATTTATATATACATATCCAGTAATAAAAAACCCCCAGTGATTTTTCATTCTGGATAAATGAACTATAAACAGAATCTTCATCAATGCTAATCAAGTGTAATCCTTACCGATTTTGGTGTTATGAATTTACCAGTCTGTCTGTCATAAAAGCCCTGCAGTTAAAAAAGAAACACAAAATATACATTTCATTAAATTAACAATTTAGCATTAATTGCAACGTATTTACTATGAACAGGGATCAAATTCAAAACCAAAGTTAATTTCATACATAGGAAAGCGTTTCTACTATTTGAATTAGCTGAATACGTACCTCTGAAATTTTATCATATGTAGTTGAAGTTGAATTGGAAATGACCGTGTATATCGCTATGCTCTGCAAAAGGAAACGTTTTTTCTATATTGTAACGACGCTTGGTATTCTTAAAAAACTCTTAACCAACACATTGGCTTCATCAATTTTACGTGATTATTTGAAAATAAAATTTTAAAAAAATCTTTGCCAGCGAATTTCAGCTACAATATATTAAAAACGGGTATAAAATGCATTTTTTAATGTTTGATTCTCGTAAAAATCATTATTTACTAAAAACATACCTGTTTTGAATCAATTGAACTGCTGATAGCTGAAAACTGTGCGTATTCGGAACCTCTCGAACCCTGAACATAAAACAATCAGCAACTGATTACATTCTTTAAATTGTTTAGTGTTTATTAAAGTGTTTATTTACGCCTAGGGGAAATTTACCCCAGTTACATGGACGCGGTTATCTTAAAACGCGTAAAATACCCCCGCGTGTATGATAAAAAAAATAAAACTTAAGAATAGTAAATCATTAATCCGGGTATTTAACACTCACGCGTATTGATTGGCCGTAGAAAACACTTACTTAACCACCTGCGATATTAACCACTTTTACAGTATACCTGGTATGAATGAATAAAAAACAGATGGGCACATTACGTTTTTGCTATATGATGTATATAAAATGTCACTTATTTTAAAAAGAAAAGCAAATGATCTCTTTCATCCTAATATCAACACAATCACTTTGTGGTAGTGAATATTAAAAAAAGAATTTCAAGAAACAAAAAACACAAAAACCCAAACAAGACCCCCTAAAAAAACCCAAACAAAACAAAAAAAAACCCTAATACAACAAAAACAAAACCCGAAACAAAAACAAGTATTCCTTTTAAAGGAATGGTCGGCATTATATATCATTTATTATACTTTCATTTTAAATACTTAAATCTGATTGGGTGAGACTCAGTTTATAATCCGTTCTATTACCCTCAGCGTTAGTAACACACTTAGCAACGGGTAACACAACGAAATGTTACGTGCGCGTAAATTATGCGCATACGGTTCGCCGTAGAATTCACGTCATTTCTATATAAAAGCAGTAAAAATATTCTCTAAAATTAAGACATTCGGTATAATAAAATAAATAGTGCCTGTTTCGGAGGATGGTCGCGTCGGTTGACAATGGTTTCCTCGGGGATGTCAATTTCAACTGTTACCCTCCCAAACAGGCACTATTTATATATTGTCAGCTCTGTTTATATCATATACGCTACATGCAGTTAACTATATATAGCACCGTTTTATTGATTTCCGAAATGGCAAGGCATGAATGAGCTTTACATTAGTAGGCGAATTATACTTCCGTCTAATATTCTTACGAATATGTGAAAAAACGTGATTTAAATCACTATGTATGTAACACAATAAATGTTTTATTTTCAGGGTAAACGGATAAGATTACTGTTTCAGTAATCTACATCTAATTAAAGATTTGAATAAGGTTGCCATTGCATAGTAAATAAAATAGTGCAAGGCGCAATGCGTGCGCAAATAGTTAAATTTGCCGGATGTCTCATATGGACACAACTGTGATCGGCTTTGCAACTGTGATCGGCCAAAGCCCCAAAAAACCCAAAAAACAATAATAACTAAAAGAAAATTCTTATACTCGTTGACTTTACAAAAAATCTAAAATCTTAAATGAGCGAGTCAGGCCTTCAAAACAAATTAAACACACCAAACAATACATAACGAGTATCTGACCTTGACATATATTTCTAAACAGATACGACTTACCTTACACATATACATATACGACTTCTCCAACAATTTACACGAAAATTGACTCCCACGAAATGAAATGATTCCACTGTATACAGTTATGACGCACTTCAGACCTATACAGATACGACTTACCTCAGATTTATACTGATACAACTTACATCAGACTTATACAGATACAGCTTACTTCAGACCTATACAGATACAACTTACCTCAGACCTATCGGAATACATTTTTTAAAGACTGACTATCCCAAACAGTGATCTGATGTGTTTGATTCGCAATGGGTTTTTTCAGCTAATTTATTTTGAATTTTCTTTTTATAAGTGCCAGCTTCGTGATCATTGTATCAAATTATCTTCCTGGTCGTTGTCATAATAGTAAAAATCCATGCATAAACATCATCCTTTGTCAAGTATGCACCTTTAAATTTCAACAGAGCAGCTAATTGCATAATGTGAAAATAACTGTACACCCCCTGAGTTAAGTAAGTCATATGAAATCTGTGTGATGAATGCTGGTTTTTTTTTAATTACACACGCTTATCCCACTTTCAATATTATAAACTAAAAGACCCAATAACATAATTATTGTAAAACAAATGACCTGAAATCATGAAAATTCTTCGACAGGGAAAGAATTTATGAATGGAAAACTTTTTTTTAACTGACTGTCATTAAAATGTGTTGGATATCAGATAAACGTGTATTGATAATAAACAGACAAATATAGAGTACTATCTCTGACCAACTACCATGGTTTCATCAATATTCGTTAAATACCAATTTTCGTGGATTTCGTTGTTAAGTTGATCCACGAAATTAAATGTTCATTGAAGTTTAATTTCAACTAACATTTTGTATTGATAGGATCATTGGCCACGAAATTACATATCCTTGAAACCGTGGTTTTCAGAAAATCCACGAAAATTGATACCCACGAAATTAATGAAACCACAGTATTGGCAGTATATAAGAAGCAATGTGCATTAGTTGCTTTTTCTAATGAACGTTTGATAAATATTTATATGGAAGGTCAAACATAAAGTAAGCGAATTGTGTCTCTTTATGTAAATAATTTAAAAGGAATGAAAAAAAGTATTGTGCACTGTTATTTTCTTCCTGTTTGTGTTAAACATTCAGAGTTAAAGGGATGTCGTAACGTATATGTAAAATAGGGTGCACAAATACATGTAAATACATTGGCTAATAAAATTGCATTTTATTTCGGTAGGGTTTGTTTAAGAAGAACAAAAGATAAATGATACCTTTCTTTTTTAGATGTATCAAATATTAACACATTGACTGTGATAAATTAGATTTCCATCTGTTAAATATTGATTAGGAATATATTTCACTTCATTTAATTTGTTATATGAAATCTGAATGAAATGATAAAAAATATCAGGCCTTAAGTAGGCGGAATAATCGTTGATGATATTTTGAATTATGGATCTAATAGATCTTTTAAAGACTTTTGCTTAAAGGATCTTTTTATCATTTATTTATATTTGAAACATTCTGATTAAAAAAAAAATCTTTGTAATAATAATGTTTGCTTTTGTTTGGGGAGATATCAAAGTATAATTAGCAATATCCCAAAAACAGTTAAACCACTATTGTGATCTGTAACACTATGAATAATTAAAATACTAATACTTTTTTCATAAACAACGATTGCACGTTCACATTTGATATGATGAAACATAAACGATGAATTATCATCTGATCATTTAATAACATAATGATGTCATAATTCTAAATCATATTTATCAGTAAATAGATTCTGCAATATATGTGCGACAAACAGCATGGATATGTACATGACTTTAAAATCTATATACATTTATATTCTACAAATATCAAAATAATGCGTAAATACAACTCTCTCTCTCTCTCTCTCTCTCTCTCTCTCTCTCTCTCTCGTTTAATGAGTTAATGTTAAACATGTATTCTGATATTTTACTATATCTCGAGGAACGCCTATTTTAACCAGTTTTGTAATTTACACAAAAAAAATGCTGATGTTCATGTTGGTAAAATCATATTTTTAACTGTTCTCTATATGTAGCATGTAACACAAGTTTAGAACATGTTGTATCTTAAAGAATTCTACTTTCAACAATGAAAAAAACATTCAATCAATATTATAATACAAAATTACCAGAGAAAGCAAAGGATTTGAAAAAATTCATGCCAGCACACATTAGTCCAAATTTATCGCAATTGAAGTCGATGAAGGGGGAAAATTTCGAAAATAACTTCATTGACACATTATGATTTTTCACTCAGAATAAATCACATGAGTGAAAACAGATTTCTTACGGATACTTATGATAGGGAATGTTAAAACCCATTTTTTTATACTTTTAAACATCGTTTGAGCCCTGAGGTAACAGCTACATTATACACATCATTTGATCACATTCTTAAAGGTGTTGATACTGCCGCCGGTCGCTATAAAGTTAAGAATGTGATCAAATGATGTGTATAATGTAGCTGTTCTGTTTCATAGTTTCTTAGGTAGTTTAGTAGTAGCTTTAGATTTTGTTTTCTTTGTTTTCTACTCATGTAATTTATTTTTTGGTCCTGAAGAAGGGACGGGTTGTCCCGAAAATTTGACAATTTCGATTGTTCGTGTCGTTAGCCATTTTTAGTGCTTTATATATATATATATATATATATATATATATATATATATATATATATATATATATAAATGAACGGAAAATGAATGGAAACTGTTGGTGGACCGACCGACCGACAGACAGCAGCAAAGCAATATGCCCTCCTTTCTTCGAAGGGGGCATAAAAATATTAACATAAACTACAAATCCAGATCAAACTGGCTTTATGTCTTAAAGGTATATTGGAGAAAACACTACTTTAATATAAGGCATAACTTCTGATACCTTATCTTAAAATTTTATGCTACAAACTGCTATTAGACAGTGTGTTAAGATTTTTTATTCAAACATAACATGTGCGGTAAATCAAGCTGAAGTTTGTGAAATTCAGAGAGGGTGTAGACAAGGAGATCCATTATCCCCTTATATATTCCTGATTTCATAGATTCATATTGATTTTAAAACCTTTTTATTAATATTGGAGGGGATTTTTATTTTTGGATAAACAACTATTTGACAATACTATTAGATACATCAATGATATCAATGAAGAAGATGATACTTTTCTTAGTTTTGATATATTTTGTGATATACAGATGTAATGGTCAGCTTTTTAAAAAATGGTTATTTTTCGTGATTTCATGCTATAACTGCGTATCTTATAGATCCAAAATTTAGAGATATCGAACATTGCTGGGTTTTTTAAAGGACTTATCACACACATTATAATTACTTTCTTCTAAATTAACATTATAATGGCAGATGTAGGTATCGTACCCCTGTACTGTCATATAATTAAATGTATTTTACTAAATCAGGCTGTCTAGAATTCAATCCTTTAGTTTGCGCACAAGTGCAACTTGACATCGAATGGACTATTTTACACAAAAAATTTCGTAAAAATCGTGATATACTGGAGCAACTGGGGCAAACGTCATATTAGAGGACATGCAGTTTTATCTATGATCATAAACTCTGTATAAAATGGCCCAAATATAACAGCATTCATATCATTATATTTCAATCTCTATGGCGACGAAACAAACAATATTGAAGTTGAGATTGGTTTGTTTTTCTTTTCAGCATTAGAATGATTACAAATAAGCCTCTAATTTTAATTTTTTAAAGAAAATCTATTATAAAAATCAAAAAAATAGATTAATAAAAGAAAACTGTACATTTCTTTAAAATTGAATTCATTTTAATGAAAAGATATGGTTACAGAAATATTTTTTTTCTTTTCGAACATTTGGCGGAGCCCATGTTTAACGATTATTGAACAAGCTTGATACACACCATTTGGTAAGTTTAAAAAGAGCACAAACAAACAAAACAATGACCTATATATATGTTTTCAGTATATTTTAAAAGTCAATACTCAGTCTTAAAGTCTAAAGTCTAAATCACCTCAAATGTATGCATTTTGCGTTTAAGGACTTGAGTTTAAGACTTGATCAAAAGATTTGTAGTGACACCGGGGCTTGCTGTTGTATGATAGTTTTATAAGACGAGGCGTTTGAAACAATGATAGCTTAGTTCAACGTTCATTTCATGAATTGAAATATTTTTGGGAGGGATCGTTTCGAGTTATATTTTTGACAATATTGTAATGTAATTTAAGAAAATTTGATAGTTGGGGAAAACCCCAGAAAATTTTGTAGTAGATATTTCAAGTTTTAATTACAGAACATCACTATACAGAGGATTAACATCGTTTCATGTTATTTATTTTTGGCAGTCATAACATTTTATAATACACAAACTGATGATTTTCTGAAATGTTATATGCAATTTAAGTGAGAGTTTACTAGAAAAAAAGATACAATCAATTGTATGAAGTTGAAATATGTGAAAACAACTGGTGTTAGAAAACCCGAAACAAAAGGAAAATATGATTAATGGGTATCACTTTACAATTTCTAAATAACAACCATTTTTATCAAAGTGTGTCAAATGTGCTCCTGTCTGGGTCATGTTTTCGGCGTCGTATAGTACTGTACTAAATTTCCTTACAATAAAGTACTGTTTACCTATGTAACAAGAATTGCTATTATATTTGACGACATGCATATTCATTTATAATTTTACCCCACATTTTAATAAGCAATGCAACAAAAGTTGACAAGTTAACACAATGATTGCGTAATTGCCATCAATTAGCACATTTGCATTAAAATGATTTTTGCATAATTGCATATTACCACAACTACGCTGATCAACAATACGAGACCCAATTTCATCCATGTACACTAAAGAATATGGCCAAAAAACCACAATGAACTAAAATATTAATAAAACGTGTATATTGAATATTTAAGAATTTCAACTTCATAGTGCCGAAGAAATAAGAATTTTTCAGCGGTTAGAATAACTTATAATACAATAAACAATCAACCGTTTTATATGAATAAGCACGTATATTTTACGGTGTGTGCGCTTTCATCCACAAATATAAATATGTCATTCTTTATATAATTAGTTTTTTATGAAGATATACTATTTCTGATGATTAAGGTGTGTACTTATTACAACGATTTTACACGTAGACCGAGTGATAACAAGTATTGAATGTTTTCAATTGATATAAAAGCAAACTACATTGTAATTCGAAATAGACTCAAAAACAAACATTTAACAATGAATGATGACTATTTGTAAGCTGTCGTTACAAATTTAACAGAATGGTACAGGCAGCATATCATTTACTAGAACTAGACGGATACAATGCACAACCAAATTGATTTTCTAAACGCCGAACCATCACATAGGAAGTTTTCACACCGATATAGCTTGAACTTAAGATACCAAAAGTTACATGTTTCAGTTGTCATTCCCTTAAACCCCAATCAGGTTTGTCAGCGTACAAACGTTATACATGTACCACCACGCCCCCTGGCGAGCAGTAGTACACCGCGCGGGGCGGGCGTTCCCGTACGTTATCTATATCAATAGTGCTGCATTTCTGGTTATTCGTGTTTGTGCTTTTTCATGACGTCGCCTATATAAAATACTGTAAACGTATAATAATTGGCGTTTACGATAGTTCGCTGAAATAAGTTTTGGAACAAGTTGGCGTAGATTTGAATTAGCGTATTCCTGAATGTGGCTGTTCTTTTACATATATACATAACATTTAACGATGTAATTTATTTAGAATGTCTCTAAACGTACGTATTGGTCAGAGGTTCCTAAAGTCGTTACCTGGCAAAAACCGTCGTTACTTGCAAAAAAACGTGCATGTCAAATTGAAAACTTAAGAGATCCTTTTTTTGAAAA
This sequence comes from Magallana angulata, assembly GCF_025612915.1. NCBI lineage: Eukaryota > Metazoa > Mollusca > Bivalvia > Ostreida > Ostreidae > Magallana > Magallana angulata. The sequence continues at coordinate 43,910,045 of NC_069112.1, forward strand.
AAAAATGAAGAAACCAATCAAAAAAAGTCAAATAACACTTTCCCCAAGAAAACTCCATCTCACCGGAAAACAAAACATATTTGAATTATACCAGGCTACACTGAGTGCCTCTAGACGTACGTATAAGTCAGAGGCTACTAAAGTAAATAACTGCTAAAGATTGTCGTTACCGGAAAAACAATGAATGTGAAATTGAAGAATTAAGAGATTTATTTTTAAAAAATAAAGGAAATACTTGTGTTTTGTTGTAAAAAGCTGAAATTGTATAAAAATTTTGAATAAATCTTACGTGAAAAAAAATGACGCAGTTTTTTTGCCCGTTGTAAATAAGTTTCTGAAACGTTTTAATTTATTCCGATTACTGAAATACATTCTATTTTCGCTCGATGGTTATTCGAAATCAAACAGTTTAAATCACGGCCTATCTTCAAGGTAATTTATGGTTTGATGAAACTCGATAACAACGGTGTTCAATTATTAAATTCCACATATTTTCCAACTCTCTATTTATTGACAGATACATGTCTATTTTTTAAACTGTATTTTACTGAACCAAAAGTTACTGGATTCTCTGTATGACCGTAGATGGTAATTTCTCTGTTGTTCACATTCACTGGTGTCCTCTCTTCATCTCTGAGTCGAGGTTTGACATCAGAGGCCATGTTGTCAAAAATGCTTTTTGAAATGATCGTTGCTGTCAATCCAGTATCATCTAGAAAATTTACGTAAATTCTACCAACCAATACAGATACATAAAGGCCATCATCCCATTTCTTTTAATTTTACTAATATGCCCTAAACAAATTTATTCATCCTAGTCTAAATTTTCTTAGGTCATCTATGTCCATCATCCGCCGTAAATAAAATAAATTTGTTTCTCTGGTGTTTGATCCTTGTTGCCTTCCATTGCCACCGTATGGTCTGTTCTTGGTCTCTGTTTTTTGTTGATACATCGGACATTCCCTCATGAAATGATCAGGGGCGCGGCAGATGAATCATTGCCTGTTGTTCTGATTCTGTCGTCCAGCAAATTTCATTTCGCTGTCTGTCCGGACTCCCAGCGTTCCAATCTCGTCATTTTTTGCTTTAGGGTATCCGTCAGATCTAGTTGGATTGTATCTAAACAGCTTCCGGAGTTACTCCTCTTGACTTCCGTATCGTCACCAATCGCTCTGACAGTCTGTTTCCATTTTTCTCCTTCACCAAGAACGGTCTCGTAACGCTCAATGACCTCTACCACATCTGCTATGGTCTGGCAATCCTTGTGTATGCAACGGCATTTCATTTCTTATGTAATACTTTTATAAAGCTGATTAATGGACAGTGCTTCCTGCGCGAAGGCATCTAAATTAGGAAAGGCTTTCTGTGACATTTGTCTTAAATCATCGGCAAGTGCCATTAGGGGTTCGTCTCCTAGATTCAAATCTAGATAACCACCGATTCTGATGCCTAGAACTTCCAAATCTCTGCTCTAGTTTGTCAACCAGTACGGAGTACATCTGTCTGGACTTAATGGGTAGACTTATGTTAAAAGTGCGAGCGGGACATCGGAGACAAGCTACTAGCGCCAACGTTCCATCTTCCCATTTCCGCGCACACCTCTAAATATGAAATATTCTTCTGCCAATCATCACCACCTGTAAAAGCTTCCGGTTTCAGGTTCAACCCTCTCGCTGCTCCGAGTCTCGCCTCCAGTCACCGCCACCTCGTCTTTCTTGGTCAGTATTCCTGAAGATCATTTGGACGGTTGTCGTCAACTTCCTGGTGTTAAACATTTAGAATAACTTCAGGATTGGGGATGCCATTAATACACCAAGAGATATCTCATCCACAAGAAGATACTTGAAAAGAAAGCAACATCAACCGTGAAAATTATCCAAATCCTCCACTAAACAACAGAAGAAATTCGAATCCTGGATGCTGCTTACAAAATACAGCATCCCACTTTTGACTCCAGTTTGAAACAAGTCGAGCGGTTTTTGCAAGAAAAGAAAAAACACCGTTTTTCTGACACACATCAATTTATTCAGGATGGCTAAATATATAAATATCACAACACAGTCAAAGATGCTGACCATTTCAAACAATACAAACTCTTCAAAAATAGAATGCTACAAGTTCTCGTATATGACGGATTTGTCGTTTCAAAGCTGAGTATCAACTATAAACAGCGTATAGAATTTTTGCTGAATTAATAAATATTAAATGCATAAACTTACGCAAATTCGAACAGCTTTAGTCAAAACACGCAGTCTCATTCTATCTAGAAAAATCAAACCCCTCCCCATTTGTACTAGATATGCTAATTAAGTCTTCATAATTTCCAGTAAATTGTAAATAATCGAGTCAGCCTTATCCGAACATCCGTACAACTCGTTATAAAAATGAATAACCTATTTGAACTTATGAATTAAGAAATTCCGAACATCAATATTACGGATTCCGAACAATGTGGACAACTTGTAATTCTAAACTTGAGATAGTTCAAATAATTATAACAGTTACTTTTGTAGAACGTAACTAATTACTAGAACTATAAACTCTGGAAAGACTGGTCTACATGGTTGCTATACTTTACAGATTCTGTCCGGACGACGAAGTCCTTATACATATTAGCATCGTCTACGACCAGGTTCTTCTTGATTTTCAACTTTGTATGGAGTTCTCTGAGGAGTGCTCAACCGAACAGGATGTGAACGAGTGTTCAAGTGATGATGCTGCTGGAACTAGCATATATTTATAAACTTCTCCAAACAATGAGTACTTGTCATTTTCTGTCCGGACACAAATAACAAATAAAAAATCTGTACGGGATCTTGGACATTCCGGACAAGTATCCTTTGTTTCCAAACAAGCATATTCAAATAATAAATAAACATTTGATTCCTATATAAAGCCTTGTCCGGATTAATTTAATAACACGGACACATATGTCTATGTCAAAATACGCATATAGCTTTAATACACATCCTTGTGATAGTTTACACAGTTTACAGTTTACAGGAAGTTTGAAAGAAGACGTTTGTGAGCGGTAAAATGACGATTATCTCGCAGAAAGAACATTTATAAAATGGCATGAAACTGAACAGGGTGATTAATATGGTAAATATAAACATCTTTAAAACAGTTATCATGTATTTACTTGATCCAAGTACGTGTTTAAGCAAATAAATTGATCTCTAAAAATTGTATACAATGTACAAGGGTAATGTCAAAACACGAACGGCAATTCCGAACATGTTAACATTAGAATGTTGGTAAAGCATGCCTATAACAGGTTTTTGACAGGTAAACAACAAATAACTGAACATGATACGAGGCATTTTAACTAGAATTGCATGTCTGATTTAATACACAATGAAATATTAAGAGAAATACTTTTTTGATCATAGATACATGTACATGTAATCATATTACACCACCCCCACTTAAAAAATGAAAACTCTCCTGAAGTTACGACAGTCTAAGTAGAACATTTTTAGAATTGATGATATTGATGACAGAGTCCATGGTCTTTTTCCTCTGCAGGAAAGCAGCCTCGAGCAATAAAATGAACAAATTATCATCCATGGAATGAACTCCTTTTCTCGCAATAGAACACAGCTTTTTGTAGTTGTAAATTCTAAGTTTCCTGTCTGTTTCCTCTTCTTTGATCATCACCGGCTTGGCTGACCCAGGAAGACAAAGGAAATAGTAATTACAGAGGAGGGCAGATCTGGATGAGGTCTGGGATGATTAATTGATGACACCATCCGTCTCAAGGAAGAGGGCCGTCAACTCCCACGCCTGCAGCCTCTGATCCGGAGTCATTGTTTCCCAGCCTGAGGGTGGCCAAGTGAGTTTGGGCTATCTGGAGAAATGGGGAATGGTGCGACTCCCGTTCAGTTTTTCCTTGCTTGGGACAGCAGTGGCATTACACCAAACTCCAACAGAGTTCTCGCCCTGTCCAAAATGATAATATTGCTCTCTGACAAGTCCATGCTCGAACTAAGCTGGTTCCTGGAGCCTCAGAATTGGTGAAACTTGGGCAGCTTGTAGTAGTGTTGGGTACAGCTGGAGCAATGGTATCGGTATAGAAAGAACTGGCTGGCTCGCTTCGTTGGCTGTCTTTTCCTGTGCAAAGGGCTGGTACATTTACAAGGGAGGCAAGGGCTTCTGGATCCGCCAGTTCTACCAGAATGGATCTACTGGGAATGCTGGCTGGCTCGTTGGCAGGAGTGTCCTCGGCCAAGGAAATTTCAGGTGGCACTCGGAAACCGACAGGAATGGCAAATGTTGGCTGGTCTGAGAGTATAACAGGATGTTCAATGGAAGGGGAGCTCTCTGGCTGCCTGTCAATGGCAGAGGGCCCTCTGGCTGGCTGTCAATAGGAGGGGGCTTTTGGCTGGTCGTCGATGGACAGGAGATCCTCGGGCTGGCACCGAATGGTGAAACTCTCTTGTTGACCATGGACGGGAGGAGGATACTGAGGATGGCACACACCGGACATCTTAGACGGAACATAGACTGGGGTGCATGTTCCCTTCCTGATGCTCTGAAAATGCTTTGGACCAACAGCAAGGACAACGGACAGCGCTTTTTTACGGATGGAGAGGCCACAGGAGTCATGGAAGGCGGTGTCTGAAAAAAAGGATCATAGGACAGTGTTTGTGATTTCCTCATGAATGAAAACAAAAGTTGGAAATTCCGAGCCGTGTCTGGGGTCAGGGTGACGTTATATACTTCGTCCTCCTTGATGATAAAAACACTTATCACTCCGCCGTTCAGACTAATGGTCTACACTAGATGGAAGTCAATGGTGAAGTCAGGTCTGGAGGGGGTGTACTCCCTGGCTCTCTTCCGTGCTTGGAGGTCATCTTCAGGGTCCCCACTATAGTCCGGCACGAACTTCTCCTCCAGTGTCAATGAGGATGAACGCGCTGCCTCCCTTCCCTGTTCCAATTCTTGCAGACGGCGTTTGCACTGCTGGCTTACTCTAATCCTCCTAATCATCTCTTTCCGTGCCCGCACAGCCGCATCAGCCTGCCAGGAATTAGGCGTGATCAGCTTCCGGTAATTCTAGAGGTACACAGCCAGCCGGAACCCATTTGCCTCGGGGAAGAAATCAGAGGGAAGGTTGTCGGATGAAATCATCTTCTCTACTTTGTGGCTACCTGCAATATGCATATTTAGGTCACTCATCCGCGTAGTAACTTTTCCTTCTCAACATCTCGGCGGGGGCAAAGGGACATGGGACCCGCATCTGTTCACAATGCCTGGAAATCAGGTGGTTTTTCCGGTCTCTATTGGACTTAAACTTCTTTGGGCACAGCCAGCATGCGAATGAAGACATGCTAAACATAAAAACTGCAGGTAAAGCTCAGTTCATACTCTGAGCAGAATACAAAAATGCCTGCAGATACGACACCTGAACTATATGATATTATAGTTTACTGCTAATGACTACCTAACTTTTAAGGAGTTTACACAAAACCACAGACCAACAGACATCCTCCCTAAGAATTCTACAAGGTCACATAAAACCACAGAGTTGCATACTGGATGATCAGGCCATATGCTTATTCCCTCAAAATCGCCCGCGGACCTACAGTGTCCTGCCACTGCTACCTTTGAACCATAAATACTCCAATAATCAGTAAACACATTTATTTAAAAAGAACAAACATATCCCCCTGTTGTTATTCAACAGGAATACTAATTGCCCGGATTTGAAGAAAAGTAATCAAAATCGCTAAAACAAAAGATCAAACACTCCTTCTAGAGACATCATCTAGAAAAACATCTAACCAGGAATTGCAACTGCTTAAAGACCATGATACTTTCAACAAGAACAATAGATCAAAATTACTTCAAGAACTACTACGTGACTATAGCACAATTTCCATTGATCTCTATCAATAATCTCTTTATCCATGCTGGCACACCCATTCCCTTAAACATAGACAGGCGGTCAATATGATATAAGTTAGCTTCTTTTCTAGGAATTTGCTTAACTCTGTAAGTGGTATCATACATCTTCTCAATGACAACACAAGGCCCACTCCAAGGACATGACAACTTCTTGCAAATGCCTTTCTACTGTAAAGGTTCATAGAGCCATACCAATTGACCTATGGGCAGGGAAAATCTACTGGACTTGATATCATAGTAACATTTCTGGCGCTTTGCGCTGGTCTTGAGAATCTGCCTGGCTTATTCATGAATAGAATGGAGCTTGATTTGAAGGCCAGTAATGTAAACATTTGGTTCTGTTTCATTTTCTGTAGATGGGGTGCAAAACACAGATTCTAGAGGCATGTTGTTGTTTCTACCTAAGACCATCATGTTTGGAGTAAAATGAGTACTACTGTGGACTGAAGAACGGTATGCCATCATGACCTGGGGCAGAAATTCATCCCATTTGTTCTGTTCTTTTTCACAATACATGGTAAGCATAGTAGCTAAGCTGCGGTTAAAATGTTCTATATTTCCATTGCTCTGTGGTCGCATACTCGTTCTTGTCTTATGCATTTGAAACTGCTGACACATATGTTGAAATAGCTGGGACTCAAAGTTGCGCCCTTGATCAGTGTGAATCTGAAGAGGTGTACCGGATCGACAAATGAACTCATTTACAGATATTCTGCAGACTGTCTCAGATTCCTGGTTTTGTATTGCATATGCCTCAGTCCACTTACTAAAACAATTGCAGACAACAGGAATAAATTTGTTGCCTTTAAGGGACAGGCGAAGAGGACCCATGATACCCAATTCGCTCCATAGGCTCACCAACTAAGTACTGTCTAAGGGGAGCTACTCTTTTGTCAGGGGTTTATTTCTTGCAGAGCATCTGGAACAGTTTATTTGTGTAATTTTTAACATATTTATTCATGACAGGCCAGTGAAATTTATTTTTGATTCTGTCCAGGGTCTTCTCTATGCTAAGATGTCAAACTGATGGAATGTCATGGAAATACTTCATAACTTCAGTCTGTTTCTCTTAGGATACAACAAGCTGTGTCTTAACTTCCTGATCATCTGGTTGCCATTTGCGGTACTATACACAATCATGAAGACCTAATCTGTTACATTGTTTCTATATTCGTTTTGCAGTGCACGACAGCTGGGAGATATCATTCTAGCCAGGCCTGGAACCATCATTGAGAAGAGTCATGATTGGTGAGATGTCCTTATCTTAAAGTTGACGCTGTCTGAACTGAGCAGGCTCCCAACCAGACAGTGTAACTATATTAGGGGGAATGGTAGGTCCGCATGTCCTCTGCTGTACTCTTGTAATGACACAGACGTGGCCCAGATCTACATCTGCGTTTGTTTAATCTCTTGCATTTTCTGTCTGGCTCTCTGTATCATCATTGGTTTGCTGTCGTTTGCAGACACTGCATGGTTTTCTTGACACGGCATCCGCATTGCCGTGTTTTGTTCCTGGGCGATGGACCACCACTGTCATATTGTATGTACCCAGCTCCTGCAACCATCGGGCAACCTGGCCAGTAGGATTCTTCAGGTTTCTCATCCAGTTTACCGCTCTAAGTAGAACTGGTTGACCATACAGGTATTGGTGAAAATGCTTCAGGGCGCACACTACAGCAAGGAGTTCTTTGCCGGTTGTGCAGTAAACCTGTTCATGTTTATTCAAAGCTTTACTGTAATAGGAAACAACTTTCTCATTGTCATCCTGTATTTAGGAAAGGACTGCACCCACTGCGTTGTTGCTAGCATCTGTATCTAAAATGAAACTTGGACCACGGATTGGATATGTTAGAATAGAATCCCCAGCTTTGCAACTGCAATGTGCATCGTTGAAACTCTTCCCCGAGATTAACCCGATGGGGATCTTCGCTCTTTCTCAGACTTCTGAATATTTTAGCGGTAATTTGAATGCTGTTTTCATTTTCTCCTCTACAAATTTAAACAGATTTATTGTATGCATCTTTTACAAACGCTACAGCCCTTTGCTTTTGACGTAAAATCGGCTTATAATTCAGTAAAGATTGCGAAAAATCGTCCGGGACGTTCATTCAAGGAATTTTCGCCCACCATAGTGTTTACCTTCAATGTCGGGCATTTCACTTCTTAGTTACCGTCGTCACGGTGGGCGGAGCTTAAGCACCTTTCTGGCCAATCGTTAACAGCATTTGTCTTATCTGGATTTGTATGTACTCCAGTCTCTGAAACAAAATGTCCTAATTCTCGGATTTCTCTTTGAAACAGGTTGCACTTTGATGGCTTGGTCTTGAAGTTGGCTGTTTGCAGTCTATCCAAACCATGCTCTAAACTTTGCAGGGTTTCCTCTTCTGTGTTTCCAGGTACAATAATGTCATTAATATAGATCAGGCATTCACTCCACTGAAGTCCACGAAACACATCTTCTATCAGGCGCTCAAAGTTCGAAAGAGAATTTGCAAGTCCGAAAAGCATAACAGTAAACCGATAAAGACCCTGACTTGTAGAAAATGCTGGTTTAAGTTTGTCACCCTCTGCCATTCCAATCTGCCAAAACCCTGAGTTCAAGTCCATGCTGCTTAACCATTTCGATCCGGACAATGAATCCAGACATTCATCAATGCGAAGTAAGGGATAGGCGTCTTTGATTATGACATCGTTTAGCTTGCAATAGTCAACACAAAATCTGGTGGACCCATCTTTCTTGGTGACGAGGACGATCGGTGATGACCATCTCGCCTCAACATTTTTTCTAGTTCCTGTTTTTTCACCTCACGTTTTCCGAATGGCAACCGCCTAGGACGTTGTCTGATCGGATTGGCTATACCAGTGTTGATGGTGTGCTGTACCAAATTTGTTCTCCCTAGGTCATCAGAGGATGTTGCAAAGACACTTTGGAATTTTATGAGCAGTTTCATTAATTTCAGGGATACTTCCAAGATTTAAATATTTAAATGCTTCCTACTACGGGTCATCAGATCAACTTAATTTTCTGGCAAACAAGAGGTGGTATTAGTTGAACTCCAGCACTGGATATTGTCTTGGTCTACAATGAGCACCATCTTCTGCAAGTCTAGCTTCTTTACATTTTTCATCAAGACATTTTGACCAAGTATGCCTTCATTTAGAACATCACACACAACTTCAGGCAAACTGCATTTAACTGGACCAAAAGTGACTGGAATCTCTGTATGACCATATATAGTAATTTCTCTGTTGTTCACATTCACTGGTGTCCTCTCTTGATCTCTGAGTCGAGGTTTGACATCAGAGGTTATGTTGTCAAAAAATGCTTTTTAAATTGATCATTTACGTAAATTCCACCAACCAACCCAGATACAAAAAGGCCATCATCCAATTTCTTTTAATTTTACTAATGTGCCCTTAACAAATGTATTCATCCTAGTCTAAATTTATGTTCATCATCCGGCGTACTTGGACCTAAAAACTCGACGGTTTGAAGTTTCTCTGCCATCGTATGGTCTGTTCTTGGTCTCTGATTTTTGTTGATACATCGGACATTCCCTCATGAAATGATCAGTGGCGCGGCAGATGAAACATTGCCTGTTGTTTTGATTCTGTTTTCCACCAAACTTTGCCGTCTGTCCGGATTCCAGGCGTTCCAATCTCGTCACTATTTGCTTCAGGGTATCTTGTCAGTTCTCGAAGAATTGTATCTGCACTGCTGCCGGAGTTCCTCCTCTTGACTTCCTTATCGTCAGCAATCGCTCTTACAGTCTGTTTCCGCTTACAGTTTGTTTCCGTTTTTCTCCTTCACCAAGAACGGTCTCGTAACGCTCAATGACCTCTACCGCATCTGCTATGGTCTGGCAATCCTTGTCTATGCAACTTCATTTCTAATGTAATACGTTAATAAAGCTGATTAATGGACAGTGCTTCCTGCGCTAAGGCATCTAAGTTAGGGTAGGCTTTCTGTGACATCTGTCTTAAATCATCGGCAAGTGCCACTATAGATTCATTAGGGGTTCGTCTCCTAGATTCAAATCTAAATAACCAACGATTCTGCTGCCTAGAACTTCCAAATCTCTGCTCTAGTTTGTCAACCAGTACGGAGTACGTCTGTCTGGACTTAATGGGTAGACTTATGTAAAAAGTGCGAGCGGGACATCGGAAACAAGCTACTAGCGCCAACCTTCCATCTTCTCATCCCCGCGCACACCTCAAAATTTGAAATGTACACCTGCCAATCATCACCACCTGTAAAAGCTTCCGGTTTCAGGTTCAACCCTCTCGCTGCTCCGAGTCTCGCCTCCAGTCACCGCCACCTTGTCTTTCTTGGTCAGCATCGAAGTATTCCTGGAGATCATTCGGACGATCGTCGTCAACTTCTGGGTGTTGAACATGTAGAATAAGTTCAGGATCGGGGATGCCATTATAACACCAGGATAAAACTCAACCACAAGAAGATACTTGAAAAGTAAACATCAGCCTTGAAAAATTATCAAAACCCCCCACTAAACAACATAAGTTCGAATCCGGGATGCTTCTTAAAAAATACAGCATCCCACTTTTGACACCAGCTTGTAACAAGTCGAGCGGACCTTGCAACAAAAGAAAAACACCGTTTTTCTAACACACATCTATTTATTCAGGATGGCTTAATATATAAATATCACAACACAGACAAAGATACTGACCATTTCAAACAATACAACCTGAAACCCGGGGCTATAAACGTTTCAAAAATAAAATAAAATGTTACAAGTATCTAACGGATTTGTCGTTCACAAGCTCAGTATCAACTAAAAACAGCGTATAGGAATTGTACTGAATTAATAAATATTAAATGCATAAACTTGCGCCGATCGGAAAGCTTTAGTCAAAACAAAAAGTTTAATTCTATCTGGTAAAATCAAACTCCCTCCCCATTTGTACTAGGTATGCTAATTAAGTCCTCATAAATTCCAGTAAATTGTAAATAATCCAGTCAGCCTTATCCGGACATCCGGACAACTCGTTATCAAAATGAATAACCTATTTGAATTTATGAGTGCTTAACCGAACGGGATGTGAACGAGTGTTCAAGTGATACTGCTGCTGGAACTAGTATATATGTATAAACTTCTCCAAACAACGAATACTTGTCCTTTTCTGTCTGGACACAAACAACCAATCAGAAATCTGTACGGATCATGGACATTCCGGACAAGTATCCTATATTTCAGAACAAGCATATTTAAAATATTTTATTTTTAAATTTTAAATAATAAAAAAACATGTTATTCCTATACAAAGCCTTGTCAGGATTAATTTAATAACACGGACACATATTTCTATGTCAAAATACGCATATAGCCTTAATACACATCCTTGCAATATTTTACACTTTAAAAAAATTGAAATTAAGCACCTTCTGAAGTAGTGCGCGTAGCGATACACTTGAATATGGAAGCTCGCTATGAAGACACAGTTCATCAATCAAGGTGACCGATTAAAGCAATCACTGACCACACTGAGGTAAAACTACGGGAAAATAGTGGTCAGCATCTAAATACAATAATACATGATATAACACAAAATTAAGAAATGTTGCTAACACAAAAATAAGTGTCAGAATACGTTGCATGTTGAAGAGTGAAGCGGTTCGTGAAGCATATTCCGTACATAGAAATTTTTGAGCGGTAAAATGACGATTATCTCGCGGAAAGAGCATTAAAATGGCATGAAACTGAACAGGGTGATTAATTTTGTAAATATAAACATGTTTTAAACAATGATCATGCATTTACTCGATCTAATAACGTGTCAAAGCAAATAAATTGATTTCGCAAAAATGTAAACAATGTACGGGGGTAGTGTCAAAACACGAACGATAATTCAAAACATGTAAATGATTTGGTGAATCACGTCTATAATAGGTTTTTGACAGGTAAACAACAAATGACTGAACATGATACGAGGCATTTTAACTAGAATTGCATGTCTGATGTAAGACACAATGAAATATTAATAGAAATACTTAATTGATCATATAACATTAATTTATATATGAATGTATAGATAACAATACAATGAATATAATACACATTTTTGTTATAATATAAAAAAACCAAAAAAGTTTGTAATTTAAAAAACTACATAAAACAATAAATCAAAACTATTCCTAAACCATCGGAATAATAATGAAGATACAGTACAAACATCAGATCATTTACTTGACTTACACGATGCACAATAAAATTGATTTTCTAAACGCCGAACCATAATATAGGAAGTTTTCACACCGACATAGCTTGAACTTATCAGATACCAAAAGTTACATGTTTCAGTTGTCAAACAGGTTCCGTTCCCATAAATCCCATTCAGATTTGTCAGCGTACAAACGTTATACCACCACGCCCCCTGGCGAGCAAAAGTACACCGCGCGGGGGCGTTATCGTTATCAATGTCTATGGTGCTGAATTGCATGCCACTTGGATCTGTACTTCCATGATTGTCCATGCCGTCGCCTATATAAAATTATACACATGAATAAGAAACTTGGCAATGAACAGGAAAATATAATTTTGTAATTTTGTTTAAATATTAATTAATAAAACCGGAAGGGGGAGGGGAAAAGCGATCGCTCCGCTGATTTTGTTATATAGATTTATTTTTTCCATGTGTTTTTTTTTCTTTTGTAGTACATGTATCAACAGGTGATACAAATATCAAACTGGGTCTGCACTTTAAGAGTGTTTGCTAACCATTGTGACAATCAACTATTCAATGATTGGTGTTTCTTTTGTTATCTAGTTTTTTTAAGTTACATTTGTAATAATGTATACCAGGTTATTTTCGCCCTACAACAATTGCATAAACATTACATAAAAACGTAAAGTCACGCAAAGATAAATTATACGAAACTACCCTTTATCAAAGTTTCCACCAATCAAAAAGTCTTCGGTACTCGAAAAAAAGAAAAAACTTTCTTCACGAAGACTGCATTTTAGCGAGAATTTGGGACATCTGATTGGCTGAATAACTGGGTTATGTTCTAACATTCGCCCAGACACGATTTGTATAAAAGAGATAACCTGGAACATTGGAATTCGCCCAGTCTTAAATTCGCACGCTGAGAACGAGGGCAAAAGGGGCGAAAATAATACAGGGGCGAATAGTTTCCTGTTTACAGTAGCTATTCGATATGGCAGGAAAACTGATAAAACCGTTAATCAAATTCTAACAAATATGAAAAGGAAGAGAAAAAATGAATGAAAGTCATGAAAATGTGCCCCATTAATCAAACTGATTAAACAAGTTCTATGCAATTATTTACATTTAATTTCAAAATGTTCATTTTATCAAAAAAACTATACAAACTATAACAAAAACAACCTACCAGCATTTCCTTCATACGACCCGGCTTTAAGACTCAGTCTGTAGCCATCGGATTCATCAGCCACTTTAAAGTCGCCGTATTTGGCGTAATACCAGAGTCCACTGAATGCTTCTAGACGAACATACAAGTCAGTGGTTCCTAAAGTAGTAAGCTTGTGAAGATTGTCGTTACCTGCAAAACAATGTATGTCGAATTGAAAACTTAAGGTATTCAATCATGATAAAAAAAATCAAGAAACAAAAGAAACTGTACAAATAAAAACTCCAACGCCACTTCATAGCACAGTATCTTGCCGGACACCAAAACACATTCAAACCAAAAACAAAATTATAACAGTGTGTAACGCCTCAATGAGATTCCTTTTTAAAAGAAATTCGTTAGAAAAATACACACGCATCTATAGTAAATAATAAGTTATAAACTCCATACCAATCCAATGCTCTCCTGATGCCACTCCAAAGCCATTCTTGTAACTGTCCCATTGACGATAGAAATTAACAGACCCGTCTCGTCTGTGTTGGAACACCTTCATTTTTAGAAGAATAAAAAGACATTTTGGCACATACAGAACTATACAGAATGTGTATTTGAAGTATTATTCATTTTCTCATCATTTTTTTTAAAAAATTATCTTATATTCCGTATTACTGCTTTTCACAATACTATTTTTCTTTTTTACTGATACGTGTGACCAAATAATATAATGCTGGTTAGACTCTTATCTTTTACTGATAAATGATAGTTACACATTAATTCCATGCGCGGATCCAGGAAAAAAAAATCAGGGGGGGGGGGGGTTATTGCTTTGCCTGAGGAAGGGAGGGGGGCATATTTGTGGTCATATTATGATGTAATTTGAGGTTATTTGAGTTTTACATGGGGAGGGGGGTTAAAATCCCCTGACCCCCTCTAGATCTGCTTGGATTTTATTACCGTCCATCCTCCACCGTCCGTTGTCATATCACAGTACACGACGACTGGCGTCTCTGTAAGTGGGTCGGGGTATACAGTGTAAAGCCCATCACTATCGTTTCCAAACAGCTTTAGATCTTTGCAGTCACTGAAGATTTCTGTAGAACATACAATCCATTTTTACTAGGTTATTATTTCTGGACATAATTTATCAATGATTCCATACCCTATTATGTCAAGCAAAGGTGAATCGTACCGGTTCCATTAATTCTTCTTAGATAGCTTCGGTTAAGGCGCAACATATTTCCGTTATCGTTGGGAGAATCTGAAAACGAAGAAATAAAACGAAGGATGATGTGATTTTGATAAGACAGGTTTCTGTAGCACATACTTGAATATATTTCATTTGTCAAATAAATAAAACATTTCAAAAGCATCCCATTTTATTAAGAAAAAATACTCTTATTTTAACTCGCGTGTTATTTTTTTTTTTATTATTAGAGCTACTACTGAATTTATAAAACACTCATTACATACATCCGTCTACTATTGTGTATAACCTTAAGGTACTTTACTACGAATATACTTTAAGACACTATACCACCAGATGGCGATCAAAATGTATTTGCTAAATCGTTTGTATCAACCGGTTTGGTAAAATGTCGTCATAGCTCAGTGGTTAAAAAATTTGGCTTGTGAACTGCAGATCCCGAGTTTGAATCCGCCTGGGTCTATTGATTACATATTCGAAATTAAACCTTTGAAAATATGATTATTTATGCAAAATTTCACATTTGTGTTGCCTTTTTGACTTAAATATGTCCTATTCATTATGCTATCCACCACAATCAAGAAATGTTTTACTGATTAAGAAACTATTTCAAGGTGTAGTAAGCAACCTTAAAGAAAAGCGAGTGCATCTGAGTACAGAGCTGCGAAATTTTAAACACTTAAAAAAACCTTTAATATCACAATTCAGGTAGAACTTTTGGTCGATAAAGCATAATTAATATATTATTCTTTTACAAAATATGGTATTGTAAAAACAACGCCGTCATTTTGTCCAAGTAGTGAACCATATCGTAGAATACATTTTTAACACATAATTTTTTGGGAGTTGATTTTAATCAACTCTCCTATGCAGTTACTCTGGCAAACCGAAAGTGAAACAGTGTTTGGACCTAAGGACAAATCATCACCGCTGACAAGACGTAGATCTTGAAAATAATAGATAAATTCGGTGTACCGTATGCTGTTCTATTGTTTTTCAAAAGAAACGTATTTATAAATTCATTGAAAGTAGTCAGATTTTATATAGTACGAACAATTTAATTGTTTTTGTAGTTGTATGTATTCCTACGCCAGAGTTCAATATAGTCTCGTTCAACCAGACGCTTGGCTGTCTCCGTAAATCTCCGACAAGCAGAGAGTCTCTCTTGGTAGTCGGAGATTAACGAAGACAGCCGAGCGTCTGGTTGAACGAGACGAGAGTTCAATATTGCTTAGATCCAGACGTATACAATTCTTAGACACATTTCGATTACTGATACACAGTTTGATGGAATTAATTCTATCTTTAAATATTACACAACATGATTCATATGGGGTTTTCTTGAAATTCTTGTCGGAAAAGTTCGAGAATTCATATTGTAAAAATGTGCGTAATTCAAATACAGATTAGAAACTAGGCAAAATAACATATCGTTGATTTTAAAAATGATAATAATCAATAAAATCAACTCCCGACAGTACTTCAGTACTTTGATGATGTCGATTTTATCTTACCTTGTCCTTGAAGGTACAGGACCGCAATAGTTGCAACAGTAGTTGATATAACAACGGCAATCACTGACAGGATCACAATTATACATGGACGTTTGGAGTCTTTAGTATGTTCTTGGTTACTGTTGGAGTTTTTCTATAGAAATCAACATTGATACTATTTTGTATTACTGTAAAAGTATTATATTTGGCGTGTGTACTATATTTTGCGGAAATTAGATTTTCAACAAGTTCGCGTGTATTTGAATTAGCGTATTCCTGAATGTGATTATTCATATGCAAATATTCAGGTCATTTAACGATGTACTTGATTTAGCAGAAGTTATCTTTCGCCCAAAACGCTAAATACGAAAAAAATTGTGAATTCGTAGAATACACAGCCAAATGTAATACGTTTACAGTATTTGGTGTGTATCTATTTTGCGTTATTGGTTAAATATAACTTCGGCTTAATCAGGTACATTTATTTGCTTAATACACATGCATATGTTTAAGAAAAAAAGGAACATTTAGCAGTACGCTATTTCCAATCAACATCAATATGTTTCAGTACAAGGTATTCTTAATCAATTATCTCATACTCTACAGATATTACCTACACAAAATGAAATACATGTACACGGACATAAACATGAACAATAATATTATTTATTTTTTTTATTTTTTTAAATTTTTTCAAAGATATTTTATGACAGTTATTCTTTGATATCTGAAGTTAACAGTTCGCCATTTGTTACATTTCCATTTAATTTTGTCATATCGTTATCTTTCAAATGTATTACCTATCAACTCTGCATTTATTAATACTTTGGTTAAAGTTAAAAAAAATGCGTCATGGATTTAATTTCATTGATTTATACTGCCAACGAAAATAACAAAACAATATCCTCAACGAATATGTCTGCCTCTACAGTAGTATTATCCGGTAATTGAAATATTAAACAAGTATATTGTCATGACTACTATTGTAAATTTCCTAAATAAATGCAAGAAATTATTAGCCATGTAAAATCATGCAAAAAGCATAGATAATAAAAATTCGCTTTTTTTTCGGACAGATGTACTTAGTGAAAACTGTGATTTATAAAAAAAATCGGCTTTGTCGATTTTATATTTTTGCAACTTGATGCTAAACAGTTGAATCGCCGAATTAAGTACTCGCGTAAAATGAGGAATGTCCAGTATCTTAGGATTTGATTTTTTTCTTTTCAAATATGAAATATTCTGTGAAAATAATAAACCAATACCTGTTCTACATGATCTGGTTTATCATATCTAATTCTAGGAAGTTTCCCCTGTCGGCCCTGCAACACAAAACTGCTGTTTTTAAAAAAGTTTTTAAATAACTGTTATATTATCTCTTTAATTGTTGTTTTATACCAATTGTCGTTGATTAAGAGATAGTCAAATTTTGAATTATATGGGGATTTGCTTTTAACAATCACATCAAAGTATGCTACAGGATTTTGAAAATCAATGATTATTAAATTTATTGATCAAATCAACAACAATAAACATTGTATAAAATGGTATTCAACAAACATTAATGCATCCATGGTATCGTTTATGTAGGTGTTTAGTATTATTTCAACAATGCTTTAATCATCTTTTGATAGAGCATTTGTTGTGTGAATTGATCTTGCATATAAAACTTGTCCTACATTGATGAATATGCAAAACAGGATGATACAAATAAACATGTTCATGTATTTGTTCAAGTACCAGAGAGTCAAAATACAAGGCATTTATAATTCTTTGAAGCAATAGGAGCTTTAAAAAGTAAATTTACACCCGATTTAAAGCTAAACACCGCATGTATAAAGGCACCGTCCGTCACACAGATTTATGATCCCTTTTGATTCCAATACACACGAAACTTATAATCGATGTGCAATATTCACTTTGTGATCTATGGAGTTTATGTATTTTTCTCTTATTATGTGCATTTTCTGTTTGTTTATAATGCATTAACCTGTTGCTTTTCATGTATCAGTCCCCTGGCTTTACGAAAATGCGTAAAATTTGATAATTTACATCGCGACCGAGTAACACAGAGTGGCCAAATATACTAGCTTCATACAGGTGATACATTGCACCGCTACATCGAAATACTTTAAACTATTAAGAGGTTTGCGGGTATACATTTCCCTTGTGGCTTCAGACGGATCTAAACAAAAACATGAACAGGCCTAAATGGATATGTTGTAATATGAGGTTTGCAGGAATAGCGATTAGAAAACAGAAATATGGCGGGCAGTGCCTATCTACAAGCCGTTTTCAGCTTTGAGGATCATTTAAGCCCGGTAAATTCATTACATCACAGAATGGCGATTTTAACGCATTGGGTAACAATATATATCGCCATATTTAGATGTCTATCTCTATGCCGCAATAAAGTGTTGTTTCTCTGTATTATGACGTAAAGTCTCCAGTTTAAAGATCACAGGAAACTTTATTTTCATGACGAGCGGTAAAATTTAAAGTGATCTTTTTCCATTTGCATGTTTTGCACTTGTTATAAAACCATATCTTGATGTAATTTAGTAGAGTGGGTTTAAATGTGAATATTTTACCAGGTCTGTTAAGGATATATAAGTCCCATTGGCCCGATTGTCAATTTATATATACATATCCAGTAATAAAAAAAAACCCAGTGATTTGCCATTCTGGATAAATGAACTATAAACAGAATCTTCATCAATGTTAATCAAGTGTAATCCTTACCGATTTTGGTGTTATGAATTTACCAGTCTGTCTGTCATAAAAGCCCTGCATTTAAAAAAGAAACACAAAATATACATTTCATTAAAATAACAATTTAGCATTAACCTACAGGTTTTTCTTGTACAAATCTCATTTTTTCACACAGATATTGTTTATAAAAAAATAGAATTTAGTGATTTATTGGAGCGTACATGTATTTACTACAAATAAGGATCAATTTCAAAAACAAAGTTAATTTAATACATAGGATATCGTTTCTTCTATTTGAATACCTACCTCTGAAATTTTATCATATGTAGTTGAAGTTGAATTGGAAATCACCGTGTATATTGCTATGCTCTGCAAAAGGTAACATTCTTATCTTTAACAAAACTCTTAACCAACACATTGGTATCATCAATTTTATGAGATTATTTAAAATTAAAATTGAAAAATACTTGGCAAGCGAGTCTTAGCTACAATATATATTAAAAACCGGTATAAAATGCATTTTTTAATGTTTGATTCTCGTAAAATTATTATTTACTAAATAACATACCTGTTTTGAATTGATTGAACTGCTGATAGGTGAAAACTGTGCGTATCCGGACCCTCTTGAACCCTGAACATAATTGATAAAACAATCAGCAACTGATTAAATTCTTTAAATTGTTTAGTGTTTATTAAAGTGTTTATTTACGCCAAGGGGAAACTTACCCCAGTTACATGGACGCAGTAAAGCGCGTAAAATACCCCCGCGTGTATGATAAACAAAAATTTAAACTGAAGAATAGTAAATCCTGAAACCGCGTATTTAACACTTACGCGTATTGATTGGCCCTAGAAAACGCGTACTTAACCACCTGCGTAATTAACCACTTTTACAGTATACCTGGTATGAATGAATAAAAAACAGATGGGCACATTACGTTTTTGCTATATGATGTATATAAAATGCCACTTATTTTAAAAAGAAAAGCAAATGATCTCTTTCATCCTAATATCAACACAATCACTTTGTGGTAGTGAATATAAAAAAAAAAATTCAAGAAACAAAAAAAAAAAAAAAAAAAAAAAACCCAAACAAGACCCCCTAAAAAAAAACCCCAACTAAAACAAAAACAAACCCCAATACAACAAAAACAAAACCCGAAACAAAAACAAGTATTCCTTTTAAAGGAATGGTCGGCATTATATATCATTAATTATACTTTCATGTTAAATACTTTAATCTGATTGGTTTAGACTCAGTTTATAATCCGTTCTATTACCCTCAGCGTTAGCAACACACTTAGCAACGGGTAACACAACGAAATGTTTCGTGCGCGTAAATTATGCGCGATCGGTTCGCTGAGAATTCACGTCATTTCTATATAAAAGCAGTAAAAATATTTTCTAAAATTAAGACATTCGGTATAATAAAATAAATAGTGCCTGTTTCGGAGGATTGTCGCGTCGGTTGACAATGGTTTCCTCGGGGATGTCAATTTCAACTGTTACCCTCCCAAACAGGCACTATTTATATATTGTCAGCTCTGTTTATATCATATACGCTACATGCAGTAAACTATATATAGCACCGTTTTATTGATTTCCGAAATGGCAAGGCATGAATGAGCTTTACTTTTAGTAGGCGAATTATACTTCCGTCTAATATTCTTACGAATATGTGAAAAAAAAACGTGATTTAAATCACTCTGTATGAAACACAATAAATGTTTTATTTTAAAGGTAAACGGATAAGATTACTGTTTCAGTACTCTACATCTAATTAAAGATTTGAATAAGGTTGTCATTGCATAGTAAATAAAATAGTGCAAGGCGCAATGCGTGCGCAAATAGTTAAATTTGCCGGATGTCTAGTATGGACACAACTGTGATCGGCCGAAGCCGATCGCAAAACCAAAAAAAACCCAAAAAACCAAGAAACAATAATAACTAAAAGAAAATTCTTATACTCGTAGACTTTACAAAAAATCTAAAATCTTAAATGAGCGAGTCAGGCCTTCAAAACAAATTAAACTCACCAAACAATACATAACGAGTATCTGACCTTGACATATATTTCTAAACAGATACGACTTAACTCATACCTATATAGATACGACTTCTCCAACAATTTACACGAAAATTGACTCCCACGAAATGAAAGGATTCCACAGTATACAGTTATGACGCACTTCAGACCTATACAGATACGACTTACCTCAGATTTATACTGATACAACCTCAGACTTATACAGATACAGCTTACTTCAGACCTATACAGATACAACTTACCTCAGACCTATCGGAATACATTTTTCAAAGACTGACTATCCCAAACTGATGATCTGATGTGTTGAATCGCAATGGTTTTTTCAGTAACTTTATTTTGAATTTTCTTTTTAAAAGTGCCAGCTTAGTGATCATTGTATTAAATTCTCTTCCTGGTCGTTGTCATAATAGTAAATATCCATGCATAAACATCATCCTTTGTCAAGTATGCACCTTTAAATTTCAACAGAGCAGCTAATTGCATAATGTGAAAATAACTGTACACCCCCTGAGTTAAGTAAGTCATATGAAATCTGTGTGATGAATGCTGGTTTTCTTTTAAATTACACACGCTTATCCCATTTTCAATATTATAAACTAAAAGACACAATAACATAATTATTGTGAAACAAATGACCTGAAATCATGAAAATTCTTCGACAGGGAAAACCAGAATTTATGAATGGAAAACTTCTTTCCTGTGAACTGACTGTCATTAAAATGTGTTGGATATCAGATAAACGTGGATGGATAATAAACAGACAAATTTAGAGTAGCATCTCTGACAAACTTTTGGTAGTATATATGAAGCAATGTGCATTGCTTGCTATTTCTAATGAACGTTTGATAAATATTTATATGTGGAGTCAAACATAAAGTAAGCGAATTATGTCTCTTTATGCAGATAATTTAAAAGGAATGAAAAAAGGTATTGTGCACTGTTATTTTCTTCCTGTTTGTGTTAAACTTTCAGAGTTAAAGGGACTTTGCAACGTAAACAAAGGGTGCATAGATACATGTAAATTCAGCGGTTAATAAAAATGCATTTAATTTCGGTAGGGTAATCAGTTTATTGGAAATGCAGAAGGTGAAGAACAAAAGATAATTGATACCTTTATTTATGAGATATATCAAATAATAACACATTGACTGTGATAAATTAGATTTTCATCTGTTAAATATTGAGTGGGAATATATTTCACTTCATTTAGTTTGTTATATGAACTCTGAATGGAATGATAAAAAATATCAGGCTTTAAGTAGAATAATCGTTGACGATTCTTTTAATTATGGATTTAATAAAACTTTGAAAGACATTTGCTTAAAGGATCTTTTTGTCATTTATTTATATTTTGAACATTTTGAGTTTTTAAAAAAATCTTCTTTGTAATAATAATTTTTGCTTTTGTTTGGGGAGATATAAAAGTATAATTGGCAATATCTCAAAATCAGTTACATTGTTAACCACTATTGTGATCTGTAACAATATAAATAATAAAAATAATAATTAAGAAAGTTTTGTTTTATTTTCATAAACAACGATTGCACGTTCACATTTAATATGATGAAACATAAACGATGAATTATACTCTGATCAATTAGTAACATAATGATGTCATAATTCTAAATCATATATATCAGTAAATAGATTCTGCAATATATGTGCGACAAACAGCATGGATATTTTAATTACTTTAAAATCTATGTACATTTATATTCTTCAAATATTAGAATAATGCGTAAATACAACCTCTCTCTCTCTCTCTCTCTCTCTCTCTCTCTCTCTCTCGTTTAATAAGTTAATGTTAAACATGTATTCTAATATTTTATTATATCTCGAGGAACGCCAATTTTAACCAGTTTTGTAATTTACACAAATAAACTGCTGATGTTCATGTTCGTAAAATCATATTTTTAACTGTTCTCTATATGTAGCACGTAACACAAGTTTAGAACATGTTGCATTTTAAAGATTTCTACTTTTAACAATGAAAAAAGAAATTAAACCAATATCACAATACAGAATTACCTGAGAAAGCAAAGGATTTGAAAAAATTCATGCCAGCACACATTAGTCCAAATTTATCGCTTTTCGTTGTTGTCACCGTAAGTTCACCTGCGAACACACGTATTATCATTACTTTGAAATGAGTACTATAGTAGAGGAATTCCTGATAAAGAATATTGCTTGATGCTACTGTGTAGCCGTTTAGAAGCAGTAGACTGTCGCTTTGTTCCATAATAACTGTAATATAACTGTAATCATATCCAAAAGGAACTATTATTTTGTAGTAATTTTGGTACTGATGAAATCCTGGAACAATAACCATTGAAGGATCACTGATGTATCTTATTGAAGAAGATAAACCGAAACTTGCTACCAAAATAGGTCCGTTCGATTGAATATAACACACTCCGTTGCTTGAAATATCAATATCAAAGTATTCCATACGCTTATACGACTTGTAGAGAGTCTTATTTGTGCAGTTGTAGAATATTGTTGATTTATCGATGGCTATGACTCGTATTTTGGTATTGCTGTACAGATGGGGTGGAACGACATATACTGCATCAATTCGGGATGTCGGTGGCAATTGTTCAATTAGGTGATCACAAAACCCTTGCCCATTTAATTTGTTGCAATCATTTCCAGAGAAGACGGCAATAGGTAAAGATGACTGAACGAACGTTCCTGTCAAGTCCACAGTATGTTGAATCTGGTATGTTTCATAACAGTTGAGTTTGATGCTAAAAGTTTCCCCACTCCGATATATTTTCCCGTCAATTTGTAATGTATCATTCATTTGGAAGGTTATCGATATCATTGTGTTTTCATTAATTGAAGCAACTGCAAATTGACTGAAGTATTTTACCGGATTTGTCGAGACAATAACATATGTAGTTGAAAGTTTATGTATCGGGATATGAGTTGTCATCCCAACCGATGAATAGACATCAGCCTGACTTAAAACCATAGAATTTTGAGAAGTTTCAATTAATATACATTTCGTTTCTATCTTAAAGCCTTCTAACTCCATTGAATTTGGAATCAAGAATTGTTCAAAAGAGTATATACTGGTGGTTTGGTCAATTTCACTTTTGAGAGAACTATTGAGACGTTCCGACGTTGTAACGTTTATCCGTATTCCGTTGACTGATGTGACGTAAATGGATTTCTTCGTATTCCGTATGTTTTGCATGAACAACACAATAAAACGTGTTCCCCAGCTTCCTATAAGCAAACAAAATTGAACATATATTTTATTTAAATTGATGATTATTTCATACGTGTATTCTGGAAAATAAATGCCACCATAGTGATTTTTTGCTTTTTGTAGCAATTGCCTTAACTCGATATTTGTTTTAAAATACAGTTTAAACATATCTGTAAGCAAAAGTTAAAACTTAGTTAATTGCGTTGCGTTTTAAGGCATGTATTAATGACCAATACAAACCGGGTAGATGATCTGCGGAAGGTTTGGTAGTATTATGATACATGTATGGGGAAGATGTGGTTGATGGATACTCTGGCAAGGGTTTGGTATGATCATTGTACGAGGAAGATGTGGAAGATGAATACTCCGGGAAAGAATTGTTGGGTGATAACCGAACATTATCTGAAGAAGTATCTTCCTTGTCATCTTAAAAAGAAAATATTGAAGGCATAAATTTTTTTTCAATCAGCATTTGAATGTACATGCATTGTTGCAACAACGCATACATGTATAACAAAAATGACTCTACTTTTGGCAATTTCAAGGTCTGTGTTATCAATGGTATTAATTATAATATGATATGTTCATGAAACTATTGGCAGCTCATTTTCTTGTGAATACATCATACAACAATAGTTTACTTAAAAAATGTTTTATATCTTTTAAATGCAAATTATTAAGTAAATAAAAGTTTTAGGGTTTACCTTTATGCTTGAAATATTTTACATGTTTGAAAATATGATTATTTATGCAAGAATGCACTTTTTTGCCTTTTTAACTGAAATATGTTTTACCCATCATGCTACATATATCTACCACAATCAAGTAATGTTCTACTGATTTTAAAACTATTTTCAGGTATAGTAAGCCACCTAAGAGATAAGCGAGTTTTTCTGAGTACAGAGCTGCGAAGTATGAAGCACTAAATCTAACTTTAAAGAGCTTCCTTCCTTAGGTATTGGGTAACTATTTTGGGTCACCTCTAGTCTGAAAATTCTGCATCACATATTAATTCTAGTAGTATATTTATATTTTAACAATGGTAAATAAACTATTTTGAATAAAATTGTTTTTAAGAAATTACATTTTTACAGATTTTAGTAAGGGGCCATATTTTGTGGCGGAAGGTTTTGAAGAAGAAAATGAACAATTTTCATATATCACTAGTTTTAGAGTACTATTACTTTAGCTTCCTTTTTGTCAGCGAGGACCAAACTTCTAAAAAGTTTGTGTATTATGATATGTTCATGATGTATTAAAAACATATTTAAACAATATTTTGATATTTCTATCGATATATATTGGCATAATTAGCTTATATTTTATAGAAGTTAGGAAAGAAATAACTCCAATTATGGCCTAAAATTAGCTTATTTCAAACTATATCTTAATGTTTGAGATGTGCCCACTAGTTGTGTTACTTTTAAATAAGGCATTAAATGAATGTCTATTTGTATGCAGAGTTTTTGAAAGATTACATAACTATATATATATATATATATATATATATATATATATATATATATATATATATATATATATATATATATATATATATATATATATATATATATATATATATATATTTCCGTGTTAATTTGATTGCTGCAAAATTCCGAACATCTGTTGTTGCGTTCATTATGTACTGCCTTTGAAGCCACCAGTGAGCCAAGTATTTCTAGACTTTGACTAAGATTTTACTTTTATAGTTTCTAAATATGTTCAATTTTATACGGTATTAAAATCATAACTAATTAATAATTTAAACTATATATATTTGTTTGATTTTTTTAAATTATCAATTTCTATGTCAAATTTTAGCAAAAAATTCAGGAAAATTATCATTTTTGTTTGGGGGCCCTATATTTCCAAAAAAAAATGGCATGTGACATGGGTCACAAATAAAATACATAAACATAATAGGTCCCCAAATGGCCATATTTATATCCAAGTGGGTTTTTACATTACTATTATTTTAGGTGCTAACCTCCTCTATCCCACTGTTAATACAGAACTTTTGGTTGATGAGGCATACATGTAATTAATAAATCGTTCTTTTACACAATATGGCATTGTAAAGACCAAGCCGTCAATGCGTTGGACAAGTAAACAATATCGTATGTACATTTCTGACACATAGTTTTTGAAATCGGTTGTATCTTACCTTTTCCTTGAAGGTACAGGACAGCAATAGTTGCAACAGTAGTTGATATAACGACGGCAAAAACTGACAGGATC
The DNA here is from genome assembly GCF_025612915.1 of Magallana angulata. Classification (NCBI taxonomy): domain Eukaryota; kingdom Metazoa; phylum Mollusca; class Bivalvia; order Ostreida; family Ostreidae; genus Magallana; species Magallana angulata. The sequence continues at coordinate 43,936,217 of NC_069112.1, forward strand.
ACAATAAAACATTGACGTTTGGAGTCTTTAGTATGTTCTTGGTTACTGGAGTTTCTCTATAAAAATCAACATTGAGATTGTTTTAATTTTTTGGCCGCGTATCATCTGTGGAATCATTTGAATTCATGGGGGGGGGGGGGGGGAGGCAGTTTCGTAGATTGTGGGATTTTGAATATTCATGACGATATAATTTCGTGGATGCGTCGGTTTTGAATTTCACTAAGTCATTTTCGTGGAGGAAGTAAACACATGGGGGATGGTTACCCACAAATACCAAGAAAATTGAGCCACTACGAATTTTAGTGATTCCAAAGTATTTTGCGTTATTAGTACATGTAAAATATGACTTCGGCTAAATCAAGTTCATTGCTTAATACCCATGTACATGTTTGAGATTTAAAAAAGAAACATTTAGCAGTATGCTCATTGAAATTAACATCAATGTGTTTCAGTAGAATCTATTCTTTTTAATTATTTCATATTCTAAAGATATTACTTATACAGATTGAATTATACGGACATTAACATAGAATATATTATTATTTGTTTTGCCTCGGATTAGAGATTAAAAAATCTCGCTTTTTTCGGACAGATGTACTAAGTGAAAACTATGATTTTATAAAATTGGATTTTGCTATTTTATATTTTCGCAACTTGATGCTAAATAGTTAAATCGCAGATTTAGGTACTCGCGTAAAATAAGGAATCTAAAATATCTTAGAATTTGATTTTGTAAAATATGAAATATTCTGTGAAAATAATAAACCAATACCTGATCTACATGATCAGGATTATCATCTCTAATTCTAGGAAGTTCCCCGTGTCGGCCCTGCAACACAAAAATTTTGTTTATAAAAACAAGAAGAAATATGTTATATGGTTTCTTTAATGGTTGTTTATACCAATTTTCGTTGATTGAGCGATAATCAAAATTTAAACAGTATGTGAATTTGCTATAAGCGATCACATCAAAACAGTATGCTACCGGATCATTGATTTTCATTGATCAACTCAACAACAGCAAAATACATATATATTGGTATATAACGAATATTAATGGAATCACAGTATCGTTAATATAGGTGTCTAGTATTATTAGTCCCCTACCGCTTTCACCGGAGGGGACTATAGCTTTCCTCTGCGTCCGTCAGTCCGTCTGTCTATCTGTCTGTCCGTCTGTTCGTCTGTCTGTCTGTCCGTCCGTCCGTCTGTCTGTCCCACTTCAGTTTTCCACGCTTTTTTTTCTTTATGCGTTTGAGGAATAACATGAAATTTGCTGAACAGCTTCAAAATGTCAAACTACATATCAAGTTTACATTTTTGTAGCGTCTGGTTGACATATTATCGTGAAAATTAATTTTTTATATTCCAATTTTTTAATGTTCGGGTTCGGTATCGGGTTCGGTGTGTAATGAATAAACGAGGAAAATATGTAGTCAATAATGATATTGTGCATTATTTGGACCGTTCCTTTTATTGTTTCTAACAAAACAAATAAGTTCTCTAAAATAGTTTCAAGCATTGTGTTGTTATATAATCGAAAGGGTTTTTTCTTGTATAATTACAATCGGGTTCGTTATCGGGTTGGTCTGTTGATTCGGAGTACAGAAGACGGTAAGAATGATAATCTGCATAACAGTGCATTGTTTCCACAAATTTCTACAAATTGGTAGAGGACGTGTATTGCTTATGCAATACTCTCGGAATGGTTGTTTTAACATTGTTTTAATTATCCTTTGATATAACATTTGTTGTGTCAATTGATCTTGCAAATAAAAACGATTCTTACACTGATGAATATGGAAAACAGGATAATACAAGTAAATATGTTTATGTATTTGTTAGAGCTGAACATCATGCGGAAATAGCCACTGCCGCCCAGGCCAGATACCGGTATATAAACTCTTTGATTTCGTTACACCGATTGCACACCTGAACTTGTGTAGTATTCTTTTCGTGGTCTTTGGACTTTATGCATTCATTTCTTATTTCATTTGCATATTCTGTTTGTAAATAATGCATTGAGCTGTTTATTGGAAGTAAGCATTCTTCTGGCTTGACAAAAGTGCGTAAAACTTGGTAATTTCATTGCGACCGTGTAACACGGAGAGACAAGATGTACGTCCGCACAGATGATACCTGTTCAGCGAAATATTTTGTATTAAGAATTCTACAGCTTATATAGGGGTTGTAAGGATAGCGGTGATAAAAGAGAAATATGGAGGATAGTGCCCATTTACGAGCGGTGTTCGTCTTTAAAGTACCAGAGAGTCAAAATACAAGGCATTAATATATGGAGGGTAATCGTGTTCACAAATCCAGACATGTAAACTTGTTAATCCGAATATGCAATCGTGTTGATGTGTGAGCCTGAGTATGAATATGTGTAATTCTGATCGTGTAACCTATAAAACTCGGGCATAAACACATGTAAGATTTGACTCATGATGCACATTTTGCAGTTTTATTGTTTTCATTGGTTAAATAAACTTTCAACTCTGCACACTTTCAATCCGTAGTTACTGCATTTGTGTCTTCAGGCTCGGCAATAGCACATCTGACATAATACAAATTGACAAATGTAAAGTCTACAAGTTTGTCGAGTTTTAACATGACCTTGGCAACTGCCTTGCTGCGGGAAAAGGAATGCCATAATCGCCGGAATGGACGAAAAATAAACATAATATCCACCTAAACCGTTGCAAAAAGCTTTTTTTTTTTTTTTTTGAAATTGGACCAAACAGGAAGAGGTTCATGTATATAACAATCGTTGCCGATATGACGAATGCGCTAATTTCTGTTAAAAAAAATGTTCATGGTATTATATGATATTAAAAGGTTAAAAAGAAATGCCTGATATCTATTTCTCTAAAATAATTTGACATGTTTAAACTGGAATATGAGTTAAAGGACAGGTTACACACAATCATTTTCTTTTAAAAACATTTTCTTTGATAAATATACTCTTTTTCTAGAAATGAGACGGATTAAGAAATTTCCTAAGGGGGTAAATATATTTTGAGCGGCATGGGGTTCGAGGACCGCCTTGAGGTCCCGTGTACAGTCTGTAGCTCCATTGCTTCTGAATTCTGAGAATTTTTAGAGAGAATTTCTAACCGGGTTTTTCGATTATTAAAATAGTGAAAATGGCGGGCGGTCGAGTGGCTGCCAAAAAAGTACCCTTATTGTACCGATAACACCTCGTACAGTTTTCAAGATTCGAAGTAACTGTTCTTTTGCAGATCAATCATACATATATCATTTGTATGCACATTGGTAGGATTTTGATTTCTGATATAATGTAATTTTTTTAAAAAAATATCAGCTGTTGAACTTCATTTTTTGGCAAAAACATTGCATATAAAGTATCCCATTTCTTAAGATAGGTAGTATTTATCAATTCAGGATTTTCAAATGGATTATAGATACTGTTCACACTAAGAAAACCCGGTTACCTGTCACATTGACAGCTTTTTTCTTGTTATTTTTGTTATATTTTTTTTTTTGAATTAGTTAGAATAAACGACCTGCAAAGATTTGGTAAATTTTCGCAGAAAAATGTATGTAACTATAATTATATGTATTCATACCTTTTTAAAATATCAAAATAATTTTGTTGTGCAGGTGAAAGATAAACAGTATATGTTCATAGCTCCCCGGAAATTTTTTATCAACCAACTTCACAAAGTGAGTCTGTATTGAACCGACATTCAGAACTTCACAAAGTGAGTCTGTATTGGACCAACATTCAGGATGTCATACTCATATCCCGCAATTATTGCTTGATATAAAGAAAAATGCCAATTTTCACCTGCATGATACATGTAGTCTTTTTCCCTATATATTGCCAACAATGCAAAATGAAATTTTTTCAATATGATTTGTACACATTTTAATTTTCACGACAGTTAATTAGTTGTTTTTTATTCGGAATTTTTATTTATGTATTTTTAAAGGGGGTGTCCTTCTTATGTTGCATATTAATCAAAATCTCAAAACAAATGTTTTTAAATATAGTTTTTTCTTATCGGTAACTTTGCAGTTATTTAATTGACCAACTGGCCGACCCCGTGTAATTTTTCACGGGGGAGGGTGGATGGGGGAGGGGTCTTGTCCCAACTTTGTGGTAGCGATAAGGAGGCTTTTGGAAATGTTTTCTTAATTCAGCCCAGCTCTATACTTTAACAATTTAACGAGTTTGATCCCCGTGATCGACAGTGGTTGTATGTGATAGGGTATGGCGGTCGCCCGCTTGGACACGTGGGTTCTCTCCGGGTACTCCGGCATCTTCCCACACCAATGACCCCCTCGCGCTAACATCCGTGCCAACGAGAGATATTACATGTAATATAAGTTGTAGAACTTGCTTATCAATCGTTGTAAAATAAATAAATTTCTGGTTCAGGTAACAATTTGTTGCATGTACTCTAATGAAAATGCTTGTATATCTATTTACACGTATATTCAAACAAAATCAATATATGTAATTTTTCAAGTTCTAAAAAGATATCCAAAGCCGACCGAATTCTTCACTCGCATCTTTTATACATTCTCTTGATACATGTAAAATGTACACCAATCTTATAATTTATTTTCCGAAAAATAATACTTTCTAAGAAATGTTGTTATCCAGAGATAAGATTATAGGCCTTCCTAATACTTTTCTTATTTATTCCGTCCCTATTCCGGCGATTACGGCATGCCTGTTGCTTCTATCGGTGACGTCACTGTTTCCATACATGGTCGTGTCAAAATTCGGCAAACTTGTAGACTTTACATTTGTCGATTTGTAACATGTCAGCCGTGATATTTCAAAAACGGAAATACAACTGCAGAGACTACAGATGAAAAGTGTTTACTAAAGTGGCAGGTTACATGTACATGTAAATTACAAAGAGCATTTTACACCTGCAATTAAGCGTGCAGCTGTAGGAGAAATTAGATTGAAAGCCTGCGGGGTCAACTCTAAAGTGTTTATCCCTGAGTTTTATAGATTACACGATCAAAATTACAGTCATTTTTACTCAGGCTCACACACCAACACGATTGCATAATCTGATTTACAAGTTTACATGTCTTGATTTTTTAACACGATTACCTTCCATATTATTACTTCGTTGAATCGATCGTAGGTTTAAAAGATTTAATGTACACCCGATTTATAGCAAAACACCGCTCGTAAATAGGCACAACCGTCACACAGATATATATGATCCCTTTCGGTTTCGTTAGACCCGAAACTTGTAGTAGACGTGTAATATTCATTTTGTGATCTATGGAGTTTATGTATTTGTCTCTTTTTTGTGCATTTTCTATTTGTTAATAATGCATTAACATGTTTATTTGATGTTATTAGTCCATTGGCTGTACAAAAGTGCGTAGAATTTGATAATTTTCATCGCGACCGAGTAACACGGCGTGGTTATATGCACCTCAACACAGGTAATAACTCTACAGCAAAATACTTGAATGATCTTTTAAAAAAAAATAATAATATATGGGTTGTAGGGAAAGCAATGCTTGAAGAAATATGGCGAGCAGTGCCTATGTACGAGCCGTTTTCAGCTTTCAAGATCATTTACGCCCGGTGATTTCTATTTTTCCTGACATTACGTCACAGAATGGCGATTTTAACGCACTGTTATACAGTTTATATCGCCAAAGTCTATCAAGTGTAATCCTCACCGAGTTTGGTGTAATGAATTGACCAATCTGTCTGTCATAATAGCCCTGCAAATAAAAAAAAAATTCCCAAAATACACATTTCATTAAATAAACAACTTAGCATTAACTTTCACTATTTTTCTTGTACAAATCTCAAAAATACTCACAGACATTGTTTATAAATATTAGTTACTTATTGCAACTTATTTACTACAAACAAAGGTCAATTTAAAAAAAAAAGTTTCTTACATAGGATAAAGTTTCTTCTATTAGCTGAATACTTACCTCGGAAATGTTATCATAGGTAGTTGAAGTTGAACTGGAAATCGCCGTGTATATTTCTATGCTCTGGAAAAGGAAACATTTTTTTCTTTATTGTAGCGACGCTAAGTACGCTAAATAAAACACTTCATTAACACAATGGCATCGTCATTTTAATATGATAATTTAAAATTTAAAAAAAAATTACAAAGCTGGTCTTAGCAACAATGTATAATATATATAAATGTATTTCTTTTATATTGACATCTCGTAAAAGTCATTGTTTACTAAATAGCTTACCTCTGTTGAATTAGTGGAACTGCTGATAGCTGAAAAACGTGCGTATCCTGAACCTCTCGAGTACTGAGCATAATTGATTACACATTGTATTAATACATTTTAAAAAAGTAACGGATTAAAATACTTTAAAAGAGTTGACAATGGCATCGTCATTTTAATATGATAATTTAAAATAAAAAAAAAATTACAAAGCTGGTCTTAGCAACAATGTATAATATATAAAAATGCATTTTTTTGTTATATTGACATCTCGTAAAAGTCATTATTTACTAAATAGCATACCTGTGTTGAATTAATTGAACTGCTGATGGCTGAAATACGTGCGTATCCTGAACCTGTCGAGTCCTGAACATAATTGATTAAACAACGTATTAATACATTAAATACAGCAATTGATTAAACTATTTTAAAAGTGATATTTACGCCTGGGGGGGGGGGGGGGGTTACGATTAGACTAGTTACATGAACGCAGTAAGCTTAAAAGCGCGTAAAATACCCCACGTTTAAAATAAAAATCAAAACTTAAGAGTTGTAAATCACGCATCCTCGTATTTAACACCTACGCGTATTGCGTATTATCTGACCATAGAACAATAACCTAACCACCAGCGTTATTAACCACTTTTACAGTATACCTGGTATGAATGAATAAAAAGGGAAATGCACATTCCGTTTATGCTGAATAATCTATAATTAATATCACTTATACTAAAGAGAAAGGCATATAATTTCTTACATCGTAACAGCATCACAATCACTTTGTTGAGAAGAATATTAAAAAAAGGAAGCTAAAGAAACAAGAAGACAAACACCCCCCAATAAAAAAAAACACGAAAAAAAACGAAAAAAAACCCACAAAACTTACAAACAAAAACAAGGAAAAAAATTACACATTCTTGTTGGCTTTACATATTATCTAAATTTGCAAATGAATGCCAGGGTCAGGCCTTCAAAACAAATAAAAGTCAGTTTACAATACATTACGAGTATTCTGACCTTGACCTATTTTTTTTTTTCTGTAGTACATATACTAGTTCCTTCATAAAACTATACAGATACGACTTTCTTCAGACTTATATACATACGACTTACCTCAGACCCATTTGAATACATTTAGACTGACTATCCCAAGCAGTTAATTGGTGTGTTGATTCGCAATGATAATTTCAACTACTGTTTTTCGAATTTTCTATTTACGAGTGCTTGCTCGGTGATCATTGTATTAAATTCTCTTCCTGATCGTTGTCATAATATTAACTATCCATCAATAAACATCATCCTTTGTCACGTATGCAGCTTTAAATTTCGACAGAGCAGCTTATTGCATAATGTGAAAACAGCAGTACACCCCTTGCTTTGAATATGTCATATGAAACTTGTGTAATGAATGCTAGGTTTTTTAAATATTACACACACTTATCCAATTTTCAATATTATAAAATAAAAGACCCAATGAATAACATTAATGCTAAAACAAATGACTCAAAATCATGAAAATGCTTACTCATACGAAAGGAAAAATCAGAATTCATAAATGGAAACTTTTTTTTTCCTTCACACCGGCTGTCATTGAAATGTGTTTGATATCAGATAAATGTGTATGGATAATAAACAGACAAATATAGAGTAAAGAGTACAATCTCTGACCAATTTTTGGCAGTATATAGGAAGCAATGTGCATTACTTGCTATTTCTAATGAACGTTTGATAAATATTTATATGTGGAGTCAAACATAAAGTAAGCGAATTGTGTCTCTATGCAAATAATTTAAAAGGAATGAAAAGGAATTAGGCACTGGTATTTTCTTCCTGTTTGTGTTAAACATTCAGAGTTAAAAGGACTTTGCAACGTAAAAAGAAAGGGTGCATAGATACATGTAAATACAACGGTAAATAAAAATGCATTTTATTTCGGTAGGGTAATCAGTTTATTGGAAATGCAAAAGGTGAAGATCAAAAGATAATTGATACCTTTATTTATGAGATATATCAAATAATAACAGATTGACTGGGATAAATTAGATTTTCATCTGTTAAATATTGATTGGGAATATATTTCACTTCATGTAATTTGTTATATGAACTCTGAAAGGAATGATAAAAAATATCAGACCTTAAGTAGGCGGAATAATCGTTGATGATATTTGAATTATGGATCTAATAGATCTTTGAAAGACATTTGATTAAAAGATCTTTTTGTCATTTATTTATATTTTAAACATTCTGATTTAAACAAAAATCTTCTTTGTAATAACAATTTTTTCTTTTGTTTCGGGAGATATCAAAGTATAATTGGCAATATCTCAAAAACAGTTACATTGTAAACCACTATTGTGATCAGTAAAAATATAAATAATCAAAATACTAATTAAGAACGTTTGGTTTTATTTTCATAAACAACAATTGCACGTTCACATTTAATATGATGACACATAAACGATGAATTATAATCCGATCAATTAGTAGCATAATGATGTCATAATTCTAAATCATATATATCAGTAAATAGATTCTGCAATATATGTGCGACAAACAGCACGGATATTTTATTGACTTTAAAATCTATATACATTTATATTCTACAAATATCAAAATAATGCGTAAATACAACCTCTCTCTCTCTCTCTCTCTCTCTCTCTCTCTCTCTCTCTCTCTCTCTCTCTCTCTCTTGTTTAATAGGTTAATGTTAAACATGTATTCTGATATTTTATTATATCTCGAGGAACGCCCATTTTAACCAGATTTGTAATTTACACAAATAAACTGCTGATGTTCATGTTCGTAAAATCATATTTTTAACTGTTCTCTATATGTAACACGTAACTCAAGTTTAGGACATGTTGTGTATTAAAGAATTTAAAGGGGCATGGTCACGATTTTGGTCAACAATTATTTTTTCGATTTTAATGTTTACAATACTTCAGTAAGGCATTTTTAATAGGCAACCAAAATTTGAATGCCATTTGATAAGTCATAAGCGAGTTACAGAGCTTACAATTCTTCGCTATGTAAACAAAGCGTGTGTTTACATTTTGAATGTTAAAGTGAAAATTCCAGTTTTAGACCTAAAATGAATCTGTTAATCGTTAGGAACTGTTCATTTATGCTTAAAATGAATAATTAGATAGACAAACCAGCTTTAAAAAGATTTTGTACTGGTATATTGAACCTTTAGTAAACAAAAACAGGGCACGAGCCTTGTTTACTTGACGAAGAATTGTAAGCCCTGTATTTTGCTTAAAACTCAACGACTGGCACCCAAATTGCATTTGATCATTAGAAATGCATTCCTAAACATTGCAAATAATAAAAAAATAAAAATAAAATTTGACCAAAATCGTGACCATGCCCCTTTAACTTTAAACAATGAAAAAAAAATCCCAACCAATATTACAATACAGAATTACCAGAGAAAGCAAAGGATTTGAAAAAATTTATGCCAGCACACATTAGTCCAAATTTATCGCTTTTCGTTGTAGTCACCGTAAGTTCACCTGCGAGCACACGAATTATCATTACCTTGAAATGAGTACTATAGTAGAGGAATTCCTGATAAAGAATATTGCTTGATGCTACTGTGTAGCCGTTTAGAAGCAGTAGACTGTCGCTTTGTTCCATAATAACTGTAATATTGCTGTAATCATATCCAAAAGGAACTATTATTTTGTAGTAATTTTGGTACTGATGAAATCCTGGAACAATAACCATTGAAGGATCACTGTTGTAGCTTAATGAAGAAGATAAACCGAAACTTGCTACCAAAATAGGTCCGTTCGATTGAATATAACACACTCCGTTGCTTGAAATATCAATATCAAAGTATTCCAAACGCTCATACGACTTGTAGAAAGTCTTATTTGTGCAATTGTAGAAAATTGTTGATTTATCGATGGCCATGACTCGTATTTTGGTATTGCTGTACAGATGGGGTGGAACAACATATACTGCATCAATTCTGGATGTCGGTGGCAATTGTTCAATTAGGTGATCACAAAACCCTTGCCCATTTAATTTGTTGCAATCATCTCCAGAGAAGACGGCAATAGGTAAAGATGACTGAACGAACGTTCCTGTCAAGTCCACAGTATGTTGAATCTGGTATGTTTCATAACGGTTGAGTTTGATGCTAAAAGTTTCCCCACTCCGAAATATTTTCCCGTCAATTTGTAATGTATCATTCATTTGGAAGGTTATCGATATTATTGTGTTTTCATTAATTGAAGCAACTGCAAATTGACTGAAGTATTTCACCGGATTTGTCGAGACAATAACATATTTAGTTGAAAGTTTATGTATCGGGATATGAGTTGTCATCCCAACCGATGAATAGACATCAGCCTGACTTACAACCATAGAATTTTGAGAAGTTTCAATTAATATACATTTCGTTTCTATCTTAAAGCCTTCTAACTCCAGTGAATTTGGAATGAAGAATTGTTCAAAAGAGTATATACTGGTGATTTGGTCAATCTCACTTTTGAGAGAACTATTGAGACGTTCAGACGTTGTAACGTTTATCCGTATTCCGTTGACTGATGTGACGTAAATGGATTTCCTCGTATTCCGTATGTTTTGCATGAACAACACAATAAAACGTGTTCCCCAGCTTCCTATAAGCAAACAAAATTGAAGATATATTTTATTTAAATTGATGATTATTTCAGACGTGTATTCTGGGAAATAAATGCCACCATAGTGATTTTTGCTTTTTGTAGCAATTGCCTTAACTCGATATTTGTTTTAAAATACAGTTTAAACATATCTGTAAGCAAAAGTTAAAACTTAGTTAATTGCGTTGCGTTTTAAGGCATGTATTAATGACCAATACAAACCGGGTAGATGATCTGCGGAAGGTTTGGTAGTATTATGATACATGTTTGGGGAAGATGTGGTTGATGGATACTCTGGCAAGGGTTTGGTATGATCATTGTACGAGGAAGATGTGGAAGATGAATACTCCGGGAAAGAATTGTTGGGTGATAACCGAACATCATCTGAAGAAGTATCTTCCTTGTCATCTTAAAAATAAAATATTGAAGGCATAAATTTTATTTCAATCAGCATTTGAATGTACACGCATTGTTGCAACAACGCATACATGTATAACAAAAATGACTCTACTTTTGGCAATTTCAAGGTCTGTGTTATCAATGGTATTAATTATAATATGATATGTTGATGAAACTATTGGCAGCTCATTTTCTTGTGAATACATCATACAACAATAGTTTACTAAAAAACTGTTTTATATCTTTTAAATGCAAATTATTAAGTAAATAAAAGTCTTAGGGTTTACCTTTATGCTTGAAATATTTTTGATAAGCCACTTCGAGTGCAGCAATGGAAGCCAAAAATAAAATTACAATCAAAATCATGTAATATTTAAATTTTCTATTTGCTTCTGCTGTTCCTTCTTGGATGGATTGATCCTGCAAAAAAAAAAGGAATCTATAAAGAATAATGATATTTTGTTAAGATGCAAACATGTGTAGGTTTTTTTTTTTATAGTTTACATACAAATATCAAGTTATCCTGTGTTCTGAGAATGTTGATTGTTTCCACCTTTTATATATGAGCGTGTAAAAATTATTTTGGAAGCAAAAGCTTTGTAATGCTAAAAAGATCTGATTTACGGATGTGGGAATTTAGTCTAGTTACGCAGTACACCTAAAAGTGAAAAAAGAATACATGAGCCCCAGCGTGTATGGTAAAATTATCAAGGACGAAGGATCATATTTGCTATGTGCAGATGTGTCGCGCACCTTAAAATAAGTGATTGTTACGAACATCAATTTCTCCTTATTACGTCACAAACAAAACTTAAAAGAAAACCGCTTATTATGCAAAATATTGACCTTGTAAGTCGTCAATGCACACTATAAATAGTGTAAATAGTGCCTGACCTTACTTACATTTAACATGATAAAAATGCTTGTCAGCATCATTTCATATATATCTTATGTTTCTTCAACTCTTCGCCGATAGATAATACATATTGCAATCTGTTTTATGTATGAACTTTTATGACTTAATGCTTTAAGTGAACTTATCTAGCTGCTTATAATGAGAATATCACGGTATATCTAATAATAATCACAACAACAAATATGATAAGAAAAGGGAAAAAAAATCGAAATTTTACCGGAAAGATTGTAGCCATTTAAAAATATATTGATGCCATTTGATTTACTCTTTGGTTTGTATTAGATGGTGTGTCAGCTTGGTCTCGGGAAGATGCTGATTGTCTTCCAAATAAGGAATCATACGCCTTTAAGATAGATGTGTAAATCAATGAAGCTACACTGAATAACTAATCAAAGTTATTTAGCTTATTGAAGCTATATATGGAGATTGTACTGGACCTGTCTAATAGGTTAACGATACTACTACCAAAAACAATTTGGAACATTATTTTGATTTTTTTTTTAAATTTCAAAACTAATTAAATACACACATTTCTCGCAAGGATTAAAATTTGCATATTAGTTCGATTCTTCCAAACTTACCGGCGGTTGTGACACGTCCAGTCCGTCGGATTGATCAGAAAAATATATCTGTTTGAAATAAAAAAAAAAAAAAGAATATGTAAATATTACCAGCATATCTTTAGATTTAAGGTATTGGCAGATCAGTAAATTAAATCAAACGATATTTTAAAAAAATGACAGAATAAATGCAAGATCTAGCTGATTTTGTTGCCTAGAGTCAATGCAACTCGGTTGTTGAGTTCAAGTGTACCAACACTGCATTACATTTGGCGATCGTTAAAATGAAACAAATAAACTTTAAAAGTTATATTTAAACTGTTAGAATGTATAGCAGTATTAAAAGCATCAAACGAATGTATTCTTACATTTGTAATATCCGTTTCTCTAATTTGTTTCTAAAATGGGTTTATTGACCAATTAAACAGGTTTTTATCAGAAACAGCCATTTAATTATCAATACTAAAAATTAATGAAGTAGTAAACATTACATATACGAGTTCTACAATGCAAAAAAAACCAATGAAATCAAACGTAACATGTTACAATACATTTATTAAGGGTGTAAGAATTGTCTTCAAACGAATAATACTCGTAGACAGCAAACAAGATTATCATTGATATGTATTTAATCTGGTAAAAGTCTTATCCTAGCCATTTCACAAGGTCATTATGTTGAAATACACTGCTGTGTTAAAATACACTGAGTTTCTTGTGTACACACACGTTAAATGTCGGTCATGCTTTAAATACGATCGATTTTGTTTGTGTTATGTTCCATTTAAATCCCCGCTTATTTTTGCAACGAAGCGTGATATTGGCAGTTGTTTGCTATATTTGATGTTGACCCCTTTTCAATGTCAATGTCTTGTTATCGCTTTTATATTTTTTGGAAAACAACGTCCAAGATGTGCATGCAGAACAATAAATCATTGACATGTCTGGGAGTCACAAATCATACTAGTACATGTATGTGCAAAAGCAAGTAGTAAGTCCCTTTAGCTCCAATATGTAGCTCATATTTTGTTTGCTATTTTTTTTAAACTTAGATTTATCTTTCGCCAGTATATATAACACGAAACTTATGTACAAAGCATAAGCGTTTAATATTTTTTGAGTTATAAAGTTTTAAATGCATTATATTTTTCTGACAATTTAAATTGAAAAATATTTTTATATAATTGTTTTGAATACCTCAAAATAAATAAACCGTTTCTAGTAGTTGAAATAATGGTGCACATCAATCAAAACGACTATGTCTATCACGACATTTTCAGAAAATATATCATTGTTCGTATAGGGATAACCTTTTGAAATAAATATCGTAAATGAGTTTGTTTGCTACTTCAACGTATTGCTTTACTTAAACTATCTTTTATTTGTCAAAATAACGATAAAAATGGCATTTCGTCTTATTTATTCCGAAAGATAGCTATATGTTCCTCAAAGGATGAATTTGTGCCTTTCATCGGATCTGATTTAATACCGATAGTTTGCTAAAATTATATAAATGCAAAGCATTTAGTCTCATTCTCCATTCTGTGACTTTTACAATACTTAAAGATAACAAATTTATATTAAGTTGAGTGATACCGATCGAGCTAAAGTTAATTATAATAATAATAATTATTATAAAATAATTAGCAACAACTGAGATACGCAACGTATCCATCATCTTTATATTGCAACACATTTATACAAGTTATTCAAAAATTCATTTACAAATTAAGTTGGACAGGTTCCTTTTATAAACCTGACTTAATTTACCTGAGCTACTGGTACAACGGTTCATGATCCACTGATCTCCTATTGTTTGCATCGCTAAAAAAGTAACGCTAATATCGTATAAATCGTGTAAAATATTTTATGAATGCACGGTAATTTACAAGGTGATTATTGTAATTTAAGGGTAGCTAAATCATCAGAGTAACAACACTACCAAACATGTCATTATCTAAATATAAAGACGTACAGTATTTTGACAGTTTTTGATTGATATGCATTTAGATTAACAACTAAATTGCTCCTCGGTGCTTTATTGTTTTTCAGTGTGGCTGGTTAATGCCATTGTCATACTGAATATAAATTCGATATTATATTCGATCAGAAACATTCTTTTACAGGAAATTCTTATCAAAAGGTTTATTAACAAGAAGTGGGTCATTCTAGTTCTATGCCACTAACGTGCACTTTTTTGTTTTTACCAAGAACTTATTCATGTTGATAAATAAATGCATATTTAGATGAATACATGTATACACTAACTTTTCCGCAAAACGATGCTACGTGCATGTGTTATACAATTTAAGGCGCTCGCTCGTAAAATCTCTCTACTATTTCATGGTATTACAAAATCCTTAAATTGCACAATTGTCTTTTAACATTGACAATTTACATCGATTATTGATAAAACAAGACAAACAAAAACCCCTTTATCACCATTTGTTTATGTTGATAATTGCTCTAATGGGAATATAACTCATCTTACGAACGATAACCCCAAGTTATTTAAATCTCTATTAATTTTTTTGGTGTGATTTCTTGAAAATTGAATCTAAGAAGAATAGGAGAGATGTTACTTTTATTAATAATTCGCTAAAGGGTATGTAAATTTGCTTTCATTTCTCGGCCAGGTTTTCCTCTGTCGTTGCTTACGATATAAAAACCGACTAGAACAACATAGAAATTATCATCTCATAATATTCAAAGAAAGATTCCTTATCACTTATATTAATACCATTTCAAATTTGTACACTTTAAAACATTTTAAAACCACCAATTTTTCAAGTAGCACATACTATGTATGACTACGAGGCGATGTCAATACCGTTTTCGGTTATGCTATAAGACACGCCCATTTTGTGTCACTCGTGTTTTATAAAGTTATTGGACTATAGGCTTCAAAATTTATTCGTATTGTAATCACAGACAAGTGTAGTTGAAAATGTTAATTTTTGGGAATATGGACAAGGTTTTATGGCTACATTGCATGTAGCACTCTAGAGCGCTAACAACTACGTTAGTCCTTATTTCCGAGGTACGCATTCCCGACTTCATGGACGGGCATTCTGGGAAAACATCTGTAGATAGACTGTACTTTGACAATTTCGTTTTATCAGAAAAAAAAACATATTATCCGAATTATGTTTCCTAATTTATTGTCTCACCTACACATAAAAGTACAAGAAAAACTTAATAGGTCATATAATGTGAAGACTGTAATGACCTACTGGTCAAACGTAGGGTGCGTTCAGGTTCGGGGCTGCGTAGGACTACGTCACGGCTATGCTGTTGAACGGTAATTAAGTAACTTTGCTGCTACGTAGGTATTCGTACTTGAAGTTCTTAGTGCTAAGCATCAAATTTAAGATGGCTACTTTAGATTCCACTTTGAAACAAACAGATAAATTGTCTTATTAAGTGATATTTTAAGTTATAACAAGATTATCCTTTTAAAAAGCTAAGAAAGTCAGCCAGCGGAATATTAATTTAGGTGAAACGTGAATACACAATCTTTTAACTTACAAAATGTATTTAGTATCCGGGACAGTAGTAATATGCGGGTGTACATTTAGTTTTCACAATTACCTTTACGACTGTATATACAAAGATACGCTTGTAGCGGTTTACATACAAATAGAATGTATGACTGTTCACCTACTTATGACTTAAAATTTACGCTTTGCAAATCCAAGCAAAGAAACGACATTCCCGCGGGAAAATTTCAGCAAAATATCCCAGTTGATCACTTCCTTTGTGTGTATAAAAATGGATATAGCGCTAGCTGTTGAATATTATATTGAATATGAAAAATAATCAACTTAATAGCGCTAAAGAAATCGATACTAACGTTATTGTTTCGATCATATTACATATTTCATAATACTATGCATCAGCTATGTTATCCTTGTTAATTTGGGTTTTGTGCTTTCAACCACAAATATAACTGTCATTCTTGATATAATTCGTATTTGTATGAAGATAAATTATTCCGACGATGAAGCTGTGTATTTATTACAACGATTTTTACGTAGACCAAGTGATACATGTAACCAAGATTAAACGTTTTGCAGTTTATCTACAGTACCGATCAGACCCAACCTAACAGCAGAGAAAACCCCAACTAAACCCCGGGTTTACTTCTTGGGTTTACTTTGGGTTAACCTTTTGAAAATTTGGGTCCACTCGGGGTTTACTCTGGGTTTACTCAAAGTTTACTTTGGGTTAACTTGAGAATTGATTTTGGAGTCAACTATAAGCACTGAAGTGTGAAACAAACCTGTATTTTATATTATCACTCTACTGCCTGTAATTCCTGCCCCTTGTATATTCCAAATACACATGTAGCGTCTTCTTTCAGGGTTTTCTTATGATCGGGGTTTACTCTCTGTGTCCACTCTGGGTTTACTTGGGGTTTACTCTGGGTCCACTCTAGTACTAGTAAACCCAGAAAGTAAACCCAGGGTTTAGTTGGGGTTTACTTTCTTTTAGGTTGGGTCTGATTGGTACTGTACATCTCATATATACTCTGAGTGCAACGTACGTAGGTAGATTAGACCGGCATTTGAAACAATAAATCACTGACGGGAATTTCAGTCCTTAAGCAGAGGTTTTTCTATTGGATATCAGACCACGACTTGATACATTGTCTTCAAAATTCTAAAATCATTATTACGATTATTCTTAAATAATTCTTAAAGTTATTCTTAAAAAGAATACATTATTTTTTTTTTAAAGTTAATATAGTTAGCACAAAGGAAAGTTATTCAAGAAAAACTATTTTAGGTATAGGGAAAATTAATTTTTTGACAATAAAATAAAAAAAAGCGGCGGACTAATTCAAATAGAAAAATATCCAAGGACAATACATATATGCATGCATATATGTTTTATTTTAAATACATTAAATTAATTATTTTTCATCTTAAAATTTTAGATTTTAGATCAGATGAATAACATTAATATGTAAGTATGGATATTGGTGCAAGGGAAAAAGTATAAATACATAAGTAACAATACAATGAAATGATACATGTATATATTGTTTTCAATTGATATAAAGCTAACATATCTGTAACAGTTGCGAAAAAAATATTGCTGACTATTATGTAGGCTGTCGTTACATATTTAACAAAATGGTACTCGCATCGTGTCATTTACTGGACGGACACTTTGCACAATAAAATTGATTTTCCAAACGTCGAACCATCATATAGGAAGTTTTCACACCGACATAGCTATTACTTAACAAATACCAAAAGTTACATGTTTCAGATTTCAAACAGGTTTCGTTCCCATAAATCCCATTCAGGTTTGTCAGCGTACATTCGTTATACCACCACGCCCCCTTGCGACCAAAAGTACACCGCTCGGGGGCGTTATCGTTATCAATGTCTATGGTGCTGAATTTCATGCCACTTGGATCTGTACTCACATGACTGTCCATGCCGTCGCCTGTATAAATTCATACATATGAATAACATATTTGGCAGTGAACAGGAATATATAATTTTGTTTAAATATTAATTGATTAAAAGGGAAAGGGGGGCGGGGGGACGTGATGGTGAGGAAGAGTGGAAAAGGAAACGATTGCTCAGCTGATTGTGTTTTATAGATATATTTCTACCATGTTTATTTTTCTTTTTTTGTATCAGCATTTGATACGAATATCAAACTGGGTTCCAATTTTTAAGAGCGTTTTCGAACCATTATGACAATCAATTATTTAATTATTGGTGTGTTTTTATGTCATCTAGTTTTTTGAAGTCTAAGAAGGTCGTTAGTGCCTGTTTAGTATGGCAAAAAAAAAAAGAATAAAACTTGATAAATTTCTCACAAACAAGAAAAGGCAGACAAAAAAAACCCAGAATTGAAAATTATGAAAATGAGCCCTATTAATTAAAATTATTCCAAATTATTATGGAAACATTAATATTTAATTTCACAACGTTCATTGAATCCAAGCAAACTATAACCCGGATTACCTACCAGCATTTCCTTCAAACGACCCGGCTTTAAGTCTCAGTCTGTAGCCATCAGATTCATCAGCCACACTAAAGTCGCTATATTTGGCGTAATACCAGAGTCCACTGAATGCTTCTAGACGAACATACAAGTCAGTGGTTCCTAAAGTAGTAAGCTTGTGAAGATTGTCGTTACCTGCAAAACAAGGTTTATCGAAATGAAAAATTAAGGGATCCAATTATGATTTAAAAAAAACCAAGAAACTAAAGAAACAGTACAAATAAAAACTCCAACTCCACTTCAAAGTACAGCATCTCGCCGAACACCAAAAACACATTCGAACCGAAAGAAAAATTATAACAAGGATCAATGCCTCGTTTAAATTCTTTTTTGAAAGAAATTCGTCAAAAAAATACAAACACTTTTATAATAATCAATGTGTTATAAACACCATACCAATCCAATGCTCTCCTGATGCCTCTCCAAAGCCATGCTTGTAACTGTCCCATAGACGAAGATAGAAATTAACAGACCCGTTTCGTCTGTGTTGGAAAACCTGCATTTTTAGAAGAAACAAGAGGCCCAGGGGCCACATCGCTCACCGGAGCAACAATTGCCTTAATTCTGATCAAATTAGCATTACAGTATCAACATATCTCGACAACTAAGTACAGTAGATCCTGCTAAAAAAAATAGAAAATCTGCCAATCTTTATCCACCTCTTTTTTTTCGTAAATACCAAGCCCATTTTGTTGTTGTACCTGTAAGAAGATTTTTCTCTATTCCTATACAACACCCCCAACACCCCCCCCCCCATTTCGTGGCCCCACTTTTCTCTAGAGAATCATGGTTTCATGAAACTTAAAACTGCATAACCTGTGCCTCACACTAAGTACTGAGTTTTGGACCGAAAACTTTCCCAAAATATTTCTAAAGATTTTCTCTATAAATTCCTATATAAAAATTCAAACCGCCATCACGGCCCCGCCCTACCACTAGCGACTGTGATTTTGAAAACTTGAATTTACACTACCCGAGGATGCCTCTACAAAAGTTTAAGCCTTTTTGGCCAAATAAACTTAAAAAAGAAGATTTTTAAAGATTTTCTCTATATAGTCCTGTATGAAAATTTATCCCCCAATTGTGGCCCCACCCTACCCCCGGGGAGCATGAACTTGAATCTACACTATCTGAGGATGCTTCCACTTAAATTTGAGCATTTCTGGCCTAATAGTTTTTGAGAAGAAGATTTTTCAAGATTTTCTCTATATATTCCTATGTAAAACTTGATCCCCCCATTGTGGCCCCACCTTACCCACAGGGACTATGATTTGAACAAACTTGAATCTACACTATCTGAGGATGCTTCCACTCAAATTTGAGCTTTCCTGGCCTAATAGTTTTTGAGAAGAAAATATCTCTATATATTCCTATGTAAAACTTGATTCCCCATTGTGGCCCCACCCTACCCCCAGGGACTATGATTTGAACAAACTTGAATCTACACTACCTGAAGATGCTCCCATTTTAATTTGAGCTTTTCTGGCCTAATAGTTTTTGAGAAGAAGATTTTTAAAGATGTTCTCTATATATTCATATGTAAAACATGATCCCCCTATTGTGGCCCCGCCCTACCCCCGGGGACCATGAATTGAAGAAACCTGAATATACACTATCTGAGGATGCTTCCATTTTAATTTGAGCTTTCCTGGCCAAATAGTTTTTGAGAAGAAGATTTTTGAAAAATACCAACAAATTTTCAATATTTCTCAATTATCTCCCCTATTAAGAGGGCGTGGCCCTTCATTTGAACAAACCTATATCCCCTATACCTAGTGGTGCTTTGTGCCATATTTGGTTAAATTCTACCAAGTGGTTCTTGAGAAGAAGATGAAAATGTGAAATGTTTACAACGACGACCACGACAACGACGACAGACAACGGACAAATTATGATCAGAAAAGCTCAATTGAGCCTTTGGCTTAGGTGAGCTAAAAAAAAATTTGGCACATACATAACTATACAGCAATTGTATTGGAATTATTATTAATTTTACCATCATTTTTTAAAATTATCTTATTTTCCGTATTTGTGCTTATTACAATGCTATTTTTCTTTTTTACTGATACATGTGACTAAATATTATAATGCTGGTTAGACTCTTAACTTTTACTGATAAATGATAGTTAGACATTAATTCCATGCGCAGATTCAGAAAAAAAATATCGGAGGGCGACAGTTTTTTTTTTTTGCTTTGCCGGCAGAAGGGGGATATTTTTGGTCATTTTCTGATGCCATTTCAGGTAATTTGAGTTTTACATGGGGGGGGGGGGACCCCTGACCCCCTCTAGATCTGCTTGGATTGTATTACCGTCCATCCTCCACCGTCTGTTGTCATATCACAGTACACGACGATTGGCGTCTCTGTAAGTGGGTCAGGGTATACAGTGTAAAGCCCATCACTATTGTTTCCAAACAGTTTTAGATCTTTGCAGTCACTGAAGATTTCTGTAGAACATACAATCCGTTATTACTGATTTATTATGTCTAAACATAATTTATTAGTGATTTAATATGCAATTCTGTCAAACAAAGGTGAATCGTACCGGTTCCATTAATTCTTCTCAGATAGCTTCGGTTAAGGCGCAACACATTTCCGTTATCGTTGGGAGAATCTGTAAAACGAAGACACAGAAGTTATAGAAACTGTGGGTTTTGAAAAGACAATAATTCGTAGAAAATTTATATTTTATTTTGCAAATAAATAAAATATTGAAAATACATTTTATTTTCTTATTATGAAAAGTATTCTTATTTTAACTCACCTTTTACAATAATAATTTAAAATAATAATTTAAGTGCGACCAATGAATTTATAAGACAATCATTAAACACATCCTTCTCATATAGTGTATAACCTTAAGGTACCTCACTACAACTAGACTTATTCTTTTTAAGACACTACGTCATAAGATTGCGATTTGGTCAAATATCGTCATAACATTTGTTAAAAGAACGGGCTTGTGAACTGCAGAACAAAAGTTTGATTCCGTATGGGGCTATTGATGGCATTTTTTCAATAAAATTTAAAAAAAATATGATTATGTATGGTGGCATAGATCTGTCACTACTTGTCAGATAGTTATGTCGACTTGTCAGATGATTATGTCGACTTGTCATATAGTTATGTCAACTTGTCAGATCTTTATGTTGACCTGTCAGAAAATAACCATATTGACTAGAAACTCAATATTTTGTTGTTAAAACGTTTTAGTGTCACTAACTGTCATTAACTTGTCATCATAATATCTGACAAGTCGACATAAAAATCTGACAAGTTAACATAATTATTTGACAAGTCACCATAAACATCTGACAAGTTAACATAATTATCTGACAGAAAAAAATAATATGGCCACTAGTTTAAAGAAATTTATCATTCATATTATAAGCCGAGGTGTCGGATAATGATGTTGACTTGTCAGATGTTATGTCGTCTTATCAAATAATTATGTCGACTTGCCAAATAATTATGTCGACTTATAGTGTTAAACTTTTAAACACGTGGATAAGTGACAAATCGACTTAAAGAACTCACAAGTCCACATAATTATCCGACAAGTCGACATCAAGATCTGACAAGTCGACATTATTATCTCACAAGTGGTGGCAGATCTATGCCACCATAATTATCTATGCAAAATCGCATTTATTTTACTTATTTGAATTTTTATCCATCACAAAATCTATTATAATATTGTAAGTTTCTGCTGATTTTTTATTTGATTTGATTCTGCTATTTTTAGGTGTTGTGAACCACCTTAAAGAAAAGCGAGTTCTTCTGGGTACAGAGATGCTCATATAGAACTCTTGGTCGATAAAGCATAATTAATACATCATTCTTTTACACAATATTTTACAATATATTGTAAAGACCAAGCCGTCAATAATGTTTAAGTAGTGAACCATATCGTAGAGTACATTTTAACACACAATTTTTGATGTCGATTTTATCTTACCTTGTCCTTGGAGATACAAGACAGCAAAAGTTGCAACAGTAGTTAATATAACAACGACAACAACTGACAGGATCACCATAATACATGGACGTTTGGAGTTTTTAGTATGTTCTTGGTTACTGTTGGGGTTTCTCTATAAAAAATCAACATTGAGATTGTTTTAATTTTTTGGCCGCGTATCATCTGTGGAATCATTTAAATTCATGGGGGGGGGGGGGGGGTTGCAGTTTCGTAGATTGTGGGATTTTGAATATCCGTGACGATATAATTTCGTGGATGCCTCGGTTTTGAATTTCAGTAAGTCATTTTCGTGGAGGAAGTAAAAACATAGGGGAAGGTTACCCACAAATACCACGAAAATTGAGCCACTACGAATTTTAGTGATTCCACAGCATTTTGCGTTATTGGTACATGTTAAATATGACTTCGGATAAATCACGTTTATTGCTTAATACACATGTACATGTTTGAGAATTTAAAAAAGAAACATTTAGCTGTATGCTCATTGAAATTACCATCAATGTGTTTCAGTAGAATCTATTCTTTATCAGTTATTTCATATTCTAAAGATACATGTATAACTTATACAGATTGAAATTTACGGACATTAACATAGACAATATTTTTATTTGTTTTGCCTCGGATTAGAGATTAAAAAATCTCGCTTTTTTCGGAGAGATGTACTAAGTGAAATCTATGATTTTATAAAATTGGCTTTTGCGATTTTATATTTTCGCAACTTGATGCTAAACAGTTGAAACGCAGATTTAGGTACTCGCGTAAAATAAGGAATCTAAAATATCTTAGAATTTGATTTTGTAAAATATGAAATATTCTGTGAAAATAATAAAGCAATACCTGATCTACATGATCAGGATTATCATCTCTAATTCTAGGAAGTTCCCCGTGTCGGCCCTGCAACACAAAAATTTTGTTTATAAAAACAAGAAGAAATATGTTATATGGTTTCTTTAATGTTTGTTTATACCAATTTTCGTTGATTAAGAGATAATCAAAATTTAAACAATATGTGAATTTGCTATAAGCGATCACATCAAAACAGTATGCTACCGGATCATTGATTTTTTTTATCAACTCAACAACAGCAAAATACATATAAATTAGTATATAACGAATATTAATGGAACCACTGTATCGTTAATGTGGGTGCCCAGGCCAGATACCGGTATATAAACCCTTTTGTTTCGTTACACCGATTGCACACCTGAAATTTGTGGCCGACGTGTAGTATTCTTTTTGTGGTTTTTGGACTTAATGCATTTATTTCTTATTTCATGTGCATACATGTATTATATTTGTAAGTAATGCATTGGGTTGTTTATTGGATATAAGTTTTACAAAAGTGCGTAGAATTTGGTAATTTCATTGCGACCGTGTAACTCGGACAGATGATACCTCTTCAGCGATGTATTTTTTATTAAGAAATTTGCAGCTTATATAGGGGCTGTTAGTGATAAAAGAGAAATATGGCGGACAGTGCCCATTTACGAGCGGTGTTTGTCTTTAAAGTACCAGAGAATCAAAATTAATAATTCGTTGAATCGATCCAAAGTTTAAAAGAGTTACATGTAATATAGACTCGATTTAAAGCAAAACACCGCTCGGAAATAGGCACAACCGTCACACAGATATATGATCCCTTTTGATTTCGTTACACCCGAAACTTGTAGTAGACGTCTAATATTCACTTTGTGATCTGTGGTATTTCTCTCATTTTTATGTGCATTCTCTGTTTGTTTATAATGCATTAACCTGTTTATTTGATGAAATTAGTCCCCTGGCTGTACAGAAGTGCGTATAATTTGATATTTTCATCGCGACCGAGTAACAATAAGCACTTCCACACTCATTTACAAGATCATTTACGGCGGGTGATTTCTATTTTTTATGACAATACGTCACAGAATGGCGATTTTAACGCACTGTTTAACAGTTTATATCACCAAAGTTTTGTGTCTATTTCTATGCCGCAATGGGTGTCGTTACTATGTACACCATAATGTAAAGTCCCGAGTTTAAAAAGCTCGGGAATTTTTATCATGACGAGGAGTTGATTTCCCAAAAAAAAATGAATTGAAATTTTTTTTTTCATTTGCATCCAGGTCTGTTAGGGACATATAAGTCCCATTGTCCTGATTGTCAATTTATATATACATATCCAGTAATAAAAAACCCAGTGATTTGTCATTCTGGATCAATGAACTATAAACAGAATCTTCATCAATGTTAATCAAGTGTAATCCCTACCGATGTTGGTGTAATGAATCTTCCAATCTGTCTGTCATAAAAGCCCTGCATTTAAAAAAGAAACACAAAATATACATTTAATTTAATTAACAATTTAGCATTAACCTACAGGTTTTTCTTGTACAAATCTCATTTTTTCCACATAAATATTGTTTATAAAACAGTAAAATTTAGTGATTAATTGCAAAGTACCTTCTATGAACAAGGATCAAATTCAAAACCAAAGTTAATTTTATACATAGGATAGCGTTTCTTCTATTTCAATTAGCTCAATACTTACCTCTGAAATGTTATCATACGTAGTTGAAGCTGAACTGGAAATGACCGTGTATATCCCTATGCTCTGCAAAAGGAAACATTTTTTTTTCTATATTCTAACGACGCTTGGTATTCTTAAAAAAAACCCAACACATTGGCTTCATCAATTTTATGTGATTATTTGAAATTAAAGTTAAACAAATTCTTTGCTAGCGAGTCTTAGCTACAATATATTAAAAACCGGTATAAAATGCATTTTTTAATGTTAATCACTATATTAACTAAATAACATACCTGTTCTGAATTAATTGAACTGCTGATAGTTGAAAACCGTGCGTATCCGGAATCTCCCGAGCTCTGAACATAATTGATAAAACAATCAGCAACTGATTAAATATTTTAAAATTTACCCCAGTTACATGAACGCAGTAATCTTAAAAGCGCGTTAAATTCCCCCGTGTGTATGATAAAAAAAAATAAAACTTAAGAATAGTAAATCCTGAAACCGCGTATTTACCACTCAAGCGTATTGATTGCCCTAGACAACGGGTATTTAACCACCTGCGTAATCAACCACTTTTACAGTATACCTGGCATGAATGAATTAAAAAAAAGCAGATGGCACATAACGTTTTTGCTCTTTGATGTATATTAAATACCAGTTATGTTAGGGAGAAAAGCCATTGATCTCTTACATCCTAATAACATCACACTCACTTTGTTGTAGTGAATATTAGAAAAGGAAGTTCTAGAAAAAAAACCAAAAAACAAACAAACAAACAAAACACCCCCCCCTTCCAAAGAACAAAAAAAACAACAAAATGAAAATTCATATTCTCGATGACTTTACAAAAAATCTAAAATCTTAGATGACTGAGTCAGGCCTTCAAAACAAATTATATTCACCATACAATACATTATTTTTCTTTCTAATACTAGTCCTTACATAAAACTAAACAGATACGACTTACTTCAGACTTATACAGATACGACTTATCTCAGACTTCTACAGATACAATTTACCTCAGACGTACACAGATACGACTTACCTCAGACCTATCGGAATACATTTTTTAGACTGACTATCCCAAACAGTGTTTTGACGTGTTGATTCGCAATGATTTTTTCAGCTACTTTATTTGGAAGTTTCTATTTATGAGTCCTTGTTTGGTGATCATTGTATTAAATTCTCTTCCTGATCGTTGTCATAATTTTAACTATCCATCCATAAACATCATCCTTTGTCAAGTATGCACCCTTTAAATTTCGACAGAGCAGCTTATTGCATAATGTGAAAACAGCAGTACACCCCTTGCTTTAAGTATGTCATATGAAACTTGTGTAATGAATGCTGGGTTTTTTAAATATTACACACACTTATCCAATTTTCAATAATTTAAACTAAAAGACCCAATGAAAAACATACTAATTGTGAAACAAATGACCTGAAATCATGAAAATGCTTACTCATACGACAGGGAAAATCAGAATTTATGAATGGAAACTTTTTTTTTCCTTTACACCGGCTGTCATTGAAATGTGTCGGATATCAGATAAATGTGTATGGATAAAAAACAGACAAATAAAGAGCAAAGAGTACAATCTCTGACCAATTTTTGGCAGAATATATGAAGCAATGTGCATTGGTTGCTATTTCTAATGAACGTTTAATAAATATTTATATGTGGAGTCAAACATAATGTAAGCGAGTTGTGTCTCTTTATGCAAATACTTTAATAGGAATGAAAAGGTATTGTGCACTGTTATTGTCTTCCTGTTTATGTTAAACATCCAAAGTTAAAGGGATGTCGTAACGTATATGTAAAATAGGGTGCATAGATACATGTAAATACAAGGGCTAAAAAAATGCATTTTATTTCGGTAGGGTAGTTTAGACGTAAAACATTTCGCTGTGTATTCTATTTAGCGCATTTTGCGGAATGTGGCTTCCGCTAAATCAAGTACATCGCTATATGCCATTCATATATGCACAAGAATAGTTAAACTCAGGAATACGCTTATTCATATCAACGCCAACTTGTTCAAAAACTTATTTTCGCCAAATATCGTACACGCAAAATATAATACGTTTACAGTAATCAGTTTCATGGAAATGCAAAAGGCGAAGAACAAAATATAAATTATACCTTACTTTTTAAGATGTATCAAATAATAACACTTTGACTGTGATAAATTAGGTTTTCAACTGTTAAATATTGATTAGGAATATGTTTTACTAAATTTAGTTTCTTATATGAACTCTGATTGAAATGATAAAAAAATATCAGGCCTTAAATAGACGGAATAATCGTAGATGATACTTTGGTTTATAGATCTGGTAAAACTTTTAAACATATATTCTGAAAGGCTTTTTTGTCGTTTATTAATATTTTAAATATTTTGAGTTTATAGTGAAAGAAGTCTACATTGTAATGTTCATTTTTGCTTTTGTTTGGGGAGATATCAAACTATGATTAGCCTTACCCCCATGAATAGTTAAAGGACTATTTTGATCTGTAACAATTTAAATAATTAAATACTAATTAAACACGTTTTGTTTTATTTTTTATTAACAGCGATTGCACGTTAACATGATAAACGATGAATTATGGTCCGATTAATAAGGTCCATAAATGTTATATTAAAAAATACATAAAGTCATAGATTATATATGTCAGTAAATAGACTTTGCAATATATGTGTGCGCTTAAAATTGTATGACAAACACCATCGATATTTTAATAACTTTAACAACCTCTCTCTCTCTCTCTCTCTCTCTCTCTCTCTCTCTCTCTCTCGTTTAATACGTTAATGTTAAACATTTATACTCAATTTCTTATTATGATATTTCATTATATCTTAAGGAACACCCATATTAACAACTTTTGTAATTTACACAAATAAACTGCCGATGTTCATGTTCGTAAATCATATTTTTAACTGCTTTCTACATTTAGCACCAAACACAAGTTTAGAACATTTTGTAAATTAGATGATTTTACTTTCAACAGTGAACCAACATCACAATACAGAATTACCAGAAAAAGCAAAGGATTGGAAAATTTTCATGCCAGCACACATTAATCCAAAATTCTCGCTCTTCGTTGTTGTCACCGTTAGTTCACCTGCGAGCACACGTATTATCATTACCTTGAAATGAATACTATAATAGAGAATTTCCTGATAAAGAATTTTGCTTGTTGCCACTGTATAGCCGTTTAGAAGCAGTATACTGTCGCTTTGTTTCATAATAACTGTAATATAGCTGTAATCATATCCAAAAGGAACTATTATTTTGTAGTAGTTTTGGTACTGATAAAATCCTGGAACAATAACCATTGAAGGATCCCCGATGTATCTTATTGAAGAAGATAAACCGAAACTTGTTACCAAAATAGGTTTGTTCGATTGAATATAACACACTCCGTTGCTTGAAATATCAATATCAGAGTATTCAATGCGCTTATACGACTTGTTAAAAGTCTTATTTGTGCAATTGTAGAATATTGTTGATTTATCGATGGCCATGACTCGTATTTTGGTATTGCTGTACAGATGGGGTGGAACAACGTATACTGTATCTATTCTAGATGTCGGTGGCAATTGTTCAATTAGGTGATCACAAAACCCTTGCCCATTTAATTTGTTGCAATCATTTCCAGAGAAGACGGCAATAGGTAAAGATGACTGAACGTACGTTCCTGTCAAGTCCACAGTATGTTGAATCTGGTATGTTTCATAACGGTTGAGTTTGATGCTAAAAGTTTCCCCACTCCGATATATTTTCCCGTCAATTTGTAATGTCTCATTCATTTGGAAGGTTATCCATATCATAGTGTTTTCATCAATTGAAGCAATTGCAAATTGACTGAAGTATTTCACCGGATTTGTCGAGACAATAACATATTTAGTTGAAAGTTTATGTATCGGGATATGAGTTGTCATCCCAACCGATGAATAGACATCCGCTTGACTTACAACCATAGCATTTTGAGAAGTTTCAATTAATATACATTTCGTTTCTATCTTAAAGCTTTCTAACTCCATTGAACTTGGAATGAAGAATTGCTCGAAAGAGGATATATTGGCTTTTTGGTCGATCTCACTTTTGAGAGAACTATTTAGACGTTCAGACGTTGTAATGTTTATATGTATTCTATTGACTGATGTGACGTAAATGGATTTCTTCGTATTCGGTATGTTTTTCATGAACAACACAATAAAACGTGTTCCCCAGCTTCCTTTAAGCAAAAAATTGAAGATAAATTTTACTCAAATTAATGATCATTTCA
Source organism: Magallana angulata (assembly GCF_025612915.1). Lineage (NCBI taxonomy): Eukaryota > Metazoa > Mollusca > Bivalvia > Ostreida > Ostreidae > Magallana > Magallana angulata. The sequence continues at coordinate 43,965,728 of NC_069112.1, forward strand.
TACGTGTGTGCTTGGAAATAAATGCCGCCGTAGTGATACTTTGATATTTGTAGCAATTGCATTAACTCGATTTTTGTTTTAAAGGGGCATGGTCACGATTTTGGTCAATTTTTATTTTTTCTGTATTTATTATTTTCAATGCTTTAGGAATGCATTTCTAATGATCAAATAAAATTTGGATGCTAGTTGATAAGTTTTAAGCAAGATTCAGGGCTCAAAATTCTTCGCAATGTAAACAAGGCTCGCGCCCTGTTTTTGTTTACATAGGTTCAATATACCAGTAAAAAATCTTTTTCAAGCTGATTTGTCTATCTTTGTATTCATTTTTAGCATAAATAAACAGTAACTAACGATTAACACATTCATTTAATGTCTGAAACTGGAATTTTTGACTTCAACATTCAAAATGTAAACAAAAGCTTTGTTTACCCAGCGAAGAAATGTAAGCTCTGTAACTGTCTTATAACTCAACAAATGACAGTCAAATTTTAATTGCCTATTAATAATGCCTTACTGAAGCATTATAAGCATTAAAATCGACAAAAAAATAATTTTTCACCAAAATCGTGACCATGCCCCTTTAAAATACAGTTTAAACATATTTGCAATAAGCAAAAGTTACAACTAATTCATTCCTTTGCGTTTTAAGGTATGTTTAAATGAACTATTGTCACTTGTAACCAATACAAACCGGCTAGATAATCTGCAGAAGGTTTGGTTGTATGATACATGAATTGGGAAGATGTAGTTGATGGATACTCTGGAAAGGGTTTGGTGGGTGATAACCGAATATCATCTGAAGAAGTATCTTCCTTGTCATCTTAAAATTAGAAACATTGTAGGCATATATAGATTCAATTTAAATCAACATTTGAATGTACACGCATACGTGTATAACAAAAACGGCCCTACTTTTGGCTATTTCAATGTCTATGGTATTATTTATATTGATTTAAATATGATATATCCATGAAATTATTTGCAGCTCATTTTTTTGTGAATACATCATACAACAATAGTTAACTAAGAAACTGCTTTCAATATTCAAAATGCAAATTAATAAATATATAAAAGTTTTAGAGATTACCTTTATGCTTGAAATGTTTTTGATAAGCCACTTCGATTGCAGCAATGGAAGCCAAAAATATAATAACAATCACAATCATGTAATATTTAAATTTTCTATTTGCTTCCCTTGTTCCTTCTTGGATGGACTGATCCTGGAAAAAAAGAATCTAGAAAGAATGACGATATTTTGATAACATGCAAAAATGCAAACAGGATAGTGTGTAGGTACTTTTTATATAATTTACATTCAAATTTCAAGTTGCCCTGTGTTCTGAGAATGTTGATTGTTTGCACATTTTTATATGAGCGTGTAAAAGTTATTTTGGAAACAAAAGCTTTGTAATGCTTTAACGATCTTATTTACGGAAAGGTGAATTTAGTCGAGTCACGCGGTGCACTTAGAATCAAAAAAACAAAAAAAAAACATACATGTACCCCTGCGTGTATAGTAAAAACATTTATGGCAAAGGACCGTATTCCCTATGTGCAGATGTGTCGCGCACCTTAAAATAGATAGTTTCGAACATCAAATTTTCCATATTACGTCACAGACAATAAAACTCAAATAAAAACCGCTTATCATGGCGTAGATTGACCTTTTACGTCGTCAATTCACACTATATATGGTGCAAATAGTGCCTGACGTATTTACATTTAACATGATAAAAAATGCTTGGCAGCATCATTTCATATATATCTTAGGTTTCGTCAACTCTTAGCCAGATAGATGATACCGTTAGTTCTTATCCTCACCATTAGTGATATTACTATCATCATATCACTTACTCTTTGCTGCACAAGCGACGTTGTGTTTCGTCGTACCGTGGGAGTGGAAGGTTGTCTTCCATATAGAAAACCATATACCGAAAATATGAACTGATATGTTATTGTTCTTTATTTTCTTTTTAGTGTAATAACAACGCGTGAACATCTTGATTTTTACATACAGTGCCATAAGAAGTCAATGCAAGGTTGCAAATCGTTTCATGAATATATTTTTCAATGATCAATTTTTTGAGTGAACATCTAACTGCTTATAGAATTGGTTTTCGGTATACATTATAAAAATAAAAGAAACCGGGTAGAAATTTTATCGGGGTAGATTCTAGCCATCCACATGTGTATTGGTCAAAGCAATAGCAGTTGACTTACTCTTTGGTGAGTATGCGACGTTCTAGTCCCTTGGTCCATGTGCAGAAGTGCAAACTGTCTTCTATATAAGGAATCATATGCCTATAAAAACAGATTTTCAATCAATTAGTGTTCTTAACATGTTTAATATACCTTTCCTTTTTAACCGTTTTAGAAATGAACTTTTTGTTCGTTTTACTCTTTTCTGAATTGTCTTAAACAAAGAAATATAAATAAATAGATTAAAATCTACATCTTTTTTCCAGCTATCATCGGAATGCACTGGTTTTACTTGTATACTATTGTCTTTGAAGTCAAAACATTATAGTAAAACAAATGAAAACTGATGTAAAATAAATTTAGTAAAATGCATTTTGTAATACACAACATCTGTTTGTGTGTGTTTTGTAAAAAAAAAACCATTTGTTATAACGTACAAATTAACGTATTCAAATAGTCTTTTGGAGACAACACACGTTAGTTTTCCTATGCAATGCCTAATTATTCTCTTATGAAAAATAAGAGCATCACGACATAAGGAGATGCACGGACTATTTATAATGTTTTGTCGATTTATGCACCCATAGTACAATTTTACTGTACAAAACACCCTTTTAATTAACAGAACTAAATTAAAGAAAAAGAAAACCCACAAAACATTCGCATTGCAAAATGTTTTATGTATAAATTTTTAATGATGTGCAATGACTTCAGTGAATTCATCTAACTGTTTATAATGAGAATATCACGTTATATCTTATAATTATCACAACTATATCTATAATTAGAAAAGGGGAAAAGACTCGAAATTTCACTGGAAACATTGTAGCCATTCAAAAATATATTGATGCCACTTGACTTACTCTTTGGTGTGTATCAGATGGTGTGTCAGCTTGTTCTCGGGAAGATGCTGATTGTCTTTCGAATAAGGAATCATATGCCTTCAAGATAGATGTGAAAATCAATGAAGCCACTCTGAATAGCTAATTATAGCTATTTAGCTTATTGAAGCTATATAGCTAAATATGGAGATTGTACTGGACCAGTCTAATAGGTTAATGATACTACTATGAAAAAAAAAATTGAAACTTTATTTAATCTAATTCTCGCAAGGATTAAAGAATGGTTCGATTCTTCTAAACTTACCGGCGGTTGTGACTCGTCCAGTCTACCGGATAGATCAGAAAAATATATCTGTTTGAAAGAAAAACAAGAAAAATGTAAATAATACCAACATATCTTTAGATTTAAGGTATTGGAAGATCAGTAAATTAAACTGTAGTAAAAAATGAGAGAATAAATGCAAGATCTAGCTAATTCTGCTGCTTAGAGTCAATGCAACTTAGTTGTTGAGTTCCAGTGTACCAACTTGCATTAAATTTGGCGATCGTGAAAATGAAACAATTAAACTTTAAAAGTTATATTTCAACTGTTAGAATGTTTAGCAGTATTTAAAGCATCAGACAAGTGTATTCTTAGTGTTTGTTTCTCTAATTTTTTTTGTAAAATTAGTTTATTTGACCAATTAAACAAGTTTTTATCAGAAACAACCATTTCATAATCAATATTTAAAATCAATGAAGTGGTAAACATTACATGTACGAGTCATGCAATGCAAAAAAGCCAATGAAACCAAACATTACACGTAACAATACATTTATTAAGGGTGTAAGAATTGTCCTCAAACGAATAATATACGTAAACAGCAAACAAAATTATCATTGAAATGTTTTTAATCTGGAAAAAAAGTCTTACCCCAGCCATTTCACAAGGTCATTATGTTGGAATACACTGCTGAATCCTTGTTTTTTTAAACTGCGAAGTTTCTTGTGTGCACACACGTTAAATGTCGGTCATGCTTTAAATTCGTATTTTCTTCTTCCTTGTTATTTCTGCGTTTAAAACTCATATTTAAAGAGACGACATATTTTGTTTGTGTTATGCTTCATTTAAATCCCCTCTTATTTTTGCTACGAAGCGTGATATTGGCAGTTGTTTGCTTTATTCGATGTTGAGCCCTTTTCAATGGCAATATCTTGTTATCGTTTTTTATATTTTTGGAAAGCAACGTCCAAGATGTGCGTGTAAAACCATAAATCATTTACATGTCTGTCATTCGTTATGGTAGTCACAAATCATAGTAGTACACGTATGTGCAAAAGCAAAAAGTAATTAATAAGTCCCTTTAGCTCCAATATGTAGCTCATATTTCGTTTGCTATTTTTTTTCAACTTAGATTTATCTTTAGCCGGAATATTTAACACGAAACTTATGTAAAACGCATAATCGTTTACTATTTCTGAGTAATAAAGGTTTAAATGCATTATTTTTCAGACAATTTGCTTTATTTAAATTGAAAATATTTTCATATAATTGCTTTGAATACCCAACAATAAATGAACCTTTTCATATTGTTGAAATAATGGTACACATCAATCAAAACGACTTTGGCTATCACGACCTTTTCAGAATATACATCATTGTTCGTATAGGGACAATCTGCGGCTTTTGAGAGCAATATCGTAAATGAGTTTGTTTGTTACATCAGCGTATTGCTTTACTTAAAGTATCTTTTATTTCGTCGAAATAACGATAAAAACGGCCTTTCGTCTTATTTATTCCGAAAGATAGCTTCAAGTTCCTCAACGGATGAATTTGTGCCTTTCATCGGATTTGAGTTAATACCGATATTTTGCTAAAATTAATCAAATGCAAAGGACTGCCGTTTTGTCTCATTGTCTGCCCTTGATTGTTACAAAACTTAAGGTTAATCAATATATAAGTATTGCTATACCGATCGAGCTAAAGTTATAAATACGCAACAAGTGATACGTAACATGTCCATTATTTTTATCTTACAACACATTTATACTTTTGTCAATATCTTTTTTCGACGAAAAATGCTAAGAAGCTGTGCTTCACATTGTTATCATCTACTGCTGAAAAAAGTCGACATTATTTTGAACTTGTAACTCAATAATAATACCGTGTGTTTGCTACAATTAATGAGTCGCAGAAAATAAACTCAATCAGAAACATTCTTTTACAGGAAATTCTTATCAAAAGGTTTATTAGCAAGAAGTGGGTCATTTTAGTTCTATGCCAAAAACGTGCACTTTTTTTTATACAAAGAACTTATTAATTTTGATAAATAAATGCATATTTAGATGAATATACACCAACGTTTCCGCAAAATATGTTTGGTGTCGATATGAAACCATTATATATGTATATGTAAGCTACCTAAAAACTCTACATATCGGATATTTTAATACACGTAACTTATATGGGTTTGAAACATTTAAAAATACTGTTTTGGTGCACATTACAGTGCGTATCTTATAACTTTATAATTGCTAAAATTACACTCTCAGTCATCGTTTCTTGGTAATGCAAAACTAGATATTTTGAAAAAGCCGAAAAAGAGTATGATTTGTTCATTCATCTAAGGTGGTGATGGCTGCTTAAAAATCAAATTCAATAACAAAGCATGAAAATAAACATTATAACATTTTTATAGACGTATTTTTTACGCATTGATAATCGTTGCTAATTTTTAGGGGGGGGGGGGAAGGGTTAGTTTAAATGATATCTGGACCAAATCAAAAGGCAACTTTTATCTTCTGATTTGGTGACACTTTACAACAATTTTCATACGAATAATAAAAAAAAACAACAATTTTATTGGATAGAAATTAAAAAAGAAATAATGATGCTAAAATGGGAAAATTAAACATTTATTTCTACAAATTTAAATACGATCCTATAGTAAAAATAATGTAAATGTAAAACAACTTGAAATTTTTTTTCTATCTGATGTAAAATTCATATGACAAACACAAATAAAGAACTGCGAACGCTAACGCCCGTTTCCCGCCTACATTTTACATCCAAATATTTCGGAATTTCTGTCAGATATTCTAAAACTAAGTTTTCTACTAAAAATTATAATCAAATCCTAATCAATTTATATCAAAATAAAATGTGCAATCAAATTATTTATCTTTAAACAAAAGTTTTGCTAACGCGGGGTCTAAAAAAAAATTCATTGAAACCGGTCTCTATGAGTGAGGAAAATTTTATTTAGCAGCCAATATGTGCATAAAAACTTAATAATAACATATTTACGATATATATTAAAGTAAAATTTCATTTTAATTCACATCTGTTAATTAGTTTCCGAAAATTTACAAAGCAAAATTCTTTTTTTGGAATGTATTTCGGTCTGTAGACATATGTCCCCCCCCCCCACCCCCGTGAAACAACAAACCCTTTGGTAAAAATATGCTAAATAACAATAGTTAAAACCCCTCAAAAGGAATTTTTGTTTCACGGCGGGGAAAGATGTTTTAAAAAACATTTCCGTTTACCGTTATTTTCTATTATGAAATGAGCTATTTTAACCCAAAATACAAAGTTATCTCTCTTTGTTTGACCAAATCATTTTTATTTAATGAAAATATACATAAATGTTTACATTATTATAAAAACATTAACTTTAATTAGACAACTTTCAAAAAATGACTTTTAGTTAGGCGTCTAGACAATGCTATCGTTCGCAGTCCTTTGGTAAAAAAAAACTACTTATGATGCGATTTGCTAAAATAAATTATTTTTTTTAAACAAAGTAGCTGTTGTAAATACATGATTGCACATTCGATATATTTAATAAAAATGCTATCCGGCACACAACTGACCAAAGGCTTAAAGCGTTGTAATACATGTGAACTGTGTTTTGGTTAATATTATACACAAACAATTCAAACGTTATATTATTTTGCTCATTTTATAAAAACAGCCATATACATGTACATTCACGTCGGAGCAGTGTCCATGTTGTCAATCACCTGTACAATGTCAAGGTTATTTGTTCATAAATATTTATACATAATGTGATGATAATAGCATAAAATGCATATTTTATGGGATTATTAAAGTCCAGCTACTTATAAGTACAAAAGTCATGTTGCCCATTTGTGCTTTCTGGTTATTATTCTAGACCAAATTGCTTGCTAAGAATTAAATAAATTTGGAAAAAAAATGATACGTGTTTGTTAGCGATATTATATTCATTTCGATACATGTTACACTTCTGTATCGAAAAAAACCCCATGACGACCACTCTTTTATTTATCGTCCGTAAACATATCTAAACCTTTAAACAAAATTCTTCGGCATTATAAAACACGTCGAACCATCATGAAGGACGTCTTCACTCCACTAAAACTGTTCGTCAGCGAATACCAGAAGTTACAATTCCCACTGACTATACAACTTCCGTTTCCGTAACGTCCATTGAGATTTGCCCACGTACAGATGTTATGCCACCAGGCTCCTTGACGTGCAACGGTGCAACTTGCGGGAGCAAAATCGTTATCTATATCTGAGGTGCTAAATTTGTAGCCATTTGTATTGGTAGTTCCATGACTTTCAATGGAATCTCCTATTAAATATTGATTTAATTTTTTTTTATAACTTATAAGTTATACATGATTAATGCGTTGACTAATAAAAAGTTATTAATGTGCCTACCACGATAATTGAAAACATTTGCACATATATTATCTATTAAAATTCAAATATATGCATTATTTAAGTTGACATCTGCATGTTATTTGACTAGTTTTGATTGTTAAACTATATTTGTTTTTATTTGACTAATAGTAATTATATTGATATTATATTTTTTTTTCCAATTCCTTTTGTATATAGATATCTAACAAGATAAATAATTGTTTGTTAATAACCTGCGTTTCCTCGATATGACCCAACCTTTAATTTCATTCTGTATCCATCTGATTCGTCAGCTACAGTGAAATTGTTGTATTTTGCATAGGCCCATCCGCCAGTGAATTTTTCGAGACGTACGTAAAAATCTGAATTTCCCCATGAAGTCAGTTGGTGAAGATGATCGTTCCCTGAATAGAAGGTATTCACAAATTTGACCTCAATTTTTAGAGCTTACGATTAAACATCTGTTTTTTTTAACCCCCCCCCCTTCCTTAAAAAAACCCCACACACACAAATAAACCCCCCACCCCCCCCCCACCAAAAAAATACAACAACCAAAAACAAAGAAACCAGAAAAATAACAACAAAATACACACACACCCACACAAACAAAGCCAAAAAATAAATTACAAAAATAAAGCAAAAAATATTAATTATTTTCACATTTAATATTAATAACAACTCTAGAATATAACATACCTATCCAGTACTCTCCATCTGGCTCTCCAAATCCATTTTTGTAATCGTCCCAAGGAAGATAAAAATCAACAGATCCGTCTCTTCTGTGTTGAAACACCTAGAAAATCACATCACTGTATAATGTTACAAAGTGTTACGATTCTATGTCATAAACTAATGGGACTTTTAAATTTCTATATTCAACGAAAAGAAATATGTTTTGGTTGATAATAGTTCTTAAAGTTAAAAAATAAAAACCATACCGTCCATCCACCACCGTCCGTCCTCATATCACAATAAACTCTGACTGGCGATTGTATCGAGAGATATGGATATATTGTGTACACTCCATCTTTTCTGTAGCCATTTATGATAAGCTCTTGGCAGTCCCTGAACGTACCTATAACACATCATATATTGAGTATTCATGTAGGCGTATATTTTTGAAATTAAAACTATGTACACGTTAGAATGAAAGAGAAAAACAAAAATTTATATTATAAATCGCGATTACTTTGCAAAAAAAACAACCAGTTACTTAACGAGTAAACTCTTAAATACTAGAATAATCATCAAAATGTATTTTTCTAAGATTTCAAGAGAATGAAAATTCATCTTTTATTTAACCTAGATGCAATAACCACATGTCACCAGACCTGTTGAAGAAATAGTAAATGCTGGATGAGTCGTTTGTATAACTGTTGTAGTAGCTGGGCTTGGTGCTGTTGAAGTCTCCGTGGTGGAGACAGTTGTAACTGGATTTGTAGTTTGTATAATTGTTGTAGTAGCTGGGCTTGATGTTGTTGAAGTCTCCGTGGTGGGGACAGTTGTAACTGGATTTGTAGTTTGTATAACTGTTGTGGTAGCTGGGCTTGGTGTTGTTGAAGTCTCCGTGGTGGAGACAGTTGTAACTGGATTTGTAGTTTGTATAACTGTTGTGGTAGCTGGGCTTGGTGTTGTTGAAGTATCCGTGATGGGGACAGTTGTTACTGGATTTGTAGTTTGTATAACTGTTGTGGTAGCTGGGCTTGATGTTGTTGAAGTCTCCGTGGTGGGGACAGTTGTTACTGGATTTGTAGTTTGTGAAAATGTTGTGGTAGCTGGGCTTGATGTTGTTGAAGTCTCCGTGGTGGGGGCAGTTGTTACTGGATTTGTAGTTTGTGTAAATTTTGTGGTAGCTGAGCTTGGTGTTGTTGAAGTCTCCGTGGTGGGGACAGTTGTTACTGGATTTGCCGTTTGTATAACTGTTGTAATAACCGTGGTGGGGATAACAGTTGTTGTTGTTGTTGATGTATCAACAGCTTCTGTTTTGGAAACTGTTGTAGGCGCCATCGTTTGGGAGATAGGCGTAATTTGGATAAGTGATGTTGTAGAAACCGACGATAATACAGAAAATGTCATAGTAGTCATGATGGTAGAAATGTGAAATGACGTTGTTGGCATCGTCGGTTTATTTTCTGAAAGGAAAACGCGTTAATTGCTTGAAATTTTATTGTTTTTCCGAAACACATTTGAAGAAGAAGGAAACTAATTTTCTTCTAAAAGATGCTTTGTCATATTATAAGTCTTATAAGTCTCATAAGTCCTATTATTTGTCAAATATGTGGGTTGAAAACTTTAAAACATAAAGAAAATTCAATGAAATTATATAATTATTTTTACCCAAGATTCTCAGTTAGATAAAGAACATGGCCAAACGTGTTCTTGCCAATTGAAATATTCGTTGTACATCAATGATAGACTAGATATTCTAGGCTAACTTAAGAAACTGATATTTGCTTGAAGCAGATGCAAAACTAATCATATTATATCTATTTTTTGTTCGAAAAAAGACAGGAGATGTTTTTGCTGCATGGAATGATTGCTCTTCCGCAGAAATGGAGAAAAAATAGTGCAGGTACAGACTTCAAGAATTGTGACGAGAATTTCACTCTATGGTCTCCACAGAATCATTTTTTTAATAACGGAATGGGATTCTTTGGCTAAAAGATGGGGAATGGCTAAATAACACTAATGAATAAAATTTACTACAATCGTGTACCACAATATCTTTTTGATATTGCTAACATTAATAGTAAAGAAATACAGTTGTGTACTACAATACATTGTATCTTTTTGAATATTATCTTTTATTAGTAAAAAGGATACCTCTCGCTTCAGTACTCGTTATGAAGGTACGTATATGCCTCCCAGAGTTACATACGATGGATATGAAAAATAATTTATCCCAGATGCTATAAGTAAATGGAACTCACTTAATTCGAATGCTGAGAAACTTTCAAAGAAATATTTCTAAAAATACCATTGATAAAAAAAGTTCCTAAGTATCTAATTTGTGGTACATGTAGTAGATAATCTGACATAATTCATGCAAAACTAAGGCACTAATGTTTAATACATATTTATAATCTACACAGAATAAATATTATTGATTCCCAAACTCCATATGTGGAATGAAAGTATATCACTTTTTATTTGTTTACAAACGATTTTCAAATGCCAAACACTTTGTCAAACAGGAAAACTCGAATATATTGAGCACGCGTATATCGAATGTGGGGCAAAACCAAATTCTTAATCATGTCCCGCCAAAGTTCTTATATAAACATATAAAAAATTGCCGTACATACATGTAACGAATACTGTAAAAACAAATTTACGTTTACACTGAGGTGCTTTTTACGACCTCCTCTGGCAACATTTTAACGTATCCGATCATTTAAATAACAATTTCATTACTAATTTCATTGAATCTACATGCAGTTTTAAGATGAATATATATTCAATTTCAAATATTATACAGAATTTTTAAAAAATGACTTGAATTAAGTGATATTGATTTTACGATAGTTATAGGTACTGTCAGCTACTTATATTGCCATAACGAATTCGCGATCAGATTTCCTACGAGTTCGCTATAAATGTACAATGAATAACGGTTAATGCATGACGAAGATTTTTTTCCATGGTCCTTTGAAATGTGCGAAGTTTTTTTTTTTGAAATGATTTATGACAATTATAATTTATTTTTGCATCAGAGTTGCAAGAACTTGTTTTGAAAACCACTGTATAGTATGTATTCAATATCGCTTGTTTTAACTACATGTTAAAGATGCTTTCACAAAAAGTAAATGCTTACACAACAAAATAAATCACATAATCCATTATTAATAATGTAAAAGTCATTAATATTTATACAGAGTATTTGAATGTGTTATGTGATACTACCACATAATCAACTTATCCCCTGCAGTATCCTGCTGTTGACCATCAGGAATATCATTTAGTATCCTCTACAAAATCCCTGCATCAGAATACTTGCTTACACCTTCGGTATTTCAACACATATGAGATGATGTCCGTAAGATATAATTTAATTTTAACAGAAAAGTTTTCATTGAGAAATTAATAAAAAACCAATTTTATTTTCGATAAAGAAGCCCGAAATAGCAAAAATGAAAGTAATGTGGTAGACACGCTTTGGAGGATCCAAGTCACTGATAATCTCGATCTAAACATATACTTGCAATGAAATAATATTGAATGATTACGTATAGAGTGGATATTTTTACTGTGAGCCTTTTTTTAGAATATATAAAAATCAAGATTTGACAAATGTTAAATATATAGAAATAAGTTATTTCGTTTCTTTAGTGAACGATTTTAGTTTTGATACTCATTCGCCTGCAAGCTGACCCCTGGTGAGAGAATGGGATAAAACTTTCCAGAATGGGGTAACCAAGAACGCTGATTGACTATTTAACGAAAAGTGTAGGACGATTTCATAAGGCATCGCAGGCAGATACCTTGGATTGGACTTCGGATTGATACAAAAACTTAAGAAATAAAATGGAACAATTAATACAATTCTAGTGTTAATTGAAGGAACTTTCTAGAACGAGGTGCCTAGATACGGGTAGACTAATTGACATCATGGCGGAAAGTGTAGGGCTAGTTAACCATCGGCCTTGGCCATCTACTTTGAATCAGACAACTTTGATTTAAATTTGCATGCAAAAGGATTTTAATGCATAACTAAGCGTGATTTAATTTCATACATTTTCATACCGCGACAGATTGGTTGTGTTGTAAACCTTTAACATTATTGATCAGATAATTTCTAACTCTAAATATACTGCCAATCGCAACTTTTCGGAAAGTTGTGATTGCTATACTGTATGGATAAATGATGATAAAAATTATATTGAAAAATGACCCAAGGAACCAAATTAAGAGAGAGATTCCTATTCACTGTTTTGAACTAAATACATGTAAAATAAAAAAAAAAAGTTTATTTTTTGCAAGTCAGCTGCAACCAACCGGATTAAAGCCACGTTCATGTACATGTGTATATTATTAATGTCAGTGTAGATTTTTCATCCCTGTCCACTCCCCTAAATGTTCAACAATGCAATTTTTTTCCAGGAATAATTTAGACAAAGTATATACAAAAATGAAAAAAAAATATGATCCAACATATTATGCATTATATTATATTAATATGTAAAGTGTTTGTTCCCGCAGTTGCGCGGGGTATTATCTAGTATCATATATAAAAAATGGAGGTTCGATTTTTACCTTGCTCCTTGAAGTGAAAAACCAAGAAGGTTGCTACACCACTTGCTATTATTATTATTGTCAGAACTAGCACTGTGACAATGCATGGACGTTTGCTTCTTTTAGAGAAGTGTTGGTTGTTAGGCACTTTGGTTTCCAATTGATGACGTTGCGTTGTATCCTGAAAAGATGAATATTATATTGATATATATAATTTATTATTGATTTATGATAACCGTACCAACAATTGAAAGTCATTTTCGGATATGAATCTCAGTAACCATTAATTAAGATTTCAATAAAATGTAAGACATCAAGCACAGTAAACCTCTGTTCTATTTTGTTCATGTGAATGTTGCAATCTTTTTCCGTTTATATCTTGTGAGCGGTTCTTAAAAATAAATTGATTTAATGTTGTAATATCATTTTTATTTTACAAGAATAGGTACATGTAATACAGTATTGTTCTAGATAATAAACACAATGAAATGATTAGTTCACATTTACCAACTATTTCATATAATTAAATTGTCAATGTTAAAAAGAAATTAATTTTTAAAAGATCGTGTCATCTTTATGTCTTTTTTATTATAGTCTTGTCATAAATTGGGATACCATATTATAAAAGCCCACAAAACAATTTTCGCTTACTCTGGGAAGTTCGGGCAAATCATTCTGTTGTTGTCTTTGTGGTTGCAAATGACTCGATGGGCGACCTTGTATAGGTATTTCATATCCCAATGAATCCGTTAGATTGGTATTCTGTAAAGTATGCATCCGAACAAATTAAGACATTTTTAAATGATGCAAATAATAAGATAACTTAAACAATTACTGTTAAGCGTTAAAACTTAAGTGTAAGTAAAAGACAAAGGTCGGTATTTTATTTTGTGCGCATCTATTATTTATCATCATTAAAAGATTTTACTCTTTATTGTTATAAATTTGCCATTTATTGTATTATAGGCATAAATAACAGAGATCACCAACTCCTAGGCATAAATAAAAGAGATCGCCAACTCCTCAATTAGTGTGTTCTGTTGTTGAAAATGGCAGTAACCATTCATTAAGATTTCAATAAAATGTAAGATATCAAGCACAGTATGCCTCTGTTCTATTTTGTTAGAATGGTTCTTTTTCCGTAGATATCTTGTGAATGGTTCTTAGAAATAAATTGATTTAATGTTGTAATATCATTTTTATTTTACCAGAATAGGTACATGTAATACAGTATTGTTCTAGATATTAAACACAATGAATTGATTGGTTTACATTTTCCAACTATTTTATAAAATTAAATTGTCAATGTTAAAAAAGAAGTAAATTTTAAAATCATGTCATCTTTATGTCTTTTTTATTTTAGTCTTGTCATAAATTGGGATACCATATTACAAAAGCCACAAAACAATTTTCGCTTACTCTGGAAAGTTCGGGTAAATTATTATGTTGTTGTCTTTGTGGTTGCAACTGACCCGATGGGCGACCTTGTATAGGTATTTCATATCCCAATGAATTCGTTAGATTGGTATCCTGTTAAGTATGCATCCCAACAAATTAAGACATTTTTAAATGATGCAAATAATAAAATAACTAAAACAATTACTGTTCGGCGTTAAAGCTTAAGTGTTAGTAAAAGATAAAGGTCGGTATTTTATTTTGTGGGCATCTATTATTTATCATCATTAAAAGATTTTACTCTTTGTTGTTATAAATTTGCCATTTATTGTATTATAGGCATAAATAAAAATAAAAACTCCTCCATTAGTGTGTTCTGTTAATGAAAATGGCACGTGACCAACATTACTTTGAGAACTACATTTAAGTAAACTGAGATAATTATCTTCAACTAAAAGTATATTGTTTTATGAAAAATGTGCATAGGTTTTAAACATTTTTGAAACAAAATATTGAAAAAAAAGATCAATATATAGAAAACAAATTGGCCCGCTATAAAACAACGGCGAAATCTTTGACAACGAGTAGCTATATAGCCAACTGCCTCCTTTATTGATTTAAACTGGGAACATTTTACAATAGGGACCACGAGATTTCGATCGGCTGCCAATCTCTGCTATCCATGTCTCTGATTGTATCAAGATACAAGTCATACATTAAATGAACCCGTCAACTATTGTCAACATGATAAATCATTGAACTCCACGACGCTTTGCTGTCTCATTTGTTAAATATGTGACTGTGTGTATTGGAGAAGTGGAATGTGAACCCCTTTGGAAACCTTTATTTCCTGACATTCAAGCACAAATAACGTCAATTTAAATGCCTTTTGTACTTGTGGTTTTACGTGTCGTGAAAATTGGGCTGTTCGAGGAAAAAAAACCATGTTCCGATTAATTTCTTTTGTTTAAATCGCCTATCCCGTTTAAAAAGGAATGCAGAGGCTACGTGGTCCAATGTTAACAGTGCAAAGACGTTAATTGAATAAAAAATAAAGATGTGGACTGTGAAAAACATCGGCTAAAAATACCATAACAAACTTCATGTCATGAAAGCAGAAAAGGAAAATGTTTGAATATGTGCTATGCAAACTATTACATATACCCTATTGTCAAAATCTTTTTATTACCAAATGAAAAAAAAACAATAAAGGTCCACAAATCTTAATTCACTTTCTATTTAAAAAAATCATAATATCATTTAATATTTGTGCACGATCGAAATAATATATTATTATATTTTTTTTTACAATTGAGCATTGATATTAATAACACACACCTATTTGTTTTGTTTATGAGAACTTAACATTTGCTAATTCATTCAGACTAATCATCTTTCAGTTAAAAATCTATAAATATTGCGTCACCGGAAAACCCCGCGGTATCGTATCCTCGTGTTGCGATTCTTTCAACTTCTCAGAATTCTGTCCATTAAAATGGTGCTAGACAAAATAGTAATTCATTTTTTCATATAGTATTAGATGCTCATGGTTGAATGTATGTCATAGTAAATAACATTTAATCCAACAAAGTTTTTTTTAGGAAATGTGAAACTATTTATTAAAAAAAAAGATTTAAATTGCTTTTTATAATTATCATTTTTTCAAATAACATTTACTATAAATATGTTCTTGAAAAGTTAATGATAAAGAAGGAGTACTTCTTGCGTCATGAATGCAGGAACTTAAAAGGTTCAACGATTAAGAAATCAGCTACCAGATATACCAGAATGGTTTTATATTAGATTTCTCTACCTATAAAATATTGCTTAGTTTGGAAAAAACCCATAATGTTTACACTTGAGAGTTAAGTTTTATATCGAATTTTTTTTTTAAAGAAAACGAATACAATCTTATAATGTTCCTAACTACATTGTACTTACATCTGGTATTTTGTCATACGTAGAATCTATTAGTTCAACATACGTTGGATGGGTCTCCTTCTAGAGAGAAATATTCATTAAAGTTAACAAACGAAATCAGATGAGAAATACTATTATTCCCCTGTAAATATTTTTGTTATTTTATGTAAAGTTTTCTAAGTTTTATTTGTTTCCTGATTCTCTAAATAAGATAAAATCAAATCAAATATCAGTAAATGCCTACATATAATAATGAAATTTAATGGATTTTTGTGCTAAACAAGCTACATGATAGACTGTATGAGAGTATAAAATATGAATCCTTCAACAACTCTTTTATAGTGACACATAATTTGATATGCGACCAACACAAAATACATTGTCAAAATTATCGAAATGTACAATGTATATAAATCATTTTAAAGCGTTTTCCTTATATTTCAACTGAATTTAATGCATGTTGCGATTGTAAAGGACAGTGGGGTGTAGAGTGATTCTTATATTTCGAACCAACATAAACATGTAACAGTCAGTTTATCTTCCGATATCCTTCATAACACACGCAACATCGTACATGTATGTGCAAAGCATTTTCTGTTAACCGTAGATGGAAAACTCATTTATGGGTTTTTTTTAGAATCATATCAATTTAATGCATTTGTTTAATGATATGTTGCATGTATTTAATTCTCCATGATATAAAGATGTACTAACCTCGGTTTCTTTATTTACAGCTTCACAATGTTCATAGCCCGAATCCCCCAAAATCTAAACAAACAAAACGAAACCCTTGATTTTGTTGATTTATTTGTATTGTATTTTGCAATTAAGGTCAATTAAGTAAAAAAATGAACACTTTAAAAACATAAATTCTGATTTATCTTCGTTTTACATCTCTAATATATCGGTTGCCAGGTTATTTTGAAAATTTTAAAATAGAATGTACGTTTAGAACAATGAAATGGAAGATTATGATTTCAAATGACAAAATTGCTATTTTTAGACAAGAACATACCCACCGACATTTTTAAATAACCTTGAGGACACTTAATTGCAAGTAGTACACATACGATTTAAATGAATAAAAAATATTTTTTTTTCCAGGTACATGAATTTATATGATATAACCTTTTTTTAAAATGACTTTAAAAGGGTGTCACTGCCCTGATGTCATAAAAAAGTGACAAATATATTCTTCAAGAAACTTTTTCAAATAGGATTGGCGTACGTAATGCTTACGTTGTTTCATGTTTAGAAAAAAAAATCATGTTTAAATTAGGTTTAATTGATTCCGTAGGAATTGGTGTAAAATAGTTCATATAATTCGAAAAATGAGTTAATAGTTTACAAATTGCTAATATTTTACACTTTTTGGTATACCATCTAAAATACAGAATTATACTTTAATTCATGTTTGGTTTATTTAATGGTGAAAATTCATGGTTTCCAACTTTCGAAGATAAAACCTGCAGAGTTGATGAACGTTTTTTCTAATTCAATGCATTTTGATTAAAATTGGCTTGTTTTATTAAACTATCATAAATTAACTTTAAATAAATCAAAGTTAGACCAAATTTAGTCCTGAGCTATACATATGTGAACCGTGCAATGAGAAAAAGAAACCTAACTAATTGAATACCAATCAAAAAGAAATTCCCTTCGGCATGAACAGCGTTAAGTGAACACCAACCAACTGGAAGAACATAGATAGTCAGAGTCGGTTTTTATGCTATGATATAATTTAAACTCTCAAATTTGGTATGGACATTTCAAACTAGAATTTAGAATTAAATTGTCTTTAAACGTATATTTTCTATAAAAAAAAAACAAAAAAAACCCCACAGGAATCATTCTTATATTTATATCATTTCTATAACAGAAACAAATCAACATTGTGCATATTTCATATGTGCTATTAATAAAGACACCCGTGTAAAAACCCGAAAGAAATGAAATAGAATAGAATATTTTATTAAAATTTTAAAAATAAAAGACTAAAAATGTTTAAGGTGCCGTAAAAATCAAACTGTTTACTTACCCCAGACATTTGTTTTTACATTCAAAACCAATCAAATTCTAACAATCACCTATATTGCAACGTTTTTTTTTTTTCGTGTTTAAAAGTCTTACAATCAAACTTCACTAAACGGCCCCATATTAAATGGTGTGTTTTAAATGGACTATTTTTCTTACCGGTACTAGTCTCTTTTAAAAACAAGAAGAATGTTCACTAAGTCTTTGACACTGCAGAACACTATTCTCTCAAAAATTATCATTCTCGTAGCAAAATAGCATTAATTTTCACACAGAAGAACTGTCCTAGATTTTTTAGAATGCAAACTTAATTCATTACCTACTAGAATTGTTTTTTATACCATGGTACACTTAACTGGTATTTTGTAAGTCATGCATTTTTCAGCATATTTTTTTTTAAAGTTCAGTATGTAATAATACTAATAGAATATTTTTCTCATAAACTTGCCATCTTTAAAATCAAAACAGAAAAAACCAACAATCTGCTACAAAACGGAAAGAAAACTATATACATCATTTCATTTTGCTTGTATACTTTCTAATTTAAATTTTGTTTAATTCTTATGTTAGTGAGGTGTTTTATTTTAACAAACTTCATTTTTTAACAGTAAAGTCTTCAACGAGCATTAGATACCTGCACATACAGAAGATTTTTTTTTTCAGGATGATGAGGATCTCTCTCTCTCTCTCTCTTTTTTAAATAGTTTTCAAGTAATACATATGTATATATCTATGTATTTTTGTATGTTTCTAAATATGTATGTAAAAACACAAGTTTATAAAATAAATAAATTATTAGAAAACAATCACAATATTTGTTCGGTTTTGGACTATGTCTACAATGAGACCAACGCGATATAATAATACATATTAAAAATATAAGAATATGACCTAAAAACAGATTACATTGTATCTCAACACCTAACACAGAGAAAAAGAGTTGAACCTTATTCGAGCCATGATGACGCATACAGCCAGTGCTTATGCTTGGTTTCCGTAGTGCTTAGAAGATGATTGTCTTTGACTCCCCATAGACGTAACACCAGTTCATCGCATTATGCCTCCCAGCATATGTAGTTACCCGGTGTCAGCTGGGTGGAATAAAAACAGTGTAAATAAAGTGTCTCGTCTAAGGGCACATCACACATCATCAAGCAAAGAGAGAATAATACATTACAAAGAGTTTGCAGTTTGTAAAGCAGTTTGGTTACATTGGTAAAATGGCGATTATTATATGTAAAAAACAAATCATAAATGAAACCAGTATTATATTACTGAATTCCCGGAGAAGGCATGCGCTCGGAAGACGTTCATCTCAGCACACGTTAAGTCCAAACATTTACCCTCCCCTGTTCTCCCCAACATTTCTTCTTCGTATACACGAAATCTTCTGATATCAAAATCATAATAACGATTTCTCCACTTTGGTCTTTCCCGTCAATTTGTAAAGCCTCCTTCATTTGGAAGGTTATCCATACAATTTAGTTTTCATAAACTGAAGCAAGTGCAAATTGACTGAAGTATTTCACCGGATCTGTCGAGACATTTACATATTAGTCGAAAGTTTATGTATCGGGATGTGCGCTGATAAAAATCATCGCCTTGACTTACAACCATAGCATTTTGAGAAGTTTCAATTAATATACATTTCGTTTCTATCTGAAAGCTTTCCAACTCCATTGAACTTGGAATGAATAATTGTTCAAAAGAGGGTATATTGGTTGTTTTGAAAATCTCACTTTTGAGAGAACTATTTAGACCTACAGACGTTGTAACATTTATATGTATTGACTGATGTGACGTAAATGGTTTTCTTCGTATTCATTATGTTTTTCATGATTTACACAATAAACCGTGTTCCCCAGCTTCCTATAAGAAAAGTGTTGAAGATATATTTCATTCAAATGAATAATTATCTCATACATATATTCTAGGAAATAAATGCTGCCGTAGTGAACTTTTTCCCCAATTTGTAGCAAGTGCCTTAACTTGATATTTTCTTTTAAAATACACCTTAAACATATTTAAAAGCAAAAGTTACAATGTAGTTCATTGCTTTGCGTTATAAGGTTTATTATAATAAACTACTGCCATTTGTAACCAATACAAACTGGTAAGATGATCAGCAGAAGGTTTGGTATGATACATGTATGGGGAAGATGTAGTTGGTGAATAATCTGGCAAGGGTTTGGTAGGAAAACTGTACGAGGAAGATGTGGAAGATGTGTTAGGTGACAATTGAACATCATATGAACAAGTCTTCCTTGTCATCTTAAAATTAAATATTGAAGGCATACATTCAATTTAAATCGGCATTTGAATGTACACACATACTGTTTTCAGGGTTATTTTTGCCCTTCAGCGACAAACGGTTTTGCTCCGTATTAAATTTCCCAGACACGGTTTTGTATTATAGAGATAAAGTGGAACATTGGAATTTGGCGAGTCTTACATTCGCCCGCTGATACCCAGGGCGAAAGCGGCGAAAAGAAAATCGGGGGGGGGGGGGGGGGGGGTGTCGTATATTTCCCTGTATACAGTACATGTATAAAACCGAACGACTCTACTTTTGACAATTTCAAGGTTTGTGGTATTATGATATTAATAATGAAAATGAAAATACGTTTAAATGCTTTATAAGACATGTTTAAACAGAATGTATTTGGCAAAAATATACGTTCGTTGGGCAAATCAAATTTTATTTGCTGTCAAAGTTGGTCAATTCTGTTTCCGATGACGATGTCAATAAAAGTGAATTATGTGTTTATGTGTGTTTTTCCTCTTTCTTGTTCTTTCTGTGTTTAAAAGTCATGTAAAGGGACTACAGATCTTGTTTGTGTTATGCTTAATACCCCCCCTCCCCTTTTTTTGTTTGCTACGAAGCGTGGAATTGACAGTCTATTTGTTATATCTGATGTTCAGTCCTTTTTTCAATGTCAATATCTTTGTTTTATATTTTTGGAAAGCAACTTCCACGGAGTGCATGTAGAACCATATGTGTCTTACATGTAAGTCAACCGTTATGGTAGTCACAAATCATTCAAGTATTTGCAAAGTGGCAAACACTAAGTCCCTTCATTTCGAATATGTAGCACATATTTTGTTGTTTGCTATTTTTTTCATCTTAGATTTATCTTTAGCCAGAATATTTTACACGAACTTACATACAAAAGCATAAGCGTCCAATATTTTTTTGAGTAATAGAGGTTGAAATGCACTTTTCCTGACAATTTGCTTTATTCAAATTTTTAAAAATGTTTCATATAATTGTTATATTCCCCCAAATAAACAAACCTTTACAAGTACTTGAAACAATTGTGCAGAATTATCAAAACGTCTTTGGCGATCACAACCTATACAGAAAATACACCATTGTTTGTATTCGGATAATCTGCTTCTTTTGAGAAAAATTTTGCAAAAAAATATGTTCCCTACACAAAACGTCTTGCTTTACTTAAAAAAAAACTATTTGTCAAAATAACGAAGAAAATGGCCTTTTGTCTTATTTATTCCACAAAAATAGCTATATGTTGCTCAAAGGATGGATTTTTGGCTTTCATCGATCGAAATATAATATATCGAAATTTTGCTTAATTAATTAAATGCAAAGCTCTTTCGTTTAGTCTCATTCTCCATCCCTTGACTACAATACTAATAGCGTTTATGAAGGTTATTTTTCTCGTGTGTTTGGAACGCTTAATGAGTCGCGGAAAACAAATCAGCGTTTTTTATAACACGCTTAGTTCTTGTAAATATGGGTATATCCCTCGAAC
Organism: Magallana angulata; assembly: GCF_025612915.1. Taxonomy (NCBI): domain Eukaryota; kingdom Metazoa; phylum Mollusca; class Bivalvia; order Ostreida; family Ostreidae; genus Magallana; species Magallana angulata. Next base: position 43,987,795 of record NC_069112.1, read on the forward strand.
TATTTTTAGAATCGGTAGGACAACAAAGTTGTGGTTTAAGCAAAGAAGTTCCTATTCTTGCAGAGTGTATATCCATTTATTGGAACATTTTAAATCAAAATGCTTGACACATGTCAGAAAAGAGGATTTGCAATTTAAAAGCAAGTGTCAAAATCGAATTATCATTTGAAGAAAAAGAATTGAAATTGTTTTAATGTTTTTTTCAATACAGACGCATTTTGCCGGAAAACGAATCTGATCTCACACCAAGAAAATTTTAACAGGAAAGAGACAATTTGATGAGCTTGCATTCAAGAGGTCCCTCGTTGCTGAACGAAAATTATGGCCGGAGCTATAAAACCTAACGTTAACATTACCGCCCATGGAAAATGCATTAGTGGACTATACCCATATAACAAATTCTTCCCTCTTTGCATTTATATCAAACAGTTAAGTGAATGTAGAGTGACCTGTAATCAGTTTTTTAGACGCTAGAAACCGGGATCGGAGGACAAGCGCCAGAAAAGTCGCATTGCTTATTCAAAAAATACTTTACAAATTAATTAAGTTGGACAGGTTTCTTTTATAAACCTGTTATAAGTTACCTGAGCTACTGGTACAACGTTTATGATCTAGTGATCTCCTATTGTTTGCATCACTAAAAAAAGTATCGCTAATATCGTATAAATCGTGTAAAGTATTTTATGAATGCACGGTAATTTACAAGGTGGGTATTGTAATTCAAGGGTAGCTAAATCATCAGAGTAACAACACTACCAAACATGTCATTATCAAAATAAAAGCCTACAATAATTTGACAGATTTTGATATTGATATGCATTTAGATTAACGACTATATTGCTCCTCAGTGCTTTTTCGTTTTTCAATGTGGCTGGTTAATGCCATTGTCATAATATAAATTCGATATTATATTCGTTCAGAAACATTCTTTTACAGGAAATTCTTATCAAAAGGTTTATTAACAAGAAGTGAGTCATTTGAGTTCTATGCCACTAACGTGCACTTTTTTAAAGAAAGAACTTATTCATTTTGATAAATAAATGCATATATAGATGAATATATCTTAACGTTTCCGTAAAATATTTTTGCTGTCGATATGCAACCATTATATTTGTATATGTAAGCAGCCTACAAACTCTAAATATCGGATTTTTTAAAAACACGTTACTAATGTGGGGTTAAAACATTTAAAAATACTGTTTTGGGTGCACATTACAGTGCGTATCTTATTACTTTAAAATTGCTAAAATTGCACTCTCGCGTCGTCGCGTGTCAAATTCAGTCATCGTTTCTTGGTGATGTAATCTAGATATATGCAAAAAGCCGAAAAAAGAGTATGCTTTGTTCATTCACTTAAGGTGGTGATGGGTGTTTTAAAATCAAATTAAATAACAAAGCATTAAAAAACATTATAGAATTTTTATAGACATATTTTTTAGTCATTTAATCATGGCTTTTTTTTAGAGAGAGAGAGGGGGGGGGAAGGGTCGTTTTAAATGATATCTGGACCAAACCACAAGGTAACTTCTATCTTCTGATTGGTGACACTTTACAACACTGTACAACAATTTTCATACAAATAGAAAAAAGCAACAACAATTTTATTGTGTAGAAATTAAAAGGAAATAATGATGCTAAAATTTGGAATATTAAACATTCATTTTTACAAATTTAAATACGATCCTATGGTAAATATTTAGAACTTTCGAGATGACAAAACGATTGTTAGTGTGATCATTTTTTTTTCTTAAAATTTAAACTCACAATAGTTAATGTAAATGTAAAACAACTTGATTTTTTTTTTTCAATCTGATGTATATTCATCTGACAAACACAAATACAATTGTATAGAAAAAATCATTTATGATGCGATATGCTAGCTAGCTAAAATGAATTATCTTTTTTTTAAAACAAAGAACCTGTTGTAAATACGTAATTGCACATTCGATAAATTTGATAATTAGGTTCTTCGGCAAACAACTTACCAAAGGCTTAAAGGGGCTTTGACACGATTTGAAAAAAAATTTCATTTTTTTTTCCATTTTTAATGCATATACTGATAAATATAGAAGTTTTTAATGCTATATCAAAATTTGAAAGTCAAATAATTATAAAGTTATAAGCAAGATAAAGATTTCACGCTTCTTTGTTTTGTAAACAAAGCTCGAAGATTGTTATTTTTACATATGTGTCGTATTAGTGTAAGTTTAAGTCAGATGTATCTTTCTTTTGCTGATAATTGTATTCATGAAGATATTCAATTAGTTTTAATTTTTTTTTACATGTCATTTTTCCAAGAAATAGTTAATCTCTACATTAAATATTTTGTAAACAACTATAAGACTCGAGCTTTGTTTACATAACAACCAATTCTTACCTCTGTATTTCGCTTGTAACTTGACATAAACATTCCATATTTTGGTCGAGTCGATCATTTAAATCAATACACCAGTAAATCATTTTATACATAAAAAATAAAGTTTTTTTTTTTTTTATCTCAAATCGTGTACAAGTCCCTTTAAAGCGTTGTTATACATGTAAACTGTGTTTTGGTCTTCTTATACACAAAAAATTAAAACGTTATATTATTTTGCACATTATACCATTTCATATACATGCACATTCACGTCGAAGCTGTGTCCATGTTGTTCCATCATCCGTACAATGTCATAGTAATATGTTCATAAATATTTAAACGTATTCGTGATGATATTAGCATAAATTGCATATTTTATGGGATTATTAAAGTCCAACTACTTAGAAGTACAAAAGTCATGTTGCCCGTTTGCACTTTCTGATTATTATTCTAATTAAACTTTATAGCTAGTAAAGAATCAAATAAAATTGATAAAAAACGATACGTGTTTGTTAGCGATATTATATTCACTTCGATACATGTTACAACTCTGTATCGAATAAAACATTGCGAGCATTCTTATATTTATTGTCTATAAACATAATTATATAAACGTTCAAACACAATTCGAAGGCATCATCAAACACGCCGAACCATCATGAATGACGTCTTAACTCCACTATAGCTGTTAGTCAGCGAATACCAGAAGTTACAATTCTCACTGACTATACAACTTCCGTTTCCATAACGTCCATTCAGATTTGCCCACGTACAGACGTTATGCCACCATGCTCCTTGACGTGCGACGGCGCAGCTTGCGGGAGCAAAATCGTTATCTATATCGGATGTGCTGAACTTGTAGCCATTTGTATTGGTAGTTCCATGACTTTCAATTGAATCTCCTAATAAATATTGATTTAAAGAATATCTATCACTTATAAGTTATACATGATTAAGGCGTTAAGTTATAAAAAGGTATACATGGGACTACTAGGAGTAGTTTTCATACGATGATTAAAGAAAAACATTTGCATATATAATAAGATGTATCTTTATCTTTCTTTAATTTATTTTCAAATGCATGGGACACTTAACCCGATATCTGCATTTTATTTCGCTACTTCTAATTGTAAAACTAGTGATTTTTTTAAAGTATTAATAGTTATTATCCTAGTAATATAATGAATTTGTTATCGTAGAAAAAAAAATCGAATCTAAGATATTCCCGCATATAAATATCTATCAAGATAAACAATTGTTGGTAAAAACCTGCATTTCCTTGATATGACCTGGCTTTCAATCTCATTCTGTAACCATATGATTCGTCAGCTACAGTGAAATTGTTATATCTTGCATAGGCCCATCCGCCAGTGAATTTTTCGAGACGCACGTACAAATCTGAAGTTCCTAATGAAGTCAATTGGTGAAGATGATCGTTTCCTGAATAGAAGGATTTAAATAACTGATCACCATCTTTATATCTAAAAAATACAACCACTTATCCCCCTCTCAAAAAAGGGAATTCTAACATTTAATATCTATGAAATTAGCAACACTGAAATATTTCATACCAAGCCAGTACTCTCCGTTTGGGTCCCCAAATCCTTTTTTGTAATCGTCCCAGAGAAGATAAAATTCTACAGATCCGTCTCTTCTGTGTTGAAAAACCTAGAAGTTCACATCACTGTATATTGTAACAAAGATTAACCAATATATTGTTCCTTAACAATCATTTTTCGAAAACGATGCTTTATAATTTATATTCTGTGGCTTCTGATTCATTTTTAATGATTTAAAAACTTTAGATACATTTTTTGTCAAAGTTCAAAAAATTCATTCTGTTTCGATGATCGATGCTTCTTTTGAATTTCTTTAATCAAGGAATGGTTTGATATTTTTTGTGATAGTTGGTATCAGAATAAAAAAAATACCGTCCATCCACCGTTATCTGTGGTCATATCACAGTAAACTATGACTGGTGATTGTATCGAAAGATATGGATATATTGTGTACACTCCATCGTTTCTATAGCCATTTATCTTAAGCTCTTGACAGTCCTTGTACACACCTGTAAAACACCAGTCATTTAACATACATTATTTATTCATATAGGCGTATACTTTGACATTGAAAATATGTGAATATGTTACATGTAGAATGAAAGGTAAAAATGCAAGAGTTTTGAAAAACAAAAACATATTATCAATCGTGAATACTTTGCAATAAACATTTTCTTTACAAAAAAACTCATATACACTAATATAATCATCAAAAGGTATTTTTCCAAGATTTGAAGCAAATGAAAAATAATCTTTAATTGAGTTATATACAATAAACTACATGTCACCAGACCTGCTGATGAAATAGTCGATGCTGGATTTGTCGTTTGTATAACTGTTTTAGTAACTGGGCTTGGTGTTGTTGAAAGCTCCGTGGTGGGGACAGTTGTTACTGGATTTGCCGTTTGTATAACTGTTGTGGTAGTTAAGTTCAGTGTTGTTGTAATAACCGTGGTGGGGATAACAGTTGTTGTTGTGGTTGATGTATTAACAGCTTCTGTTTTGGAGAGTGTTGTAGGCGCAATCGTTTGGGAGATAGGTGTACTTTGGGCAAGTGATGTTGTAGTAACCGACGATAATACAGAAGATGCCATAGTTGTCATGATGGTAGAAGTGAAAAATGACGTTGTTGACATCGTCGATTTGTTTTCTTAAAGAAAAAAAAGCATTTATTGATTGGAATTATCACATAATCACATAATCAACTTACCTTCAGCAGTATCCTGCTGTTGACCATAAGCGTTGCTTTTGTCCAGTGAAATTAGATAAATACATACGTGAGTGTTTTGCATACTATTTACCTACAACCAATGGACAAAAAAAAACCCCTCCAAAAAACCAAAGATATCAAATAATGTTCCATGTTTTGTGTGTTTAGTTATTTTTGACATTCATATGCGTTTCAATTTAACTTTTATAAACATACGATGGTTGTCCAAAAGTTCGTGGACAATGGCGTTTTTGTCATTTTAAATGGGTTGATATAAATATATTGTTTATCTAAATCTTTGTCATAAAATGTCAAATCAAATTCAAGAGGTTGCGTCATTTTCATACGTCATTTGAAGCTATTTTAAACTAGCAGAGGACATTTAAAAGATATAACGGCAAGATCATGTCTTTAAAAACGCCTGAAAATGCGATGTCAGCTTACCGCACGGAACAGCGTGCCGTCAGAAAATTGTTTTGACTGAGGTAAAATACCGATAAAAACAAAACAAACGATGAAGGTAACAGGAATAATATCGAAATAGTTCAGGTGTTATTATCTGCAAGCTGCACAAGCGATGATTTGATGGAGTATGCGATTGTACCCTCTGGCCAAACGGTGAATGCGGCATAATACTCTCATGTGAACTCAGGACTACGGCGTTATAGAAACATCGTTATAACACAGCGTCAGACTGGGCTGTGCGGCCGGCATAGGAAATGTATATATAAATATAACTCCAATACAAAAATGTACATTGCTCTGATATTTATACATATATATTATTATACTCTATACTTTTTTAGAATATTATAATACTTTCCTGATAATGACGCCATTATTTTGAATAAAATAACGTGTCCACGAAATTTTTGCACAACCCTCGTATAAACGTTGTTTTAAACAACTATTGATTAAACCAGTTTCACATTTGACATTTTGTTTTACTGCTAGTGTTCTAGTGTTCAGTTAAAACAAATATCGTTAAAATCTTTTAAAAAAATAAGGCTTTTTAAGGAATATAATTTGATATTCTCCTAATCTGCTCATCATCTTCACTCATTTATCCAGGATTATATGACAATATTGCATAAAAAAACCATTCAGAATTGATGTTCGAGTTTTACCTTGTTCCTTGAAGTGGAAAACTAAGAATATTGCCATGCCGCTTGCTATCAATATTGTCAAAAGCAACGCCACCCCAACAATACAAGGTCGTTTGCTTTTGTTAGAGTGCCTTTCATTGCTGCTTAGAACTGTGTTGTCCACTTCAAGAGTCTGGTAAGTATTCTGTTAGATTTAAAATGATTTTGGTCTGTGTGATTAACGTAAAAATGTTCTTCAAATGATTTAAAGATAAATAAGAATGTAAAGCTCAATACACCAAAAATCACTAAAAATTCAATAAAATGGTTTACAGGAAGAAAACTATACCTGTTTTTCATTGTGTACATGGGTGTGTTCCACACTGATTTAATGTAGATATTGTGTTCCATTCTAAAAAGTAATTGATTTTTTAAGTTGTAATACTATATGAAAAAAACTGCAAATTTTCGTCTGACAAATATGTTTAATACAGTCTTTTTAAGTCATGCTTAAGCAAAACTGGTTAATGATGCATAGCTATTTCATTAAAACATGATTATGTTACAAAGTTAAAACGTTAAGAACATTTTTAACGATATCGCGTTCGTATTGTAAATCTCAGTCAAGCAGTATATAATAACACCGTACAACAAAAACAAAGTGCAAATTTGTAATTGAGTCGGTATAGAGAGTGTAATCCAGTGCCACTTACTTTAAAGAGTTCGGGTACAAAATTATTTGGTTGTTTTGGTGGTTGTAACTGGCTGAATGGACGAACAACTTGTATAGGTTTTTCATATTGCAAGGAATCCTTTAGGTTATAATCCTGTAAAAAGAAACACTCCCAGGAATTTAAAAAAAAATGTATGATGAGACGAATCACAGATAACTATTGTATTGCTTTTACGAAAATAAGTGTGTTTTAGTTATATGCACATGTATTATTGTTATCCTTCAAAATACATACATGTACCTGTGTAATGTCTGATGTTAAGTTTGGTTAAAGTCATTCGTCATACAAATATTGTCGAAATAAAAGGCCCTTTAAATTCACAACGCTTTGCTGTCTCAATCGTTAAATATGTGTGTACAACGGGGAAGTTTCATGTGGACCCTCTTGCAAACTCTCATCTCTTGACCATATATATTTAAATGCCTTCGATACTTGTCGTTTTCCATAAGTTGAAAAATGGGCTTTATTGAGACAAATAAAACACTGTCTTTATGTTAATCTGTTAAAATTGCCCTATTCAAGCTAGACAGATACGCATATGCTACTTGGTTTATTGTTAAAATAGTGTAATACTTATATGAGCTTTTGTGGACAGCTAATATGTACGGCATAAAATACTGCGACATGCTACATTTTTAAAATGCAGTAAAAATCTTGTTCGATTCTGCTCAATGCACATGCTAATTTATTTTAACTAATCAGTAATAAAGTTGAACAAGACAAATTACTGCGTACCATATCATAAATTTAATATATTCAAAATGAAATCATAAGTAAAAAGGAACGAATAAATCTCAGCAATGGTGTAGATTGGAATCAATTTACAATATCAAACTTATTTACTCCGTATGACAGAATAATTCATAAATTCGTATATGATCTTAATAAAATGTTAGGTCTTCTAACTAATAAGCAACGATTCTAATAGTAGTTAATGAACTGTATGTTGTTGCGTTTATAAAAAAAAAACTGGAGAGAAGTTTCAGTTAAATTACCTGAACATCCGAAGGTGTCGTATATTCATTATACGAATTTTTCAGCTCAACATAATCTTGCCCATCAAAGTGTTGCTTAAACAAAGTAATACAGTTAAATTACTTTATATGGTTCTTTTTAATTGAATTAAAGAGGTCATAACAATTCAAGACAACCTTAAATGCTGTGTAAAAATAAAAATCGAATGCTTTGGAATTGTAATTACTTTATATCCTGCAGATATTTATTTTTTCCAAAGAGATTAATGCGAAAACATTTTCTTTAATAAAGTAGATCACGACAACAGAGTGTTTTTTGTGTTATGAATACATTAATTAACATGCATACATACTTACATCCGGTATCCTATCATAAGTAGAATCTGATAGATCTACATAATCCGGATGCCGCTCATACTAGAAAAAAAAAATATTCTTTGCAGAAATGCAACTCAGTAATAAGATTGCAAAGCCTGAACTATTTTATCGCATGTTTATTTCTCAAATGTTTTTTGTTCCCTGATTCTCTATAAGAAAAAAAATTATCGTCAACTATCAAATAAAACATTCCAAACCGTTTTCTGTGCTAAACATGCTCCACAAATAATGACTTCGATAATCAAATATCATGACAGAAAGAAAGTACGATATCGTACACATCTTGTATATTTAAAAAAAATAGTTTTGTTTTTTGGGACTTTTAATCGCTGTGATTTTCAGTTATAAGGCTTATCATCAACACATTATTTATGACCTGTTGAATGAAAGCTTTATCCTCACAGACTCAGAGACATATATTTTGTTTTATCCAATGTAAAAGTGAAACATATACAGCGGAATCTTGAGAATTCGTGGTGACTCAATTTTAGTGGTGTTCGTGGGTAGCCCTTATAAACGAAAAAAATTGAAAGAGTTAGTTATCTGACTAAACTGAAAACCGACGCATCCACGAAATTACATCCCCAAGAAAAAGCAAAATATTCACGAAAACTGGCCTTCACGAATTCAAATGAATCTACAGTACACTGTCGTATATACAAACAATTTCCTCACAATTGCTTGATAAAATCATTAATACTATTGTTCGAATCTACATGGAACTAATTATTTCATTAAATGATACTTATACAAGAATCTACTACGTTTATGAATTTTTTACACTGACCTCATTTGTTTCCTCTACAGCTTCAACTTTTTCATAACTCGAATCTCTTGAAATCTAAACAAAGCAATTAAAACGTAAAAAATTTTTTTTACTGATTTTCTTCAATTTTTTGGGTCGTATATTGTGATTTAAGTCATTCAAGAAAATGCAAGAACTTTTTGGAAAAGATGAAAATAGATATACTTCTGTGTTGCATATCTATCATATCAATTGCCATGTTTTTTTGAAAGAGTTCTAGGTAAGATTTGCATTTAGAGAAATAAAATGGGACATTTAAGATTTAAAATGATTTAATCTCTATTTATAGAAAAAAAACCCCAAAATTTACCGACATTTAGAAATGACTTCAAAGCCACGTGAAGATTAGATATATAAATAGCTTTAAATCTGTCAACTTTTTTTAAATTCTCATAAAAAATATATTCGATTTTAATGTTTACAATGCTGTAGTGAGCTGAAGTAATTTTTGATAGGCAACGAAATTTTAGCGTCATTCGTTGATGTATAAGTGATCTACAGAAAATAGAAAAATATAATTTGACCAAAGTCAATTATTATTAACAGAAAAAGGGATGACAACGCGTAGCAAGTAGCATGCAAATATATAGAATCTTCTTGTTTTATCTTCAAGATTTTGAATAAATAGCTGGGCACTTGACATGCTTTATAATTTTTCGTAATTTTCAGAGGAAGGTTTGAAAAAATTTGTGAGAGTTGTCGGAAGAAAAAGCCTCGGCAAATGATTTTTTTAACCTATTGTTCAGCCTTTACATTATCTGATGTACAATCCGATATGAACTACTTAACTTTTGAATCATGTTTATTATATCTATTGGTAAGAATTAACCTATATCAACCGATGCATTCTTAATCTGCAAAAGTACTAGACTTCTTTTATCATTCATTTTCTGATTAACTGATAACTATTTTTATAATTTTTTTATTCTACTTTAATGTAAATTAGATAGTTATATATGTCTGTACACACACACATATATATATATATATATATATATATATATATATATATATATATATATATATATATATATATATATATATATATATATATATATATATATATATATATATGCATTGTTGACGATATAATCATGTAGTCTTTGACATTAATGATGCATCCCAAAGTCACTAACATTATATACAATGAATAAAAAAAACATCATAAACAGTTGAACCGAAAATTGCCTTTTTTTTAGCTTGTCTTAAACCGGATGAAACAAGTGGAAAAGTTTGATCTTATTTCGAGATCAGCGATAACCCGTGTTTTTTTTTCATTTAATATTTAAATGCGAATTTTAAAAGAAAATCCCTTTGACTAAACAACAACTAGGACAACACCATCAATCCGGAAGAAGAAAAAAATAGTCGTTTGTTATGTTTTTTTTCAGGACCCAAGTCTATAACACATTCAACTCAATTCTGACCCAGAAAAATGCACTATGCATGCAATTTTTAGATCATGATACAAAAATGATTGAGATATTTTTATCAATTTCACAACATGCCAACTTTGTTGATATTTCAACGATACTTTAATAAGAAACACCCATGTAAAAAAGAAAAAATAACCCGAAGAGACAAATGATAATCATATAAGTTATAATTCATCAACATATAACGAATAAATGTTTGAACGTGTTTGTCTTGCCTTATTAGTTTAAATTTGTTACATACCTCAGACATATTTGTTACATTAAAACACAACAAACTTTTCTCCGCCTGTTTAAATGCCTTCAAACGAAGTTAAACTAAAAGGTTGTTTATTGAAAGTTTTTTTGAATAGTTTATTTTTCTTCCTGGTCTTACTCTCTTTTGAAATTGTAAAGTACAAATGGTGTGACCTGCAGAATATTATTCTACCAAATTCTCTTTATTGTAAGCTGATCTGTGCTGAATATTTTGTTATTGTTAGCATTTTTTAGTAAAACAGAAACAATTTAAACTATTGTAAACTTACAAGGTATTCATTATTTGAATATCTGCTTGAATGTTTTGGAATATCATTGCGCCATAATGCACATATCATATTAAGTGTTTTATTTTGTTATTTCTTTTCATGAGAACTACCAATTATCAGTAATCAAAAAGGCAGCTGAAAAAGAAAAGTAATGAAAAAAAGGGGGAACCCCCCACCCCCAAAAACAAAAACAAAATATTTATTCTACTACTGCATACTCGACTACTGCTTATGTATGAAGGGAGTGTTAAATATAAAGATATGAAGAACATGTAATTTAGAAGGATGTTGTAATTTCTTTTTTTTATTTGAATTAAAGTTTTGTTTTGTAAATAGATAACTCATCAAATTGCTGATTTGATTGGCCGCAATGTTTTACATGTTTTATCATATTTTTTTCTATATACAATCATACACAAACCTTTTTGAATATTTCTCGACAAAAACAAACCAACGAAGATCGAATAACATTCATTTTCAGAAAATACGAGCAATTTTTGACAAAAACTTGAGCATACCTATTGAAAAAAATGAAAAAGCAAGCTCTTGATATTTAGATATCTGAAAGTAGGCAGAAATATCTATATCTATATCTATATCTATATCTATATATATATATATATATATATATATATATATATATATATAATTTCTTTTTTTAAATACTGTAATGTTTATAATAATAAATAGCAATTGTTTTCTTGTGGTCTTCTTCACTGATTGGTAGCTATAATTCGTAATAGCTATGCTTTTATTATTGACAATCACATGAATTTGTTGGGCTAAAGCAAGCCAGCAGGAAAAATGTGAGACGTATTGTATGATTTTTTCAAGTAATTATGTATACAAATTTTAAAAAGAACGGTATTTATTTAATCCGTCCTAATGAACATTTTCGGAATCTCAGACACCAGACAGAGGACTTCGGACTGCGGACCTTTTAGTTGAGGGGACATGTCAAACACGAAAATTGAAGAAAATATGTGTTCAAAAAATTGTTTTCATTGAACTTAATTTTTGACTTCGGGTGCGTTGTTTATAAGAATAAGCATGCTGATTTCTTTCAATTATGATATTTTTAAAGATTAATTTCACGTAATTTAAGGTACACGTATATAATGTATAATATTTTTTATGTTTTCGAAGTAATTTCAAGATATTCCATAATGATACTTGACGACATATTTGACCGAAACGTTATCAATGTTTAAAAAAATACCGCAAAATTGTTTATACATATTATAACAAGTAGAGGAAATGTATCCCTTTTTAATGAAATTAAAAAATATACAGGAAACGAGTTCTTCAAGTGTTTTATTAAATTAAGCAGACTCGTCAGAGTCAACACCAAGAGCTTTAAGAAGTTTTGGTACTTTTTTTGTTATAAAAATGTTATACGCCTCTTGATTTTCCCGCATAACGCTCAGAAGTGGCCGTGTGCGAACTCCTTTTTGAGATGGTGATGGTCTAGAAGTACCAGGCGTAGATGAAAATCTAGATGAACCGGGCACAGATGAAGATTTTGACCAACCGGGCAAAGATGAAGACGTAGATGTAGACGGACCGGTCAAAGATGCAGATTTTGAAGGAACAGGCGTAGACGAATCGGAATTGGCCTCATTCAAATCCTCTTCGGAAGAGAACAGATCTTGCATCATTTGAGATCTTACATCCAATTCGTTCAAATCAGTGGTCGCACGTACCCCGGTCTGTTTTTTATGAACAGGTTGTGCTAATTTGATTTCTATGTCCCTTACCTTCTTCAATTCATTCCTAAAAAAATACAAAAATAGTTATCAACTATATTTATAAAATTGAAGCTGGTTGAATTTTATATGAACATTTATTTAGAAATAATTTTGAACATTACAAAGAGTTCTATTTAAACAATATATAAACTACCTGATCGTGATATTCTTTATATCGAGGTTGATACAGACAGCAATTTAGATAGTTTTGTAGAAAGCCTATCTTTTATTTGTTTTGCATTAGAGGAATTGTACAAATTCTGCGTTTCTAATGGAAGCTGATGGATGTTATCAATCATCGATTTGTGTATTTGGAGCCAAGCACATGGATAAGTCTGGTCGCTCCTCAACATCAACAGGATTTCCTGGTCGCAAAACTTTACCACCCGTTTTCGTTTTATATTTACCAAAGGCTGTTGATGTTCGAAATTATCTGCAATTAAAAAATATGATTGATAGAATTTTAAATGTACTTCAATGCTTATTAATTTTTTATGGTTAAAAATATATTGAAATAAGGAGATGTCTTTCAAAAATTATTATTTTATATTTAATCATAGATAAGCATGAAGGGATAACGCCTCCGTCAAGTTTGCACTTGCGAGGGGTGTTCGGGTGGAAGCCTTGTCTTTAAAAAAAAAGAGTTATTGGCCTTTTCTCTTGTGAAATCACTTGTATTTTACTGTTGCCGAGAGAGGGTCGGTTTTTATTTTATTATCATTTAAACTTAAGCATATGACAATTCACAGTTTTGAATATTTTCGAACAATTTTCATTTTTATGATATATCTATTTAAATGTATTTAACATGTACTGTGCATGTGTTCACTATAAAAATGAAATGCACGTCGTTTTCAATAGAAAATAAAATACATATATGTATTTAGATATTGATAAAAAAGATTACATGTAAATGAAAGCTTACCATCTTGGATATCTGGCAAATCATCCATATCTAAGTAAGTCCGTGTTCTCGGAAGAAATTGAGCGGAATGAAAGAATAGGAAGAGCGGTACAAAAAAAAAAACAAACAAACAAAAAACTAAAGGGTCATATCAAAAGTAATAAAAAATGTAAGCAAAGGTTGGTTGTATTTAGAGTAAATGGTGTTAATTTTGTGAAGGATTTTAAATAATATTAGGTTACGAATGCAATCAATTAATCTTTTTAGGATCCGTTTAACTCAACACAAAGGATGTAATTATTTATTTCGTTTTAAATTATATTAGTAATATAATTTATTTATTATGATAGTATAGAAAAGTATATTCAATGAATGAATGCGATCATTAAGATTGATTGGGGTCTTGACCCAACTGTAACTTAAATTAGAATTACGAATTAAATGGATTTCTAAAAAAATATATTAATTTAACATAGACCCGTAGACTTCCATAAAAACCCCAATAACCTAGAATCAATTAAATTGTGATGCCATAATGTTCTAGAATTTCGTTTGTTACTCTCACCAGCAAATAAACCTAGGGGGGGGGGGGGTGGGGGTGGGGGGTGTCAAATAATATGAAATGCAAGTAATCTTCCTACATTATATGTACATATATTAGCAAATATAACATTCTCATTAAATAGTAACAACCAACGATAATTGACCCCAATAGTTTTAATTGATTCAGTAACTCTCTTGCTACCCCCCCCCCCCCCCAATCTTCCTCCAATCCCCCGGTAAATATAAACTATGGAAATATAAAACAGGTAATTTTTATTAAGAATTGTTTCAATTTCAGGTAAACATGGATTTTGATGTTGTGGTTGCAGCTCTCCCAGCTTTTGCTTCGTGTCCGCCCGATTGTTTTATTGTTAAACAATTTTATCAATATTGATGATTATCACTAAACCCCCACCTGATCCTTTGGTGGATGTGCGACATCGTCTTTGTACAGGTGAACCAGGTGTGTGGCAAGGAAGAGATATATTCTGCATGTTTTCAGACCATTCCTATGGCTTTTATGAGATAACAGGCGAGAGTCTTGAAACTTTTCTAAACCTTGTGCAGAAAATAACTAACGCTATGGGTAGGAAAATGACTGGCCATAATCTGTCACCAAAAAAACCGTACGCTTTTATTTATGATTTGGTTGAGATGTTATCCATCTTACAATTTCTTGTCTCAACTGTTTGATGTAAGTACCACAACAATTCATGAAGAAATTGACCAGTTAATGCCTGCATTCCATGCTGTAGCAAATTCATTTATCACGTGGCCATCAGTTGATGAATGGCGGGATATGATACATATTTGGCCAAAATTACCAAATGCAGTTGGTGCAATCGACGGAACATCAGTCGAAATATATTGTCCCAGAACGGAACCACAAAGACCGTATTACTCTGGTCATAGAAATTATCACGCGTTACATGCACAAATCATAATTGACAATTCGGGGTTGATTCGTCATCTAAAAAGTGGGTTTCTTGGACATCAAAACGACGCTCAGCAGTATTCCATAATGTCCTACAAATTTGGAAGAGACCTCCCTTTCCCATTAGACTGTTTCATTTTAGGTGACAAAATATATCCAAACAGATATCCAATTATAACACCCTTTTCTCAACACCAAATAGTTACAAGAAATCATCAAGAACAAAGAAAGCGCCGAAAGTTTAATAAAATTGTATCATCTTATAGAACACTTGTAGAACGAACAATTTGTAAGTTGAAAAAATATAAAATTTTAAGCAGTGTATGGCGGCATCCAAGAACAAAATTGGCATATGTTGTAGATATTGTAGCAGGACTTGTTTGTAGACAATACCATCTCCGATTTAAGCAAACACCTTGTCCATTCTTAATAAATGCATAAATTATGCATATACAACTGCATTATAAGTATTTTAAACGTATTATAATATTTATGAAACACAAACCTTTTTTGCCCAATATATAGAGCTGACAATGCACGAAATCTTCCTTTAATGTATCAATTTTATCTAAGAAAATAACGAAAAAAAAAAAACCGGCGGCGTGAACAGGTAAATTCTAATTAAGTTTAAAAACGTGTTTTGATACGTTCCACAAGAACAGTCTTTTGTTTGCGGTCCGCAGTCAGCAGTCCGCAGTCGGGTGTCTGATATTCCGAAAATGTGCAGTATTCCCGTCCCGTAGCTCTTTACGAAGAGGATATCGCAATGATGATGCTGTGTGTCTGTGGGTATGTATGTATGTTTGTCAAATTCAGCCTTATGGACAAATGTACAGAAATCACTCTTTATATATGATAGAAAATATCATTAATCGTCATTCTAGCAAAGAACATTTGTTTAACTTTCAATTGCTACCGAAAAGATTTTCTTCAATCAATATTGGCTATATGCATTTACAAATATGGATAATTTAAATAGAATTTGATTTAATTTGGATTGAACAGGGATAAAACAACTCGCCTGATCAACTAAATCATCAGGAATTGGTCTTACGATATATCTCTTCTCTTCATCTCTTACAAAATTAGAATTTTATTTTAAGGACAATTCTGACTTGTGGCTGGTAGCTTCATTATATGGCTCTTACTTATTCCACCTACATCCATAACTGTTATGCTTGTAGCTCTGTTGAAATGAATTTTGTATTCAAGAGAAAGATTTAGAAATGCCCGTCATGAAGCTAGAGAGTATTTGTTTTTCAACTGCAGAAATTGAATACAACAATCCATCCTCTTGATGAAAAACAAGCCTAGGTCTATGCCAGAAATCACTTTGGTCAGTGTAAAGTCTGCTGGTGTACTTTTGAAAGGACAGAACAGGGCAGCTGTTGTTTTCTGTAAATTAAGTACCTTTTTTTATTATTGACTTGAGATAACACAAAATGTGTTATCTGTTAAAATTGAATAATAATAATATAATGTATCATATGACACAATATTGTATAGTATCATAAGATGCAAGATCGTATTTTATATTAGTGTAATGATAAACAATGTATCTCACAATACCGTATAAAAATTAACATGATTATCAAACATTATGATTTTTTTAAAACATATGATAAACGATATTGTGTCAATTCACACTACAGTATGCATGAATATCCAATACCAAAACGTTCATATAATATAATAAGTGGCTCTAATAAAGGCGATGCCACATTAAGGAGATGATTCGTCTCTGTGAGCTTTGCAATCTGTGATTACCTATATTTTTTCCTATCTGATGTAAACTTCCTTTGGCAAACACTAATATGTTCTGATGGAAGAAATTATCATAATTCAAAAAAACGATTTGCTAAAATAAATTATCTATTCTAACAAAGAACCTCTTAAAATTATACAATTATGCATTCGAAAAATTTAATAAATATGATAATGTTCTCCGACACACAGTTTACAAATAAAGAATAAGGAATCATTCTTTGAGTATTATGAGGTGATAATTTCGGTCGGGGTGTGATCAAATCCAATAAAGCCCAAAGGGCTTTATGATAGATTTGATCACACCCGACCGAAATTATCATTTCATAATATTCAAAGAATCATTCCTTATTACTTATATTTATATAATTTTAAGCCATCGTACGATTACATATTTAAATATTAATAAGCAAACCCCGCTGGAGCCTCGATTTGGCGTCATTTGTATTATGGGTTATAGAGTACAAAATCGATTCGAAGTGTTATCACAGGCAAAGACACTGGATGTTGTAAATATATATCATTAAACGTTGTAATACAACTAAACTGTGTTTTGAAAGTATTTTACACAAAAGTAAAACGTGATATTAATTTGTGCTTTTCTACATTACCTTTTATACATAAGCAAAAACTTCACGTCATAGTTGTGTCTATACTGTCTATCACACGAACAATTCGTTATTATACATAATCGTGTTGAGATAAGCATTAATTACATATGTTATGTTATTCTGAAAGTCCAACTACTCATAAGTACAAAAGTCAAATATCAAATGAATTGGATGTTTTAGAAAGCGATATTATATTCATTCCGGTACATCTAACACTTCTTTATGTAATAAAACAGGAAAATTCCTATATTTCCTATTTCCTGTTTATGAACATATATAAATCCATTAGAGAAACATCATCGGCATTATAAAACACGTCGAACCATCATAAAGGACGTCCTGACTCCACTATAGCTGTTGGTCAGCGAATACCAAAAGTTACAATTCCCACTGACTATACAACTTCCGTTTCCATAGATACCATTCAGGTTTGCCCACGTACAGACGTTATGCCACCATGCCCCTTGACGTGCGAAGGCGCAGCTTGCGGGAGCAAAATCGTTATCTATATCGGATGTGCTGAACTTGTAGCCATTTGTATTGGTAGTCCCATGGCTTTCAATGGAATCTCCTGTGAGATAAAAGTTAAAAAAAAGGAAAGTTATACGAAGAAGAAACCCAAACCCATTTACCCATTTCTGTTAAAACGCTAGGAATCAGATAACGACAGATGAAATCGAAGCGTGTCTTTGCTTAGGCCAGGGTCATATCATTAAACATAGTTTGTATAGGACGGAATGAAAAAAAAGACATATTGTTGTTGTTGATTTTCATTCATAATCACAAACGGGTTCGTTAATAATAACTTTAAAGAGGAGGAAACGATAATGTGATGGTCCAGGGTCAGTATACATGTACCTATATAACACTCACAGGGTATTCCCCACAGGTGATTTTAGGAAAAAGATTTTTGTACATTTCTAAAAAAAAAATTCAAATTTATACATAGACGAGATCTGGCGTGTATCATTTGGCCAACTGTCAAACTATTTAATGATTTGTTTTTACAATAATTATATATAGTTATTTTTTTTTCTAAAGGACTATGTGCAAGATAAAGAGTTTTAACGCCATAGAATTCAAACTGAATAGAGTGTTTTTTGTGTTATGAATACATTAATTAACATGCATACATACTTACATCCGGTATCCTATCATAAGTAGAATCTGATAGATCTACATAATCCGGATGCCGCTCATACTAGAAAAAAAAAATATTCTTTGCAGAAATGCAACTCAGTAATAAGATTGCAAAGCCTGAACTATTTTATCGCATGTTTATTTCTCAAATGTTTTTTGTTCCCTGATTCTCTATAAGAAAAAAAATTATCGTCAACTATCAAATAAAACATTCCAAACCGTTTTCTGTGCTAAACATGCTCCACAAATAATGACTTCGATAATCAAATATCATGACAGAAAGAAAGTACGATATCGTACACATCTTGTATATTTAAAAAAAATAGTTTTGTTTTTTGGGACTTTTAATCGCTGTGATTTTCAGTTATAAGGCTTATCATCAACACATTATTTATGACCTGTTGAATGAAAGCTTTATCCTCACAGACTCAGAGACATATATTTTGTTTTATCCAATGTAAAAGTGAAACATATACAGCGGAATCTTGAGAATTCGTGGTGACTCAATTTTAGTGGTGTTCGTGGGTAGCCCTTATAAACGAAAAAAATTGAAAGAGTTAGTTATCTGACTAAACTGAAAACCGACGCATCCACGAAATTACATCCCCAAGAAAAAGCAAAATATTCACGAAAACTGGCCTTCACGAATTCAAATGAATCTACAGTACACTGTCGTATATACAAACAATTTCCTCACAATTGCTTGATAAAATCATTAATACTATTGTTCGAATCTACATGGAACTAATTATTTCATTAAATGATACTTATACAAGAATCTACTACGTTTATGAATTTTTTACACTGACCTCATTTGTTTCCTCTACAGCTTCAACTTTTTCATAACTCGAATCTCTTGAAATCTAAACAAAGCAATTAAAACGTAAAAAATTTTTTTTACTGATTTTCTTCAATTTTTTGGGTCGTATATTGTGATTTAAGTCATTCAAGAAAATGCAAGAACTTTTTGGAAAAGATGAAAATAGATATACTTCTGTGTTGCATATCTATCATATCAATTGCCATGTTTTTTTGAAAGAGTTTTAGGTAAGATTTGCATTTAGAGAAATAAAATGGGACATTTAAGATTTAAAATGATTTAATCTCTATTTATAGAAAAAAAACCCCAAAATTTACCGACATTTAGAAATGACTTCAAAGCCACGTGAAGATTAGATATATAAATAGCTTTAAATCTGTCAACTTTTTTTAAATTCTCATAAAAAATATATTCGATTTTAATGTTTACAATGCTGTAGTGAGCTGAAGTAATTTTTGATAGGCAACGAAATTTTAGCGTCATTCGTTGATGTATAAGTGATCTACAGAAAATAGAAAAATATAATTTGACCAAAGTCAATTATTATTAACAGAAAAAGGGATGACAACGCGTAGCAAGTAGCATGCAAATATATAGAATCTTCTTGTTTTATCTTCAAGATTTTGAATAAATAGCTGGGCACTTGACATGCTTTATAATTTTTCGTAATTTTCAGAGGAAGGTTTGAAAAAATTTGTGAGAGTTGTCGGAAGAAAAAGCCTCGGCAAATGATTTTTTTAACCTATTGTTCAGCCTTTACATTATCTGATGTACAATCCGATATGAACTACTTAACTTTTGAATCATGTTTATTATATCTATTGGTAAGAATTAACCTATATCAACCGATGCATTCTTAATCTGCAAAAGTACTAGACTTCTTTTATCATTCATTTTCTGATTAACTGATAACTATTTTTATAATTTTTTTATTCTACTTTAATGTAAATTAGATAGTTATATATGTCTGTACACACACACACATATATATATATATATATATATATATATATATATATATATATATATATATATATATATATATATATATATATATATGCATTGTTGACGATATAATCATGTAGTCTTTGACATTAATGATGCATCCCAAAGTCACTAACATTATATACAATGAATAAAAAAAACATCATAAACAGTTGAACCGAAAATTGCCTTTTTTTTAGCTTGTCTTAAACCGGATGAAACAAGTGGAAAAGTTTGATCTTATTTCGAGATCAGCGATAACCCGTGTTTTTTTTTCATTTAATATTTAAATGCGAATTTTAAAAGAAAATCCCTTTGACTAAACAACAACTAGGACAACACCATCAATCCGGAAGAAGAAAAAAATAGTCGTTTGTTATGTTTTTTTTCAGGACCCAAGTCTATAACACATTCAACTCAATTCTGACCCAGAAAAATGCACTATGCATGCAATTTTTAGATCATGATACAAAAATGATTGAGATATTTTTATCAATTTCACAACATGCCAACTTTGTTGATATTTCAACGATACTTTAATAAGAAACACCCATGTAAAAAAGAAAAAATAACCCGAAGAGACAAATGATAATCATATAAGTTATAATTCATCAACATATAACGAATAAATGTTTGAACGTGTTTGTCTTGCCTTATTAGTTTAAATTTGTTACATACCTCAGACATATTTGTTACATTAAAACACAACAAACTTTTCTCCGCCTGTTTAAATGCCTTCAAACGAAGTTAAACTAAAAGGTTGTTTATTGAAAGTTTTTTTGAATAGTTTATTTTTCTTCCTGGTCTTACTCTCTTTTGAAATTGTAAAGTACAAATGGTGTGACCTGCAGAATATTATTCTACCAAATTCTCCTTTTTTTGTAAGCTGATCTGTGCTGAATATTTTGTTATTGTTAGCATTTTTTAGTAAAACAGAAACAATTTAAACTATTGTAAACTTACAAGGTATTCATTATTTGAATATCTGCTTGAATGTTTTGGAATATCATTGCGCCATAATGCACATATCATATTAAGTGTTTTATTTTGTTATTTCTTTTCATGAGAACTACCAATTATCAGTAATCAAAAAGGCAGCTGAAAAAGAAAAGTAATGAAAAAAAGGGGGAACCCCCCACCCCCAAAAACAAAAACAAAATATTTATTCTACTACTGCATACTCGACTACTGCTTATGTATGAAGGGAGTGTTAAATATAAAGATATGAAGAACATGTAATTTAGAAGGATGTTGTAATTTCTTTTTTTTATTTGAATTAAAGTTTTGTTTTGTAAATAGATAACTCATCAAATTGCTGATTTGATTGGCCGCAATGTTTTACATGTTTTATCATATTTTTTTCTATATACAATCATACACAAACCTTTTTGAATATTTCTCGACAAAAACAAACCAACGAAGATCGAATAACATTCATTTTCAGAAAATACGAGCAATTTTTGACAAAAACTTGAGCATACCTATTGAAAAAAATGAAAAAGCAAGCTCTTGATATTTAGATATCTGAAAGTAGGCAGAAATATCTATATCTATATCTATATCTATATATATATATATATATATATATATATATATATATATATATATAATTTCTTTTTTTAAATACTGTAATGTTTATAATAATAAATAGCAATTGTTTTCTTGTGGTCTTCTTCACTGATTGGTAGCTATAATTCGTAATAGCTATGCTTTTATTATTGACAATCACATGAATTTGTTGGGCTAAAGCAAGCCAGCAGGAAAAATGTGAGACGTATTGTATGATTTTTTCAAGTAATTATGTATACAAATTTTAAAAAGAACGGTATTTATTTAATCCGTCCTAATGAACATTTTCGGAATCTCAGACACCAGACAGAGGACTTCGGACTGCGGACCTTTTAGTTGAGGGGACATGTCAAACACGAAAATTGAAGAAAATATGTGTTCAAAAAATTGTTTTCATTGAACTTAATTTTTGACTTCGGGTGCGTTGTTTATAAGAATAAGCATGCTGATTTCTTTCAATTATGATATTTTTAAAGATTAATTTCACGTAATTT
The DNA here is from genome assembly GCF_025612915.1 of Magallana angulata. Classification (NCBI taxonomy): domain Eukaryota; kingdom Metazoa; phylum Mollusca; class Bivalvia; order Ostreida; family Ostreidae; genus Magallana; species Magallana angulata. The sequence continues at coordinate 44,010,367 of NC_069112.1, forward strand.
AAGGTACACGTATATAATGTATAATATTTTTTATGTTTTCGAAGTAATTTCAAGATATTCCATAATGATACTTGACGACATATTTGACCGAAACGTTATCAATGTTTAAAAAAATACCGCAAAATTGTTTATACATATTATAACAAGTAGAGGAAATGTATCCCTTTTTAATGAAATTAAAAAATATACAGGAAACGAGTTCTTCAAGTGTTTTATTAAATTAAGCAGACTCGTCAGAGTCAACACCAAGAGCTTTAAGAAGTTTTGGTACTTTTTTTGTTATAAAAATGTTATACGCCTCTTGATTTTCCCGCATAACGCTCAGAAGTGGCCGTGTGCGAACTCCTTTTTGAGATGGTGATGGTCTAGAAGTACCAGGCGTAGATGAAAATCTAGATGAACCGGGCACAGATGAAGATTTTGACCAACCGGGCAAAGATGAAGACGTAGATGTAGACGGACCGGTCAAAGATGCAGATTTTGAAGGAACAGGCGTAGACGAATCGGAATTGGCCTCATTCAAATCCTCTTCGGAAGAGAACAGATCTTGCATCATTTGAGATCTTACATCCAATTCGTTCAAATCAGTGGTCGCACGTACCCCGGTCTGTTTTTTATGAACAGGTTGTGCTAATTTGATTTCTATGTCCCTTACCTTCTTCAATTCATTCCTAAAAAAATACAAAAATAGTTATCAACTATATTTATAAAATTGAAGCTGGTTGAATTTTATATGAACATTTATTTAGAAATAATTTTGAACATTACAAAGAGTTCTATTTAAACAATATATAAACTACCTGATCGTGATATTCTTTATATCGAGGTTGATACAGACAGCAATTTAGATAGTTTTGTAGAAAGCCTATCTTTTATTTGTTTTGCATTAGAGGAATTGTACAAATTCTGCGTTTCTAATGGAAGCTGATGGATGTTATCAATCATCGATTTGTGTATTTGGAGCCAAGCACATGGATAAGTCTGGTCGCTCCTCAACATCAACAGGATTTCCTGATCGCAAAACTTTACCACCCGTTTTCGTTTTATATTTACCAAAGGCTGTTGATGTTCGAAATTATCTGCAATTAAAAAATATGATTGATAGAATTTTAAATGTACTTCAATGCTTATTAATTTTTTATGGTTAAAAATATATTGAAATAAGGAGATGTCTTTCAAAAATTATTATTTTATATTTAATCATAGATAAGCATGAAGGGATAACGCCTCCGTCAAGTTTGCACTTGCGAGGGGTGTTCGGGTGGAAGCCTTGTCTTTAAAAAAAAAAGAGTTATTGGCCTTTTCTCTTGTGAAATCACTTGTATTTTACTGTTGCCGAGAGAGGGTCGGTTTTTATTTTATTATCATTTAAACTTAAGCATATGACAATTCACAGTTTTGAATATTTTCGAACAATTTTCATTTTTATGATATATCTATTTAAATGTATTTAACATGTACTGTGCATGTGTTCACTATAAAAATGAAATGCACGTCGTTTTCAATAGAAAATAAAATACATATATGTATTTAGATATTGATAAAAAAGATTACATGTAAATGAAAGCTTACCATCTTGGATATCTGGCAAATCATCCATATCTAAGTAAGTCCGTGTTCTCGGAAGAAATTGAGCGGAATGAAAGAATAGGAAGAGCGGTACAAAAAAAAAACAAACAAACAAAAAACTAAAGGGTCATATCAAAAGTAATAAAAAATGTAAGCAAAGGTTGGTTGTATTTAGAGTAAAGGGTGTTAATTTTGTGAAGGATTTTAAATAATATTAGGTTACGAATGCAATCAATTAATCTTTTTAGGATCCGTTCAACTCAACACAAAGGATGTAATTATTTATTTCGTTTTAAATTATATTAGTAATATTATTTATTTATTATGATAGTATAGAAAAGTATATTCAATGAATGAATGCGATCATTAAGATTGATTGGGGTCTTGACCCAACTGTAACTTAAATTAGAATTACGAATTAAATGGATTTCTAAAAAAATATATTAATTTAACATAGACCCGTAGACTTCCATAAAAACCCCAATAACCTAGAATCAATTAAATTGTGATGCCATAATGTTCTAGAATTTCGTTTGTTACTCTCACCAGCAAATAAACCTAGGGGGGGGGTGGGGGTGGGGGGTGTCAAATAATATGAAATGCAAGTAATCTTCCTACATTATATGTACATATATTAGCAAATATAACATTCTCATTAAATAGTAACAACCAACGATAATTGACCCCAATAGTTTTAATTGATTCAGTAACTCTCTTGCTACCCCCCCCCCCCCAATCTTCCTCCAATCCCCCGGTAAATATAAACTATGGAAATATAAAACAGGTAATTTTTATTAAGAATTGTTTCAATTTCAGGTAAACATGGATTTTGATGTTGTGGTTGCAGCTCTCCCAGCTTTTGCTTCGTGTCCGCCCGATTGTTTTATTGTTAAACAATTTTATCAATATTGATGATTATCACTAAACCCCCACCTGATCCTTTGGTGGATGTGCGACATCGTCTTTGTACAGGTGAACCAGGTGTGTGGCAAGGAAGAGATATATTCTGCATGTTTTCAGACCATTCCTATGGCTTTTATGAGATAACAGGCGAGAGTCTTGAAACTTTTCTAAACCTTGTGCAGAAAATAACTAACGCTATGGGTAGGAAAATGACTGGCCATAATCTGTCACCAAAAAAACCGTACGCTTTTATTTATGATTTGGTTGAGATGTTATCCATCTTACAATTTCTTGTCTCAACTGTTTGATGTAAGTACCACAACAATTCATGAAGAAATTGACCAGTTAATGCCTGCATTCCATGCTGTAGCAAATTCATTTATCACGTGGCCATCAGTTGATGAATGGCGGGATATGATACATATTTGGCCAAAATTACCAAATGCAGTTGGTGCAATCGACGGAACATCAGTCGAAATATATTGTCCCAGAACGGAACCACAAAGACCGTATTACTCTGGTCATAGAAATTATCACGCGTTACATGCACAAATCATAATTGACAATTCGGGGTTGATTCGTCATCTAAAAAGTGGGTTTCTTGGACATCAAAACGACGCTCAGCAGTATTCCATAATGTCCTACAAAATTGGAAGAGACCTCCCTTTCCCATTAGACTGTTTCATTTTAGGTGACAAAATATATCCAAACAGATATCCAATTATAACACCCTTTTCTCAACACCAAATAGTTACAAGAAATCATCAAGAACAAAGAAAGCGCCGAAAGTTTAATAAAATTGTATCATCTTATAGAACACTTGTAGAACGAACAATTTGTAAGTTGAAAAAATATAAAATTTTAAGCAGTGTATGGCGGCATCCAAGAACAAAATTGGCATATGTTGTAGATATTGTAGCAGGACTTGTTTGTAGACAATACCATCTCCGATTTAAGCAAACACCTTGTCCATTCTTAATAAATGCATAAATTATGCATATACAACTGCATTATAAGTATTTTAAACGTATTATAATATTTATGAAACACAAACCTTTTTTGCCCAATATATAGAGCTGACAATGCACGAAATCTTCCTTTAATGTATCAATTTTATCTAAGAAAATAACGAAAAAAAAAACCGGCGGCGTGAACAGGTAAATTCTAATTAAGTTTAAAAACGTGTTTTGATACGTTCCACAAGAACAGTCTTTTGTTTGCGGTCCGCAGTCAGCAGTCCGCAGTCGGGTGTCTGATATTCCGAAAATGTGCAGTATTCCCGTCCCGTAGCTCTTTACGAAGAGGATATCGCAATGATGATGCTGTGTGTCTGTGGGTATGTATGTATGTTTGTCAAATTCAGCCTTATGGACAAATGTACAGAAATCACTCTTTATATATGATAGAAAATATCATTAATCGTCATTCTAGCAAAGAACATTTGTTTAACTTTCAATTGCTACCGAAAAGATTTTCTTCAATCAATATTGGCTATATGCATTTACAAATATGGATAATTTAAATAGAATTTGATTTAATTTGGATTGAACAGGGATAAAACAACTCGCCTGATCAACTAAATCATCAGGAATTGGTCTTACGATATATCTCTTCTCTTCATCTCTTACAAAATTAGAATTTTATTTTAAGGACAATTTTGACTTGTGGCTGGTAGCTTCATTATATGGCTCTTACTTATTCCACCTACATCCATAACTGTTATGCTTGTAGCTCTGTTGAAATGAATTTTGTATTCAAGAGAAAGATTTAGAAATGCCCGTCATGAAGCTAGAGAGTATTTGTTTTTCAACTGCAGAAATTGAATACAACAATCCATCCTCTTGATGAAAAACAAGCCTAGGTCTATGCCAGAAATCACTTTGGTCAGTGTAAAGTCTGCTGGTGTACTTTTGAAAGGACAGAACAGGGCAGCTGTTGTTTTCTGTAAATTAAGTACCTTTTTTTATTATTGACTTGAGATAACACAAAATGTGTTATCTGTTAAAATTGAATAATAATAATATAATGTATCATATGACACAATATTGTATAGTATCATAAGATGCAAGATCGTATTTTATATTAGTGTAATGATAAACAATGTATCTCACAATACCGTATAAAAATTAACATGATTATCAAACATTATGATTTTTTTAAAACATATGATAAACGATATTGTGTCAATTCACACTACAGTATGCATGAATATCCAATACCAAAACGTTCATATAATATAATAAGTGGCTCTAATAAAGGCGATGCCACATTAAGGAGATAATTCGTCTCTGTGAGCTTTGCAATCTGTGATTACCTATATTTTTTCCTATCTGATGTAAACTTCCTTTGGCAAACACTAATATGTTCTGATGGAAGAAATTATCATAATTCAAAAAAACGATTTGCTAAAATAAATTATCTATTCTAACAAAGAACCTCTTAAAATTATACAATTATGCATTCGATAAATTTAATAAATATGATAATGTTCTCCGACACACAGTTTACAAATAAAGAATAAGGAATCATTCTTTGAGTATTATGAGGTGATAATTTCGGTCGGGGTGTGATCAAATCCAATAAAGCCCAAAGGGCTTTATGATAGATTTGATCACACCCGACCGAAATTATCATTTCATAATATTCAAAGAATCATTCCTTATTACTTATATTTATATAATTTTAAGCCATCGTACGATTACATATTTAAATATTAATAAGCAAACCCCGCTGGAGCCTCGATTTGGCGTCATTTGTATTATGGGTTATAGAGTACAAAATCGATTCGAAGTGTTATCACAGGCAAAGACACTGGATGTTGTAAAATTATATATCATTAAACGTTGTAATACAACTAAACTGTGTTTTGAAAGTATTTTACACAAAAGTAAAACGTGATATTAATTTGTGCTTTTCCACATTACCTTTTATACATAAGCAAAAACTTCACGTCATAGTTGTGTCTATACTGTCTATCACACGAACAATTCGTTATTATACATAATCGTGTTGAGATAAGCATTAATTACATATGTTATGTTATTCTGAAAGTCCAACTACTCATAAGTACAAAAGTCAAATATCAAATGAATTGGATGTTTTAGAAAGCGATATTATATTCATTCCGGTACATCTAACACTTCTTTATGTAATAAAACAGGAAAATTCCTATATTTCCTATTTCCTGTTTATGAACATATATAAATCCATTAGAGAAACATCATCGGCATTATAAAACACGTCGAACCATCATAAAGGACGTCCTGACTCCACTATAGCTGTTGGTCAGCGAATACCAAAAGTTACAATTCCCACTGACTATACAACTTCCGTTTCCATAGATACCATTCAGGTTTGCCCACGTACAGACGTTATGCCACCATGCCCCTTGACGTGCGAAGGCGCAGCTTGCGGGAGCAAAATCGTTATCTATATCGGATGTGCTGAACTTGTAGCCATTTGTATTGGTAGTCCCATGGCTTTCAATGGAATCTCCTGTGAGATAAAAGTTAAAAAAAAGGAAAGTTATACGAAGAAGAAACCCAAACCCATTTACCCATTTCTGTTAAAACGCTAGGAATCAGATAACGACAGATGAAATCGAAGCGTGTCTTTGCTTAGGCCAGGGTCATATCATTAAACATAGTTTGTATAGGACGGAATGAAAAAAAAGACATATTGTTGTTGTTGATTTTCATTCATAATCACAAACGGGTTCGTTAATAATAACTTTAAAGAGGAGGAAACGATAATGTGATGGTCCAGGGTCAGTATACATGTACCTATATAACACTCACAGGGTATTTTCCCTCATTGAGCCTCCAGGCTTTACTCTGGTTTAAATGGAATATCGTGTGACACTAGTCCACGTGTACCTTGTTTAAAGAAATCAAAATAAAAGCTATTTATATCACTATTGAATACTGTTCACCCAGGGTATATAAGGCCTTACCTGGCCACACTTCGAGTCTTTCGTGTAAAAGGCCACGTGTACGTGGGTCATTCACGCAGTGTATGACAAAATTCTTTACTGCGCTGCAGTACCATTTCTTATACTGAGAGTTGGAGAAAATTCGGGTGTTCGTGAAAACTCCCTTTCATACCTGGTAAAATGCCAAATTTATCTGACTCCAGCTCTGAAAATGAAAATGTCGATAAGGACATTGTTCAGTTATTTGCGTCGGATTCGGAGGTTGATACGAACATACAAAATGAAAATGCCGACCGACCAAACACAAGAAGCGTGGCTTCTACTTCAACAACCGGGAAGGGTAAAGGAATAAGTTCCAACAAAAGGGGAAAGGCCCCAGCAAAAAAGGTAAACAATAAAAGAAAAAACGAAGAAAAAACAACAAAAAATAAAAAACAACAAGACTTCAATCCTTCCCAATTATTTTCTTTATTGAATGAATTTCTTAAGAGAACAGAACACGTCGATAATAACAACAATCCATGCACTTCCGGGACTACCGGCGAGAACCCAGAAGGGGTGATAGAATGTTTTCCGGATTCGGATTTTGATCATGTTCAAAATAACGAAACAGATATGTTCTCTATTGATAATGACCCAGAGGTGGTCTTTGATGATGATAATTCTGAAATTTCAATGCCAAAGATATTTGAGGATGAAACAAAATTTTCAGAGTCGATTTCGGAAAATATGGCTAAGTTTATTAAAATGGGTTGTACCCAAAAGGCTGATGTTTCAAAATATTTAGATGAAGTCAAAATTCCAGAAAACTGTAAAAATCTTGTGCCACCATTAATAAATTCTGAAATTTGGAATAATCTTTTTCCTAATGTCCAACAAAGAGACAAAACATTGCAAGATGCGCAAAGAATTCTCGGTCTATCTATAGTTCCCATGATTTCACTTGCTGAAATGTTCAAGACAAATAAATTTGAAATGAAAAAAGCCAAAAAATGTGTTTCGGATGCAATTACTCTGGCATGCAATGCGATGTACGAGTTGAATGTAAGACGCCGCTTTATTCTCAGGCCATTTGTACATAAGAGATTTCAACAATTGTGTGCTGCAACAACTCCAATTGAGGAGAAAACTCTTTTCCCCTCTGACATTACAAAACGTATGAAAGAAATTTCTGATGCGTCAAAAATAAACAAGCAATTAACACCTGGTTTTCCTCGCAATATTCAATCAAAAAACTTCAGAGGGAAAATGAACTTCCGAGGAAGGACAAGTCAGTACAATCCATACTCTCGAGGAGGCGGCAGGTCAAGCCGGTCAAGAGGCTCGGGTTACAACCGAGGACAAGGCAGAGCAGGGTACAACAGATACCAGCAGAATTATTAGATGTGAGTAACTTAAATTTTGTTGCTGGGGGTTTAGCAAACAATATAAGAGAATGGGAGAAGATAACTTCAGATTCATGGATCCTTGATACAATTTTAGGTTACAAAATTGAGTTTGATGAAATTCCTTTTCAAAACAAAATTCCTGTTCCTATTAAATTTAATGTAAAACAAACGGATATAATAGATCAAGAGGTTATAGACCTCCTGAATAAAAATGCAATCAGGGTAAGCAAGTTTGAAGCAAATCAATTTATTTCTAATATTTTTATAGTGGAAAAGAAAAATGGCAAATTTAGACCGGTGATAAATTTGATGAAATTGAATGAATTTATCACTTATCACCATTTTAAGATGGAAACTTTAGATGTGGTTTTATCTTCTATAAAAAGAAACTCATTTTTTGTCAGTATTGATTTGAAGGATGCTTATTTGTCAGTACCCATTTATAAAAATGACAGAAAGTATTTGAAATTTTTTTGGAAAGGAGTCCTTTATCAATGCAATGCACTAATGTTTGGTTTGGCATCAGCTCCGAGAGTTTTTACTAAATTAATGAAACCCATTTTTGCTTTTATACGACAGCAAGGAATATCTTCATTTTATTATATTGATGACTCATTAATTCAGGCTAATCATTTTGCTAAATGTGAACGGGATGCAAAATTTTTAGTTAATTTGTTAGAAAGCTTGGGATTTGTTGTTAACAGAGAAAAATCGGTTTTAATACCATCTCAAGAAATACATTATTTGGGTCATATTATAGACTCTGTCAAATTCAAGGTATATCTACCAGATGAAAAAGTTGAAAAAATTATTTCTTATTGTAACTTGATTTCAACCAAAAAAGTATGTTTTATTAGGGAGGTTGCAAGATTAATAGGATTATTTACTTCCTCCCTTCATGCCATAAATCTAGGAGCTCTATTTTTTAGATACTTAGACAGAGATAAAGTTCAAGCTTTGGCTAAAGAGAATAACGATTATGATGCACAAATGTTGTTGAGTGATATGTCTATTAACGAAATAGTTTGGTGGAAAGAAAATATAACACTTAGGAATGGGAAATGGATACGGGACCCAAAAGTAGATATTTATTTGGAAACAGATGCTTCAAAAGCTGGATGGGGTGCAAATTTAAATGGTAAAATCACTGGTGGCAGATGGTCAAAAACAGAATCAGTTTTGCATATAAATATTTTAGAAATTATGGCTATCAAATTTGCATTACAGAGTTTATGTCAGAATATGAAAAATATACATATTTGTATTAGATCAGACAATAGCGCTGCTGTCTCATACATTAATAATCAAGGTGGATCAGTATTATCATTATTTGAAGAGGCTAAAAATATTTGGCTTTGGTGTGATAATAAGAATATACTAATTTCTGCTGTTCATATTGCGGGAAAAAACAATGTTACTGCTGATTATATGTCTAGATCCTTCAGTGATTCAACAGAATGGAAATTGAATGAAAAGGTCTTTGATGAATTATGTAGAATATTTTTTTATCCAGACATGGATCTCTTTGCATCTAGACTAAATAGACAATTAGAAAATTATATTTCCTGGTTTCCTGATCCTTTTGCTTTTACTTCAGATGCATTTTCTATCAGTTGGTCAGATTTTAAACCTTATATTTTTCCTCCTTTCAGTTTGATTGGGAGAGTTTTACAGAAGTTGGAGGACGATCAGGTGAGCAAGGCAATTATAGTTGTACCAAAATGGGCAACACAACCCTGGTATCCAATGCTACTAAACATGTTAATAGGAATTCCAGTGCGTCTGCCAGTAATTCCAAATCTACTTCGGTTAGCTCACAACAATCAGTTACATCCTCTAAACAGAAGGAAAATGTTTCTATTCGCCTGTATGGTATCAGGAGAAATCTCAAAAGCAGAGGTCTTTCAGAGAAATCTATTGAGCTCATTTCAAATTCATGGAGACAAAGTACCAATAAAAAGTACAACTTTATTTGGGCAAAGTGGAATTTTTGGTGTAATCAAAGGGATATCAATCCCATGCAACCAGCTTGTAATCAGTTAATTAATTATTTATCAGAATTGGCCGAAAATAATTATTCATACAACACTATTAATGCATACAAAGCTGCAATAACTCAGACACTTTCAGTCACAGGAAATTTTTATTTTAATCAAAATCCTTTGCTGATACGATTTATGAAAGGAGTATTTTTGAAAAATAGACCTAAACCAAAGTATACCTCAACTTGGGATGTTGGTAAGGTTTTGACATATTTAAAATCTCTTTACCCATTGGAGAATTTAGATTTGAAAAGTTTGACTATGAAATTGGCATCACTGATAGCTTTGACTACAGCACAAAGGGTTCAGACATTAATATCATTGAATATCAAAAATATGTCTGACCATGGTGAATACGTGGTGTTCACCATTTCTGATTTACAGAAAACTTCTAGACCAGGTCATGATATGAAAAAAGTAAAAATAAATTCTTTCTCTGACAAAAGTTGTTGTGTGTTACACACATTGCGATATTATTTAGAAAAAACAAAGGATTTAAGAAAAACGAGCAAATTATTAGTTTCATTTAAAACTTATGATGAAATTTCAACTTGTACAGTTGCTCGATGGCTGAAAGAAATATTGAAAAAAGCTGGTATTGATGAGAAAGTTTTTTCGGCTCATTCTTACAGAAGTGCTTCTACCTCAGCAGCTTTTGCTAGAGGTGTGCAACTTAAAGACATTTTAGAAACTGCAAATTGGGCAAATGCAAAAACATTTTATACATTTTATAGAAGAGAATTGAGCAACACTTATTCTGATACTATTTTAAGCTCATCTAAGAATTGATTTTCTTATAGAAGTGGTTTGACTTTCATCGATGGACGGATTTACGAGTACCCGGATACAGTCTCAGGATTATTCTTAAAAATGATTGCACAGGAGGAACATGGTCACAGTGACATATTTTTGCGTGTTAGTGAACGATGAACTGTATAGACTGTGGTGTGTTCCTTATGACATGGATATATCGGACTTTGGAGTAATTATTGCGTATAATTCAACTTGATTAATAAATGTATTTTTCTTTTCAAAATGTTGTTATTTTATTTTCTCTTATTATGTTGATGTTTTAAATTTGCTGTCTTTATTGCTTTAAAGATTCCATTTAAACCAGAGTAAAGCCTGGAGGCTCAATGAGGGAAAATGGAACCCTTATCCAAGCATCCTTAAGGATGTGATGGATGAGGGTCATTTTCCGAATTAGCCGTAAGGCTACGAGGGTTTAAATACCCTCCCATATATTTCTTTTGATGCATTGGTGCAGAAACAATTATACTAAAAATCCCACCACTAGACAACAAATTTAAGAACATGAACCTGATAATATAATTATTAAGTTTGCTTTAAAACGACTCGAAGTGTGGCCAGGTAAGGCCTTATATACCCTGGGTGAACAGTATTCAATAGTGATATAAATAGCTTTTATTTTGATTTCTTTAAACAAGGTACACGTGGACTAGTGTCACACGATATTCCATTTAAACCCTCGTAGCCTTACGGCTAATTCGGAAAATGACCCTCATCCATCACATCCTTAAGGATGCTTGGATAAGGGTTCCATTCCCCACAGGTGATTTTAGGAAAAAGATTTTTGTACATTTCTAAAAAAAAAATTCAAATTTATACATAGACGAGATCTGGCGTGTATCATTTGGCCAACTGTCAAACTATTTAATGATTTGTTTTTACAATAATTATATATAGTTATTTTTTTTTCTAAAGGACTATGTGCAAGATAAAGAGTTTTAACGCCATAGAATTCAAACTGAATAGAGCTTTAGAAATTTGCGTAAAGAATGGATAACATATTTATATCAGATTTATAAAGATAAGTTGTCTAATCACTGCCGTAACAGAAATGTGATATTTAAAAAAAAAAATGAGGTATACGTATTCAGCCGGAAATCGGGTACATGTGTATATTCCATCAGTTTAAAAAAAATGATTTTGAGGGCATGTTTTCTCCAACACCATTCTTTGATATAACATGCAAAATAATATGAACATTAATATATATGTGAAAATTGTTTTGGTGCAAGGGTGCGCTCTATACCTCCTACTCTTGGATATGTCACGGTGTGAAATTCAATATTTCGGACTATTTTTAATTATTGTGTAAATTAACTTTTTCGGACTTTGTGTTAATTGGTACAAAAAACTTTTATTCTATTTTGACAACTGTTTTAAACATTTTTAATTCAGCACAGCCTTAATCCTACCTGAGGCAGAGTCAGAGATGGACAGCTAATCTTTTTATTGATTTCTGTTCATGTTTATTGACACTTCGTCTTTGATATTATTAATCCTTTTATGTACATGCTGCTATCATAACGGACATACTAGAAATTGGTTAAAGCATAAAGCGTTATATAGATAGCGTATGTTTATTTATGTTCTTGGAGAACTGTGTTATTTAGTCCAGTGATAAGCCTGTCGACGCTGGGTCAAAATCTAAAAAAACGCTACTACTGACCATGGTGCGTCAGATCATTAGTATGCACTTGATTGCATTTACTTATTAGGAGGAAAATGTTGTAGCGCACTGTCTGTGCGTATAAAATGGGGGTGCGGGAAACACGGCTCTCCAGTAGTCATCTGGAAGCTGTCTTTCTGCCTCCTCTTTTTATACATTTGTAGATTCAGAGGGTTTAAATAATATTTTATTTTCAGAGATATTTGTAATTAATATTAATGTTGATAAGTTTCATGGTAATTAATATTGTTAATATTGTTAAAATGTCATTTTAAATTGTTATATCAAAATAAAGAGTAGTCATCTGCAAGCTGTCTTTCTGCCTCCTCTTTTTATACAGACTGGGATACGGCCTACTTCCCATGTAGAGGTGGAGACATGCCGGAAACACCTTGGCTAGCGCAACCGCCAGGTGTGGGCATGCTGGAATAAAGATCTCGAGGATCTATAGAAATTAAATATCATAACACTCCATATAACCCCTAGTGGACTTTTACAAAATAGTATTGGAGGCGTTACGATACTGCTTAAATGGCATGGTTTACTTAATCAATAGGTGTTTGATAATTAAGCTTACTTCTGTACATATTATATTAATCCTTCATTGTATTATTCTATTGTTTATTAAATATAATTCGGAATTGTAAAATATAGTCAGTTGGAATCAGGCCCTCGGTGCTGATGCATACCAAACTAACGTAAAAGTATATTTTATGTAAAGTCTATATAAAAGACTGAAAAATAAATTGCGTGTTGGCTTGTTGGAGGTTTCATGAGGCTGGGTCCAACAACAAGAGAATAAGCTCAAGGTTGGCCCAGAATTAGTCCTGTGCGGGAAAGAGAGCGCCCCGTAATAGATATAAAGAAAAACTGATGAATTTTTCCTGGTTTTCAGAATATGCGAGAAATGGTCCATTCAGCGAACGTCAAAAAAGCACAATGAAGAAATCTTTTAAATTTGTGTAACTCGAACATTCAGTTTTTTGTTTTATCAAAACATCTAAATGATATGATTTTCCAATCTATAGAAATGGGGGCAGAAACTACACCTTATCGAATAATTAATATGCTTCTTTGTAGGTTTTTCCAAAAAGAATAAACGATTGTTTGTCCTTGCCTGCATTTCCTCGATAAGATCCGACTTTCAATCTCATTCTGTATCCATCTGATTCGTCAGCTACAGTGAAGTTGTTATATTTTGCATACGCCCATCCCCCAGTGAATTTCTCGAGACGTACGTAAAAATCTGAAGTTCCCAAAGATGTCAGCTGGTGAAGATGATCGTTTCCTGAATAAAAAGGTATTTATACAACTGACAATCATATTTAATGTTAACAATCACAATTTTATTTATTTAACAAGACCTTTTTTAAAATTTTACCTTCTACCTAAAAAGAACAACACAAAAAGAAAAAAAGGGGGAAAACACTTGAAAGACAAAACAAATAAGTAGTTTTACATATAATTGTTAAAGTTATTTTTAAAAATTTAAAATTGTCATACCAAGCCAGTACTCTCCGTTTGGCTCTCCAAATCCTTTTTTGTAATTGTCCCAAAGAAGATAAAAGTCTACAGATCCGTCTCTTCTGTGCTGAAAAACCTAGAAGTTCAGATCACTGTATAGTGTAACAAAGATTAGCCAAGGAATTGTTCCCTAACAAACATGCTTCAATATATACATGTATACTCCGGCTTCTAATTCAATCCCTGTGATTTAAAAACACGCATCTTTTTATGCCTTTTTTGTTGTGTTTCAAACAATAATTTTGTTTTGATAATCGGTTCAATGCCATACACCAAGGGGACTTTTAAATTTCTATATTCAACCACTATTCTAATATTTTTTGTTGGTTATAGTTGCTATTAGATAGAGAAGAAACCCCCATACCGTCCATCCACCGCCATCCGTCGTCATATCACAGTACACTCTGACTGACGTTTCTACCGGAAGGTATGGGTATATAGAGTAAACGCCATTATTGCTGTAGCCATTTGACTTCAGCTCTTTACAGTCCTTGAACATACCTGTAAAATAACAGTCACTTTAATTATGTTGATTCTTCTTATTGGCGTATACATCCGAGTTTTGGCATATGATAAATGTACTTGTTTGCTTCAAAATAGCAACTCTAGCGTTATAAAAAATAACCCACCACCAACAATTAACAATAAGTTGGAATTAGAATTCATTTCACGCATATAGGCAATAGAATGTAATAGAAATGGTATTTCTCAAAGATTGACTGGGAAAGAAATTAATAATCCCCAGTTTAGCTAGAGTGCAATGTACACTATTCATCAAACCTGTCGGGGAGGCAGATGAAGATGGATTTGCCGTTTGTTCAACGGTTTTGGTAGTTGGGCTTAATGTTGTTGTAATAAATGTGGTGGGAACAACAGTTGTTGGTGCGGTTGATGCTGTAACAACTTCTGTTTTGGCAACTGTTGTAGGTGCCATCGTTTGGGCAAGTGTGGATGCGATAACCGAAGATGATACGAATGCAGTCTTAGTTGTCATAGTGGTTGAAGTGCGAACTGACATTGGTAGAATCGTCGATGTTGTCTCTAAAATAAAAATACTGGTCATGTCTTGCAAATCATTTCCCAAATCGAAATTATCATGAAAGAATTCTATTTTATAAAACGTAGGCTTTGTTTAAGCACTTTTAGGCAATACAAAGATATCCGTCGAATCTTTAAATCATGATACAGGTGCATACTTATCAAAAATATCTGGTCAATTAGAAATACATGTATATGCATGTTTTATTGTTGTATAATCCGTCATAAAATTAGCGTACGTACCTCCAGTTGTATCCTGCTGTTGGCCATCAGTGTTGCTTTTGTCTAGTTTAAATCAAATAAATGCATACCAGAATTATCATTGCGTGAAGTTTATTCAAAACTAATTGGGAACATTTAAAAAGTTAGGTATCACTGAACCATGTACAGTTACGAAACTGGTTGGGATTTATTGCCAATTAAATTGGGCTTAAAATGTAATTAATTCTTATTAATTATTATCATGTTACTATTTCACAATCTAGTACAGGAGCACATTCACAATTGAAGAAAAAAAATCAACTGGAAATTTTTTTTATTTGAAAGTCGTTTCTACATGCATAGAATAGAAATATGAGATGTTATTGTTTTACCCTACATGTAGCTACAGAACCGGAATTTCCTCAGCTTTCAAATTAACTGCTCCAAAACATTTACTACCATTTGAAGTTTTCATCTGCATTAAAAATGACTTCTTCAACAAATGTTTTATTGCATAAAAACCGAAACCAAAAAAGACAAAGTTCTGCAAGGGGTATGATACGGATCTGTATCAGCTCTAAAGGGCTGATAACCTGTCTGATACATGTACATATATGAGTTTGTGATGTCATCTGTATCACATATGCAAAAAAACCTGTATTTACTACTAAAAATAAGATAAAGTTTTATACCACATGCTAGTGTCTCTACATAGCGGTTCGATTTTTACCTTGCTCCTTGAAGTGAAAAACCAAGAAGGTTGCTACACCACTTGCTATTATTATTATTGTCAGAACTAGCACTGTGACAATGCATGGACGTTTGCTTCTTTTAGATAAGTTTTGGTTGTTAGGCACTTTGGTTTCCAATTGATGACGTTGCGTTGTATCCTGAAAAGTTGAAGATTATATGGATATATATAATTTATCATAAATTTATAATAACCGTGCCAACAATTGAAGGTTTTTTTTGGATATGAATCTCAGTAACCATTAATTAGGATTTCAATTAAATGTTAGATGTGAAGCACAGTATACTTGTATTCTTTTTTGTTCCTGTGAATGCGGCAAACTTTTTCCGTGGATATCTTGTGAGTGGTTCTGTAAAATAAATTGATTTAAGGTTGTACATGTAATATCATTAGATTAGGTAGTAAATTTTTTATTCTACAAAAATAGGTACATGTTATTCAATATTGTTCTAGATATACACAGGAAAATGACTGTTTTACGTTGACAAACTATTTCATGTCATTAAACTGTCAATGTTAAAAAGTAATAACTTTAAAAATCATGTCATCTATATGTCATGTTTATTGTAGTCTTGTAATAAATTGGGATGCCATATTACAAAAGCCAAGTCAATTTATAATCAGGTCAGTATAGACAATAAAAACAATTTTCGCTTACTCTGGGAAGTTCAGGTACATAATTATTCTGTTGTCTCTGTGGTTGCAACTGACTCAATGGGCGAACAACTTGTATAGGTTTTTCATATTCCAATGAATCCTTTAGACTATAGTCCTGTAAAATATGGATCTCCACAAATTGAGACATTTTGAAATGATGCAAATAAAAAAAAAAAACGAATACTATAAAGCGACAAAACTTTAGTGTTTGTAAGAGACAAAGGTCGGGATTTTATTTTGTGCGTATTTATTATTTTTCACCATTTAAAACTGTTACTCTTTTCGTGTATTTTCTGTTGCTGTAAAGTTGCTGTTAATTCTATTAAACACAAGACATACATTAAAAAAATCCGCCGACTATTGTCAAAATGAAAAATCATTCTAATCAACGACGTGTTGCTGTCTCATGTGTTAAGAATGTGACTGTTTGTATTGGAGAAGTAAACTATGAACCCCATTGAAAATCTCTATTTCCTGACCTTCAAGCACACATGTCGTCGATTTAAATGCCTTTTGTACTTGTGGTTTTACGTGTCGTGAAAATTGGGCTGTTTGATGAAAAATAAAACCATGTCCCGGTTAATTTGTTAAATTGAATCGCCTATCCCATTTGAAGAGGAATGCAGAGGCTACAAGGTCCATTGTTAAGAGTGCAAAAACGTTAATTGAGTTAAAAATAAAGACTTCCACTGTGAAAAAATCATCTCAAAATACCATTACAATCTTCATATTTTGAAAGCGGATAAAAATTATGTGGTATGCAATTTCTTACAATATATCCTAATTCGAAACGTTTATTTATCCAAAATAATGAAAAAAAATAATTTACATCTATTTATTGATGTATTATCCAACTGAACATGAATAAAAATAAAATATAGGTTCACAAATCACAATCTCAATAAAGTTTCTAATAAAAAAAAAAACTTCAAAAAAGTCAATTATCTTTTTTTTTTACTAGAAGCAATTCATTACACGAAATGTATTACAAACTTAATAAAACTTAAGCTGAATGTATAACCTAAAAAGGAAAATGAATATTCTGCAGAACTACACTTACACTATTTTTGAAAAATTATTTTTAAATTTGAAGATTTGAAGAAAGGAAAATTATTTTGTACAGTTTCATTTTCTTTTTATTGTAAATACAAGCTAAGCTGCAATTCAACTTTACACAAATGTTGTAAACAAATCTTTCCGCTGACTTACATATTTTTAACAAAAATATATATATACATCATCATGCTAACTCGCTTCCAATTTTAAACCACTTAAAATTATTGTACATGATCTAAATAATACCTTAAAAGTTTTTTTTTTTATAATTGAGGATAAAATTAACACAACTTTTTTGTTTTGTTAATGACGACGTGATAATTGCTATTTCAATTTTACTAATCTTCATTCAACTAAATGTCTATAAATATTGTATTACCCGAAAATCCAGCGGTGTCGTATATTCGTGTTGCGATCCATTCAGCTTAGCAGAATTCTGTCCATTAAAATGGTGCTAGATAAAATAGGACGGCATTTTTTTAATATATAAGTGCATGTAATTGGTTAAATATACGTCCCAGTAAATAACATTTAATCGAACCTGAAGTTTTTGAATAACATGTTTTACATTACATATAATTATTATAACTATTATTGTTGCTTTTTGAAATAAGATTCATCATAGATGTATACTTGAAAAATTAATGATGACGAAGGGGTGCTCCTTGCGTTATGAATGCATGAATTTAAATGGTTCAGAATAAATTATCTACCAGAATTATACCAAAGGGTTTCGAATTAAATTACTTTACCTATAAAATATTGTTTAGTGTGGAAAAATTCCATAATTTTTACATTAGAGAGTAACATTTGAGAGTTAAGTTTTATATCGAGGTCTGTTTTTAAAGAAGATGAATACAATCTTACAAATTTCACGACCATCAAACCCTCCTTAACTATATTGTACTTACATCTGGTATTTTGTCATACGTAGAATTTGTTAGTTCAACATAGTCCGGATGGGCTTCCTAGAAAGGAGAAATATTTTTGTTAAAGTTAACAAACAAAATCAGATCGATGTAATTTTTTTTTATATTTCATGTAAAGTTTTCCATATATGATTTGTACCTGATTGTCTTCATAAAATCAAATCAATTCAAATATCAGTAAATGCCGAATAATCAAATTTATTTTTTTGGTACTTAACATGCTACAATATAGAGTTGTAATTAATATATGATTAATTTAACAATGTTTTGATAATGACACATACCTTTTGAAAGACAGAGATAGAAAATTTGATATGCGACCAACACAAAATACATTGTCAACATTATCTAAATGTAAATAAAGCATTGCAAAGCGATTCTTTATATATCAATTGATTTAAATGCATGTCGCAATTGTACAGGACTTTTGTGTCAATTCCAAATTAAAACTAGGGATATTGACTTACACCATTATTAATTACAATCAACTATATATATTGACAATAACATCAAATACAGTAAGAAATTGAACACTTGCTATATATTTCATGAAAAGAGCTTTGCTTTTTGGATCAACATTTCTGTGACCCCCTCTCTCTCTAAAAAAGCTTATCTTAACATTTACATTTATACATGTATTTTGAATGGTTTTTTTTTTACTTTAAACCTTTCATTAAACGTTCAGAATAATGATGTAGTTCAAGCTGTGTACATTTTTTTGTTTGGTTTCGTATCAACATACACATGTAACAGTCATTTTACCTAACATTAGCCTTCATAACACACGCGCCATTGTAGTTGCAAAGCAGTTATTTTTAACCTTACCTGGCAAGCTGTTTTAAGATTTTTTTTCAGAATCATATCAAATTACTGAATTTGTTTAATGATATGTTGCATGTATTCAATACTCCATGATATAAAGTTGTACTAACCTGTGTAATCTTATTAACAGCAGCACATTGTTCATAACTCGAATCCCGCAAAATCTAAACCAAAAAAAATATCTAAACTAAAAAAATCTTATTTTGTGGATTTATTGGTGTTGTATATTGAAATTTAGGTCATATAAGTAAATGAAGGACCACTTTAAAATATAAAGTCTGATTTATCTTCGTTTTTCTCTCTCTTTTGTCGGTTACCAGGTTTCTTTGAAAGGTTTAAAGTAGAGTGAACGTTTAGAAAAAAAAATGAAAAATTATGATTCAAAATGACAAAATCGCTATTCTTAGACGAAGAACATGCACACCAACATTTTGAAAAAACCGTGGGGACACTTAAATGCAAGTAGTATGCAAACAATTGAAATAAATAACAATTCTAATTCTCTTCCGGGTACATGAATTTATACGATAAAATCAATTTCAAGTTGATTTAAGATAGATAGGTATTGCATTTCTGCATACAGAAAATTAATGAAAGAATATAGAAAGTTTAGGCATATACACATCATTATTTTTCTTCACGTTACCTTTTTGAATAGGATTGACATATGTCATGCATTCATTGTTTCATTAAAAAAAATATTATGTTTAAATTAAGGTCTAATCGATTGCGTAAAAAATGGTGTAAGATATTTCATATAATTTGGCAAATGAGTTAAAGGTTTACCTTTTGCTAACCTTTTACACATTTTGCTATACAATCTAAGATACTTAATGATACTTTTCAGTAATGTCTGGTTTATTTAATGGTGAAATCTCAGCTTCCAACCTTTTAAATATAGACCGCAAAGTTGCTAAAGGTTCTTTATTATTCAATGTATGCAGATTAAAATTGGCTTGTTTTATCAAATTAGCATTTAACGAGTAATAAGGGGTGGGGGGGGGGTGGGGGTGAAATCAAAGTTGAACCAAATTTCGTCCTGGGCGGTAGATATGCAAAGCGTGCGATTAAAAAAGTTGTGGATGCTAATTCAAAAAGATATTTCCTTCAACATTTACAGCATTAATTCGGCACTAAACGAATGGGAGAAAATTAAAAGTTGTAATCATTAATAAGGCTTTGATATTATTTCAGCCATAAAATTTTGTATGGTCACTTTAAATAAGATTCGTCTCTAAACGTTTAATTTCTAGATCAGAATACAGGATTTTAAAAAAAACATATTGATATCACTTTTATTACATATACGTATCGAACTTGTGCATATTTTTCCTGTATTATAAATTAAAACACCAGGATAAAATCCGAAAGGATTGAAATAAAATATTTTATCAAAATCTAAAGATTAAACTTGAAAAAAAAATGTTTAAGGTTCCGAAGACAAAGAAATTGTTAACGTACCTCAGACATGTTTTTTTTCTATTTTAAAGCCAGCAAAATTCTAACAGTCGCCTATAATGCAACGTTTTCCCTCCGTGTTTAAAGGTCTTGCAATGAAACTTCACTAAACTGCCTGGTATTGAATGGTTTATTTTAAATGGGTTATTTTTCTTCTCGGCCCTAACCTCTTTTAAAATTCAAAGGAATATTCACAAAAAAGATGACACTGCAGAAAACTATATTGTTCAACATTAATTTTCACACAGCAAAACTGCCCTAGATTTTTTAAGGTTCAGACGTAATTCGTTACATGTACCTATTATAGAGATTATTTATACCATCATGATGGTAAACTTCAATGATTTTTCATAAGTCATGCATTATTATTAAGAGAATGTTTTGTTATTTGTTATTAAGTATGTATATGTAATAATACTAATATAACTTTTGTTCATAGACTTGCTATCCTTAAAACCAAAACAAAACAGAAAATACAAAAGCCGCCACAAAACAGAGAAAAAAACAGACTACACTATATTTCGCTAGCATACTTCCTTATTAAAATTTTGTTTTGGTTCTTATCTAAGTAATATGATCTATTCTAACAAATTTTACTTTTTTTCAGAATGAAGTCTAATTTTGATAAATATCTTAATTAATAATCCTATCAAAAATGATTTTTTTTTCCTAAAATAAATCATATAAACTGAAAAATGAACAAGAACCCCCCAACAAATACTGGTAATGTAATCTATAGTGGTAACAAGTAGATATGACTACAGGAATGATATTGTAATTCAATACTTTATGACTCGAACTTGTTTACATAAAAATAAATTCTTACCGTTCTCTATGTCTTTTAACTTGATTTCTACCATTCAAACTGCCATGTCAATCTTTCAATATGCGTAAGTAAACCATTTAGTTACAAATATTATTAAATAAAGCTGATCTAAAAAATATATGTGTCCTTTTATCCCTTTATAAACTTTGCACTATTTTACCAATCATAAGTTTTAAACAAATTTAAAAAAAGTAACTAGGAAAATCCCTAGGCGGATGCAAACTCATGACTTCAAACATTATGCTATCAAATGTGACTGTCAAACCGGTTCGAAAACCGGCCCCAGATAGCTTAGTTGGTAGAGCACCTGACTAGAGATTCAGGGGGCCTGGGTTCGAATCCTAGTTTGGTCCGTCATTATTTCTCCCATTCCGTTACATTTGGTGCCGTGACTAATCTCTGGAACTGACTGGTTAACTCCTGCCAGGAAAAGAGCCTGGGGTGATCTTCAAGGGCAAAGATCATTTAAGGGGGAGGAATGTGATGGTCAGACCTGTTCGAATACCAGCGCCAGATAGCTCAGTTGGTAGAGCACCTGACTAGAGATTCAGGGGGCCCGGTTTAATGATACATGTACGTCATGTTTCACCAAACAAAGTCATTTTGCCCTGCAAAAGAGCAATCATCACAGTTACTAGGATAGGGTCTATGACCCTAGCACAAGTTTTTGTTTCTGTTACGTTAAAAAAAAAATTGAAATTAAGTTGACATGTAGACAGACAAAGTTATCATAGAAAACAAAATGTTTGCCCTGTTGCTTCTTCTGTCCAAAAGTTATATTTGAAGAATGTTAGATACATCTAGTACATGTTGAAAATCACCTCATCCTTGAGTTAACATGTATACGTAGAATATGTAAATGTATCTTTGACTGTAAAAATAACATCTACTTTGAAAATTATTTTCAAAATGAACAAAAAATATATATTTGGAATATTTTTTTTATATACATGTAAACAAACATAGGTAAAATTTGAACATATTCCCATGAAATTCTATTATCACCATGGAGCTATCAAGCTGTATATTAATCTTATTTTACTTAAAAGCATGCATCACACTGGTAGCTATACATGAAGGTCTTATTGCTTTAGCGTGGTTGACAGGAGAGTAGAAACCCCATATAGCTATAAGTATATATAAGATATTCACTAAAATGAGTGTTTAATTAAGCTCACTTTTTCATGGAATCAAGAAATATCATATGCTGGATGGAATGTCTCGTTGTCTGTGGCTATATATAAATATATACATGATCATTTAAGGGAGAAGAAATGTGTGGCTCAGACTGGTTCGAATACCGGCGCCAAATACCTGGTTTGGTAAGGCACCTGAATAGAGAATAAGGGGCCCGGGTTCGAATCCCGGATTTTTTCCTTAACTTATTCTTAAAAATTGAAATAAAAAAACTGCATTGTTAGATATTTAAAGGAGCGGACAGAGATGAAAAATCTAAATTAAAATGGATAATATATACATATACGTGGCTTTAATTCTGTTTGTTGCAGCTGACTCAAAAACATAAACTTGTTCACTGTGTGCATTTGAAACCAGTAAATTGGTATTTAGTGTATTTCAGTAAAATTTCTATAACTGTTCCAAAAAAGTATTTTAAATAAAAGACTGATTTGAAAAACAATATAAAGAGGGGGGCACCCCCATTAAACTTCCCTGTTTAATGCATGTATTACATCATTTATCCATATAGACGTAGAATCTGTTCATTAAATACTGTATACAAACTAATGTCTAAGTTTTACTACCAATCTGTCGTGGCATGAAAATGTATGAAATTAAAACACGCTAGGTTATGCATATTTATTTCATAATTTAACCCAAATTTGTCGGACTCAAAGTATCTGCCCGATGGATAACTCGCCCTACACTTTCCGCCATGATGTCAATTAGTTAACCCGTTTCTTGGCATTCCGTTCTGAAAAGTTTTTTCCATCAATACTAAAATAGCATTAATTGTTCCATTTACATGTAATTAATTCACTTTTTGTATTATTTGGCTTTAAGTCCAATCCAAGGTATCTACCAGCGATGCATGATAAACACGTCCTACACTTTTCGTTAATTAATCAATCCGCGTTCTTGGTTACCCCGTTCTGGAAAGTTCTATAATCCCATTCTCTCTCCAGATGTGCTTTTCAAGCGAATGAGTATCAAAACTAAAATCATCCACTGAAGACACAATTCGACTCATTTTATTTATTCAACATTTGTCAAATCTTAACTGTCAAATTTGTCAAATCTTAACTTCTATGTTAACTAAACAGGCTCACTGTACATATATTCACTCTTTACGTATTTATACAATATTATTTCATTACAAGTATATATTTTGATCGAAACTACGCCTGACTTGGATCCCCCAAAGCGTGTCCGTCACCTTACTTTTATTTTTGCTATTTTGGGCTTGTTTATCGAAAATGAAAGTAGGTTTTTTTTTTTATTAATTTCACAATTATAAATTAACAGTTAAAATTCAATTATACCATACGGACATCATCTTCAATGTGTTGAATTACCAAAGGTGTCAGCAGGTACTCTGGTGCAGGCGTTTTGTAGTTTATTTGCAAAATGCCTTTATTTATAAGTGTAGATTATAACCGGATTACAAAATAGTTGTGCCAATCTAACATGCAATACATACAGTAAATACTATTTTCAGGAAAATGTCTCTCTCCCTCTCTCTCTCTCTTTCTCTCTCTTTCCCTCTCTCTTTCATAAATTGTATGTAATGAATTAGGTATGTAAACGCACACGTATACAAAATGAAATATTGGAAAACTCACAAAATCACAGAATATTACTAAGTCTTTTGAGTGTGTTTACGTTATGAAAAATGTGAAGGCACATACAACCGGTGATTATGATCGGTTTTCGTAATGTTAGCGGATGTTATTCATTGACTTCCCATATGCAGAACATCAGTTAATCGCATTATAACTCTTATGGTATGTTGATACCCAATGTCAGCCGGGTGGACTTAGACAATGTACATAAAGTGCCTCGTCTAAGGGCACATCACACATCATCAAGCAAAGAGAGAATGATACATAACAAAGAGTTTGAAGTCAAGAAAGCAGTTTGGTTTAAATTTATTTTAGTAAAATAACGATAACTTCTGGTGAGAAATCATAGATGAAACCAATTTTATGATACAGAATTTCCGGAAAAGGCATACGCTTGGAACAAGTTCGTCCCAGCACACATAAGTCCAAAAGTTTCACCTTCCACTGTTCTCACCAACATTTCTCCTCCGTACACACGAATTATTCTAATATGAAAATCATACATGGAATAAATATTAGATACGATTTTTTCATATATAATAGTGTATGCGTTAACTGTTTTTTCGTTAATACGGATTGAGTTAATGGTATTTCCTTTCATTACTATCGATAAATAATTGTACTCATACGTAAAAGGAACCATGATCTTGTAGTAATTTCGGTAATGGTGGATTCCAGGTACGAATGACATTGACAGTTCGCCCACGTTTTCAAGTGAAGAGGATAATCCGAAACTCGCAACCATAATCGGTTTTCCTGATTCAATATAACATGATTCGTTGCTCGAAATAACAATATCGACATATTCCAAACGGTTATACAACTTACTCATATATTTATATGTACAATTGTAAAACATAATTCAAAACTCCGTTGCTATGATGCGTATCGCTGTATTTTGTATCGCTGTGCATATGAGGAGTGACGACATATGCTGTATCAATACTTAATGTCAACGGTAGTTGTTCAAACATGTGATCACAAACACCTTGTCCAGTGTCAGGGTTGCAATCGTTACCAGAGAAAACAGCTATAGGTGAAGATGATACAATGACTGTCCCTGTCATGTCTACATAATGTTCAATTTGGTAGGTCTCCAAATGGTTGAGTTTTAATATTAAAACATCCCCATTCTGATATGTTTCCCTGTCAATTTGTAGTCCTTCTTTCATTTTAAAGGTTATCCATATCCTTGTGTTTTTATGAAGTGATGCAATCGCACATTGACTGAAGTATTTCACAGGATTAGACGAAATAATTATATATTCAACTGCGAGTTTATGAACAGGGATGAGAGTCGTAATCCCGACTGATGAAGACCCATCGGTTTGACTAAAAATCATAGCATCACCAGAAGTTTCAATTGATATGCATTTCCTTTCCTTTGTAAAGCTTTCTAATTCCATTGAACTTGAAATGGAAAATTTTTCAGCAGAGGATGTGAAGACACTTCTGTCAACTAATGCTTTGATAGAATTATTCAGATGCCCAGAAGTTGTCACGTTCATTTTGACCCCGTGGACTGATGTGACGTATAAAGTATTTGTCGTGTTTATGGCAATTTTCATGAACAGAACGATAAACTGTCTACCCCAGCTTCCTTGAATAGACAAAATTTAGAAAACGATAAATTTCAATTCAAATCGAACATTTATGTATAAGGACATACATTCATATATTTAATTTTAATATATAGACATAATGAGTTATTAATAATTCAAAAAATGAACATTTTTTTAATTGATCAGATATACCAAAAAATTATTTTTAAGCTCTTGTAAATGTGTAGAAAATTAACAAAAAGCAAAACAAACCTGTGAATGGTTCAGGGGTAGGAAATGGCAACTTTGAGTCATCTTTTGAAGTAAAAAAAATATAATATTCAGTATAGTACAATATGTATATTATATTATACCAACGTAAAGTGCAACAGTTTATAGTGATTTGTTGTTCCATTTTATAAAATGATTACAATAAATACCACTAACAACAAACGAAACTGGTATAAAATTCATTTGAGTTCTCTAGTCTAAAAGGAACAAAATGAAAATTAAATTCCAACAATATATCATTTTATCTAAGACAAGGTTAACATCACTATATTGTGTTGCCACCAATAACTGAAAATTTACATTTCATTTTGTGTTTTACAACGTTTTTTGATTTATATTTTGAGCATTTCAAAATCATATGGATCAAACTTGCAATCTTTTACCTTATCCTGTTCTATTTAAAACAAAATTTAAGTAGCTGTGTTATAGTAAATTTTCTATAAAGTTAATTTATGAATTATGAATTGCAAATGTATACGTCATCGTATTTAAACAACTGAAGATTTCTATGTTATCATATAGATGTTTGTGTAGGTATAAGTCATTTTTATAAAGACCCTTGGGTAAAAAATAGATTTTTTCTCTTAAATTTCCTTTTTTTCTATCTACCAGCTTTTAGTAACTGCTTTTATTATATTTGTTTAAGTCAATACTATAAGACGACTGACATTAATTTGGCTAAATTTCCCTCTTGCTCAGTTACGTTTATATGCTCGTTTTGTTAAAAAAGTAATGCTTATCATATATATGAATTTACCTTTGTATTTAAAACGTACTTGATATCTAACTTCTATGGCAGCAATGGACACAGTGATTAGAATAACTGCACAGATTATGTAACATCTGGTTTTTCTCTTTGTCTTCCTTGATTCATCATTCATTGATTGAACCTTTTAGATAATAGTAAAACACCTTGATGAATATTATAAAAGATACGAAAACAGTAAAATGGTTCCGTTTAAAAATTTTAAAACAAAACACAAATACAGTGAATTTACAACAATTGAATTTTTTTCTCACAAAGAAGCGACTAATCTAATGTGGATCTTTTGTTTTAAGTAAATGAAATGCCAAATGACCACCTCACATTAGTAAGAGCCGCTTTATTATTCAAAGCAATGACATGCATACATAATTTAATTTAGCTGCGTCTTTAATTATAATGTTACACTTAAATCGTATAAAAAAGAGTATATGTCTCAGATACGCCTCCTTTTTGAAATACATATATGTTCATGTAATTAAGACAAATAAAAAAAAATCATTCTATAGTATTGTCAGCTACATAAAAGATAATATATAACTCATTTTTTTTAATGAAAAAGGATTATTTTTAAAATCTATTATTTTCATAAGGTTACCTTAGTATTGTGGAACACTTGGTAATTGTCTTATTGATTTTTTTTGGAATAATTAAAGTGGCTGAATAAACAAAATGCTTACTTATGAACATTTGGAATTGGAATTTTCAAACATATGCAGTTGTCATCACTTTATTATAGCTTCGCTGTACATTTTGTGACTTTCTCTTCGAGATGATTGCAAATTTGTGTATACTTGTTCTCTGGAAATTGAAGACCGCCTTCCAAACAAGGAATCGTATGTCTAAAACAAAAACAATTACAGTAATAAATTTCCCTATGTTTAACCATAATACGATGCTCTTATAAAAACTGTTCATTTGTGGTAAACTCACCGGTGGTCGTAAATCCTCAGGAATTGGTGCCGACCTTCCAGATAAACTAGAAAAGTATATCTGTTTTAAGAAAAAAAAATATTAAACGTTCCTTCATTAAATTCCCTACTATGTTACTGCTTGACTTGTTTCAATTATTTAGGGCGTCTGGACGAAAGGAATGACACCGTTATTATGAACATTGTGTCAGGACTAATTTCGTTGAGACATATATGACCCGCATTAACACCTACTTGAACCCAAAAGAACACTATTTACACTTTACATTTACTGTTGTCATTACTATTACAATTACTGTTGGTTTATCAGGCAATGACAAATCGATCCATATCTTTTACATTTTCATTTACATTAGGCATATAGGGGAAAACGTTCGGTTTATCAAGTACAAACAATTGTGAATATATCAGATATAGTGGTTTATAAATGATCACTGGTTTTAATTTTTAGCTGACTACTAGTATTTCGGGAGTACAACATCACCGAACCAAATGAACAACATGAAGTTCACTATATTGGATCAAGACAACGACCTTCGGTCAGGAGTAAACTGTGCTATCAGGACAAACGCAGGGTGGTGGCACAAAAGCTGTAGCTGTGCTAATCCAAATGGTCTCTACCTAAGAGGGGAAAACTCATTGGGTAATGAAGGTGTCACCTATGTACCGTGGCGAGGTACTCTTTATTCGATGAAAGCAACCCAGATGAAGTTCAGAAGAGTAAGTAAGGTGATGGAGCTATGTGGGTCCGACGGACTGCAGTCAGTACTAACTCATTTTTACGCTTACTTTTACTATGAAAATTTTTATATCCTGAAAAAACATTTCGTTTGTATATCAGAAACGTTCACGTATAATAAGTGTAACGATGTATTTGAATTGTTTAAAATTTCGTTTTCAAATTATCATTTATCTTTTTGTTGTGAATATTTATCAAAAATAGTTCTGACACGAGTTGGTTTTATTAACTATCATATATTTTGGGGTGATATTGGACACCTCCATATTGTGACGTACTTCATGTAGAAATAAATAAAAGAACTAGAATATAATTTTAAAATGCTTTCTTTCCTAAAACTGCGCGAAAACTGCTATTCGTTTATACAGTCCAAGGTCAGACGACACGTTCCTCGAGCATCTTTTTAGTATCTCCTCGTAATAAAGAGTTCCACAAAAATTATCATTTTTATAATTATTTTTAAAATGATTAAAATTTACTTGTAAATGATTTTGTGCCTAGATGGCCGAGTGGTTAGAGCCATGGCAGCTCACTGCCAGGTGCGTAAGTTCTGCAGGTCGTAAGTTCAAAGCCCGGGCCTGGCCGAGATAGAGCTTTTAAAAGAAAAAAAAACAACAAACGCTTGTTTTTCCGGGGATTATGTTTAGGGACTAGTCGTCACTCAAACGTCACAGCTACTTATAGCAAGGCACGTCAGTATATTCAACTGTCGGCATACATGTGTTGTGCATGTACTATGCCTAAATAGTAGTCAGGGTTTGATTACTCTTAAGGCATAGTACATGCACAACACAACACTATTACATAACAAAATATCTGTGAGCCAATGCTCAACTAGTGATACCCCCGCTCTGATGTGAATATGCAAAATCAGAAAAGTCGACATTTATCAGAAGGCTGGCATCCGATTGGTACAGAAATATATCCCAATATGACGTGCCTAAACAAATAGTGTGTTAAATTTTCAAGAATCTGCGATAAATAGTTGCTGCAAAATCTTTGACGGAAATTTGTTTGAAATTTTGGCTAAAAATAAACAAAGTACTTATTTAACAGGAAGTTGACGTCCGATTGGTACAAAAATACACCCCACGATATGGCATGCCTTAACAAAAACTGTGTGAAAATTTCAAGCATCTGCAATAAACAGTTGCGGAGATAAATGCGACAGAAATTTTTGTTACGGAGGGACAGACAGACAGACAGACACACAAGGGTAAAACAGTAAACCCCTTCTCCTTCGGAGCGGGGGTATAATTACAGCACCAAATAAACTCAACTCGGATGCAGCTCAGTCTGAACAGACCACTATGATGCCCAAATGTTCAAGGAAGTTAAGGCAGACACTATGATGCCAAGGGTTGTCAAGGAAGTTAAGACATAAACAAAAGGTTAGTCAACGAGAATGGCCTTTTTTACTGTCATAAACATGTAAAACATCTGCCTGATTTAAAGCAATTTTGCAACAGGAATGAGTATTACAATATTATATTATTTATGTATTACAGCACCAAATTAACTCAACTCGGATACAACTCAGAATGGACGGAAAGACTGAGTACTGTGGGTACATATTCTTCGACTGGGGAGTTTCTGATACCTTTTTTTACGTAATGTACGCGCACATTTGAT
Organism: Magallana angulata; assembly: GCF_025612915.1. Lineage (NCBI taxonomy): Eukaryota > Metazoa > Mollusca > Bivalvia > Ostreida > Ostreidae > Magallana > Magallana angulata. The sequence goes on from NC_069112.1 coordinate 44,040,637, forward strand.
TTTCAGTAGTATATATATAAATAACAAGCACTTTAATTTTGTTGTCATTAATATTTGTGGTGATCAGCTAAAGGAATTTATAATGCGTATATATCGGACTAACGTTACAATTTTATCAATACAGGTGTATGTACATTACTATTTTTTATGTAACCTCATCAGCACACACACAAAAAGTCTTTAAGCTTCAAAATGTCTTCATTTTGCAATCTAAACGACACATCAGAAATATATATATATATATATATATATATATATATATATATATATATATATATATATATATATATATATATATATATATATATAGAAATTTCTCTCAACTGTTCTGTTCAAAAGATAAACAAGAAAACCCCCTTATATTTTAATTTAAGTGGTAAGCGACACCTCCATGCTATTACGTAGTGTTTATCGAAATAAATAATAAAATGAAGTGTAATTAATATATAAGTAGTTTCTTTCCCAATATTGTCACCTAACATCGTAGCGCAGTTGGTTAGAGTGTTTAATACGAACCTGTAAATCCTGAGTTCGATTCCCGCTGTGGGTTTTAGATTTTTTACCTCTGTTATTTACCTCTTATATTTTTGAAAGCTATTTTTTGATTAAATATCGTAAAATTTGCAAATTCAAAACCTGTAAAGGTATTGTAATTATAATGTACTTTAATCATAAATATCAACAGATGTCCTATACCACCTTAATAACTACATAGTTATAAAACAAAATGTTATTGCACATATGCTACATGCTAATTAGAATGGGTTTTTTTTCTCAAACGCTGTGTATAAAATATAAAGATACACAATTAGCATATATACTGCATGAACTATTACATATGAAAAAAAAGAGAAAAAGAAAGGAAATTCAATGAGCAACTTTTAAAAAATAATTGTCAATATTACATGTTAGACACAACTAGAACAATTTAATCTGACGCGATAAGATCATTTAATGGTGCAATGCCATATTCTTCAGGATGCGCAAATTATACGGTAACATTAAGTATACGGTATCACACCGATAGTCGACCAATCAAAATGAACTTAGTCAATAGTAAATTCATATATACTTCAGACTTATTTTTTTAATTGACTGAATTTTTAGATCTTACTTTACTCAATTTTAAAAAATATGTTGTACCTCTGAGAAGGATATTTGCTGTATTTTGTTAAATGATGATCATTTCCATAGGGACTACTTTTAACACAGGAAGTCAACTTTCTTTGGAGTGTAACGTCTGTTACAAACACACGGAAAACAAGTGGTTTTGAGGTTTTTAGTCATTTATTTTGAGAAAGTATCGTATCGTGTGCCTCTTGTTTGGTGTCAGCTGATGTGATAGGTAGCAAATAATATCTCCTCCGAACATCTTTTCAAGAAAATACAAACTGATTTTTAAGACTTTTTTTTACCTCTATTGTGTTACATGTATATAGTGAAAACAATTACAGGTGTGTACCTTGACACATAAATAATTATGATAATTATACGGATACACCGAACACGTCAACTTCACAAAGACCGAGAATCGAAGTTGTCTTGGAGATCTTTACGAATCTCCCCTGTGGTGACGTCGGACAGTTGATGACAACCAGCTGTGACGCAGTACCGGGGCCAGCAAAGACACCACAGGGAGTATTGACGTCTGATTCAGTCAGCCCTACAGTGACGGTAACATCTCGTAACCGGTTTGAAAAATCTTAAAAAGTAAAACACCAAAAAAAATAGTATAACGTTTCAAGAAATGCATTCTTTAAAATTATTATTATTTTAATAATTTATTTTCTTATTATATTACTTTTATGTATTTTATATAAGAATATTTAGTGTAAAAAACATTATAAATATAAATAACAGAAATAACATTTCAAGAAATGCATTTTTGAAATTGTAGTAATTTATTTTCTCATTATATTACTATTTTGCGTGTTACATAAGAATATGAATGACTTCACAACGAACACATTTGAGACAAATTAAACTTGATAAGTAATAAAATTCTTCCTGCAGAGAAAACCAGAAACTAAATGATACCGTTTATCTATACGCTATAGATTCAATGATTTTGTCAAAATGATAGACCATTACTGCAAAACTAGTAAAGCCACATTGTATCCATTCATTATATTTCTATTTTGCTATGCTAATACTATGTACGCTTACCTCCACTATAGTCTCTCCCTCTGTTGAGTATTCTGACAGATTTGATGGAATACACAGTCAGTAGATCCACCCTCCACCAGGGATTTGTGTCGCCGTCCCCGGTGTGTGTACACTTGTCTTGGTAAATGTCTGTACCTCTGTTGCCGTCTACTGCATGTTCAGCCCAATAGGCCCCATGTGTTGACGACTGTTTCGTTTGTTTACCCAATGCAAGACCTAGCAGAGCTGTCAACGATATTACAGATGTGTGGGAGTAGAGTAGATGATTTTTAAACATATGAATAAACACTATACATCCACCCCCACCCCCAAAAGTCAAAACCCATACCCCCATAGGACATAAAATATACAATTTTGAGCTTCCTGGTTAACATAATTATGAATTTAGTAATTATGAATTCTTAGAAGTAGAGAAGATGTTTTTAAACATTATATGCATTCACATAGGTGACCATTTAGACCCAACATTACAGTCAACACCCATATCCGGAGGAAAATGAAATATATAACTTTAATAGAGCTCGTCCTGGTCTGCATATTTATGAATTCAGTTTTTAAGTCGTGGAACTACAGTACCGATCAGACCCAACCTAACAGAAAGTAAGCCCCAACTAAACCGTGGGTTTACTTTTCTGGGTTTACTTCGGGTTTACTAGAGTGAACCCAGAGTAAACCTAAAGTAAACCCAGAGTGGACACAGAGATTAAACCCGGTCAGAAGTATACCCCTGAAAGCAGACGCTAACTGTGTATTCGGAATATACATGGGTTAGGAATTACAGGCAGTAGGATGGTAAGATTAAAATACTAGTCTGCTTCACACTTCAGTGCAGACAGTTGACCTCAAAAGCAATTTCAAAATACCCAAAGTAAACCCCGAGTAAACCCAAAGTAAACCCCGGGTAGACCTAAATTTTCACAAAGTAAACCCAGAATAAACCCAAAGTAAACTCAAAAAGTAAACCCGGGGTTTAATTGGGGTTTACTCTGGTGTTAGGTTGGGTCTGATCGGTACTGTAATACTCGGCAGTCTACTCGCGATTATCTGGATTGGAATTGTCAGATTTTTCTTCTTCACCTCCTTCTAAATGCGCATAAGATATAAGTTCTTCAAAGTATTAAAGGTATTCCGAGATTTTCGTTCAATTTATTCAGCTGAATTGTGTACAAATATCCAACTTTGCCTCCCTGGTTATTGACAATTCATTTCATAAGTATAAATTTGCTTAATCAAGAAATGGCGGTTGAATACAATTAGGTATAAAAATTCACTAAATATTATTTTAATTTATCGCTTACATTTTAATTGGAGACCGTGCCCGATCGAAATGAAATTTAATATGTAAATGTATTTGTTATCGGGCACGGTCTCCAAATAAAATATAAGCGATTAAGATATCAAGTGATTTTTTTTCAGTACGTAAACATAAATATGCAGTTGGTTTGGTCAATCATTATCGATAGCAAGTGGTGTGGATTTGTAGGTAAACAAAAACACCAAAGATAATCTTGTTCAAAAGGGAATGGAATTTAATACAATTAGGTTTTATAATTATAATAAGGGACACACTGGTAATGTGTTGTATCCTCGTTTTCAAATTATAAACATGTGAAAATTGCTTAAAGGCTGTTTAAAGAAGAAAGAAAATAATTTGAAATTTCTTCGTTTTTGTATCCATGATGGGTTATTGTATTATTAATGCAACACTTCGTATCTTATAAGAAAATATACTGAGTTTTTTACAAAGCAGTTATGTAGATGTATGTAGTATTGAAAAATGTTTTTTTATAAATCAACAATTGACCGCTAAAATATTTAGTTAATATATTTTACGTAAAACCTTTCAATCTTTGTCAAATAGAGTTAAGTGAAAATGATAGGTTCACTTTAATGACCATATTTGTCATAAACCTCAATGGAATTGGCAGTATGTGGAATGCTTTTTCTTAAAATTGCAAAAGTGTTTTAATTCCAAGACAAAATGTCTTTTCAGTGTAAGTTAAAGAAGGCAAAGGACAGCTTCAAAAAAGTACCTATCAATATTTTTGTAAAATTGAGAGTTGTTACTCTGGAAGGCTTATGAGTGTTGCAAAAATTAATGAAATGATTTTTTGGAGTTGATTTTAAATCAACTCTCCAATGCAGTTACTCAGGCAGACCGAAAGTGAAACTTACAGTGTTTGGACCTAAGCACAAAATAACACCGCTGATAACATTAAGTCCTTGAAAATAATCAATAAATTCGATGTAATGTATTCTAAAACATTGTTTTTCAAGAAAACTTATTTATAGATGCCTTGTAAATTGTCAAATTTTAAATGGTACGAACAATTTAGATATTTTCTGAAGTCGTACATTGTATGTATTCCTACGCCAGAGTTCAATACATCCGTAAATCTCTGACAAGCAGAGTCTCTCTTGCTTATCGTAGATTAACGGAGAGAGCCGAGCGTCTGGTTGAACGAGACTAGAGTTCAATATTGCTTGGATCTATACCATTTCTTTGAAATATCGATTATTAATACCTAGTTTGATGGAATTAATTCTTTGAATATTACACAACATGATTCATATGGGGTTTTCGCGAAATTCTTGTCGGAGAATAATTCATTTTTTTAAAAATGTGCACCATTCAAATACATATAGGAAACTGTACTTGTCTTGCAAAATAATATATCGTTGATTCTAAAATAAATAATAATCAATAAACTCAACTCCCGTCAGTTCTTCAGTACTTTGATTAATACATGTAATTAACCTTAGTGAGAAGAATGTCTCTTGTTCAAATTGATATACAATATGTAGACCCCTAATACCTAGTACATGAGAATCACAGGTTAAATGCGAAAATCTCAGAAAAACCACTATATAGAAAAATTTACTCATCCTGACGAGGAATTTTCCTCACAAATTGGTGATTGGCGATCAAAATTCGTAAAACTTTCTTGGTTAATAAATGCATAAACTTTCTCTTTATCAAAATATGAAATAAAATGAATCATTTATCGCAGATACTTTGACGCATTTAATTTTTTTTCCATAAAGGGGAGATAATTCTTTTAAAATTTTTTAGGTGCAAAATGACCGGATTCTAATATGTTGTCAGTCATGTGAATTTGGTTCATCCCGCCCTGTCATCTAGCAATATCTACTTAACTAGTTTTAAATGATTCACAATTGGTCAATATCCCTTCATTATACATTTAATACCTTAATACGGCTATATAATTGTGATATAAATATAATGTTATGGTATAAAACAAGCAAGACTACCTCGAATACAGTGGACTTTCTTACTGGAGAGCGTCACACACAGATCGTCAGTAGAACATGGCAGGCATTCATCTGGAATATGGCCAGTCTACAAGAGAATGAGGGTGTATGATTTTTGGGGGAAAAGATAAGAGAGGGACCTTGTTCAGATAAGCAGGCACACTAAATCTAACGCAAAGATATGCAAGCTCTCTCAAACTCTTGCTCTTCTGAGCTAGCCTCAGGTGTAAATCATATACATGGCATTGATGGCTATTTGGGTATGGCAGGGCGGATACAGGATTTAAAGTGAGAGGGGTGCCAGATTTAGGCAGGGGGTTTTGTAGGGTTGAAAAAAGTAATTAAATAATATATTATCTCTCAAGATTTGTAGAGAAAAAACAATTAGTAATCTCATCAAAACCCCGCGCCTTGCAGAAATATAAGAAATATTTCGTTCTTTTCATCTAACGAGTAGCTGTACATGTACACTAGTCAGTGAAGAAAAAGTTTAATGAGATGATTATTTAAAAGGTAACAACGCTAACTTGTACTATAATAAATGTAGGAGTCGTTAATAATAGTAGCTAGTATAACCGATATTACTAAGAGGTGATTGAAAGGTTACATTTGAACCTAATGAAAGGGCACCGTAACTTAATTGAGTTCTTAATATGTACTTTACACCACTGACCATGTCTTATGTTAAGGGCCTGCGTTTCCCTTCTTGAGTCCGTAGTTGTACAGTGTGTTCTTTAGAGACAACATCAGCATATGAAACATTTATGAAGGACTGTGAACGCTAACGCCCGTTTCTCGCCTACATTTTGCATCCAAATATTTCGGAATTGCTTTTATATATTCAAAAACAAATTTATCTACTAAAACGTATGATCAAATCCCAATTGATTTATATCAAAATAAAATTTGTAATCAAATTATTAATTTTTAAACAAAAAATTTGCTTCCGAGGGGTCTAGAAAATTTTCATTGAAATCGGTTTCGTTGAGTGAGGAAAATATTATTTAGCGGCCGATATGTGCATAAACACGTAATTATCACATGTTTACGTTAGATACGAGGGTCAATCAAAAAATACGAAGACTTTTGTCATAGCTATGTTACTTAACGTCATATCATTACTAAATTTGGTAGACATAATTTAGCAATAGTTTCAAACAATTTGCAAGAAATTTTTTTAATAAATTCCTTAATTTCTAAGAATTATTTAGAATCTAATCCTGCAAAAATGAGGTCACGGCGCACGGTCAAAATTTGTTTTATATCAACAATAAACCATATAATGTTGAAAGTAATATCTCTATAGATTGGGCTTAAAATAAAAAAATATTGAAACCTCAAATTAAGTATTGTCATGGTATTCTATGTTCCAAATAATGACGGGATATATTGTTTTGTCGAACAGATATTAGTAACTAAAGACAGATAGTCCTCTTTAGAATTGACTAAAAACATCGACGTCGACGGACGTCACGGCGCAACGAGAAGTACAATCAAAATGGATTTAAGTCAGGAAAAAGCCGATACAAGCTATGAAAATGCTCAATGGTGCAAAAAATAAGTCAGCTATTATTTGCAAGTTTGTGTTTAACTGTAATGAATTTTGTGGGGGTGGTGGAAATTGTATTTTGATTATAAAACAGTCCGAAAGAGAGTAGAATATCTGTAAATATTTGGTAAAAAAAAAAGTAACGTCAACCGACGTTCAGGGTTATCCTTACTGTAAACTAATAGATACATGGTTAGAAAATGAAAACTTTGAAGAACTAACTTCTGATTCTTGAACAAATGTTTGCAAATAAGATGTTAAGTGGTTCATTGCCATTTTAAATTGTAAGGAGAAAGGCACAAGAGACTAAGCATGATATAAAGATGGGATATATCTATAAATTGTGCGTGTTTAATCTTGACGTTATGTTTTGAACGTTACCGTGCGCCGTGGTGACTAAACATGTTGTTTTTAAAAAGGGGTAACAAAAATACCGTTTCACCAAATGGACTAAAACTTCGCATATCAATAACATAAGTGTAGGTGCACAGATTAATCTGTTAAGTATGACTTTAATGAAAAATATATGATAGACAGCCACATTGTCTTCGTATTTTTTGATTGACCCTCGTATTAAAGTAAATTTCAATTTAATCTATATCTATTAATTATTTTTCAAAAATTTACAAAGCAAAATTCTTTTTTGGAATGTATTTCGGTCTGTAGACATATGCCCCCCTCCCCCGTGAAACAACAAATCCTTTGGTATAAATATGCTAAATAACAATATACAAAACCCCTCAAAAGGAATTTTTGTTTGTTTCACGGGGAAGGGGGAAATTTTAACATTTCCGTTTTTTCGTTATTTTCTATTATGAAATGAGGTATCTTTAAGAAAAATACAAGGTTATCTCTCCTTGTTTTACCAAATCATTCATTTTTAATTAAAATATACATACATGTTTACATTATTATGAAAAAAAATAAATTTAACTAGCGCAAAGCAACGAGTGGGTCTTCCGTTAATGTGGAGAGTAAAGCTAGATGTTCTTAAGTCAATAACATAGGTAACTTAAAACAAAAAAATGAATAATTGTTGGTGCAATTTAACAAAATCCGAATGATTCTGATTACGAAATAACAAAAATCTTTACGATTTCAAGAACGACGTAACAAAAAAATCCGAACGTGTAAAAGTAAGACTTAACAAAAATCGAATTCTTTTTGGAATGAGTTTATTTCACTTTGCACTTAAGGTGGGAGGGGGCAGTTTTATTTATACAATTCATTGTAGCCAAGGGATGCATGTCTTCCGAACTCTGTAACTAGAATCTCCTCAGGTCCCATTCAGCACAAATACCTTCAATTCACTCTTTAAAAGGCCAATTACCAATTTCTTAAGAAAATTTCTAGTCAAAACCTGTAAAATTCTCTACATACTGGTTTTTATGAGATTTTGACTCTTTCATATTTTGCTAATTTTTCATGATTTTTCGGCTTTTTAGACCTCCCCGAGCTAATTCCCTGCAGAGGGTTGACCTTCCGTACCGCGTGCATGTTGCAATCTCACATGTCAGAAACTTACCGGTGTATAGTTTAGAATGTCCCATCTACCTACTTTTCGTGTTATTTTACCTCCCGTCTGTAACTTGCAATTTCACTGTGTAAAGTCAACAGAACAGTCATAGCCGCAAGTTTCGCATTTTACTTCTGATTCTCATATACCTAACATATGGGGCCTACATATTGCATATCAATTTCAACAAGACACCCCTCTAACTAATGGTAATCATTATAAACCATTTCGTGAATTTAAGCAACACTCATAAGCCTTCAAGTACAGCAACTCTCAATATTACAAAAATATTGACCGGATACTTTATCCGAAACTGTCCCTTGCTACCTTACTCTATTTGTTAATCCTTGAACTCGGAAACAAAATTTCCGGAAAAATCTCCTATAACTCTGCAATGCATCGTCTGAATTAAACAGATTTCAGATTTGAAATCACCATGGCAAATTCTATAACACTAGTATTGTCTTATTTTGTTAAAAAAATGAAAATTTTCAAAAATTGGAACTACTTCCGGTTTTGAGCAAAATTGATGAATAAAATTTTAACCCACCCCCCTTCCCCATTACACCATAGAATTGATACACCTATCATCAATAAAAATTTCAAAGCGATACTGTGGTTTCATTAATTTTCGAGGGTATCAATTTTCGTGGATAAAGTAAAAATCACAGTTTCAAGGATACGTAAATTCGTGGCAAATGACCCTAACATTAGAAAATGTTAATAGAAATTGCACTTCAATGAACATTAAATTTCGTGGATCAACTTAACAACGAAATCCACGAAAATTGGTATTCAACGAATATTGATGAAACCACAGTATCTTTAAAGTTCAGATTTCCTCCGGACAAAATCACTTTTTAAAAAATTTGAACGGAAGTGATGTAAATGCTGAAACTTTAACATGTTTGAGGCACGGTCAATTTACAAAAGCTCTGAAAGTTTAATTGAAATCGGATGAAAACTTTTTGAGATATGATGCCAAGAAGGAGTAAGAAAAAAATAAAAAATAAAATCATGATTAAAACAAACCGAAGAAAAACAAGAGTGTCTTCCGTTGGAAAAATTATAAATATCGGAATCTACTAGTATATGCACATGCACCTACTTTGTATTAATGACATAAACAAGAAATTGTATTATCACAATAATTCTCATTCCATAAACAAAGGGATAAAACTAACCTTATGCAGGTTAATTGAGCAAATAATGTGTAAAACTCAGTTTTGTTCAATGTGTAAAAGACTTGGAACAGAAGATTCTCAGAGAGAGAGAGAGAGAGAGAGAGAGAGAGAGAGAGAGAGAGAGAGAGAGAGAGAGAGAGAGAGAGATGTAAAGAATGAATTGCAAGTACCTGATCAATTTCAATTCTAACATAGTCAGATTTTGATTCCGTTTCGTTGATGGCCGACACGAGATCACACAGTAGTTCCTGTTTCTGGTAGTTCACTCCCCGACACAGCTTGGGTCTGTGTCTACACTCCCGGACACACTGCTGTTGTCCAGTGATTCCCACCACCCGTACAAAGGGACCATGATACCTCTCACCATGAACAACGGCAGCTGTCGCTCTTTCGTATAATGATTCAAAACAAAGTAGTATTGTTGTAAATGTCACGACATTCAAAGATTTACTAACAAGAGAGCAAACGATTCTGTGCTTGTTCTAAAAAATTAAATCAATTAAGAAAACTGTTTTCTATGCTTTGCTGACGATTTAGTAAATGCCAACAGCGTATTATCTTATAACTGGTAACTGATATTGATTTCTTTCTTCGTGGCTTTTGCGCAATAAATTTCATATATATATTAGGAAGTTTTCTATAATACATTGTAATTGTCGTTAAACGGTTCGGAATATTAGATCAGTAAGCACACGACCTGAAATTCTCTATATAAATGATCAACGTTGTCAACAGGATGTGATACTTTATTCATGGTCCTCTGTTTCTTTATATGTTTCAGTATATTTGAACACCCTTTTTTGTTTAATCTGTACTCCTGCAAAAAAAAAAAAACAAAACAAAAAAAAAAAAACATTCTCAAGGAACGGCGCCGTGATCACGAAAAACGAGGAATGGCGTAGAACTATTACCCTTAATAGTTTCAATGCATTTAAAAAAAGTTTCATCTTCTTCCTTGCATTTCATAGTTATGAAAAAGGTGAACGTATATCAACCTGCTTTAAATTTACAAACTAAAATACTAGTAAGCCTTACAGTTTCCAATAAGGTAAAATATATTTTTTTACACTGAAGACCAAGTACCGTAATTTACTCTAAATACATGCATGCATGTAATTCTTAAATTCAATTTAATTGATTGTTGCAAGCTGAATGGAAGTCAAAAGCTTTTCAGAAAAAAAAGTAATTCAATAGCCAATGATCTATAGGAAATAAAAACCCCCGTTTAGATATGAGTCGCTGTGGGGCAGTGGAAGTAAGGAATACACGAAGGCCCTGGGTTCAATTCTCGTCTTGGCCGTTTTGATTTTTTTTCATTTTATTTTTTAGAGCAAAAACCGTTTTTAATACTTTTTTCTGTCTTAGAATCATTGAAACTTGCGACATAATATACATTACTTACTTATCTATTGTACATGTTCATGTATAATCAAATTCACTTCTTAAAATCACTGCGTTGTGTGTCTAGACATGCTTGTATTTCTTTGCATATATCTAATTAAAATCTATTGTTTGTTAAACCTCAGAAAAACCTGGAATTAACACAGGATATACACGGCTATTTTGATATAATTACTTTGCAAATATTTTGAATATACATGTATTTATCCATTGATCACAGCTAATTAAATTGTCATAAACTTAATATATTTTGTTGGTAAATTAAGCACAATATTAAATAAAGTTGTTTTTTTTTAAAAGGCTTAATGTTGGCTTAAAGAAGTTTGGACATTAAGGACCAATAAGTTGTCCTTAAAGGTAGCTTAAAGATAGTCTTTAAAGCTTAAAGATAACCATTAAGTTATCTTTACGCTTTCATTAAGCCCCCTTAAAGCAGCACATACAGCTTAAAGGTGGTTTAAAGATAGTCTTTAAGCTCCCTTTAAGCTATCTTTAAGGATAACTTAAAGATGGTCAACATCCTGTGAAAGTATCTGCTTTATAAAACCACAACAGTCAACATTTCTTTTAAATGCTATCCACTTTTCACAATTGTTTCGATAAAGTAAGAATAAACAACCTTCGAAGAAATTCTAATTCTTGATCGTTATATTTCAGTAAGAGAGAACATAACTTTTTAATTGAAATTCAGATTTCTTCATGGTAGTCTTCTGCATCTTTATTGATTTTATTGATTTACAAGAATTGGTACGAGACGATATATTTCCCTCCTCTTCCACATCAAAAACCTTTTACTTATAATTCTAAGTATCAGTGCAATTACCTGAACTAATTATTATTCTATATAGTAAAACATAGCTTTTTCAAAGTTTTGATGTACAGCTAATAACGTTTACAAATCAATATTGAAACCTAATAGTTCCATTTATGATTCAGGGCTGCGTAAAACCAAATAACTTACGACCAAACTAATGAACGGTTATTAATAACCAGCTTATCAATGATGTATTCTAATGGCTAAAAAATATAATTATGGGACTTGACAAATTTGTAAACAACTGGTTTTATGTCAATATTGTTCTTTAAAGATCATTTTACGAGTCTGTAAATATTCACGACTTTGTCGTAAGACCTTTTGTAAAATGCCGCCAAGGGCCTTTATTATTACAACCCTTGTCGTGCTTCATGATAATTTATTTTAATTGATTTACAGGAATGGTGCATTTTGAAATGAATGTTTTATAAGTCAGACAAATTGTCTAATTAAAATTTGGGTCTTTTTTACAGCATTCCCTTGATTCATTTGGATATATTTATACGAAATGTAAACACTTTTTTTACCAGGTAATGAATGTCGGCAATGTTTGAATCTATTATAAATCATGTTAGAAGGGACGCTATATCACGATCATTTTAATCCTATCTTGCTTCATAAAAGACAGTTATGTTGTTATAGAAATCAATGACACGGTTTGGTTTTTTGCATGTCGTTTCGGTGCATGTAAAACTTACAGAAAAATAAATTAAAAATGGATAGTCTTATAAACCTAAGTTTAGGTCATAATGGTTTTAGGAATGACTTTATGATAATACCCCTGGCGAAATGCAGTAATTCAAATCAAGCTGTTTTTATTTTCCACTTTAATTTTCCCGGATTATCACGAGATACTAGTTCACACTCAATAAAGATCAGCAGCAGTTAACTATTCAAATGTTAAAATGACTTTGATTTATTTTATGATATGATATTTAATGAATCAAAACAGATAACAAAAAAAGATAGTGATCAACAAAGTGCAAGGGAAATGTGGTGGATTACTATTTAGCTAAAATTGCAACGGTTATCAATGTCAACCGCGCACTTCGTCCAAGAACCAAGAGAGATAACTTTAAATAGTATTACAGTTCCACTTCATTAATATATTTAAATCCCAGAGTTCCACTTTAAACATTATTTTCAAAACAAGGTTAATATGTTTTACGGTGCGACCGTTGGGGCGAGCACAGCATGTGATCGAACAATGAATTATAATAAATTAATAAAATAAAATTAACAACGTGAAATTTGAATGCCAAAAAATAAAACATACCTATTTTCAGTAAATTTTCATTATTCATAGTTTATAAGATTTGTTATGATTTATTTATTTATATGTAGAACAATAGTTTAATCTCAGATACAATGTTGTTAAATAATAAAGATTTTAATATATTAATAAATATTCATTGCACTGCATTTCCTCTTTTAAAGTGATTGTGATTATGATTGATTGATTGATTTCCCCCCTTTTTTTTGCAGTAGACATTTTTTCTTAAACTTACATATAAAACTTGACTCATCATAGAGCTCCCCCATGCTAAAATTTTTTTCATTTTTGTCAATTTATACATAGAAAATCGACTTACCATGGATTTGCCCCTCCACTTAAAAAAAAATAATTAATGTTTAATTTTATTTTTAATTTACGCTTAAAAATATTTGCTTATCATGTTAAAAGAACATGGTGTTGTTCCCCCCCCCCCCCCCCCCCCCCCCCCGCATGTAATAAATGGAAGTGAAAATAAAGAAACCATTGAACTGCTAAAAAGCTGAAGGATTAGAATTTTCATGATTTATTTTTCTTTTTGCTTGCAAAGATTTTTTGGATGAGGCTGCCATCCACCCACCCACCCCCTTTAAAAAAAGGCGTTTCAGGAAATTACCGTAATTATAGTGAATAAAATATTTGTGAGCATTCATCCAAATTAGTGCAATTTACAACTGTTTCCTGTATCTGAAGAAATTTCCTTATTCGTCAGCTGTTCTTTATCTTAGCCTTTGCAAGATTTTAAGAGGATTTTGGCCATTTCAGCAGATTTACAATAACTTCAATTAGAGTAATTTCCCCTTATCAGTGCTTATTGTGACGTCAAAGCTGACGTTGGTTAAGTTGTCGTCTTACTCTTTAAAACTCCCCTGAGAAATAAAAGTATGCGAAGTATACTGTTTTATTTACTTAAAAAGCATGATGTTCTTAAAATTACACATCTTATAAGCTTTTCAAAGGTTTTACTTTGATTCTCGGGAGAACGTGATGTTGGAACGTGAGGTTGGAAACCATTGGTACTATGAATTGTGGGTCAAAATTTACTGACTCCGAAAAAATATATCGGATCAATGTGTAAACGTTTGTGACGTCACACGATTATTTTGATTGAAAGTGTACTGAGGTGAACTTTAGAGGTAACATTGACTGTATGTCGCTTACATCGTTATTGTTTTTACTGTCTAAATTTGTCTTGCTGATTCTCGTGAGAGTGTGAAGTGATAAAAATTGCCATGATTACAGGGAACTACTGGGACGATTAAAACGATGCATTACTGGTCCCATTTACTGACGCCAAAAAAAATCGTTGAATGAATGTGCAACTAGTCCGAATTTTCTATTCACACACGCCTTGCCGGTAGAGCTCGCTTCGCGCCGGCGCTGCGCGCCGGCGAGCTGCGCTCGCTATTAACGCATGGTGCACGACGACAGACGGAAACACATCATTCTAATAAACTCCTCTAACAAAGTCTTCAAAAGCAAAAAGCGTTAAATCGAAGAGTTACGATCAGGAATGAACCCCCTTTTGTGTAATTAATAAACGAGTCATTTTAACTGTCTGTTTGTAAGATCATCACCGTAGAAGTTTAATAGCTCACCTTAGCTGAAAGCACTAGTAAACTTTTCTGATCACTTTTCGTCCCTTCCTTTTCATGAGATCGAGGATACTATTTCTTATCTTTTCGGTTTGAAATATTAAAAAGGTGAGAATAAAAAACGATCTTCATTATTTTCTGTTTTATTTGTATATTAGGTGTAATGGGGGGGGGGGGGTGAGCGTGGAGAATTTTTTTGTGACGATGGGGATTGTGATTGGCAGGGGAATGGTATGATATTGTATGATAGACGTATCAGCAGTGAATTTTTGAGGTTTGGACATTTTGGGGTTTGGGGTGCTTGTAGAATAGTCGGGTTTTGTTTATTGACGAGATAAGTCTTTCATGTAATGACCACTTCATTCTAGTAAAAAAACACCAATCATCATCTACCTATATGATGCAGCACGTGTAAGAAGATTTTAAGATCTTCTATATTAATTAGCGTTAAATACTTTCATCTTTACTTTATCTGTTTTAACATATTAGTTTGCAAAGTATGAATGTAAAAGGTGCATATTCTTTGACGTACTCTAGTATAACATATAAAAATACACTGATCTGCACTGAAAAAGAACATATTTTTTTTAACATATTAAATTGAATAACACAGCATACTTCAACCACCTATAGCATGACTGTGAATCAACCACAGAAAGCCTCGCCACTTTCGCCATGCCACATGACTCGACCACAACAACACACATCACCTCCAATCTATCCATTGTAGTAAGTGTTTGTATTGTCAGACATTTTTATTTACATGAAGCACACAGTTATAATTCTTATTTCTTTAAAAACGTACACTAATCGTACAGTGTGTAACTGTACAATAGTCCAGGTAAAAAGGATGTTTTATTTATGTGACATTAATTCAAATAATAAATGTTATATTCCGGCACACTTCAACTACCTCCAGCGCAAGAACCCACACCATCATCACCAGTCCACATGATTCTGACTCAACCACAAGAACTCTCTTTACTCCGTCTTCTAGCAGCCCCACTGATTATGATAGTGACCATACAAGCACAATTGTGACCATTATTATTTTAGTCTGTCCCAAGATATTTATGCTGCATATTTGAACGATTTTTAATTTAAAAAAAACCACATACCTGTGAAAGAAGTGCAATTAAAATCGATGAAAGGGAAAATTCCCAAGATAACTTCATTCACAAATTATCATTTTTCCCTCGTAAAAATTCACAGGAACGAAAACAGATTTCCTACGGATATTTATATTGGTAATGTTGACATCTTTTCTCAATTCGGAAGTACTCGGGACACCTCGCGCAATTTTTCAACGTTATCATCCGGGCATCTTCACGTCCTTGACAATGACCCCCCCCCCCCCACTTAGATTTTTATTTTTAGCCGTGTATTGATACCCGACAAGCTAGAGGGGGCGTTTCAAAGAGGAAAATCTTGGGATATTTTTTTTCCACATACTATTGAATGAACATCGTCTGAACCAAGAGGTATTTATAAATATCGAATAGTTTAAGGAAATATGCGGCAAAAATATCTTGGGACAGACTATAAAATCTGCTATAATTTTACAATGATTTTTTAAAATTATAGTAAAGATTGTGAGTGATAAAAGAAAACAATATAAAGTGTCATTTTAATCATTCACATTTTACTCCATATGGTGAAAAACATTTATTTTATACCGTATTGCATGATTATATTTCCACCATATTGTAGATTGCTAACTGTACAAAGTGTTGCATACTATATTTAGAATGTAATGCATGCTTTTTACGCTGTAGTCAAGCGAGGCTCTTAATAGCACGATTTTGTACAGTTAGCAGTCTACAATATGCATATACTACAGTTAGCAAATTATTTATAATTAACTTTTCTTTCAAATGGATCATAAACCTTTCCTACTTTGACCATTTTTACATAAATTCAAAATTCTTCTGCTTTTCATAAAAAACAAATTTCTAGCATTTTTTGAAAAAAAAAATTGAAAAATGAAATGCTTCAACGCGTCATTATGTGTTTTCAATCTAAAGCAGAAAGATATAAAAGAATATTCTCTTGGTCAATGATTACAATGTCCGATCCACTGTCCTATTTAAAAGAACACGAAAAAAAAACCGCATTTGTTATTTATTGACACAACATTAATAACACAGAATAAAAACCAACACGAATTGGTTCAAACGAATTTTGTAAATGTTGATACATATAGAGGTACATGAAAGATTCACAGTCAATATATCCAGTGTATGTAGTATTATACATGTAAATGAGATAAGATAGAGTCATCACGCAACATACCGAACAAATGCATGTAAATAATCATTTCATGTGTATCTTTTTCAATTAAAATAAATTACGCTATGCTATGATTATGATTTTAATGATATTCTATACTATTTTTATGATATGCTATACTTATATAATAATATGCTATGAAAATTTGAAATGAAAGGCTTAATGATAAAATGTGTTATTGTATGCTATGATATTTGCACGGAAACGCCTCTGTATACAAAAGAGTTCAACACATTTGAATTAAAATGAAAAGAAGCTAAAACTCACCACTGTTCTGTAATGTGAACATTATTTCTCTAAAATAAAATCATTTAAAAGCGAGTTAAATCATGCTGTATGCTATGCTTTGGTATGATATATGAGGATTGGCATTCATAAGATTATATGTTATGGTATCGGATTCCAAAGCAGTGGCATACGATTTCAGTGCTTTGTTACATTGTATGCTTTGGTTTTGTTGTAAAAGATTCATGTACGCTTGAACTAACTGAAGGCATAAGTACGACTTGTCCAGCTGAATTAAAAAAATAAGATACATAATAAATTATCCGGGATGCCCAAACAAATGCATGTATTTTTATACTTTTCATCTATCACACCAAATCATTTGATGATAAGACAGGAACGCCATACACGTCAACTTCACAAAGAGTGAGGGCTTCAGTTGTCTTGGAGATCTTTACGTATTTCCCTTGTGTTGATGCCGGACAATCGATGACGACCAGCTGTGACGCAGTGCCGGGACCAACAAAGAAACCGCAGGGAGTGCTGATGTCTGATTCTTTCAGACCTACGGTGACAGTAACATCCTGCAGCCGGAATGAAACATCTAAATAAAAGTCAAATTATGGTCGTTAAGGTATGTACAGAACACAACAATATGCTACTACACTAGTTGCACGGATCGATTCAGTTTGCTTTTTAAACAGAAAGCTTTATTTTTTGCACGGTTCTGTTTAAAAAATACAGCTGCAAGCTTTGTGAATGGTGTGTTTGCTTTTACAATGAGGTGGTCGTGGCCTGAAGCCTTTGACTTTTTGCGATAATGATTTTTAAAACAACATACATTTACATCATTACAGGGTAATATGATTAACTTTGTGATAAAAAAAAATACTTTTCACTCCTAAAGTCTAGACGTTATCAACTGTTATAAAGTTATTCAATTCATTTTTTCTATTCAGTTATTAATTCTATGTGCTCACGCTATCGGATATTTTATCTGAAACGACATCTTGTGTACAGTCAAACATTTCGTTTTCTCTTCAGGCTACATGTATTTTGCATGTATTAACATATTTCTTTTGATATATACAATTAGTTATATAACTTTTTGTCTTGTGTTTTTATTTAAAATAAGCATCATTTTTTACGTATATGAGTTGAAAAGTGTGGGGGTTTTTTTCTCAAAATTATCATCTGTATTTTTAAGAGTATACGAGTTGAAAAGATGATTTTATGGCCATAATTAGGTAAAATGCGGTATGGTGCTCACGAAAGCATCGTTTCCCAGTATTGTAAACTTCTGCATAGTGCCATAAACGAAGTTATCATCCAAAGCTGCCATAACTTGTTTTGTTACGAATCTTTGACATGGCATCAACGGTAACATTTAAACAGTTTAAATGTTTTATTTTTTATCGAAGTTGTATTACCCAATTAAAACTCCAACATGCAAAATAAAGAAAAATGAATATTTGAAAAAATGATACATTTCCTGAACCAAACCAGGAGCTTTAGTTCTCCGATGCATAATAAACTAATAAACTCGAACTACAATTTCCTTCATTAGCCAACCCGCGTTCTTAGTTCCCCCGTTCCTATTAATTATGTATAACAGTGGAATGGACCTTTTCCGAATGGACATACAATGCAAACATATATGTACTAACAACTAAAGTTTAGTATGTATCGAACAGTGAATTGTTTTTTAAATTCTAAATTAATTTATGGGAAAAATGAAATATTTTGAGGGTTTTTTTTTTTTTTAGATATTTGAATTGAAAAGATTCATGGAATTTGAGTTTGGAAAAAGATACTCTACAAAAAACCTACTTGCAAACCCCATTTGTTTTTGCGATAAAGCATATATACAGCAGCCCAGATAAAAACTAAACATGCCTAATGCCAATTGTCAACAAGTACCTGTTTATATATTCTAACAACTACGTAATTTCATTAGTTAGCCTAAATAAATTGTAACCTTAAAATGCAATGGCAAAATCGATGAGCACTTTTTAAGATCTGTCAGCTAGGACAGTATAAGATGTCCTCTGTAATGTTGCAAACACATTTTGTGATGGCAATGGAAGTTTTAAAACAACAAAAATAGTTCAACCGCATAACAATTTGGAAAAAATCACAAACAGCAAAATTTGCAATGTCATAATACAGCGTACAAATATGGTATGCGGTTCTAGATGACGAACTCGTGATATAATGTGTGTGTTGGGTGTATTCCTCATACTCATTAGTACAGAATATCATAAAGAGGGTTAGAGCCAAAGGAATCTCGAATTCCGTATAACATATCATAAAAAAATGTGTATCTTTAATGTTATGATGTTCAATATACTTACGAGCGTATTCAAAATCTCAGTTAATCTTATCCAAATATTCTGATTCTATAAACTGAGCTGATATATTGTCCCATTCATGTATGTCATGCGGTAATTGTTCACGCATTAATTTCTTTATCGCATTATATTATTGCAAAATAATACCAATTATACAACTTTTATTTGCAGAGAATACCAAGAAAACCCAAGATCAACACTGATTTTTTTTTTCTTGGGGGGGGGGGGGGTAACCATTTTAATTTCATTTATTTGATAAAAGGTTTTGGACATAAAAACCCAAATCAAAACTTCAGTATTCTCTTGATTTACTATATTTCAATTCAATTTACAATAGTTTTTTTACACTTACTTCCGTATTTATCTATTCCTCTGTTGAGTATTCTGACAAATATAATGTAATACACAGCCTGCAGATCCACCCTCCACCAGGGAGATTTGTCGCCATCAGCTGTGTGTGTACACCTGTGTACAAGAAAGTTTGTTCCTCTGTTGCCATCCACTGCATACGCGGCGTCATGGTCAGATTTCGTTGATGATTGTTTGGCAGACTTTTCTAATGCGATATTCTGCAGAACTGTCAACGATAATCCAACACTAAGATATGATATTGAAAAGAACATACTACTTACTACGTGGAATGCTTAATTTACTTTGATAGATAGAGCTGTAATTAAAAATGTTCAATTTTTGAGGATAGCTAAATGACTTGTATTCAACACTTTTTAGCATCAATATGTTACATGTTGAACATAAAGGTCCCATCTACATTTTTTGCACTGTTTATTTTCTGCATTTGACCTCTATTTAGAATTTTGCAACAAAGTAAATGTGGCAGAGGACAGTTTTTATTGCACAATTCACTGTACTCAGGGGATGTTTTTCAAAATACGGTAGCTAATTTTTTTTCCTATTCCCATTCAGCACAGATACCTTTATATCACTATTATAAGGCCAATCACTACTTTCTGTGGAAATTACTAGTCAGAATGAGTACATTTTTCAGCATAGTGATTTCTCTCAGATTTCAACCCTTCCTAATATCCGCGTATTTTTCTTGATTGTTCAGCTTTTTAGAGATACCCCAGCTAATTCCCTGCAAAGGGTTTACTTTCCATACCGTGCACATGTTACAATATCACATGTCAGAAACTTACTGGTTAAAAGTCTAATGAAAAAATGACAATAACAAACCGTCAACCATCTCAAAAATCCATAAAACGAAATACAAATTAAAAGCATAGCAACACGGACCTCCAAAAATCATAGAAGTAGGATCAGGTGCCTAGGAGGAGTGAGCATCCTCTGCTGACCGGTCACTCCCGCCGTGTGCTCTTTGTCATAATCGGAAGAAAAACACCCCGGTAAGGTCCGTACACAATTAAGTGATTAATCATGGTCTAACAATTAGTATGAAAAACGACAGTCAGCATGCGAACCAGTGGAAGATTGTATTTGCTGACAAGGTCCTTGTATCGACCATAGAACTTACGAAAAGAAGACTTCAAACGAGACTGTTGATAGTCCTGTTTTATCAACTTGTTTGTCAGTAGCTTGCCTCGCCATAGAAACTGTTCATACGAAGAGCATGCCCTTGCGTATCGAATTTACTTAGGGGCAAAAATACCACATACAGGTGATGAAGGTATATTCCTACTTAGTAAGGAAAGATTGAAGGCATTTTTTCATTTGATAATCATGTTAAACATTAAATACTTCAGTATCAAATAGAGCAAAAGCTTATGTGATGGTTTAAACGTCGCCTTAAATTTAATACATAATACATACTGTATACAGGGAAATGTTCGCCCACATTTTATTTTCGGCCCATTGGCGGCGTCGTTGTCAGCGGGCAAATTCAAGGCTGGGCGAATTCCAATATTTTAAATTATCTTGCTTTAATCACAACTGTGTCTGGGTGAAATCAAGACGGTGCGAAACCGTTTGCAAGTAAAAGGGGAGGAAATAACACTGGGCGGAAATACCCCTGTATACAGTAACAGTATTTCTAAATGAACATAATTTACTAATACGATTATATATAAGTTTTCAGACTGATGTAGCTTATATATATAGGCGATAACAATTCAAAGAGAAAAGAGGGTACATATCAATTATTTTTTTAACGAGTCAGAGTGATAAACAATTGAGAGATAGAGACAGAGATAGAGAGAGAGAGAAAAGTTACCTTGAATACAAAGTGTCCCTCTCCAACCATCTGGACACATACATGTGAAAGATCCATCGTTGTTAATGCACGTTCCACCATTCTGACATGGGTTGCTCAGACATTCATCAATATCTATTACGATTTAGAATTAGAATAAATCATGACCAGTTTTTGCTTCTTTTAACTAACATAACTTAAGATGCATGGGTTTATATTCGAATTTATATTTAACCATTGCGAATATATTATCATAAACATTGTATATAGAGAGAAACTGTAATTTTACATTTTGCTTAGAGATATGCTTGCATTGTCACATATTAATGAAGATAAACAAATTCATACAAGGTTGAAAAATATTCTCCGTAAAAAATCGATTAACTTAGTAAAGAAAATTTCTTTTGCTAGCATATTCATAATTAATTGTCTGCGTATGTAAACATTTTCGTAGTAAAATTTTCATCAGTTAACAATTTTGCAGGGACTAAATTTGAATATTATAACCACATTAACAGACAGCCCCCCCCCATCTTTATTATACCCCCCGCAAACGAAGTTTGGGGGGTATATAGGAATCACCTTGTCCGTCTGTCTGTCTGTCCGTCTGTCTGTGCAATCGTGTCCGGTCCATATCTTTCTTATGGAGAAACATTGGCAGTTCTTACTTCACACAAAGATTGCTTATGACCTAAGGGTGTGTCATGACCTTGACCCAAGGTCATTAGGGCAAGGTCAAGGTCACTGGCAGAAAAAGTGCAAAATTTGTTTCCGGCCCATATCTTTCTTCTGGAGAAACATTTGAAGTTCTTAATTCATACAAAGATTGCTAATGACCTAAGGGTGTGTCATGACCTTGATCCAAGGTCATTTGGGCAAGGTCAAGGTCGTTGGGAAAAATAGTGCAAAATTCGTGTCCGGTCATTATCTTTCTCATGGAGAAGCATTGAATGTTCTAACTTCACAAAAATATTGCTTAGGACTAAAGGGTGTGTCATGACCTTGACCCAAGGTCATTTGGGCAAGGTCAAGGTCACTGGCAGAAAAAGTACAAAATTTGTGTCCGGTCATTATCTTTCTTATGGAGAAGCATTGAATGTTCTTACTTCACACAAATATTGCTTATGACCAACAGTTTTAAAAATAAATAGAGCCGTTGTTATTTAAAGAAAATAGACGATGAAATAGATTCATCCAATATTTTCTATAATTGGAAAAATACACGCATTATGATTTTTATCTTAGCGGGGGGGGGGGGGGGTATCAATTGTGAGCTTGCTCACAGTACCTCTAGTTTTTTTACAGAAAAAAATCTTTTTTGTATAAGATCGACATTATTATGATATTCAGTCATATTTAATACACAGTTTAAATTTTGTTTAAAAAAAAAACTCTGCTTTTCTTTCTTTTCCAAATCAAAATATAGTAACATGTACACGTTTCATATTTTTTTACAGGAAAAAAAAGTAATGTTACATTAATTACAGAAAACATTCGTATTTTAAAAAGATGTATATGCAATGTTCAGACAGGCTAATCATCTTCCATTTTTAATAGAAAATATTGGGTACTTGCGATAAAATGAATTGATAAAACCCGAAGACATTGGAAGATTCAATGTTAAAATAAATTTATGTGTGCTAGATTTTTCATTTCCTCAAAAAGTTTTCAAGTTAAGTGCAGACTGGAGAAGTTTGTACCTGATGGTGTTTTAAATGAAGACCTTTATCTCAAGAGAAAAAACAAAGAAAAGACATTGTAAAAAGTACAGAAAACAAACAGTTAAAATATTTAATACATGTAGATATGAATGCATTGTTTTTCCATGGTCTACGTATATCATTATTAAAAAGATTTGTCCTTTAAAAATGCTATACACGCTTTAGTACGTAATTTTTTCCACAGTTGTACGTGTTTTATTTCATGTTGGAACATTTCCAATCATTTTATTTGCTAAATATAACTATTTTCAAACAATATACATAACAATACTTTCACTGCATTGTTCTAAACTGTTGGCATTGCTGGTGCTGTGAATATGGCTCAGTACTCGTGATATCGAAAACAAAATTATTAAACCCGTTTCATTTTACATTTTGTGCTTTTGAAACAAAACAAAAAACTTCTTGGTTTCATTTACATTCTTTTAAGATAGCACTTATCATTCAAAACTAAGGCATGAATAATTTACTTCCTCAAATTAGCATATTCACCTGTACAGACAATGTCGTATCTCCACTCTCCGTTTGACTGACAGTTCAGCCGTCCTGAACCAGACTGGGAGTATCCGTCAGAACACGAGGCATGTATTCTCCTGTGTATACCAATGGCGTCCTCACGTTTTATTGAACTCAGATCTATTCCTTTTTTATCGGGAATTCCACAATCTTATCAATAAAAGCACAATAAATTTCAACACTGAAATTAAATTGATCAATACCTAGGATTAGAGGCTACATTTTACTTTTACAAAAAGGTACGACAAAGTTGTCAATTTTTCTAGTCTGTTGTGGTTGTTTTAATATCTATTTATATCTAACAATTTAAATTTCTGGACGTATTATTAGTATATTGGTATTTTTAGTAAATAGATTTTTATTAATTTTGTTTAGATGAGTTCTTTTGTTTAAAAAAACCCAGCTCTTTTCGACACTTGAGTTTTGTCAAAATGCATAAGGATAACCAATTATGTAGATGTAACACATGTAGATTTTGGGGAGTTGATTTTAATCAACTCTCTTATGCAGTTACTCAGACAAACCGAAAGTGAAACAGTGTTTGGAACCTCAGTACAAATCATTCCTGCTGACAAGACTTAGTTCTTGAAAATAATTGATGAATTCGATGTAATGTATGCTTAAGGATTGTTTTTCAAGGAAACTTATTTATAAATACCTTGAAAATAGTCAGATTTTAAATGGGACGAACAATTCAAATATATTTTGAAGTCGTATGTATTCATACGCCAGAGTTAAATAAAGTCTCGTTTAACTCGACGCTCGACTGTCTCCGTAAATCCTTGTCGGAGATTTACGGTGACAGTCACGCGTTTGGTTGAACGAGACTAGAGTTCAATATTGCTTGGATCCACACAATTTTCGAGAAATATTTCTATCACTGATAAATAGTTTGAATGAATTAATTTTATCTTTAAATATTATTTAACAGTATTCATTCAATGGGGGGTTTCTCGACATTCTTGTCGAAAAAGTCCAAAAATTCATATTATAAAAATGTACGTATTTCAAATAAGAAAATACACGTACTTGTCATGCAAAATAACATATCATTGATTTTAAAATAAATAAACATCGACAAAATCAACTCCCGTCAGTTCTTCAGTACTTTGATTAATTGTATCTAATTGCATTAAAACAAGTTACCGGGTGATATTACCTGACAAAACACATTCAAAGAATTTGTCCTCAGAATATCTCTTGTGTTTACATGTCTGGTTGATTTCACAGGTTGAGTTCGAACAGGATCCGGCCAGTTCCTACCAAATAAAACACTGATGAACACAAGAGCGTATTGTAAATAAAACCTAATTAACCTACTCTGAAATAAAAAGTGTTTATCAAAATGTACAGTATATATGTATATTTGCGTGCTTATATCAAAAATTGTATGCAACGGACTTTTGAACGTTTTAAAGTGGTCCGATAACATGACAAATTTTGAACCGCATGCCAATTTTTGTCAGATCGTAGATGCGAAAAGATATGTTATTCAGTCTGAAACTCCGCGGTGTGTAACAGATAACATAATTGGTTACCCGTATTCCTCCATTTTATCAGTCTATGTATTAATAACATGGAGGCTTGCTCTTTGTTATGATAACATCTACAATATTGTTTTATTACATACCATTTTTGCCAGAATATTTGCATAGCTACATGTAATTAACTTATCCTATTTCATGGTCAAATGGGTTAAGACTACTTTTTAAAAGACATACCTCATTTCTGTTTTTTGGTTATCAAATTGTTGATTTCGGTTGGCAGAGGAAATGAACAGACCTGGCTTGATTTTTGGTTCATGTGTATTTACGGTGTAAACAAACTGTCTTGCATAAATGGCGATATACGTTTTATAACACGTGACCGGTCGACAAAATTTATTATCTTTGTTAAACAAGTTTTGCTGCGTCAAATTTATTTTCTTTATCATCCAACAATTAAATTAATTATGCAGTAACCGTGATATCGATAAAATATGGTGATTACAAAGCACATTTTTTTTCACGCTTAAGTGCCCACAGTACCTTGATGATTTTACTAATTTTCTGCTAGCTGCTTCAACCTGCGTGGTGGCAATAAATGGCTGCTGGATCAATTTTTTTTAAATGTGACGGTAGATTTTATTATTATTTTTATTATTTTTGCTGCGGAAAACACATGAATTGTAAATTATTAATGTGTCTGAACGTTACACGTTAAAGTAAATTATTACTTGAAAAATTGTTTTCTGTTGCAAAATTGTGCCGATTTCTCGTCTCAGTTACGTCACCCCACTCACTTATTCATTTAATACCCGAAATGTAGAAGCTGAAACAAGTGTATATAAGCTAACACATGTGTTTAGAACACATTTTACTCATGACATTGAACTTTATAACAACCCGAATTTGAGAACTTAAACCCTGAGTTAAAAACGTCTTTAATAACAAAATAAACCGTCAGATGAAACGAGGCGGATAAGACGGACGACTTGTCTCTTGACTCTCAATTTCTAACTCTTACTCTTACTACGACTAACTCATCTTGGAAAAACATATAATAATGAGATTTGATTGGCGTGACCTTCTAAATAATTGACATGTATAATTTATCCAAACAGATAATATTTATTTATCTCTAAACCGACCAACGTCCAGGTAAATGACTATTTATTCACGTACGTTAATAGGCTGAATGTTACAGTACCGATCAGACTCAACCTAACAGATAGTAAAACCCAACTAAACCCTGGGTTTGCTTTCTCGGTTTACTCTGGGTTTACTAGAGTGGACCCAGAGTAAACCCAGAGTGGACACAGAGAGTAAACCCCGATCAGAAGTAAACCCTGAAAGCAGACGCTACATGTGCATTCGGAATATACAAGGGACAGGAATCAAATACAGGTCTGCTTCACACTTCAGTGCGTATAGTTGACTTCAAAAGCTATTCTCGAGTAAATCCAAAGTAAACCCCGAGTAAACCCAAAGTAAACCCGCAGTGGACCCAAATTTTGAAAAAGTAAACCCAAAAAGTAAACCCTGGGTTTAGTTGGGGTTTACTCTGGTGTTAGGTTGGATCTGATCGCTACTGTATATAATAACATTGATTCCTTTAGTGTCAAACACACTTGTGAGCGTTTCATTAGGAATCTATAGTACATTTAATTAATGAAATGTTTACACCATTAAATTTCTCACCATATACAACTTGATAACGCTAAACCCAAAGTACATATACAAAAGCAGCTATTGTTATTGACGATCTCTTTTTTCATAGCAAATATAATCATCTTGTGAAATCTTACTAGTTTCTTTTTAAGTACAAAAACACTTGAATCTAGCATAAAACCGGTTCTTCTTTGGTAATTTCATTAATAAAAATTAATAGGATTGAAATTCATCATATAATTCAAACAATATATCTTAGCGCGTTTGTCAACCATTTTAAGTGCTTAGCTGTTTTAAAACATTTAAGGATTTTGTTGCACATTTAAAATTAATTAAAATTAATATATAAATATATAATAAATTAACTACTATTCTGATTTTCAAGTTACAATAAATATAGAAAGTATAGAGAATAATCAGGAAAAAAACATACCACAAAAATAGTCTTATTATTTAAATAAATTATACATGATTCGCTGGTAGTGTCACAGACCCCGAGTTCCCGAAACGCACTGGTCCACCGGGGATCCCCGGTAAAATTTGAATGGGTCCCGTAAAATCTAAATTTAATCGGTCATAATGTCCGATCAATTTTACAGACCAGCACTATATAAAAAAACAATTTACGAGACAGAAAGTCTAAAACTGTTGATTATTTTATTTCAGAGATAATTTATTAGTTGAGTATTTCAATAAAATGCAATAAAAAATATTAAAACGTGCGTTGTTGTTAATCCGGATTTACGTATTTTTTCTTTTACACACGTTAGTCAATATCCTATTTGATCATGATTTCGAAAAAATGTGGCCGATTAAATGGACACCGGGGGGAACAAAGAGTACTGCGAAAAGAAAAGTTAATGTAGAAGAAGTAAAGAAAGAGCAACATGGTGAAAAAGAAAAGAAGAGGGAAAGAAGGTGACATTATGACTATGAGTCTTTAGAGAGTGAAAGTGACATTGAGCAGCCAGAAGAATTAAATAACTATTTGATACACGAAATTGTTCTTGAAATTGAAAGGGAGTTTGAATGATTTGAGTAAGAAATTGAATAAATTAGTCTGAAACATTTTTAAACAACTCTTTTTATTTTACTTTGCATATTTTTGCAATAGTTTTAATGTCCGGTAAATCTGACAAATGTCCTGTAAATTTTGAATATTTAGAGGACAATTGTCCGACAGATTTTGGACTGGTTTCGGGAACTCTGCAGACCACATGAAAAGTAAACATGTGCTGCATAAATGTCTTTGCACAGAGTATAGATAGTTGTTTTTTATGGATTTTAACAATTTTACCTTTGGCCAATGCTCCTTTTCACTGTACACCCATCCAGCATTGTCCATGTACCTTGTCTCCGCTGTCGCCTTGTTTTCGTAATTGATTTCACAGTAATTAGCCCCTTTGAAATAGTTGACTGATTTACACCGTGGTGTCACCATACACTCCGTCACACAGTCCAAGAAACTGACTTCTGTGAATGTCTGGATCAGTTTCCTGTCCAGTCTGTGTCCTCGCTGAAGTTTAGAGAAGCCCAGTTTTAAGCTGCAATGACACGGCACAAGGAAACTTATTAAAAACCACGGACATCGAAAGAACAGCAACATTGTACTGCATGTATAAATATACAGTGTACAGTGCGAATGCACACTTCGAAGTAATGATAATGCACCGTTTGAGTTTTTAATTGATAGAGAGTTTGTTTTTTTAAATTTTTGATTCCATTATATGCAGAAATTGGAAATCAATATGCACTGAATTGGTAAAATGAATATTTGATAGATAAACTATGTAAAACATTTCGAGCTTCAAAAAAAATTTGGTTGTGTCGTTGAAGCCTGAGAAATGCTATCGACCTGTCAATGGAACGTCTCACCCCCACCTTTGGCGTTGAACTCAAGACGTACTCAGTCGTACGTTTCTTTTTAAAATGAACGCTGTATATCTATATGCATTTATGTCTAGTTTTTTGGAATATCTTTTGTGGATAATGTTTGACATCACAGAGAAGGAGAAGAAAATTAGAACGGAGTTTTTTTTCTCCCCAAGTCTATTGCATGGCTGAGGCAACCTCTTTGCCAAACTGCACGAGACTCTGCCTTGTCCAATTACAAGATAAAAGTGTAAGTATAAAAATAATGTACGTCGATGTCTTTTTAAGTGTGTACAAGTGTACATAATAAATATTTATATTTGATTTATAATTCAGATTGGTGAGACCGGTGTTGTTTATACCAGGTCAAGGCGGAAAGAAGTGCAGTTAGCAATGGAGGGTAGATCTGCTATCCTTACCCAGAGGGTAAGGACACAGATCTGGAAGTCGTTGCTGTGGAGCTGTATATCGTACAAAAAATAGTCCCCAGTTACGACTTCAACACACAGATATGTTTGTCATTTACACCCCTAACCAAGTTTGAGGTAAAATGCACATACACTATCTCATGGCAATATCTTATCAAAAAACCTTTGTAAAATCAATGCATTTAGACAAACAAATTGCTTGAAAATCAAATAAATTCCATTTTTTTAAGCATTATATTGAAATATTCTAAAAGAATATCATCATATAAAAATGTTATTTTGAAGTCCGAGCAGATTTTGATCTATAATCATAGACTTACGAATGCACAGAGCTTCAGGAGAGATTTGAAGGGGTGATTCAATCAATGTCGTTTACCAGGTATTACTTTAAACTTTCCCCTTTGTTTTTTTTTTTTTTTTTTTAAATTGCATTTCCTTTCTCTTATACTTTAAGAATACTGCCGGTGTTTTTTGCATTGATCAGTTTTATTCATTTGTTTTTATTATTAGTATCTAATTTTTAAGGGCATATATTGACGTAATTTTTATAGTGTATTCTTTTACTCTCATTATTAACGTTTAGAAGGGCACCGCTAATCGAATCATCCCCTCGTGAAATGAACAGGTTTGGCACACACCCCCAAATGGTGGTTCGAATCCCGTTTGGTGGGCAATCAACCATGTCATATACTTAGTATACTAGCCATTGGGGAGTAAAAAAGCGTGCGTTTTCTATCACCATAAAAGAAGAGAAAAGCGCATGATGTCGAGTGGTGTGATGAGTAGTTCAGAACTCGTACTGTAGATATTTTGAGGTTTTCTTTAAAATTGTATGTGGAAAATTTTGCGCTTAGTTATCACAAATAAACATACACTATAACAGTACCTTGCTAGAACCACTAAATTTGCATCATTTCACCTCAAAATCCGTTTTCAGAGGCTGTTATGAGCTTTAGCGTTTTCTTTGACTTGACTACTTTCAATTTAATGCATCCGGTTGACGTAAAACAATCATAACCAATGAAATTTCTTGATCTAAAATCATATACGTCAAAGGCTAATTTTTTTTCTATGGAGGACCATTATAGTAATTTTTCTATATTATTTGATAACCATTGAAAATTACTGTTTCGTGTCTTGTAATGATAGTTTTAATAATTTTTGTTAGCAAAAAACAAGCAAGGGCGGGAAGGGGTCCAGTTTGAAGTGTACAAAAAAAGGGAAAGAGCCCACAAAGGTCTTAACAGACAAAAAGATCCATCGATCTTTTAGCAAGAGAAAGGATACCCTTTTGGAAAAGGTTATGGGTTATAATTATATTTTTTTCATATAAATGTTCCAAGAAGTAAATCCCGAAGCAACCAAGATACCCCCCCCCCCCACACACACACACATTTTGTTCTTTCTTTTATATAGAAAAAGAATATTATTTTTATTTCAATGTTTGGTCAAGACCTTCTCTTTCAAATGTGATACTTCGGGTAAGGTAAACTAATATCTAACATAAAATAAGACTACTAGCTTATAGTCCTTTTACTGATGTTTAATAGAAAAATTAAACACATGAATAATTATTATAAGATAATAATAAAGTAGAATCAATATCCAGTACAATTATTGTTCTTTTAATGAATATTAAAAAATACAATAAAATTCCACAGATACAGTATCTATACATTGCCACTTCTGCTGATGTGTATGTTGTAATAAAGGGACCTTCCGGGGCCAGATATGAGTAGATTGCGGAAATGTAGCTAGAAAAATAATTAAATGTATTGTAGACTTTGAAGTTTATTTTCCGAATGTTCATAGTATTTATTTTAAAAGTAATAAAAATTTAAGTAAACATTATGTTGGATTAAGCAACTTACTAAGAGTCCATCTGTGGACGGAACCGAATGTGCCACATCACTCAGTTTGTCGGCGTCGTCATCATCATCGTCTGCGTCGCCATCATCATCATCGTCGTCATCTCCGCCAGTTTCTTTTCAACATGCAGAACAAGCTGTTCAATCGACGGAACCTGAGCTTGAAGAAAACATTGAAAGTAATTGTTGTAGGGTATGTGGGGAGCGGTAATGTGAAAATATATTGTGGGTATGGTGTGAGGAGAAAGATTGTTTATTTTGGCGG
The DNA here is from genome assembly GCF_025612915.1 of Magallana angulata. Taxonomy (NCBI): domain Eukaryota; kingdom Metazoa; phylum Mollusca; class Bivalvia; order Ostreida; family Ostreidae; genus Magallana; species Magallana angulata. The sequence continues at coordinate 44,072,259 of NC_069112.1, forward strand.
CATGCGTGGTGTTTGGGTGTTACGGCTTATATGAAAAATGCCCTGAAAAATCTTAAATTCTATTGTCCCCAACATTTAATACGTAATAAGTAAAATTGAATATAATCTCTATTTATCTTTACCCAAAATCTTGTACGGTTATTCCCCCTCAGATTCGCTCTGACCCGCTTTAAGTTCTTCAGTTTCCCTTAGGAACTCGAAAAGAACACTTTTCTTCATGGTCTTTATTTTTTTCCATTTTTCAAACAATGTGTTTGAGTCCACCCAACATATATAGTTGTACGAGGAATTGCATTATTTAAGAAAATTCATGTAAATTACATTGCACTAAAAACCTGCTAAATTCATTTCGGCTCCCTGAAAAAAAGCAGACAACATGGAGGATCAGGCGATAACAAAGTAAGAGTTGTTGTTAATAACTGCTGATATCTTTATTCTATTTGACTTTGTAGTTAATTTATAAACGGGTCAGTGTGCAAAGAAATGCCTAATAATAAGTTTATATTTAATTCATTTATTATTGACGCTTGTCTCTGTCTGTCTGATATATGTTTGATCAGTAATTTACAACTTTGGTCTTTTCTCGTTGTTTATTGTTGCGTTGTCTTTTGGTAATTTTTTTTGTCCGATAGAGCATAATTTACATCCAAACAGTATCAAATAAATGAATATTTTTTTTCTATTTATTCATAGTTTTTTTTTTAATTTCAGAACCTTGGAGTTTATATTCAGTACTAATACACCATTTGAACGATTAAAAGCAGATTCGACAGATGATGCCAAGGAAGCAATATTGTTTTGCATTTTCTTCATCATTGTCAGTATTGATGGATTCACTGGAGCATATTTTTCTTCCGAAAGGCCATCAGCCATTTCAGAATGCTCAGAGTTTTCACTCATTGTATGAAAATGCGTTAAATACGCATATATCAATGCGAATAATTCGCAAAATAATGCGTCAATACGCAGTTCAGCGTTAATACGCAGTTTAGCGTTAATTACGCTATATGTTTCTTGAGCAAAGTTATATAAATTTCACAAATCAATACAGTTCATTATAAAACCTACAATGTAAATTCGGATAATTGATAATAATTAATACACGTCTGCTGCTGAACCACGTTAATTTATCTATGAACCAAGCGATAATCTTATCATCTCATTTGAAACAGAGGCACCAATTAAGGGAGAAGAAATTGTAGATTGTCACAAAACTTGGGCTTGGAAGTTGTATATACATGTTTGCTGTCAGCTAGAAGAAAAACAGAACTAAGTCACATTTTAAAAATCAGGATGCTGAGCAAATGCACCTTCTGGGCTCATTTATGTAGCACACATATGTAGCTCAAACACATTACATCAATTTAGAAATTCCTACGTGCAAGAAAGAATGGGTCACAATAACACTGATCCAGGGGCGTTCCATTCTAGATACATTTTACATTAACTGCTGGTGGGAATACATCATTCTGAGAGCCAACATCTTACTCCGTAAACCCTGTTTGAAAATGTCATCTTTTACAATCATTTCAAGTTTCATCTTGATTTGTGCGTGCACATCAAGACGTTGGTATCTTGAGTAAAAGCTCGAGTTCCAGGAAGAAACGCTCTAGATGGTTTTCAGATATCATTATTTACATCAAACAAACAAATTTGAGCCCTTAATAATGTTTTCAAGTTCACTTCCTTTAAAGGCGTTACATTTAAATCTTCATCCGATTCACTCATCCACTGATATTGCATAAAAAGCTTAAATTTAATTATGCGTTAATCCAGAGGGATAATATTAAGATAAGAACAAAACCTCCCGTTTCCTGAATACTTCGATTACTTGTAATTATTAATTCACTTGGTTAAGTTACCTAAAATAATAACTGAAAAGTAAGAACAACATCTTCCATAAATTATTAGTACTAACATGCCATCAACATTTATATATTACACCTGTACGTTTTTATAAAAACAAATTAATTGCCTTCAATTTTCTTCTACTTGGAAGCTACTGGTGTGTCCTGGTCTCATGTTCTGCAAGATCTGAATGCTTTCTGCAAGTTTAGTAACTTCGCCTCTGTACTCCATGAGTTCTTAACGAACACTGCAAAGTTCATCATCATATTGATGATCAGCAATACTTTCTTAGAGAGAAGGGGGTGGGTTGGCTTTTATTTCAATATTAGTACCTAATTAAGTTTTTTACAAATCATTTTCATGTTGACGGGTCTGTCAATATGAGGAAGATTGACAACATTTTCACAATTTTGAGATCAATTCTGTGAATCTAGGGAAACCTTTATATGTAAAATAACATAAATCAGAAAAATATACTCACAAATCGAATGGCTGAGCCAGCTATAGAAATTAACATTCATTTGAAGACTGTCTTCACGTTCTTGCACTACGAACGTGAAGACAGTCTTCATATGAATGATAATTTCTATAGCTGGCTGATGAATTCAAGCTATGCAAATTATATAGGTTGTGTAAACTAAAAATAAGACTTTGAATATAAAAATATGTTTTCATCAATATTTACATAATGATTGATTTCTTACTTTAATCTCTCATGAACAAATAATCTGCGACATCAGATATTGCGTGCAAATTTCAATATTGGGAATAGAAGGGAAGCGTATTTCAATGACTATCAATGTTAAAAATTGATTAGAAATTATTGAACACCGCTGACCTGCAAAATCATTGCTGGTCGGATGCATAGGATATTAAACAACTCTCCAACTGAGATGTTCGGGGATTTGGCAATCTCACCCCAGAGGGCGAGACGAACCGTTCTCCCCTCATACTTAAGTTGTAGGTCCCGCCTTTCCGTTGAGATTATGTGAGCTATTTCTCCAATCTGTAAGGATGAATTTAAAAATAATGAATAAAAACATTCAGTCGTAAAGAATCTGCAATGGTATCAGAACCGGAGAAGAGAATGATCTAGGAGAACTTATACACCCCTCTTGTTTTAGCAAAGATAGACATTTTCATAATAAATGTAAATGAACAATCATTTCTTAAACTTATAAATCTGAAAAAGGAATATTAATTGAGGCTTATCTCTAATCTCTTGGTTGCAATATAACATGTTTATTATATTATTTTCATCAGTGTACAACGTACTTGAGTAATTTCCACAACCACCTCCCGTGCTATTCGTTTCGTACTGTCAACGGCGGAAGCATCCGCCAATGACAATGTCTGTGGGTGACAAAAGTCGTCTGTTGTGGTCTTTCTGTCAATGTTCCGCTCGTGTCCATAATCTGAAATATGAATATCTGTAATTGTATCATTTTAGTTACAAATCATTTTTAAAACTGCATATCATTTAAAAATGGACTTTAAGCGATTATGTTAATTTTTAAAACTTTCGCATGTAAATATACGAATGCCTGTACGGTAAAGGGGGGGGGGGGGGGGCATCGGTCTTTAACTCCAGTCCAAAAACTGGATGGCAATGGACCCGAAGAATCCGAAACCACGAATTATTCTTCAACTTCTTGGCTTTCTCCTTGTTGAAGGTACTCAGCTTTGTTCACTCGACATTGGCCAAGACGCTATTTTTCCTGTGTCGGTGAACATTGACGGCAGAGTGTGGTTTTTCCTTTCCTCTATTACATACATTTTGATGTTACATGTATAAAGAAAAAAACCCTTAATTTGACGACCAATGAATTTGATATATTAATATAATGATAAGTATCTATTTTTTTTCCACTTCATCAGCAACAACACAAGAGAAGGCTCGCATCAGATCAGCTTCGAGGAAAAGTACAACTCTAGGTTGGAACGAATAAGACTGCTACCCCAAGAAGGGGATAAATCCTGCTCCTGGGACAGTCGGGTTCGGGGGTGACTACTACTTGTCTGTAGTTGCTGAATAGATCAGTCAGCAAACGTAAATGAACAAAGATCAAAGGTTTAAATTGATAAGATTTTTTTTTGGCAAAAGATGAATAATGTAGATGAGAGAACTGATATGTCCAGTTGAACACATCAATGAAAAATATTAATGAAAATGACAAAATAAAATTACAATAAAATTACAATGAAAATATTACAAATCTCACTTAAGAGTTTAGATGTTTAAATAAGAACTAGTGGGTATTGGTTGTTTGTTTTGTTTTTTTTTTTACAAAAAACCCCACATGCCTCCCCTTTTCCCTAAGGATTGTAATATGGGGCAAATTTAATAAGTGAAACAGAATGATGTCAGCTATCTGTTATATATCATCCATATCATATGATACAAGTCATTATTGTAAGGGATATGTTCATGATAATTGACCCTTGAGATCCAAAAAGATCCAGGTCAATAAGTTGGGTTTGGTTCACTTGTTTTGTTTAGTCAGTAATACAAAACATCCCAAAGATTCTGTATCTTCAATTTATTCAACATAAACACGTCTGGAAACAGCTAGACACCAGTCCTTTTGTGGGACATTCTGTGAAAGCTGGAAAATTATACCAACAATAAATGAACTGTTCATATACCAAAATTATACATAGTTGTCAAGTCATCATATGATATCATACATATCAAAATTTTACATAAAGGAATTGAGTTTTACTGTTTATAGTTCTATATAAAAGGCCTAGAAAATCTGCACTGAAAATAGCATGATACTAAAAATAGCGAGATTGTTAATTACAGATATAAACCAAACTTCGGTCTTATTACTGACACATATTGAAAATTAATACCAGCATAAACTATTTATAATGTTTTAAACTTACATGGTTGCCTATTAAAATAACTCAGGATGAAAATTGTTGATCGGACTTGTGTCCGAAACTCGTGCTTAAAACACCGGAAGTATATAATAGAAAAACAAAAATCAGCATGGGGAGAAAATATAATTCCGGAAAAAATACAATGACACAACACTCCCCGTCTGATATGATAATATCACCCTTTTACTTAAACACGGTCAAAATATTAATTAACCAAAAATTCACAATAACATGAAGTTTCACTTTACTTCAACGAATTTTTAACTAAATCAAGTTCTACTGTTCTTCTGGTACAAGAAGCACGACTTCCGTTGCTGGACGCCTGTAGATCTTCCTCTCTGGGCCCATGCGAACTTCAATGGTGCGGACACGCGAGTCATCACTATGGTGTGTCTTCTCTATTATACCCATCGGCCAGTCATTTCGATGCAAAGTGTTGTCCCGAAGGAGGACAAGGTCACCTTCCGTCAGATTTCTCTCATCCTTCTGCCACTTTTTTCTCTGTTGAAGTGAAGATAAGTATTCCATTTGCCATCTCTTCCAAAAGCAATTTGAAAGGTACTGTACACAGCGCCATTGGTTTTTGTGTAGATCTTTTTGGGAAAACTCCTCAAGGTTGAAAGAGTCCACAGTATGGGTTGTCTTCAAGGTCAGCAAAGTCGCTGGAGAAAGAGGATAAGGTTCCTGAGGATCATAGAAGATTCCAGCCAGTGGACGAGCGTTAATGATGGAAGTTACCTCAGCCATTAGAGTTACCAGTACTTCATGATTAAGGCGTGTGACTTTGGCATCCAGGAGCAGAGAGTTCAAGATCTTCCTCGCAACGCCAATTAATCGCTCCCAAGATCCGCCCATATGAGATGCATGTGGGGGATTGAACTTCCACTGAATTCCCTTTTTCTTCATGAAATTAGAGAGAATGTGAATGTTATCATTTACATCAATAACACTAGCATTCAGTTCCTTCACAGCTCCAACAAAGTTTGTTCCACAGTCTGAGCATATCACCCGTACTTCTCCTCTCAGTGCAACAAAACGGCGTAATGCGTTAACAAAACTGGAAGAGCTCATCTCTTCTAACACCTCAATATGAACCGCTCGAATGACCAAACAGGTAAATATAACTGCCCATCTTTTAGCTTGCGCCTTCACTCCTCTGGTATTTCTAGTAACTACACCCCAGGGTCCGAAAACATCTACTCCAACAAATGAAAATGGTGGGGCAGGTTGAAGACGAACTTCCGCAAGGTCGGCCATTTTAGGTTGCTGCTGTTTTCCTCTAAGTTTCTTACAGATCACACACCTTCGCAAGTAAGAGTTCACTTGACGACGACACCCGATGATCCAATACCCCGCACTACGTATTGCACCCTCTGTGAACAAACGACCCTGATGTTTTACTTCTTTGTGAAAATGATCTATGAGCAGAGTTGCAACGTGACTCTTCTTGGGAATAATGATTGGATTCTTTTCCTGGGTGGTCAGGTTCGAACGGCGAAGTCTTCCTCCAATTCTCAATAATCCAGTGTCGTCAAGGTAAGGGTCGAGGTCATAATTGGGACTCGTTTTAAGCACAGTCTGTCCAGATTTTAAGGCGATAATCTCATCCAGGAAAGCCTCATGTTGAATGACGTGAATGATAAGAAGTTCAGCAGCTCTCAAGGTAAGTGGATTTTTGTCCTCTCCATTTCTACGTTTGTGTAGTAAGTTCCATCTAACAACTTTCTGAATCAGCAATATTGCCTGAGTGAGTTTACTCCAGGTTGAGAATTTCTCAAAACGATGCGACCCTAAATTGCAGCATGGTTGCACTTCCATCTTGCAAGATTTGACTTCTGAATCATCATCAAATTCTTCTCCACATAGTTGTGGTTCCTGATCATTGTTCCACAATTCATGCGTTACAGGTGGTCCATTTAACCATAAGCTATTCTGCAAGTCTTTCACTTGCACTGAGCGAGTGCCTTCATCAGCTGGATTCAACTTTGTGGAAATGTAGTGCCAGTCTTCAGGTTCACTTAGTCTGCGAATCTTATCCACACGGTTTGCTACATACGTGAAGAATCGTTTTGACTAATTTTTAATGTAACCTATGACAACTCTACTGTCAGTAAAAAAGGAAACATTGTCAAATTTAATGTCAATTTCTCTAGTAATAAGATCATACAGTTCAACAGCTAAAACAGCTGCACAGAGTTCCGGCCGCGGTATGGTGTGTCCATGCTTTGGGGCTAGCTTGGTTTTTCCCATAATGAATCCAAGTCGTTGTTCTGTTCCGTAACCCAGTTTCACATAAGCGACTGCAGCAATAGCCATTGTAGACGCGTCAGAGAAAACCAGAAGTTCTGTACTATGTGCTTGGCTTATCGGTACTCCTCCATAAGTACGTGGTACACAAAGCATATCAAGACCTGACAATGATGACCTCCACGCATTCCATCTTTGGATAAAATCAGGCGGCAATGGCTCATCCCAATCCAAACCACTGGTCATGGCCTCTCTGAGAATTGCTTATCCTGCAATTGTCACTGGGGCTACGAATCCAAGAGGATCAAACAGACTATTGATAGAAGAGATGACACCACGTCTAGTGAAGGGTTTCTCTCCTATGTTTACTTTAATGGTAAAGAAGTCCTCTTGAA